>NC_081409.1:914612339-915284839 GCF_030272615.1 Cryptomeria japonica | reverse complement strand
GAGACCATATGAACCCTGAGGACACCATATTACCCCTAACGACACCATATGGTGTCCTAAGGGGTCATAAGGTGTCCTAAGGGTCATATGACAACATAAGACACATAACGACACCATACGGTGTTGTATGGTGTCTTAAGGGGTCATATGGTGTCCTAAGGGGTCACAAGACACCATATGACCTCTTAGGAAACAATATGACCTCTAGTGACACCTAAGGGGTCCATATGGTGGGCTAATAAAATGATATATTATTTAAAGTTATGAATAGAACATCATACAATAGAACATCAGTAGTTTAGTTTTGATATAGCTAAGTTAGACCATTGTCAGCATAAGAGAGACTCCAATCGAACAAACAATGAGGCTTCACCAAAAATAAAGTGTACAAGCTTGACCTAAGCCTAAGAGTATTGCCTTTCTAAAACATATGATTCTATTAAATTTGCAATGTTATAGGACTGATCTTGATTGTGACTATAGGAATTACACACTTGATTTCATTCATGGGTATGTACCCTTCCAAGCCTTTTGACAAGTGATGATCATCATATACTACCACTGCCATGCTTACAACAAACTTTAATTTCTCTAGGTGACAGGGGTTGTGTAACAACATGGGAACTCTCGCATACCCACCACTATCATTCTCCAGGATATCATCTATGTTACTCTCCCTCTTTCTCTTCCTAACGGTTGTTTCTTTCTAAAAAACATATTGTAGGTACTTCGACTCATCATTTTTCTTTGTTGACACTATTTTCCACATCTGCTTTGATCATTAAAAACACATTCGAGAAGAATATTGCTGCAGGTTTCCTTGTTTGTCATAGTAATACACTCGTGGTTCAATTTTAGACCCTTCTTCCTCCTATTCAATACACACACACAAATCCATCAGTCAATTTTCTTAAGAGAGCATACATGATAAACATAATTTAAACAAACTTATCACATACGTGCTATTTATAGTAAGAATAGCGCGTACGCGCTATTTATAGTAAACATAGCGCATACGTGTTGTTTATAGTAAACATAGCGCGTACACGCTACTTACAAAATAAGTACCCCATACGCGCTTTTGACTATTTAGGATTGGAAATAGGTCTGGATGACAAAGCTACGGTTTGGAAGTTTGGTTTCCCTCCATTTCCCTCATTTTTGACATGTTTTATTTTATCAACTTGGTTTATCGACTTTGTCATCATCAGGTTTACACTTCATCAAGTGGGTATTTCTAAAATTGCCACCATATTTTCATCCATTTTCTAAGCTTTCTAACCATTTTTTTTTTTTAAATTTGAACAACAATAACATATTATTATTGAATTTCTTTTACTAGTATCTCCATAGTTCTCACAGACATAGGTGCACCATGTTTTTAATAACTTTTGATATACTTATCCAAATAAAATAAAAAATTATATATTATTGTAGTGCACTTGATTATTTACAATTTATAAAAAAAAATTGTATTTTTGATTTGTTTAGTGCAACTTATGCTTCGCGCACGAACAGACACCTAATTTTCAGAATGTGCTCGATTGGAAAAATCTTAAAAAAAATAAATACTCAACAAAAAAATACACATCTTCTAGTGCTCACTCGCAACTATCTTTCTGCCAAAGGATTTGTCAAAATACCAAATCTAACTATGACTTTTTTGATGTGCATGTCAAACACTATGTTATATTTTTCAGAAAAAAAATCAGGGTCTATTTTTTGTGCGCGAAGGATTTGACTCCCTTCATCTTATCCAATTTTGAAAAAGTTTAGTAGTTTGGAAACTAGATTTAGAGTACTACAATATTTGTTCTTTGATTATCTTCATAACTTGAGTGGATGACTTTCAAATTTTGACTCCAAGTTTAGGTTCACCTTATTTCAGAAAAAAAGTGTCCTCTTATACCCCCATTTTTTACTACCATCTTTGTGCACTTAGCCATGTATGGTTGAGACAGTTTAGATTTCCTACATGATATGGTGATGTTTGAAATTGTTTGATGTTTCAATTTTTGAAAATTTTGGATAAGTTTTTTGGAATGTTGAAGTTTTTGACAAGTTTTGATTTTTCAAAACGGTAATGTTTATCATGAACAATCACAAAAGACATAATAAACAACAATGGCTATTTGAATTTGCTTGACTTTGATTTAGAGTTATGATCGAAAATGGGCCTAGATTAGCCCATATTTTTACTAGTATTAACAAATAGAGCACTTGGAAGCATGTACTACCTAGGTTGGAATGAGGATACTATTAAACTGAGGCCCTTCGCTTTAAAAGAAGTATCTCAGACAAAATAGATATGCAAAGATTTGGTGACATTGGCTCCCCCACCATGGCACGAGCACACTAGATATCATTCCCTGAAGGTTCGAAAACCTTATGAACTAAGGAATATCATACCTCACTTTGAAGGATACAATGAAGGGTTAACTGCGGGGTACGATCCACACTTCTTGATTCAGTGAATATGGGATTTAGGCTTTCTAAAAATAATGGTCTATTGTAATTATTTGAGGAAGAAGATCATGATGTAGATTTTCAAAGAAAGCTACTTAAAGCTCTGACAACCCCTATAAGGAGAACCTGTTGGCATTGCGAAGATTGTTGGATGTATGGGGAGATTGTTGGAGTGATGTGTTGTCATTGATGTCAACATATTCCTTTGTGTGTTCCAGTGTTGCAGTCAAATTAAGTGAGTTTTGATTCAGGTCAAGTTTCAGAGGTTCACATGGAGATTTGATCAAGTTATGAGATCCATTATTGTGGTTGGTTTTTCGGTGTTGATTAGTGTTCTGGATTTTATTTTGCATTGCAATATATTGGTTTGCAGATTTAGTAGAGTGTTTGAGATGTTCCGGTGTGTCCTTAATTCAGATGGTTTATGATTTGGAGATCTACAAGTGATTCTTTTAAGTTGACAGTCAGTTCAGTTATTGTTCTTGAAGTTTAGTACAAGTGTTTTTGTTTTTGCAGTCCAAATTTGGAGGCTCATAACTTGGTCATTTTGAGACCTTTTTAGTGCAATTTTTTTTATTTGGGCTTTATTTTTGTGATCTCTACAGTGGTGTCATTAGTTTCTAATTTTGGTGAACTTTGTTTTTAGAATTTTTAATTTTTCACAACTATACCTATCTAATCCTCAATTCTGCAACTTCTCAAGCTCCGATCAAGCTCATACACCTTCTTTTTAGGTGCCATTTTTAAAAAAAGTGCATAATATTTTGTTTACTTTCACATGGTGCTATTAGTTTTTCACCATTTTGAGTAGAAATTATACTTTCAAAACTTGGTCTTTTTTGGCCTATTTGGTACTTGTAATTTGCTTGGATCTCAGCTTAGATCTTGAGCATTGTTGGTTGGAGTCTTCTATAGCCTATTTAAGGTAGTTGTAATATTGAAATCATAATCCTACTTTTCCCTTTTTTGCAAGTGGCCCATTATACATGCACTAATTATAAAGTCCCAAATCATCATTTTTGGGGTGGTGAGGGTTCTTTGATTGAGTGAATTTGGGGGGTTGTGTTGTTGATTGTGCCTCTCTCTATCTTTTGCTCTTTCATTTTTGTTTCTATGGGTTCTCCTAAATTTCCACTTCTAACTCCACATAATTATGCATCATGGAAAATTAAAGCATGGAGTATGTTAATGAAAAAAAGACTCATTTATTACATAAATGGAACAATAAAAACACCAACAAATCCTAAAGATTATCCTAATACTCACATTGAATGACTCACTAAAAATTCTATGGCTCTTGGTACTTTGAGAAAATATGTATCAAATTGTTGGAAATATGTGCCTCGAATTCAGTTGACATTGTGCTAGTTTCTGCTCGGGCTGATCAGAGTAACCTATCCCGATGGAACATCTATGGGTATAACCTTTGACGATGAACTCGACATATCAGAGTAGGTATCAAATCTTGGAGAAGTAGGTTTTGAAGTTATCCTGATGACCCGATGAAGTCGTCTTCGGTCATCGGGGTAGCATCGACGATCAGGGTAACCAGTTTGGATGTGTTTCTGATGACCTGATGAAACCGACTAAGTGCTATCGATGATTGGGGTGACACAATCAGTTGCTACACTAATACCTGATGATTCTGCCTTCGTTGGTATCGGGGATCGGGGTAGCCAGTTTGGTTGTCTTGCCAATGACCCGATGGAGTCACCTTTGGTGATCGGGTATCATCGGGAGCTCGGGTCTATCTGTTGGAGTGTTATTCTGATGAGCCAATGGAGCCGACCTATTTTGGAGCTACGTTAGTGGAGTTGTCTACTAGTTCATCAGGAGATCGGAGAAACATATTTGTGGTCTGTCTGATGGCTGATGGATTAGAGACCGACTGCGGATGCTCGCTTCGAATCGAAGTCTAAAAGATGAGCTCATGGTCACATTAGAAGTTCATGCCACTGTATATAAATACAAACCGACCTGACTTCCTGGTGCATGTGGGATATTGTGTTTCCCATGAATGCAGACCGACGTAGGTAGATGGTTATACTTCAAACCATTGGTGCAGTTGCTCAGATGAACTGTCGACAATCTGGTATATGAAGCCATTGGATAATTATGGTGGCATGATGTGTGACTGATAGTCGAGAGCCGGTTGTAGTGTCCAGTTCACTAGAATCTGAGAATGAATAGCTATAGTTACAGACTGAAACTTTATTGTAACTTCATTTGCTGGAAATAAAGTGTTCAACTGTTGGTGGTCGGTTTTTTCCCCGAAAGGGTTTTCCCATGTAATTCTTGGTGTTCTGTCTCTGTGTTTGATTCTATTTGTTTTTTTTATGTTTTTCTTAACATTCTGTAAAAGTTTTAAACTTCATTCTTGTATGATTTCCCCTATTAATTGACATTAGGAAGGTGTTTCCGCACTATGCTTTCCTTTCACAGATGACCTCATTTTTCACATTGAGAAATGTAATATAGTTAAAGAGGCTTGGGACATATATGGCAAGTTATACAGTCAAGTTGATGAGATTAGGGGCTACAATTGACAATGAACTCACAAAGTTGAATCCCAAGGATTTTGATACAATCCAAGATTATGTCACTAAAGCAAGTGAGATAAGAGAAAATCTTAAGGATTGTGGCATTGACAAGAAGGATGCTCAATCGGTTTACAGTTTGTTGGATAAGCTTCTATCAGAGTATGCAACCTTTGTTTCTAGTTTTCACACCCAATGGTTGACATTAGGTGCCTCATTCACTCCACCATCATTTGCAAAAATTCAGCCGCTAATCAAGGGAATCAAAAGTAGTCTAAGCCAAAGCCACAACAAGATAGAGCACAATCATCCTTTCCATAACAAGGAAATTCTTCATCCTCTTCCAAGAAGATAAATAAACCTAAGAAGGAGAGGCCAAATTGTTCATATTGCAAGAAATTTGGTCATGATGAGCATCATTGCCACTCAAATAAAATTGATGTGTTGACAAACATTATTAAGAAGAAGAACATCAATTTTTAATCTACCTACAAGAAGAAGGGATCATCTTCTTCCACTTCCTCATAGTTAAAGGGAAAAGGGCAAGCATTTGTGGCTAAAACAGGTTCTTCACAGCAGTGGATACTTGACTTGGGTGCCTCTCATCACATGGGATCTACAAGGGAGCAACTTTCCTCATTGGAGCCATCTAAGGTACCTCACATTTTCATTGGTGATGAGACACTAGTAGAAGTTGAAGGGAAGGGTTCGGTTTCCACAGATGATGGAACCTTTGAGAATGTTCTCTATGTTCCTAACTTGACCACCAACCTTCTCTCTATATACCAAATCACCCACTATAGAAATGGAAATAAAGTTGAGTTTACACCTGATTCAATTGTGGTAAAAGAACTTGAGAATGATACCTTGGTAGCAGTGAGATAAGCCAATCACATCTCATGACTTTATTCATTCTCCCACTTTGCACCTCAATCTCCTTCTATGGCCTTGCTCACTCATTTAAATTCAAAAAGTAAGCTATGGCATTAGTCGTTTGGTTACCTCAACTACCGCTATCTTCAACAACTAAGCTCTAAGGACATGGTCACAAGTCTACCTCAAATCAAATTTTCAAATGGTGTATGTTTAGGGTGTTCCATGGACAAGCATCCCATAGAGAATTTTGATAAGAGAAAATCTTAGAGAGCTTTGGAAGTTATTCAATTGGTTCACAACAATGTAGTAGGTCCATTTCTAGTACCTTCATTCAACAAGGCCCGCTATGTCCTCACCTTAATTGATGACTACTGGACTGCTTCACTTGGGTCTACTTTCTTGTTCACAAGAGTAAAGTGTTTGACAAATTTCTAGCCTTCAAGACTCATGTTGAGAATAAATCAAGGAAGATAGTCAATATCCTTCGCATAGACATTGGAAGAGAATATTTGAACACTAGACTTGAGGAATTGTATACTCTCGAGGGAAGAATAGAACCCTTAAGGAGATGCCTAGCTGCATGATTCAAGATCGCTCTCTTCGTCAATATTTTTGGGCACAAGCTATCATTTGTGCCACACACATCCAAAATCGGGTTCCCCACAAGGCTTTGAAGGGTATCGCTCCTTTTAAGGCTTGGTTTGGTAGAAGACCAGTTGTGAGATATTTGAGAGTCTTTGGTGTCAAGCATGGGCTCACATTCCTCCACAGAAATGAAGGGCATTGGAACCTCAAAGTAGGCCTTGCATATTTGTTGGATATGCCAAGGGTGTTAAGGCATATCGACTTATGGATCTAGAGACACATGAGGTATTCATTGATAGGAGTGTTCACTTTGAGGAAAACTCTCCTAGCTTGGCCTCTCATCCTCCTCCTCCTTCCTCCATTGTAGATAGTGATGATAGTGACTCAGATGATGATTCTCTCTCAACTCTAACTCGCAGGCTCACACCTCTGCATGATCCACATGTAGTTGAGGAATCTTGTTTGTCATCTCCTCCAAGACCTCGTTAGGCTTGACATACTCTTGAGTCAATGGGTTCTCTTGTTGGGGATCATTTAAACACTTGAAGGATTCAGTCATAGCATCAGGAGCTTCCACATGCTTACATTGTTATAGCTTCTAATCCACTGACATTTCAAGAAGCATCAAGAGTTCCTAAGTGGGACTCAACCATGGAGGCAGAGTATAGTTCCTTGGTGAGGAACAAAACTTGAGAGTTAGTCCCTCTCCCCAAGGGGAGAAAGACGGTTTGATGTAAGTGGATCTATCGAACTAAGTTTGTAGTGGATGGTAATGTGGATAAGTAGAAGGCTTTAATTGTTGCAAAACTAGTTTTCTCACAGGTTCTTCGTGTTGACTATATTGAGACCTTTACACCCATAGCTAAGATGAACTCCATTTGCTTGACACTTGCTATTTTCATAGCTCATGGATGGGTTGTACATCATATGGATGTGAAGAGTGCATTCATTCATGGGGATCTAAAAGAGGATATTTGAATGGATTAGTCGGAAGGATTCATTCATGATTCTTCTTTAGTTTGCAGATTAAGTCTATCTATGGCCTCAAGCAGGCCCATAGGAATTGGTATGCCAAGATGGATTCCTTTCTTCTCTCCGTAGGATTCATCGAGTGTCATTTTGATTTGAATGTCTATATTTTGCAATAGGATGACTCTCACTTTATAGTTGTGCTCTATGTTGATGACTTGATCATTATGGGAGGCACCTCATCCACCATTGGCAGTGTCAAATCTGTTTTGCATGAGAGATTTGCTTTGATATTTGACCCTTTTTCCCATTTTCTACACGTATCATTTTGATCTTTTGATGTTTCATAACTAATGGATGCATCTTCTTTAATGTTTTCTATTATGAGGAAGCTTGACAAAACCTTGATCTTAATATCATAGTGGAGAGTGAGGAATGGGGCATAATCTTTTGCTCTTGTATATCTCTCTTGAAATTTTCTATTCTAAACAATCTCGATGAAACCTTAGTCTTGACATTGTGGTGGAGAGTAAGGACTCTAGCATAGTTGATGTTTCATCGTTTCTCTTGATCTTTGACTTTTGATCTTGATCATTATTTTCTTATGTGTTGTTTACTTTATACATTACTTGATGATGATACAAAGAATACCAAATAACAAAACACATGCATCTTAAATCATGTCTTATCATATCCATACATCTTGCATATTCTATCATATCACACTGCTATCCATTCTATTTTATATTAAAATGCTTCACATTGAAAGTCGCCAGCTTTGATGAATTGTTAGTCACCAAAACACTCCTCCAAGTATTTGTAGCCTTACAAGAAAATATCTCATTCCACTCAACAATTTTGTTGGTTGAATATATAGTGGAGGAAAAAAGCTACGTCACTCCATAATAGAAATGTATGACCGCAAGAAGAATATTGCTTCCAATAATAGCACTGGAGGAAATGGACTCTATCACCAATGTCAATATAGCTCTACCCCAAAAATGATTGCTCCAAAGATTGCAATAATATCACTGGCGGGAAAATTTCAGTGTAGATTGCCATCCAAATTGTACCATAGCCACAAACTAGGTAAGAGAATATCACTGGTGAATATATCGTTGTCGACTTGGATAGGAAGGTATTGTAGGAAGGATATAACTATCAATAGTCTCAGACTGGTTGATATATCACTGGATAGGTTGATATGTATCACTAGAATTGCAACACGACTGGAATAAATCGGTCTTTCTAGTCACTGCAGGTGTATATGTCACTACAACTAATAGATGGAAAGAGGGAAAATGTCGCTACAGTCAGGACTGCAAACTGGTTTGTAGGAAGATATTTAAATAATAGATCTCTTATTTACTACTCAATTCTCTATTCTTTGATTGGGAAGGTAATTTGCCTAGATGAAGCTCTAATACCATGTTGGAGTTTGCAACCTCGAAACCCAGGATCACGACAAGCTACTTCCACAAGAGGAGAGAAATATCATTCACCAAGAAAGAAATTGTATTGAGATTAACTTTCACTTTCATGAGCATTATCATTATTAAGAGCTGGCACTATCATTATCAAGCATCAAGCCTTAATACTAACATGTTGAAATCAAAGTTATGCTTCAAAATTTGAATGAGAATTTACATCAAGAATTCAAGTAAATCTTGAGTAATAATGGAGCCTCTTGAGATCTATGTATTTGTATTATTGCTTATCATTTGATTTAAATGCATAGAACTTGAGCTTCATTTTGTGATTGTGTTGATTGCGAGTTGGGATCTTGTATTAGACTATCTCCTCACTTTGACTTACATTTTCATAACATTTAGAGCAACCATAATTTGTCAAGTCTATGGTCTATGATATTCATGTATTACTAATGAAATTTTAAAATGATTTTTTTCTAAATTATTTGTAGGTCATTAAATGATCTCAAATTAAGGCTTACAAATAAAATTGTGCTTAATTTGAATTACAGATTTTTCCCAATCGCAAACAGAATTACGTGGTTATGTTTTTTAACCATTGAAATAACAAAAGCTAAGCTCAATTAATCCTTTGCACAACTTAATAATTTTAAACAATAACATAAAGAAGAAATTGAAAATCAATCGAATAAAAGAGAATTAGTAGATAGAAGAGAGATCACGAGCTTGATAACGGAGTTCACTCAATATGAGCTACGTCTCTGGGTCCACTTCTCAATGTAGGACCGCTTTATTGATGACGCCAAGCATAAACCACCTTATTACATCATCCAAGCTTCAAACTTGCAACATCTCTCACAGTCTCCACACGCACCTAAAGACACTCGCATACTCTTCTTCACGGGCTAGGCTTCAATTGCCTCTTAACCCAATTGCACTGGAGAGTATTACAATTTAACAAATGTTTTTGTGCTTACAAAAATCAGGAAGACTCTTGTTCTCCAATTTCTTTTCAAGAAATTCTAAATTCTTCTCACAATGAAAAAAATTGATTGCCTTTACAAGACAAACACTCCCAATTATATACAATTTCATATGCTAAAATGGGGTTAAAACAATAATATTTTACAAATATTCCATACACCCTAATTCGAGCCTTATAATCTTTTAATAATGGCTTAAAATATTATAACATGGGCTCTCCTTAATTTCGGGTTTGTATGGTTTAATTATTGTTTTGATCTTGTGTAAATGAAGGGGCTTGGGCCTTACCTCCACGGACTGCCTTTGTTTCCAAACAAAATTTGTTTTAAGGCTATGCGGAAGCACCAGCTATGAGGCATGAATAGTAAGCGGGGGGTTGGTGGTTTGAACTGCCACCTCCTTAATATAGGCTTCATTACTTTCAATAGAAACTTAGCCCCTATCATGTCCAAGGAATCCGCTTGCTCTTAGTGATGCAGAGAAAAAGTAGAGAGGGGGAGGTCAAGTCTTCTAGATCCTCCTGGATCATTCCTCCCAATTGAGAAGCTTTTGGACCACCAAAAGGTCTACTTTTACATAGAATTTAAGTGAAGGCATTGTTGCCTCACTTGCCCAGTATCATTTGTCCACCCTATTGGAATTCTGAACATCTGACTCATCACAAATAAGATGAAAAATGAGATAACTTTGCTGATACAATCAACTATAATTTCACCAATATTCATTGTCGCATCCACCATCCACATAGAACTAACTAGCAGAATAGCAAACAAGACTGAATAAAATGATGCAGAAGAAAAAGTATCAACGTGTTGGATCTCCTGAATAGGAACATCATTAGAAAATGAATCATTCAAACCCTCTTTTACCACCTTTGGCTGAAGGCTTAGATATACTTGCAACTGCTCCTCACACTGTGCTATCTGTGACATTTTATCATGATTAGAATCTTCATGCTTAATATCACTAGCTGTTATAGACTTGAGGGTTAATGTATTGCTTGAATTTATAGTCATCTTCAAATTTCCTATGTTTACAATAGATCTATCATTCCTCATGCGATGAGATTTCACTATGAATTCAATTCCATCTTTAAACAAATGGTACTTGTTATGTTCCCTATAGAAAATGGCCTTCCTGTCATACAAATAAGGACTGCCTAGAACCATCCCATAGATGTCAAGCAGAATTACATCTAACTCTACCTCATCTACAAACTTGGATGTGATTGCAAATCGGAGTTTACATTGTTTTGATACATGTAACCGAGCATTATCATGCACCCAACCCAATGGATATGGTTTAGGATGAGGTGTTGTTTTTAATCCCAATTTCTTAACAACTTGTTCAGAGATTAAGTTCACTTGTGATCCACTATCTATGAGTGTATCAATTTTACTTTTTTTTGCAATAGCCCTTATATGAAACAATTCATTCCTTTTACTTTCAATGGAGACCTCATTACACTTCATAGAGGAAGTATGGGAACTAGAATTAGCAACAGGAAAAATACCTTTTATACCCACAACTGTTATCTTGGATTCATCACCAGATTCTAAACCAAGGTCTTGCACGATAGCTGTGGTCTTTTGCTTACCCTTTTGATTCTTGAACCACTTGGGTTTCTGATCAGGATGCAATTTCCAACATTTTGCATCTTCATGCCCTTCCCTTTTGTAGTGTGAGCAATAAGGTTTCTCCTCCTTGTTCTTCACGGAAATTGTTCGATGCATTTTCTCCTTCCCTTTCTTGCTCCCTTTGTGTAAACTAGATTCCATGAAAAGACTATCATGGCTATTCCTTGAGCCTGTTTCAAGATGAATGGCTTGCACACTAACTTCATCAAGGTTAGTTGGATTAAACATAAGTATTGTATGTCTCAAATTCTCATGCAATCCGCCTATATACTTTAACAAAGTTTCTTGCGTGTATAAAGGAACACCCAAAATTAAAGCTCTTTTTCTAAACTCTTGTGTATATTCTTGCACACTTTGTCCTTTCTCTTGCCTTAATGATTGCCAATTCATTACTACTTTTTGCATTGGACCTAAAGGATGAAATTGTTTCTTAAGTGTAGTTGTAAACTCAAACCAAGAAGAAATTATTTTACCATATCGGCTAAGATCTTCCTGAGTTCTGCTCTCCCACCAGATTAAGGTTGTGCCTCCCAGGCGAAGAGTGGCTAACTGGATCTTTGAAGCATCATCAGTAAACTTCTGAATCCTGCAATAAACTTCAACTTGTTTTATCCAATTATCATGTTTTTCTGCATCCACTTCTCCATTATAGGTTGGCAATTCAAATTTAACATCAAGCTTTAACAAAGGTGAATTAGACTCGGACTGTACAGGTTGTTTTTTCTTGGGGGAAGAAGTAGAAGAAGAAGATGAAGAAGATGAAGAAGATGAAGAAGAAGAAGATGAAGAAGACGGGGATGGAGGTTCAGGAGGGTCACTACCACCTCCTACTCCTTTGTCTTTGACATCTTTCGAAGGGGATTCACCTTCCTTCCTCTTTTTGTCTTTTCTTTCCTTTTTCTTCTGCCTATCCTTGTACAACTCTTTCACCATCATCTTCATGTCTAGGAATTCTTTATGGAATTTTTCTTTGTTCTCAAAGAGTTCAGGATTAACATGTTTTCTTTCTTCCGATTGTGCCATGGTTGATCTTCGAGTAACTTGCCTCGATCCGATCTTTGGATTAAATTCTTCAAGTGCACCTTCTCCTTTCTTTAATTTCAACCTGGTTAACATCCACCACTTGCAATTTTTTCTATTAAACTTCTTTGATACCACTTGGTCTGAAATTAAGGCTTACAAATAAAATTGTGCTTAATTTGAATTACAGATTTTTCCCAATCGCAAATAGAATTACGTGGTTATGTTTTTTAACCGTTGAAATTACAAAAGCTAAGCTCAATTAATCCTTTGCACAACTTAATAATGTTAAACAATAACATAAAGAAGAAATTGAAAATCAATCGAATAAAAGAGAATTAGTAGATAGAAGAGAGATCACAAGCTTGATAACAGAGTTCACTCAATATGAGCTACGTCTCTGGGTGCGCTTCTCAATGTAGGACTGCTTTATTGATGACGCCAAGCATAAACCACCTTATTACATCATCCAAGCTTCAAACTTGCAACATCTCTCACAATCTCCACACGCACCTAAAGACACTCGCATACTCTTCTTCATGGGCTAGGCTTCAATTGCCTCTTAACCCAATTGCACTGGAGAGTATTACAATTTAACAAATGTTTTTGTGCTTACAAAAATCAGGAAGACTCTTGTTCTCCAATTTCTTTTCAAGAGAAATTCTAAATTCTTCTCACAATGAAAAAAATTGATTGCCTTTACAAGACAAACACTCCCAGTTATATACAATTTCATATGCTAAAATGGGGTTAAAACAATAATATTTTACAAATATTCCATACACCCTAATTCGAGCCTTATAATCTTTTAATAATGGCTTAAAATATTATAACATGGGCTCTCCTTAATTTCGGGTTTGTATGGTTTAATTATTGTTTTGATCTTGTGTAAATGAAGGGGCTCGAGCCCTACCTCCACGGACTGCCTTTGTTTCCAAACAAAATTTGTTTTAAGGCTATGCGGAAGCACCAGCTGTGAGGCATGAACAATAAGCGGGGGGTTGGTGGTTTGAACTGCCACCTCCTTAATATAGGCTTCATTACTTTCAATAGAAACTTAGCCCCTATCATGTCCAAGGAATCCGCTTGCTCTTAGTGATGCAGAGAAAAAGTAGAGAGGGGGAGGTCAAGTCTTCTAGATCCTCCCGGATCATTAAATACCATAAACATTATATGCTTGAGCACTCTAGCTCTAATTATAAACAACTCTTTAACACTATATCCTATAACAAACCCACATTCCCAAACCAACATATTGGTACTTATAAGAAAAACCAAAGCATTACCAAATAATTAGTTGCATAAAATATAGATGAGTAGGACCAAACATATCTTTGTTCAAACCCTCATTATCCTCTAAGTTGCCTATAATTTTCTTGAGCATGATGCTTGGTGCATAATAGTGATCCTACCATTTCTTTACAATTAATGATGAGACTTCTCCCTAGAGTGCTATCTCATAAGATTAGTGATCCTTAGCATTGTCACTGACTGGCATTCACCTTTAAATTGTATCTTAACTATTAGTTATTTAGTATAAATCTACTATAGAGCTATATATTCTCATCTATTTAAAATGTATATCAAAAGGTTTTCTAGAAGCACTCAGAGTTTCATGAATCCTCATCAAAACTTGTAGATTTGTGTCAATATTATTTATTATTTTAATGATAAATATATTTTAAAATTTTGGTGTAATTATAATGAAATCTAGTTTTAAATATTAAGGTTTTCTTTTTAGGATTGTACTAAATTGGTATAAAAGATGTTAGTAATGGTCAATCCATATTCAATATCAAATGATGTCAAAGGCTTTTACTCAACTTGAAAGTATAACATCATAATTAGATCCGCTCGTGCTATTTTATTAGCTTAATATTCTCTAAAACTATTGAATATCATCTTTTAAGAAATATTATTTAAAATTTTCACATAAAAAAATATGAAAATATTAAAGACTTAACTATCATCTAGTCAATATTATTTATTATTTTAATGATAAATATATTTTAAAATTTTGGTGTAATTATAATGAAATCTAGTTTTAAATATTAAGGTTTTCTTTTTAGGATTGTACTAAATTGGTATAAAAGATGTTAGTAATGATCAATCCATATTCAATATCAAATGATGTCAAAGGCTTTTACTCAACTTGAAAGTATAACATCATAATTAGATCCGCTCGTGCTATTTTATTAGCTTAATATTCTCTAAAACTATTGAATATCATCTTTTAAGAAATATTATTTAAAATTTTCACATAAAAAAATATGAAAATATTAAAGACTTAACTATCATCTAGATGTCATAAATTAATCCTTCCCATTACTACATATCTGGAAATATAATTCTTAAATATTATTAAATTAAAACACATCCAAAGAGAATTCCTTTTCATTAAAAACATTGAAAATCTTCTAAATTATCACACCAATGAAAACAGCAAGATTTGTGATGGAATATGTTTATGCGGGATCTCCCGGGCTTAACCGGCACACTCTAAGCGTTGACTGATTAGAAATGGCCGGGCCCGTGGGTCCCACTTAACCCAATCTTTCCCGTTCAGTTGTCGTTCTCAACCGTTTCGAAAGATTCCGTTTCCTTTTTTTTTGTCGTTTCCATAGAAAGTTTCGTTCCGTTCCCGTCTCCTCGCCGTTTCGAAGGAATGCAGAGCTGGTGCGTGAAGAGAAGAATCGCCCGTTGAGCGCTATATACATGAGCTTCTGGGCATCCCGACGAAATGAAGAATCTCAATAACCCACACGCACTTGTATTCTGGACACCAAGTATAATGCGAACAGTGTGCCAGTAAAATATGGCTTAGGGTTTCAGTATAGCGCAGAGTGATGGCAAAGCCTGGCCGGATATTACCCATCTGTTTCTGCACGAAAGTGGGAGCTCATAAACTCTCTGAATTTGCTTGAGAGCTTAAATTCTAGGTCAGTAATTTTTCAACTTCCAAATTGAACTATGATAAGTGTTTTAAATCTTTTGCCATTTCTGTCTTAGCGATACTGTTCTTTCATTGGCAATGAGTGTCCTTATTCCCCGGCCTGTAAAATGAGGATATTTGCAAGCAAATGGAATTGGCCAGTGTAAAACCAAATTCCACAACATTTGCCAGCATCCTCCCTGCCTGTGCCAAAATGGGAGCTTTGGAATAGGGCATCGAAATCCATCAAAGCATAATGAAAATAGGATTTTTGTCAGATATCATAGTTGGAAATGTTTTGTAGATATCATAGTTGGAAATGTTTTGTAGACATATATCCAAAGTATGGAATAATAGAGCAAAAATAGTTTTCGGATTCAATTGTGTATAAACGTTTCAGTTCACATCTGTGATTCCTTTGACTCTCATTATCTTGTTGATGGATCACAAAGTATGATACCAAACGTCAATGCAAAAATCTTATACAAAATTGAATCCAGAAATTATTTTTTCTCTATATTATAGAGAGTGGAAATCTCTTAACATTGTATGAAAGAATAGTCAAGGTACGTTTAACATAATGCCTGAAAGAGATATCAGCTAATGGATATGTAAACATTTGATTTAGATAAACAAGTATAAAGATTACATTTGGCACATAAAATTAGAAAATATTTTCATGCCCATCAATACTATTACAATAAAATTTGTAAATCCTTTCAAAATCAAATTTATCATTAGTTTGTAAGCATTGTAAAAAAAAATTCCTAAACATTTGCCAAAAAAATATTTCAGTAACAATTTTTAAACACTTCCATACAAGATGTCCCCTCCTATCATCACTCATTCTCCTCTCCAACACCATCATAGTCTTGATCATTGTTGTGTGACAATGATGTCGGTAACAACTCTTCATCATCACTATCATAAAGAATAGCCTACACTTTGATAGTCACATTAGACTTCTTAGCATACAAGTTAAGTATCCCGTAGTACACACATGTAAGAACTTGAATGATGGGATTACATGATACAACTTGAAGCTGATAGAGTAATTGAACCTAATTCCTTTTGACTTTTCCTTCACCCATTTTTGTTATTTATATTCACTATCTTCTCTCTCAACCAGTAAGGGTTGCTCAATTCATCTAAGAAAAGGAGGACATTCCATGGAAGATGTTTGTGGTAATTGGACAACCAACTAGATACCCATGCATGCACATTATGCAGTATCTTACTCATCTGCATCAAAATAGTTATTAGCTTTCACATTCTTAATATACTAAAAGATATGTGTTGCCATAATTTAAAAAAACCACATATATGCTACCAAACATTAACCAAATGTATATTACCATAAGTTTTTATATTTTAAACATTTGATTATGGTTGTTAAAAATATGTGCAAGCATTGATTATTTCTTCAAGAATGTTGTACATACAAATTGTATCAAGAATATAATTGACAATAGTGGAAATGCTCTTCAAAACATTACTAAGAGAACTCTTTACAATAGTAAAAATACTCTACAACATCAATAAGAGATTTTTTATAAATACATTTCTAAGGCTTCCTAGATGATCAAACATTCATTCAACTAAAGTATTTCAAAATCAATAAGAAGTTTAAGTACCCAAGGTCAATCTTAATACATATAATTTTGCATCAATGAGCATGGCCTCTTATATCCTTACCTTAAACTTGAGCTTTGTCATACAATACATGTATATCACCTAGTGATAGTATAGAATCCATATCTACATAAGATCTCATGCTAGTATAGTCATGTATAAAATATAGTCATAAATCACTTTTGTAGGTTTGAGAGGACTAATGGTGATGCGGAGGGTAGGAGGATCTTACCCAAACACCTAAGGAATCTTACCCACACCCACACAACTCATTCCTCAAGACCTCTCATTGGTTAAACACATCACCTCTGATCCCCTACTCTCCACATACTAGATTAACACCCCCAACATACTGTCTCACTATTTTAGGATAGTCAAAAGCATAAATGACAATATTTGTTGACCAAACAACTCATAAAACTCTCTCCCTTTGGTTTCACACATTCCCAATGTACTAAAGACACTCACACATCCCCTTAGGCTCTATCCATTTCCATACATACTCCATTGAACCATTAAACACAACTTTGAAACTAAATAAACAAAATATACCTTCTTGTTGTCCTTCTTGATAGACCTATACTCAGAGATCTATAACTTTTGAACAAAACATTATTTACTCAATCGCTTCAGTGAGAATCTTCCAAACTTAACCCTCAACAAAATATCCAAAATTTAAGAAGATTCAACGGTTCAATGATGCGATATTGCCCTCGCATCAGGACTATTGCAGTCACACCCCAAATCTGATTGTTTTTCAATCTGAAACCTTCATGAAGCATGTGCCAAATCCATCATGGAACCATGCACACACCATGGACAGGTAGAATACATCCTTACCCTCATCCCTACCCAAAATTGGGTTTAGAAAAACATCTAAACAAAATTTATTACATTTATGAGGCCACTGGATGCCCTAGTAAGGGTTTTGACAGTTTTGAAACAAATGTCAATATCTTCCACAAATGATAATGAAATTGCACCAAATAAAAACCAAAGTACTCTTAGTTCATTTCACTTTCATCCTAATAAGATAAATTAATCAAAAAAATGCATATCAATTTGCAAATGAACAAATTTCAGTCTGTCATACATTGAAAACTCAGAAAATACAAGGAAAAATATAATTTTATTGCTCCAATTCTCAATTCTCGACCTCCACATCCAATATCTCTCTCAAAATGGATTAATTTCATCATTTTATAGTTCTCCAATCCTTCTAAGGTCGAAATGTAACTAATAACCACATATAACTACCCTTTTTGATATTTTTTTGCAATTTTGACAATAAAAGTTGCACACATGAAGTTGTCAATATGATCAAACTTGAACTCCAACCCTCCTAACATATCAAAATGGTCTTAAAATGACCTTATAAACATTTATAACATGTTTTATTGACTAAAAACTCAAAGCTACCCTTAAAACCCAAAATTAGCCCTTTTTTAGGCCTAATTACCAACATTTGACAATTTTACACTTTTCGATCTTTTCATTACATTTCATTGCATATTTAGGCTCTACTATCCATTATTACATTGTTTTAAGACCTTAAAGGCCTTTTATACTTCATTTTCCTTTGATTCTCTATTAGGCCCTATCAGTGACCCTAGTCCACCTTGTCTCCAGGAGTGCTCCTGCACCAGATGGTTTCATACATAAAAAAAATAAACATAAAAAATTATACATAGAGTCTTATTCACTATAATAATTTTTAATATCCTCCAATTTGACTAATTGGATATTGACTATTCATTTGAATTATGTTTATAAGATGCCTAAAATAACACTATAGAATTCCAATGTCTTAAAAATTCTTATAGTACACAACTAAACAAGTGCTATGTCACTATCCTATGTGTTTTCAATAAAATTTTGTGTGCTTGCAATAGTATCTTGCATGCTCCCAAACTCTGTGCTATCAACCATATCAAAATAATGTTCATTATACTGAATGTGATCCCTGTCAAATTTATTTTCCCTATCAAGATCATAAAACCAATTTTAATGCTTAATATTTCATGGTATATGTGGAAACATAGGTATTTTGTTGGAGACACTTTGCCTTCTCCTCACATTTATGCATTCAATCAAGTCTCTTTGTCGACAAAGAGTGTGACCAAATCTGTCTTATATAGGGAAAAATAGATGCACACTTGGATGGTCTCATCTGAGCTAGGATGAGATGTGTTTATTTTTTACCTTGTTTGACAAGTCCTGTAAAATCCTACCAATGAATGTAAGTGATGTCAAATTAGATGTGTGAGTCAAAATTCCCTAAAAAATGTTGTCAAATTTTTAAATAGTTGAAGTAATAAATTAAATCCAAAATGATAAATAAAATCCCATTTAGTTTTTCCACCAATCATTCCAATGTAGAGTATATATACTCTAGCATTATTTAAATTGAATAAATGTTGTTAGCCTTTACATTACAAAAAAACATTGGCCAATTGATTTATCTTACAAAGATGATTTTTTAGTCTTCCAATGGAGCATCTTACTCATCTCCTTCAATCTTCTTTTCTTTCATGATATATTAAACCTGACTAGAGGCTAAGTTATGACCCTCAACTTACTTGGAAGAATTTATCTTATTTATGCCTATAACCATCTTGATTGCATGTTGAATCAAACACATTGACTTAGTTGGAACACATCTTTCCCTCTTGAGAGGGAATTGCTTCCATTGGTTTATATCGATAGATCTTGGTATGCTTAGGTGACCTCAAGGTCCATTATAAAAACTTATGTTTAGTGGATCCTATTACTATGTGCATGATGTGATCATCTAAAATTAGTAAGTCAATTGTATATGAAAAGACAATCTCGATCTCATCTACCCAACTCTAACCAAAATATCAAAGGAAATAAAAAGGGAGATAAGGGAACAAAACAAAACATATAAATATTCTTCCAAATATATATCACAAGCTTTTAAGAACCTCCTTAGAAGAATAAAAAAACCAACTAGATGAAAGACAACTTAAGATAGCTTGTATCATGTAATCTTCCAAGAAAAACCAAGCAACATGTTTTCTACTTGTGAGAAATATGTTATAAAGCTTTGAATCCTAAAATATGTATGCAGCTCAACTAAAAATGTATGCTACTCATGAAAAAACTAACTAGATGAAAGACAACTTAAGATAGCTTGTACACAAGGATGATGTAATCTTCCAAGAAAAACCAGGCAACATATTTTCTACTTCTGAAAAATATGTTATAAAGCTTTGAATCCTAAAATATGTATGCAAAACAACTAAAAATGTATGCTACGCATGAAACACATTTTAATGTTTCAAAACTAAAAAAGGTCACCAATACAAATATAACTCATATGAACCATCGTAATCCAGAACTCAGAGAATCACAAACCCAGGTTTAAAATATGAATAAAAAAATGATATTATATTAGATTGAAGAGACTATATTATATTATATTGAAGAGATAAGCAATACCATATTCTATTGGAAGTTGCCCTCTATTATCAACTTCATTTTTTTTCATTTTTCTAATGCTTAAAAAAAGGAAAATGATTTGATATATAGATTCCTAGCTTAAAAAGCATAAGCATGTTTCCTTATTAAATTTGTATACTCAATTAGCTACAATAAAAAATACCTAAACTTGAATGGAGAGCAAATAATTTAATTAAAAATTGGTTTCCCAAATAAAATAAAATACAAAATCCTCTAATAACATGACTATAATCATTAAATTTGGTGCAACTAGTTTGAAAAATGAATGTTTAGTCCTATATAGTGCACAAAAAGATATCTTTTTAAACTAGCTTTCCCTTCACTTTCCCAACTACCTCAATTGCAATTAGCAACTTCGCCTATTCAAATCATATCCTCTTCTAGAAGTGTTCATCAAGCTCCTTGCCTTCCCATTGTCCAACAATGTGTTCAAGAATTTAGATATGATTATATTTGAAGACATACCATAGCATGATATAGGGATCAACCTAATAAACACTAACATTACATACAAGACAAGTATTAAGTTATAACAAAGCAAACAACAAATATCAAATAAATTTTAACTTTGCATGTTTTAATCATATTTAATACACAATCATGCTGAGATGATTATTTCAATAATGTGAATTGATTATTTCTTTGTGATTTGATCAAATAGACAAAATATCTCTAAGTTATAAATTATTTCCTCTATTTTTAGAATTGTTGCACTTTCCAACTTTATATAATATTATCTTTATAAAAATTTTATGTTATTTATTTATTATTATGAAATTAATACTAAGTACTTTTATAAACATTTTTATATCATAGATAACAATTCACATGATATTAAAATTGAACTCTATGAAATTTGATACTAAGTGTGTGTGGGTTAAGCTAGGCCCCCAATTTGTTAAAAAGCACATTGGTATTCTACAAAGAATTTTGTATGCCCAATGAAAAGTAGATATATTTTATTCTAAAGTAAAGGGCACTACTATTATTATTATTATTATTATTATAAACTTCCCTTCTTTTTCCAATTGATAAGGCACTAAAGCAAATCAGACGAATTAGTTGTCATATATATCGGCTTTGACATTTTATTAATATATATTATATTTTTAGATTTTCATGGACTGTAATGATTGTAGAATATGAACAAAATAGATTTGTTGAAAAATCTTTTAGAAACGTTCAAGCGAATACAATTGACAAGAATAAGGTTAGACTTGACAACCTTTGCCACCTACCTCCCCCAAAATGGGAGCTTATTGTCGTTTAAACTCATTATTTAGAATTCATAACAGTATGATTTTATAAGTAATTAGTGAGTGCCACATTATATATAATTTGGTCTTTGAGATAATCCTTTAAAAATCTATAGATTTCTTATGGCTTGATTGTCTATTTTCACATCTCATCATATAAAATTTGGTTTTTGAGATAATTCTTTAACAACCTACAGATTTCTTATGGCTTGATTGTCTATTTTCACATCTCATCATATAAAATTTGGTTTTTGAGATAATTCTTTAACAACCTACAGATTTCTTATGGCTTGATTTTCTATTTTCACATCCGATCTCTGCTAAAATTAATGGTGTCTTTTACTGTGATGAGGATGAGAAAGAATTTAATTCAAGAGGGTAAGGAAGAAGATAAGGAGGTGACATTTTTGGGAAAGATGAGGTATAGTAAAGAGTGTGAGACTAGTGATATGATGCTAAATGATTTCATTTCTTATTATGAAAAAGATATCAAGAATTTGAATATGCACTTGTGGGTCTTGACAATCTAAGGATTAGATAAGAGAATTAATTTGCACCCTACACAAGGATGATTAAGTGGGAAAGGAACATCAAAATTTCTATCAGATTATCTGTCCAATGTATTCCACTTCATAAACATCTTAAATCAAATCTCCCACAACAAACTTTGAATAGAGAAGCAGAGAAAGACAATGCTTCTCTCTCTCTCTCTCTCTCTCTCTCTCTCTCTCTCTCTCTCTCTCTCTCTCTCTCTCTCTCTCTCTCTCTATATATATATATATATATATATATATATATATATATATATATATATATATATATATATATATATATATATATATATATATGTGTGTGTGTGTGTGTGTGTGTGTGTGTGTGTGTGTGTGTGTGTGTAGGGGAAAAAGCGAGACTAGGTTAACATGCCCTAATCCTACCTTTTGACACACATTACGGAATACGAAAGAGCCTAGAGATATCGCACAATTGGCTACTTCTTTTTGTGAAAGAGAGAGCCACGGGATATCTATTAGGATTTCTATTCCTTTGTTGAAATTGGAAGATCAAATGATGCAAGTTCAATCCCTAACCCCAAAGTGCAAGTATGAACTAATAACAAGATTGCAGTATTGAACTTAAACAATGGAAAGCTGTAAATACAAGGATGAAATAAGAATGTTGGTGCGTACCCGGAGTTAAAATCTGACTGAAAATGTTCGGGACAGGGGCGCGGGCGCCACTGTCCTGATTCTGCCCCTAAAACTGCTCCTGAAACTGCTGTTTTTGCACTTTGGAAAAAAGCTGTCAAAAATGCTGAAAATGCTGTCGGACCAGGGCGCCCAAAAGGGACCAGGGCGCCCAGCGCCCCTGTCCTGGCAAGACCAGGGCGCCCCACGCCCCTGTCCTGGTCTTTTTCTCTGAAATTTGGTGGGAAGGTCGGTCTCAGTCTGCTTCTCCCGGATCTGCAACCTGCGGCGTCGTCCGAGTCCCGAAACCTGCACTTATATCTGAAAAGGTGTTTGGGCGACTATATAGGGTTTTGCCTTAGTCAAACCCCCGCTTCGATGATTTCCACCTCCACGAATAGCCAAGTTGTATTGTAAAATGTATTGTGTGTGCAGACCTAGTGTGTGTGCAAGGTCCTTAAATGCAAGAAAGCAAACTAGAGCAACCTAGAAAGTAAACCCTAATTGCTTGTAAATGATAATGTAAATGCTCTAAATCAAGATACAAAGTGATCTAAAGCATGAATAAATGATGTATCAAAGCTTATGCAAGGACATGAAAACAATACGAAATCATACCCAACCCTCAAGGGAGGAGTACAAGCCAATCTTCAGTCGGTAATCTCCTATTGTTCTTCAATGTCTTCCAAGCCCTAAGTGGATGAATGAATTTGATAAGTGCTTGATAGAGGAATGTTGAATGTTGTTGAAGTCTTCAAAGATCTGCTCTTTCGCTGCATAGAAGGTCCTTGAAAGCCAAAAATCCGATCCTTTCAAATGAAGAAAGAGAGCTCTTATGTATGAAACCCTAGGTCTTAATTTCAACTTTTGGCCGGCCTAGAGATTGAATATCCCGCCAATTTCTTGGGGTTAAGCTTTATTTTATGATTGGATCGTGCTCCCAAAATTTCGGGAAAAATGTCCGGGACCATGTTGCACGGGCGCCATGGTCCCGACAACTTTTCACCAAATTTTCAAGGCCGTCAGATATGATGATTTTAGAGAGAATCCCGAAGTTACAGGTGATTTCGAGATGTTTTGACCCCCGAAATCAAGCCCCCAAGTTCAAAATAGGACCTAATTAGGGTTTTTGATTAAATGATGTATTGGAAGAATAAAATGAAAGGGGCACACTTTAATGAAAGGGCCCAACTTTATGATATGGGAGATGATAAAATAGGACCTTAGACCTAATTAATTTAATTAATTAAGTGCTAAAGGGGAAATGCAATGCAAAATGCAAAATGCGCCAAGGCGGGTGCTAAACTAGGTGTGAAATTGTACCACCCTAGCAAGTGCGTACAATTTACGACGCTACATTTAGCCCCCACTTTAGTGGTCATATGAACACTACGTGCATATGCAAGCTAAAGTACAGAAAAGTAAACATTATTTGAAAAAGGATATATCCATAAGTCTGTCGAACGAAGCCCCCAGCGGTATCTGCAGTACACAGTTAGGAACCACACCCTACAAAACACACGTTAGATCACAAAATCACCTAATGCTTACTAAGGAAGGTGATGAAAATTCGAGGGTAGCTATATGCCCCCCCCTGTTTCGGCTTGCTAATTTTAGTGAGTTGAAACAGGGTATCATGTTTACCACTTCGAATTGTTAAAGAATATTGATGACAAATGCTCACAAGAAGATTTGATATGAAATCAAAAACTAATGGAGAATCATTTGGTAAGAAAGAGGACTAAATCTCAATTTCAACACAACAAAGAGTGTGAGGATTTGAGAGTTCTCTAACACAAGATGAAGGATGTACATGGAAACAAAATGCAAAGAGAAGAAAAAGAAAGGAAAAAAAGGCATGAATACACACATTGGTGATCCATGAGTTAGACAAATATAACATCTTCTAGAATAAGACAAAGAAGAGAATAAGAATGCAATACTTCCTTCTTTTGCGAGGTGAAAGTGATTCTTAATGAAGGATGACGCTCCTTTTAACACAATTAGGAGAGTGAATTCATTATAGATGTATTTTACCAAGTGCAAAAGAGGTTGTAGTCAAGGACTTACACCTCTTGTAAGAGAGAATCCTTGAACAAACAACAAATGCCTACAAGGAATAACATCAAGTAATAAAGTTCACACCATCCACGAAATAGGAAAAAAAGTGGATCCTTAGATAAAAATAAGGAAAGATCATTGCCTCAATGAGAAGGACTTACACAATCTTCTAGGGAGAGATTTGGACATAAGCAAAAGAAGAGATATATGAAATCACTCTTGTCCCCATAGGAACAAGAAAATTAGGCTATTATGTTGCTTCAAAAAAAAAATATGATTGCACTTGACATTGTACCATCATGAATGACAATGAGCCCCCAGTAAATGAGCTACCAATGTCACATAATGATGAGCAACATAATAGCCATTAATGTTATTTAAAGACATGATAGATTGAATGAGGTATTTGAATATGACATGCTAAATGCTCAACTATAAGTGAGATCAAAAACATGTATAAAATTGAAGAAGAAAAGTCACAAGAACTCTTAGGAGGGGGATGAGTGTAATTTATTAGAGCCTTATCCTTGGAGGAAAGGACTTTATGATGAATAGGAGATAAAGATTCATAAGTGGATTTAGAAATTTGAGGGGCTTCATAAAGAGATTTGTTCATTGCCAAGATTTCCTTATGAGGGGAATGAGAGTTGATAGAAGTAGAAGATGATTTAGTTGAAGTGAGATCATCATCACTACTAAATATAGCATTCACATTGAGAGATGGTCTTTTAGATGCTTTAGTGCGTTTGCAGGGATTATAGCCAAGTCCAAAGGCATAATTGTGAAAATTAGTCTCTAGAGGAACTTTTATCCCTTGTTCATGAGCGCCACAACCATTTCCATGATACCCATGCTTAGCAAAAATGCGAAAACCACGACCATAACGATCAGCCATTTCAGGAAGAGAAGGTGGTTTTTCATAAGACAAAGAATCAAACTCTTCATAATTAGAGGTGTGAGGAGAAGAAGTTTGAGAAGCGGCCACAAAATTATTGCTCATAGATTCAGGTAAGACTGATTGATCTCTAGTTTCTTCCTTCTTTTTACCTTTAAGATCTCTAGGAGGAACCCTATATTCACCTACAAAGGTGGGATTAAAATCAAGAGATCCCCAATCGTCTTCCGCGAGAACCTTCTCAGGATCAAAAGCCTTTTCATGTGTAGACTCCAGTCCAGAAGGATCTTCTTCAGGAGCTTTAGGCTCATCCAAAGAATTTTGATTATTAGAGGGTGATGATTTATCCATAGGTATCTTGTTTAACGAGTCATCACTAGAAGAGGAAGGCTTAGAAGAACTCCCTTTGGAAGTAGATGTTTGCAAACAAGCCTGAAGTTTAGTATCGCCTATCAAGGTATATGTCTTATTGTTATAAATGAATTTAACTTGTCTATGCAATGTAGAGGGGACAACTTGCATACTGTGAATCCAAGGTCTCCCTAATAACAAGTTGTATGTTAAATTTCCCGACATAACATGGATAGGAGTAGGCAAAGTAACAGGTCCCACTGTGACGGGTAAGGTGATAATACCTAATGAAGACTTAGCCACATTATCAAAGCCTCGAATGGGATGAGAGTCAGGCTTAATAAGGGATGTATCCACATTCATCTTATGCAATAGATTAATGCTACACACATTAAGGCCAGAGCCATTATCTACCAGTGTTCATCTTATAGCAGTGTCATTTATGATAACCACAATCATCAAGGGATCATATTGTTGTTGAATTTCACTAGTAGGCAACTCATCTTGGGTAAACACAATTTGAGCTTTAGGATTCATCACAGAGTTAACCAAAGACACTATATTACTAGATATATTAGGTGGAGGAACATTCAAATCTTTCAAGGCATCTTGTAACATTCCATGATGAGCAGAAGAAGTTTGGATCAAATCCCAAAGGGATATCTTAGCAGGGGTAGCTTTAAGTTGTTCTATGAGATCATAGTCCTTACTAAGCATTTGTGAAATACGAGGCACTTGAGGAAGAATAGGTTGGGAAGGAGGAAGTGAAGTGGGGATAACTGGAGGAGGACTAGGTTGCCTATTGTTTCTTGTGTTATAGGTATGAGCAACCGCATGATAACTCTCTCTAGTCAGTTGCTTAGCATACTCATAAGGGCTCTTAGAAGAATAACCTCCTTGCACAGTAATAATAGGTTTCTTAGGAGTGCAAAAAGAATCATTAGCATAACCACCTTGAACCACTAAGATAGGCTTATTTAAAGGTTGAGAATTTTGAGAAGGACAAGCACCTTGGACAGTGAAGAGAGGTTTGTTAGGTGTCTCATTCACATGTATCAAATTGATTGAGGATGGTTTAGAGGAATGAACAATGTTGGAAGAATTATTGATAGTCTTCTCTTGCACTAAAATCTTATCACGGATTAAATCAATTTTAGGAGAGAGACAAGGGGTAAGCATTGATGTTCTAGTAGGAAGAGGAAAGGTCAGATCATCCTCTATCATCACAGGATCTACATGGGGAATAAACTCTCTAGGAGAAGGATCAACACTACTCTCTAAAGTCTCACTTTTGAGAGGGAGATCTTTGAAAGAAATGTTAACCATCTTGCTTTGAACTAGGGTTTCCTTATGAGTAGAACCAAGTTGAGGAGAGGGAGATGCTTTATTTTTAGAGGGAGAATAATTGAGATTCAAGGAAGGGGAGAAACTATCAAGGGAGTTTCCAATCTTGATTTCATCCCCTTTGGCTAGGGGTAGAGAATAATCTATACCTTCTTCTAATGGTTCATCCCAAATAGTGAGGTCATTGAAAGGAATGTTTAAAATATTGTCAATTTCGGGAGAGGAGATAACATTGTTTATTAATTCCTCATCCTTAGGAGGGAAAGCATCAATAGATGTGTTAAACTCATCCTCTTTCCTCAAAATATGTTCAATATGATCTTTAGGGGAGAGAGAATTAAGGAAATTGCTTATTATTTCATCTTCTTTCTCTAAGGGATGCTTATGGGTAAGACCAACTTTAGGAGAAGGGTAAGCATTTATCATTAATTCATCATCTCTAGTGGGAATTTTGTTGGAAAAGGAAAGGCCATCACTAGGAAATGTAGGGATAATGTCATCTTCTTGCACACAAGGATCCTCATGAAGGGAGCATTTTTTAAGAGCCACACAGTCATCAAGGTCATCATCCAATAATGCATGATCATATCTATTAAAAGTTTATCTTTTGATTCAAAAGGAGATATTTCCTCATAGAGGGGATTATTGAACACAACCATGTTACTAGATTCAGTGGAAGAGTTGATAGGAATGTACCCTTGAGAGGAACCATTTGACTTATCTTTCTCATCACATCTAAATGGCATAGTAACAAGGTTTATGAGTTTTTGGTAAAATGAAGGTTTGGTATATTTAGGTTTCAAAAATTCATCTAAAGCTTCATCTAACTCATAATCATCACAAATATGATCATCTTGCAAATATAAATCTAACATTTTGAAATTGCATAAAATTTAAACACACAATGCAAAGAAACACACTTCTTTTTTTTTTTCTTTTTAATGAAAATGAAATGAAAACACACTAAATCTAGATCTAGATCTAACAAATGCAATGCAAGAGGAAGCAATGATAGATTCACGTCGGGTTCACCAAAATGTGTAGGGGAAAAAGCGAGACTAGGTTAACATGCCCTAATCCTACCTTTTGACACACATTACGGAATACGAAAGAGCCTAGAGATATCGCACAATTGGCTACTTCTTTTTGTGAAAGAGAGAGCCATGGGATATCTATTAGGATTTCTATTCCTTTGTTGAAATTGGAAGATCAAATGATGCAAGTTCAATCCCTAACCCCAAAGTGCAAGTATGAACTAATAACAAGATTGCAGTATTGAACTTAAACAATGGAAAACTGTAAATACAAGGATGAAATAAGAATGCCGGTGCATACCCAGAGTTAAAATCTGACTGAAAATGTTCGGGACAGGGGCGCGGGCGCCACTGTCCTGATTCTGCCCCTAAAATTGCTCCGGAAACTACTGTTTTTGCACTTTGGAAAAAAGCTGTCAAAAATGCTGAAAATGCTGTCGGACCAGGGCGCCCAGCGCCCCTGTCCCAGGGACCAGGGCGCCCAGAAGGGACCAGGGCGCCCAGAAGGGACCAGGGCGCCCAGAAGGGACCAGGGCGCCCAGCGCCCCTGTCCTGGCAGGACCAGGGTGCCCCACGCCCTTGTCCTGGTCTTTTTCTCTGAAATTTGGTGGGAAGGTCGGTCTCAGTCTGCTTCTCCCGGATCTGCAACCTGCGGCGTCGTCCGAGTCCCGAAACCTGCACTTATATCTGAAAAGGTGTTTGGGCGACTATATAGGGTTTTGCCTTAGTCAAACCCCCGCTTCGGTGATTTCCACCTCCACGAATAGCCAAGTTGTATTGTAAAATGTATTGTGTGTGCAGACCTAGTGTGTGTGCAAGGTCCTTAAATGCAAGAAAGCAAACTAGAGCAACCTAGAAAGTAAACCCTAATTGCTTGTAAATGATAATGTAAATGCTCTAAATCAAGATACAAAGTGATCTAAAGCATGAATAAATGATGTATCAAAGCTTATGCAAGGACATGAAAACAATACGAAATCATACCCAACCCTCAAGGGAGGAGTACAAGCCAATCTTCAGTCGGTAATCTCCTATTGTTCTTCAATGTCTTCCAAGCCCTAAGTGGATGAATGAATTTGATAAGTGCTTGATAGAGGAATGTTGAATGTTGTTGAAGTCTTCAAAGATCTGCTCTTTCGCTGCATAGAAGGTCCTTGAAAGCCAAAAATCCGATCCTTTCAAATGAAGAAAGAGAGCTCTTATGTATGAAACCCTAGGTCTTAATTTCGACTTTTGGCCGACCTAGAGATTGAATATCCCACCAATTTCTTGGGGTTAAGCTTTATTTTATGATTGGATCGTGCTCCCAAAATTTCGAGAAAAATGTCCGGGACCATGTTGCACGGGCGCCATGGTCCCGACAACTTTTCACCAAATTTTCAGGGCCGTCAGATATGATGATTTTAGAGAGAATCCCGAAGTTACAGGTGATTTTGAGATGTTTTGACCCCCGAAATCAAGCCCCCAAGTTCAAAATAGGACCTAATTAGGGTTTTTGATTAAATGATGTATTGGAAGAATAAAATGAAAGGGGCACACTTTAATGAAAGGGCCCAACTTTATGATATGGGAGATGATAAAATAGGACCTTAGACCTAATTAATTTAATTAATTAAGTGCTAAAGGGGAAATGCAATGCAAAATGCAAAATGCGCCAAGGCGGGTGCTAAACTAGGTGTGAAATTGTACCACCCTAGCAAGTGCGTACAATTTACGATGCTACAATATATATATATATATATCACACACTCTTGTTTCTCCCTCCCTATCTCTATATCTATCTCTTAATCTCTCTACCCCCACTCTCTATCACTTAATTTCACAATATAATGCCCCAAACTTTCTCACAAGATATTAATTGAACCAACATTGGATGAACATTTTTTTTCATTGTAAGTGACATTCACACTATGCATTACACACCAATATGCACACAAGGTGTCATGACAAGCACAACAACACACAAGATGACATCACCACTAAATCAAGCATGGTGCCACAAAGAAAAGGGTTTCACTAATCATGTGAAAGGTAATTGTTACCTTTGTTGCACAAACACCATCATTTACTGAATGGCCTACCAACTGAATTCATGTGTTGCACAAATTTATGCAATTAATAGACCAAATATTTTCTAATTGCTCTTCCATGTTTTCGGCATACCCATTGCACACCAAGGTACAATTACTAGTTATATTAGTTTGGTGACCATGAATTTTTAATGAGGGTTTGGTCATGTCAATAATTTTTATTTGATGTTTTAAGAAAATTATTAATTGTCAAAAAAATATTTAATTTATGAATAATTTATATGTTTTTTTTATATTTAAATATTTTTTTATCAATTTAAACAATAAACTGTTCAAATAACATTGAATCATTAGAAGTTCCAAAACCCTTCTCTCTGGAACCCCAATAGTAGTTTGTTTCTTTGTCTTGTGAAGACATATTTTGAAGTACTTAAACGAGAACCAATATATTAATTACATGTAAAACATTATTTTATAAAATAATTATATTAATTTTGCGTAAAACATAATTTTATAAAGTACAAAGTGTATACCTTAAGTTTTGCCTATGAACAAAGAATATTGAAGTTATATTGCACATATTGATATCTTACATAGACAAAAAGAATGTTAAAAATTAGAAAACAAAATTGATTATTTATTTTTCATGTATAATTGATGAAATACAAAAATAGTTATTTATTTTTCATTCTCTATAAATCATATTAATGTAGATTGATGTTATAAATTAAAGACTTAATAATTAGCTTCATGATATTAATGTAGAATGATGTTATAAATTAATCCTTCTCATCATTATCTTAACAAATATTATTAAATATAAAAATTAAAGAAAATCCAGATTGAATATTATAAGGTAACCTTTTATAAAGTTAATTTGGCCAATGAATAGCCAGATTTGTTGTGGAATATATTTATGTGGGCTCTCAATTTGACACTAAAGTAAATCGTTATTCTATAAAGCATTTTGCATGCACAATGAAAAGTAGTTATATTTTATCTTAAAATAAAAAGCACTGCTATTATAACAAGTGTCACATGGTGTCAAGTATTTGTCGTATTAATTTGTAGTGAAAATAATAATATTTGTTATAGTTATTAATAATATTTATTAATTATAACTAATAAAAAAAATTTATTAATTTTTTTATGTTTTATTTTATTGTTTGAAATATAGTCAATTAGTAATCAGCTGCTTTTACACACAAACTACTCAGGAAGCAGTTGATTACTACCTCATGGATTTTGGAAACCTAATGTCTATTATATAAGCAATTATTTATCTTTTTTCACAGTTGTCTTGTGGTTACATATATTATGTCAATGATATTGTTGAGAAAAAAACTAAAATTTGAGTTTTTCGCAAAATTTTGTGTGAATTTGAGTTGACACCCTATATTTCAACTAAAGAAACCATATATTAAGGGCTAGTTAAATAAACAAAAGTAAAATTTGACATCAAATACATGGCCATTTTAGTTTTAATGGATTAATTTTTCTCAAGAGATTAGGAATGATTAAAGGTTTACCTTATTTTTGGCAAACAACATAGAGCTAACTTTTCAATTGGTGAATCTAAAGGAGCTCAACAATGTTTTGAGATAATTAACCATAAAATCAAAATTATTTGAAAATTTTGTAATGTTTAAAAGGTTGGTTGAAAAATGGAGTGATAAATACACCAAACTAATAAAGTCAAATAATGGAGGTAAGTAATAAGTCAGATCATTTTCTAATCTTTTGGAAAAAATATGAAATCAAAAATGAGGTCACTACTTTCTATAGTTGAAAAAAAAATGGAGTTGTTGATAGGAAAAATAATACCATTGTCAAAATGTCTAAGAGTATAACAAAGAAACAAAATGGAGAATAGTGTTTCCAGTAGAAACATTGTATAAAATAGCATACCTTTTAAATACAAGTCTGATAAAAATAGGTTAAAAATTGGTTCTTAAATAAATATTGTTTGAAATCAAGATACAAGATGATTATTTAAGTGTATTTGATTGTGTGGTTTATGCACACATATCAAAGAAAAAATGTTTTAGATAAATGATAAAGGCTTAAAATACATTTTTATTATGAATAAGAAAATAAAGTATACAAGTTGTATGATCTAGTAGGCAAAATTTGGTATAAACAAAAATTAAGAAAAATAAAAATAAAATAGAAAAAAGAAATAAATGAAAAATAGATAGGGATGGTGAAGTTCAATTCAAGCAGGGAAAAGAAACTTGAATATTCTAGTGAGGAAATAAGAAAATATTAGAAGTACCCAAAAAGATAAAAAAGAATAAACCATCAACTCTTATGTTGATGTAGTGAATAGTGAGATAGAAATAATTGAAAATAATGATACATGAGATTTCACTAAACTATCTAGTAGTAAGGAAGTAGTTGGTACAAGGTGGGTGTACAAAGCCAAGTACAATCCTAATGAAAGCATTGATAAACATAAGACCTAATTGCTAACCAAAGGGTGTAGTTGATAGGAAGGTACTAATTACACTAAAACATGTGTATTTTTATAATATAAATGGAGGCTATCAAAGTGGTTTTGACTTTGACACCTCAATAGAATTGAACAATTTATCAAATGAATCCAAAGAGTTTTTTTATGGGCAATATTGACAATAAATTTAAGTATAATATTATTTTTAAAATAAGTTTAATACTTTGTACTATATAAATATAATGTATAATAATGATTCAAATTAAATTATAGAAAATATTAAATATAACTATATTATATATAAATTAATATGTACAATCTTAAAGAATATTCTACACTAATATTCTATAATATAATATATTTATATTTTAATAATTTTTATTATAGAATATACAATATAATTATAAATATAACTATCATATCATTTTAAAACATAATTTTACATTATGTAAAATAAAAAATATAGTATTAATTTTTTTAATTACGATTTTATAATAATAATTAATTATGTTTTAAACATAATCAACTATTTAATAGTTATAAAATAAATATTAAAATAATGAATTATGGGAAAAAATTTATATTCATAAATTAATTTAATTTTTACTAAATTTTGCAAATATTAAGTATTAATTATAATAATATTATATTTAATTATTTTTATTATAAAATATAATAGTTTAGTTTATAATATTATATAATAATAAATAATTATATGTGTAGTCACATAAATCTGTCCATTTTAATTAAATGAATATTTCATATTTATTTGATTAAAAATCCACTAGCCATCAGTTAATTAAATTAATATTTAATTAATTCATCCCCAAACATTCTTCTATTAATTAAATAAATTATTCAATTTATTTTATTTTATTCATTAAATCCAATTCCAATCAATTAAATAAATAAAATCTATTTATTTAATTAAAATCCTCTTTTCCTCTTTTAAATAAATTAAATAAAACATTTATTTAAATCATTATCCCCACCCCACTTGCATTTTCCTACAAATGCAACTTGCACACATTTATTGAAATAAATGAATTTTTATTTTAAATAAAATCCTATTTTTCCTCACCCACCAAAATCCACTTGCAAAACTTAATCCCCTTCTAGATTCTTCTAACCCCTTCCTAAACCTAATCCATCGCCTAATTATTGTCACATTCCTAAGCAAAATGGAGTCACTTCTCAAAGTCTAAAAGTCTTTGATAACCATTAAAGGATTTCAACCTTCAACCACTAAATTCCTCAAAGTCTTTGATAACCATTGAAGGCTTCCAACTTTCAACCACTTAATCCCCAAAGCCTCCAAAAACCATTAATGGTTAACCCAAACCCTTCCACATGGTTAAAACATTTGTTTTGACTCAACCTCTACCCAACCCAAGGGTCTCATCAAGCCTTTAATGCTTTGACCATGATTATCTCTTAATCATTTGCACAAAGGTTTATCCTTGGATTAACTCTTAATCCAGTGGATGATCTTAATTTAGGCTTGACCCTTAGCCTTTAGATAACCATGAGGTCTTCTCAAGCCTTTAATGCCTCCAACCTCTTCTTTCAACCCAACCCTATGTTGACACTTGTCACCATTTCATTGGTGCAAATTGTGCACATGGATTCCCAACTTTCAAGCTTGACCCTTGATTAAACCTTTCAATCCTGGCCATCCATTGCTCCATTTTTCCTATAAATAGAGCTCATTCCTTCATAATCCAGATCCTGAAAACTTGTATGTATCTAAGCTATAGACATTTTAGAGAGCATTTTAGCATAAACAATCTAACATCTTGTTTTTTTGGTTAAAATATATCATTTTAGCATTAGTATTAGCTTTTTATTTCACATTTAGAGCTATACTACAATCTCAATCCTCCATAAGCATCCATAGTGCAAAAAGCTGCTGAGAGCTACACTATTTTGGAACTTGGAGAGGAGAGGAACAAGGGAGAAGAAACTAAGGCCATGCTAAGAGGCAGTTGGAGATGTCTCATGATCTTTGTTCTACTTATTAGATATATTAGCATGTCTCTTTGTGTCTCTTTTGGTATGCCTTCATATGTTTAGTTTTAGATTGACTAACACTAATGTTTCATGTGTTTTTGTGTTCTTTGATCTTAGACTAACCTTGTGCCATTTAGGAGGGCATCATTTGGTGAACCCAACGTGAATCGAACACGCAAACAAACAATTATTTTTTTGACAACTAACATATTTTGCTTGTTGAAAGTGCCACATAGGTCGCGCTTCGACGCTAATGAACACGTTTTAGTGCTATCGAAACAATTTCTTTTAGTGCTATTGTCCCTAAAATAGCGCTATTGAAAAAATTTTAGCGCTATTGACAACATTCTGGCGCTTTTGTCACAATTCTGGCGCTATTAAAACTATTCTGGCACTTTTGACCTCTCGGATTTTTCTATTCTTTTAGCGCTACGGTGTAAATTAGTGCTTCTATAAGCGCAGACTAGCGCTACTGTATAAATTAGCGCTTCTGTCTAAAAAGAAGACTAGCGCTATTGCGACAGAGTGTTGTCCAAGTCGCTTTGTAACCAAAAAATTGAGTATCTTAGGCTTGTGGAAGCCCCCCTTGAACATTGGTTTTTACTAACTTGTTTTTTGTTCATGCAGGTTAACAACCCAACATAAAAATCACAAAATTTTCATTTAGTGCTTAAAAAGAACTTGAAAAACACAAAAAAAAAAATATTCATTGTTTTCTAGTTAGGACTCATTTTCTTTTGGTGCTTAAAATTAACAACACAAATTTGATTTCATTGCATCAATTTGGACCTAAAATTTACAATCCACACTTCAAAAATTTGGTGCAAATAAAATACACAATCCACTTGTTTTGATCTTTTTTTTTTGCAAACAAATTTTACTTCAAGCAAAACGTGTTTTTCATTAAGTTGACCAGGATTTCCAAATTTTTAGATTACAACACATTTTGCCATTGAAGTTAAAACGAACACCATGACTGTTGGAGCAACATCTCCAAATAGTTAAATCATCTTTGCAAATGCTGGATTAAAAATAACAAGTGTTTTACGTATTTGGCACGCTTGTGCAAAAAGTCAGTCGAGTGGACCTACTTCTAACACACACTATCCTCTCCCTTGGCTCTCGTGGTCCTAGGTGCAAGAGAAAAGTGTGAGTAACACTCAAATTTTATCTTTTTAAGAGAGGCCTGCCAAGGGATCGATACTCTTGGGAACGACCTCGAGCGGTAAATCCTTCGAGCCGCTATAGAAATCAGGTGAGAGCGAAAGCTGTAGCCTTGGGTATAGCTGTTCCTTCAGTGTAACTGGCCGAAAGGACAAATGGGCCCCACCACCAGTTACAAGGCTCTTAAGTGAGTCACTGCAGAATGAACTTATGTCCAAAGCCATCGAACATGACTAAACACCTTTAAGTAGAATCCCACCCATTCTATTGATTGAGGATATTTGAGATATAATTCAGTGCAAGAGCATAGAAGGTTTTGCTCCCAAGATACTCACCATACATATTTCCTTGAGTAGAAACATAGTTTTTTGAAAAGTCACTTGTGACTTGATAAAAGTGGTGACTCCCCCATCATAGGGATCATCTATTTGTTATGCTCGTGCAAGACTTAGTATATCACATCCTTACCTGCCACGGTGGGATTCATAAGGTATGTAGTACCAAAGTCGAAGAAATATCAAGATGTGGGCTAAATTTATCACAACTGGCCATTTGACCTTAGGGATAAAAAGTGTTTGAAGTGTGTTCGTTTTACAGACCTAGTGCAAATTGAGCCGACTTCAGGCTTTGGAAATACACTTTAAAATAAATCTAAAGGAAGGGTCATATACAAGTCCAAAGATTGGGTTGATCTAGACCCATACTCATTTGTGCCTTTTTGGCAACATTCTTGTGTTTGTGTGCTTGCTTTGTTTTCTTGTCAAAGAAAAATTAGAAAATCAATCCCAAAAACAAAGTATTCATCCAACATTTCTCAAAAACAAACAAAAATACCAAAAACACAGTACAAACAACAAAGAGACAAATTTTATGACCATTCTTCACATCTTGCGAAAGAAGAAGTGTCATCAGAATATCAACTTGAAAAGGAGACCATTAAGCTCAAAGGCTTTGATCAAAAGGAGGAAATTCTTCTATCTCAATAGACAAATCTTTGTCTCACATAGAGTCTTTCTACATCGCATGTGTCTCTACCTTCAAGGTAAAACAAACGAGTTTGATTCAGAATCATTGAACCGCAGAGCTTTTATGCAATATAGAGCTCTAAGTTATCACAAAAATCAAGGAGGAAAGATTAATCCCAACTTCTTCCCAAACATCTGTATCACCTACAACACAGCTCGAGAAGTGCCACCAATGCCTGAAAGGGAAGAAGTAGAGTTTGTTCCATTTGTAACACAAAGTTTTTATTGAAGTTGAAAACAAAACATCCATCATCTCATTCATACATCATTATTCTATCATCAATCCATCCCAAAACTCTCAAAACATTAAGAGGTTCTTGTCCCAAGATTCCTTTTTAAATTGCTTGGAATCAAACACATCGCATCATTTTTTAGATTGTTTCTACATCTAGGATAAGCTCATCCTAAGAGATACATCTAACGCAGGTTAAAACTAGTTCATGAGTGAATCCCCTCATTGCTAGGTAGTCAAAATCTGTAACACATCTCAGATTTCTCTACACCTTATCACATCCAAACTCCTCAAAACAAACAAGCAATTCAAAGAAAGAATTTCGGTTACATCTACCTTAGAGTGCTAGAGATCTACATACAACACAAATCACTAATCATCAATCTTTCATCAAAAACTCATCATCATCTTTAATCAACTTCAAACACAAACTTGCAAACAAAATGGCTCAAACCCAATCGCGATCAAGGCAACGAGAAATAGAAATTGAGGAAGAAGAGGACAACCTCAATGAATTTCAAGAAGCACTTGGAGGAAATGTAAATGATGAAAACCCAAGTACTCCCACTCCTTCAACAATCGAAAGGGTTCAGCATAACCCTCACTTTAACAGATTGTTTGATGAAATACTTAGGAGCAATGCGGATGCTCACTTCTTAAAACTCGCTCAAGAAGGAGCCAAACTCCCCTCTGACTTTGATCTTGCCCAATTAAGACAAGCATCAGAAAGACAAAGTCGCCATGAGGAGGAAAGAGGTAGAAATCACATCAGATATAACATTCCTCAAGGTAATCCACCACCTCCTCCTCCAAATGAAATGGAGATGTTGCGGCAACAAGTCGAGAATCTCGCCCAACAACTTCATAGTGGTGTTAAGACCAATCAATTCTCACTTAATGACATATGTCCCTATCCTTTTGATAGGAATCTTTATATGCCCCCCTTTCCACGCGGGTTCGAAACACCAAAATTCGAAAAATATAGAGGAAAGGGAGATCCCCGTGATCATGTCAGAGAATTTCATTCCGCTTGTCTTGAAGTGGCTTATGAGGACACATACTTAATGCGCCTTTTTTCCCAAAGCTTGGGAGGAACAACCACATCATGGTTTTCCCGACTACCAGGTGGCATTAGAACATTTGAGGAACTCATCCAGAAGTTCCTATCTCATTACTCTTATAACATTGAACGCGACATCACCATGGCTGATCTATGCAACACCAAACAAAAACCAGGTGAATTATTCTCAGTATTCCTGCAACGATGGCGCCAAATGTCTAGCAGACGTTCTCTTTAGTTACCTGAACGAGAACTAGTGGAAATTTTCATTTCCAACTTAAACGAAGAAATGGAATTTCACCTGGATGTCAAAGACACAGACTCCTTTAACGATATGATCACCAAGGGTATAAAATGTGAAAGGGCACTCATCAAAAAAGGACTCATCAAAATCTTTAATGAACCAAAAGATGGTCCTCGCCCGCGCTTCAATAGTTATAAACCAAACTTCTAGAACAAGAATAAGAATATCGTCAACGATGGGGTTGTGGATGCTCGAACTATCCAAAATGCACAACCTGTGGTTCGATTTGCAGGACAAAATCCTCCACCACAGAATAACACAAATGTTCCTTCCAATCAAGGTCGCATCACATCTCATGATGAACCAAGACCTCGTCCACAAAAACAAAAACGCACATACACTCCCTTAGGGGAACCCATTGAAACAGTGATGCAACAACTCATTTCTCAGAATTTGATCACTCTACCTAAGCTATCAAACTATGAGCCTCAAGTCAAACCAGCATGGTGGAGAGATACTAAACACTGTGAGTTCCATCAAGGAAGAGGACACAAGACAAGTAATTGTCACCAATTGAAAGATCTCATTCAAGATCTTATTGATCGAGGAGAAATTGAGATTGAAGGACATGATCCAAAAACGACCAATAATGATCATCTGATGTTCAAGAATCCACTCCCATCACAAGATCAAAGGGGTCCTTCCACTTCCCAGCGAGGCACTGATACCACTGATTATACGCAGGCTGCGTATAACTATACTGTAAATCATCTGTATGATGCCAATGAACAAGTTGCAACTATAACCTTCAAAAATCCCAACTCCAATTGCAATGTTGTTACGCGTCGTGGCAAGGTCACCATCAAGGCAGCTCCACAGGGCACCACCTCCATCCCAAAGCAATACAATCTTGTGGAACAATTAGATAAAACGCCTGCGCTCATATCCATTTTAGAACTATTACGCCTATCACCATCTCATAAAACAATCTTGGATCAAGCACTCCAAGAGGCGTCAGTCCCTGCAAACCTTAATACGGACCAGTTTCAAGCTATGGTTGGAAATCTAAAGTCATCACCTTGTCTCACTTTTTCTGAAAGTGACAACTCTTCTTTCCAGCAACCTCATAATGCTTCGCTACACATTGAAGGCTTTATCAACCAACACAGGATCAAGCGCGTCTTGATAGATAATGGAGCAGGCCTAAACATTTATACACTACAGTTGGTCACAACATTGGGATATGCAATAGAATCAGTGGATCCTTGCAAGAAGATCACCATCAAAGCCTATGATGATGCAGAGCGTTCATCCAAAGGAGCTGTGGTACTACCAATCCGGGCTGGCCCTATGGTAAAGCACATAATTTGTCAGGTTCTGGACCTTCCTCTGCCATACAATCTATTGTTAGGAAGACCTTGGATACATGCCATGCAAGCCGTTCCATCTACCTACCATCAATGTATCAAGTTCCCACATAATGGTGCAGAGATCACAATCCTGGGCGATGCAAATCCCTTTGCATTTTGCCATAATATCAGCCATCAACCAGAGATTACTGTTCCTAATAATAGGGAAGCCATTTCCTCCACATCATATGTAAGTCCCGCCTCTCTTGCCAGTTCAAACACCCCTATACCCAAGCAAGAAAAGCTTAAGATGAAAGTCGCCGAGGAAGGTCCCGGGGAATATAACTTGAGTCAGCTCTTTTGTGTGGGACAAATGCCCACTTCTCCTAGAACACATGGTAAACCACAGCAGTTACTCCAACAATCACTAACCACGCCTGCATGTGCCTTGACGCATTTCATCCTTGGAAAGAGTCAAGAGGAAGAAACACAAGATGAGGACCTAGCGGACTGGATCTATAAAGATCCCATCACCACTGACAAACCACAAGTAACACTTCCTACGGAACAGTATGGTAAAGACCTCCTCATTATGCAAAGAATGGGGTATGATGGTCAAAGTGCTTTGGGATACTGCAAACAAGGACGACATGAACCTCTACTACCAGAATTCAAGCCCAAAGGTAATACAGGCCTAGGCTCTGAAAAAGAGATCCTTCCTAAACTCAGATTCAAAGGAAAACCTAGCAAACCATTTTGCCCACCTACTGCAAAGAGGACACCTTTCATAATCAAAGCACCATCAAGCATTATCCCCACTGCTCCATCAAGGCTCACAACCCCACCGCAACCATCACCAATGCCAAACATCCCACCAATCAAGCCAATAATCCCATCAGCAACACCATTTGTAGCAACAACTGTATCAGAACCCGCAGTAGCATCTATGGCACCAGCCATTCCAACAGAAGCCACTAAATCAACACTGTTGATACTTCCAGTAACCAAATCCTTTAATCCCCATCACGGTTCCTGCAGCACCGATCACTACAAAGATACATAAACCAATCACACCTGCAGTATTTAACTCCAGAGACATCCCAGTATGGTATAGCAATCGGATGCTGGAAAGTGATTCAGAGACTGACTCACATGAGTGGGAATTTGATTCTGTACAGCTTAACACTTCAGATGAGGAAGACACATCACCACCTCCGCCATGCAAAGACATCCCTGTTTATGGAGAAGCACAAATAAAGACCACTTGGGTACCTGAGCTGGAAACATCTTCCACAGACCCTACGTCTCATCCTACGCCTGATTCTGACAGGGAGAGTACCATCAACGACCTTCACCACACTGTCTTAACCCTCACTGATACATCTCCCGCACTTAATCTAATCGATGAAGTAATGCCCATTATCCACCCTGAACTCATCGAATGGAACCAACCAAATCCCCCATGTCTTGACCTCTTCCAAAATGATGAGGCTATCATTGACTTTTTGGAATTAAGGGATAATCTACCAAGTGGGGATCACAAAGCTGGATTTTCCATTGAACTTAATAGCGCAGCATACTTCGGGGCGGATGCCAAACCCTTCAGCTACAAAAATATAACATTAAAACATGGATCTTCCAGTGAAAACCACACTGTGGCACTGTTTGATCCAACAAAAGTAAAAAGAAAGAGCATATCCAATGGTGAAAACCTCTCTGAGGCGCCTGAGGATGAAGGGTTTGACATTCTCCCTGCTAATGCACAACAGGAATGATCAACGATCCTCATTGAGGAGACCAAAGAATACAATGTGGGGACTCTTGAAAATCCTCTTATCATACATCTAGCATCTCTTCTCACTCCAGAGGAACAGCCTCAATTTATAGAATTCTTCCAGAAGCGTCAGATCAACTTCACATGGTCATATGTAGACATGCCTGGGCTTGATCCTGATTTAGTTATGCATCATCTCACAGTAGCAAAAGGAGCCAAACCTCTCAAGAAGAAGCTTCGTAAGATGCATCCTCAGATTATTGTGCTAGTCAAAACAGAACTCAAGAAACTCCTGGATGTTGGTTTCATTAGACCAATTGATTATGCAGAATGGATCTCCAACATTGTGCCCATCGGCAAACCAAAAGGGGGCATCCGCATTTGTATAGACTTCAGAGATCTGAATAAGGCATGTCCTAAGGATGACTTCCCCCTACCAAATATCGACATCATAGTGGATTTGACAGCAGGACATGCCATGCTTTCACTCATGGATGGCTTTTCAGGATACAATCAAATAAAGATCGCACCAGAGGACCAACATAAGACAGCCTTCACATGTCCATGGGGCACATACTGCTAGAATGTAATGCCTTTCGGTCTAAAGAATGCAGGAGCGACCTATCAACGATCAATGACCACCATCTTCCATGACATGATGCATAGTATGATGGAAGATTATGTGGATGATTTACTAGCAAAATCACTTACTAGAGAAGGACATCTTCACATCTTAGATAAAATCTTTGATAGACTGGAACAATACCATGTTCGACTCAACCCAAAGAAATGTGTCTTTGGAGTGACCTCCGGGAAGCTTCTAGGATACATTGTCTCAAGCAAAGGCATTGAGGTCGATCCAGCAAAGGTTAAGGCAATCATGGACATGCCACCACCAAAGAATATCAGTCAGCTAAGGACACTACAAGGGCGGCTTCAATCCATCCACAGATTCATTGCACAATTGGCTGATAAGTGTCACCCGTTCACACACCTGCTACACAAGAACATCCGCTTTCAATGGGATGACAAATGCCAACAAGCATTTCAGGCACTTAAAGACTATCTCATGCGTCCACCATTGTTGATGCCACCAGATCCAAGTAGACCGTTGTTACTTTATATCTTAGCAACAAGTACAGCATTGGGTGTACTACTGGCACAACATAATGCAAAAGGCAAAGAGTGTGTTGTATACTACATCTCTCGCACACTGGTTGGCTATGAACTCAATTACACACCTATTGAGCGAGCTTGCCTAGCAGTAATCCTGGCAGCCACTAAATTGCGGTACTATCTATTGACGCACAAGGTACAACTCATCGCAAAGATTGATCCACTCAAGTATTTACTCAGCAAAGCAGCATTGACAGGTCGCTTGGCCAAATGGGTAATGATTCTAAGTGAATTTGACATTGAGTATATGGATCGTAAAGCTATCAAAGGTCAAGTCATTGTAGATCAGTTGGCCGATGCACCACTCATAGGCGATCATCCTCTCATTTCCAATTTTCCAAATGAAGAGATATTCATGATCACAACAGCACAACCATGGAAACTATACTTTGATGGTTCATACACTGGGCATGGCTCGGGGGCAGGCATTTTGTTTATCACACCTCAAGGTGACAGCATCCCGAAGTCTTACAGGCTCACATTTCCATGCACAAACAACATAGCAGAATATGAGGCTTTGATCACAGGACTCAAGCTAGCCATACAATGGAAATTAAAAGAACTACAAGTATATGGCGACTCACAACTGGTTATTCGACAAGCAACAGATGAATATCAGACCAAGGATGATAAACTCATGCCATACAAGCAAATGGTGGACACTCTAAAGACATCATTTATTACTATCACTTTTGAGCAGATACCAAGAGATCAGAATCGATCTGCTGACGCCATGGCTACCATCGCATCTCTTTTAGATCTTCCGCAGAATTCAACACGCTATGAGTTCTTGGTAGAATAGCTTTGGATCCCTGCTTATGATATCCCCGAATCCGAAATGATATGTCACCTTGTCGGTTCTGAATCCCCATGGTATGGTGAATTCTACACCTATCTCCGCGATCACACCCTTCCTCCCGACCAGTCAAATAACCAACGAAAAACCTTCATTCGCCAAACTGCTCGATATACCATTATTGCCGAAACCCTATACCGACGCGATCTTGATGGTACTCTCCTTCGATGTCTGGAACAAGGTGAGATAACAAAGGCTTTGGAAGAGGTACATGAAGGAATTTGTGGGACTCACTCAAGTGGTCTGTCACTAGGCAAGAAACTCATGCGAGCTGGATACTATTGGCCATCTATGGAAAAGGATTCCTACTACTTTGTCAGGAAATGCAAGAAATGTCAAGTTCACGGCGACCTAATACATGCACCAGCACAGGAACTGCAACCAATCACAACACCATGGCCTTTTTGTCAATGGGGCCTTGACCTTGTGGGTAAGATTCATCCATCTTCATCCAACGGCCATAAATTCATTATCACCGCCACCGAATATTTCACCAAGTGGATTGAAGCTGTTCCACTTACCCAAGTCATCGGCAAGCAGATCGCCTCATTCATCCTCAACTACATCATCTGCCGGTATGGTGTGCCCATGTCCATTGTCACATATAACGGTCTTCCTTTCAAAAATCAGGATGTCCATGAGCTTTGTGAGAAATTTCATATCCAACACCGCTTTTCCACTCCCTATTACCCACAAGGCAATGGTTAGGCTGAAGCATCCAATAAAAACATACTGAGGATCCTAAAGAAGACAGTCACTGATGTCGGCCGTGATTGGCATGTTCAATTGAATCCAGCGCTATGGGCATATCGAACTAGCATTCGGACCCCTACAGGTGCAACTCCTTATTCATTGGTCTATGGTGCCGAAGCTATCTTACCTATTGAGGTCGAGATACCATCACTACGGGTTTCATTGCACAATCTCATCGATGATGAAGCCTATAGAGTATCACGTCTGCAGGACTTGGAGTTACTTGATGAGAAGCGACAAGCTGCATACAATCACCTCAAAGCTTATCAGCAACGCATGAGTAGAAGCTACAATCACCGAGTTTGATCTCGTACATTTGAGGTAGGTGATCTTGTTCTTCGAGAGAATCCGAGAACATCAGGGCAAGTTTGAACCAAACTGGCTGGGCCCATATGTTGTCACTGCTGTATTCGGGTCCGGGGCATATCAGTTGGCTACTTCAGAAGGAGAACCGCTTGCAAATCCAATCAATAGCATGCACCTCAAACGGTTTTACACCTAAGGTGTACAAGGCATCAGGCTCCCCTGCATATCAGAAAATACCAAAAACATTCAAAAAATGTCCTGAAGAAAATACAAAAACATTCAAAAATTTAAGAAAAATCATACATCCAAACGGTGAACAACCACTCCGGTGGCACCTTGGGTAAGTAAGATGGTGAAAACCTAACAAATAGGCGCCACTCGTAAAGGCAATGGCTCTAGTATCTTTCAGGCTCGTTGCGATCACATTCATGCACACACACATCCATCCATCCCAACCATGGCTTGTTATTTGATCTGCAATTAAGAAAGTACTCCTTGCATCTAGCATCCCACCCTTTCATAGTCAGGTCTACAAACTGGGGGCAATACCCTTACCCTAGTGATGGAAGTGGATTCTACATTGTCTTATGTGTCATTACGCTCTTCATTCAGGCAATCATCAGAAAATATCAAAAACATTCAAAAATATCTCGCAAAATCCAAAAACATTCAAAAGTGACTCTCAAAATACCAAAAACATTCAAAATTGTTTCACAAAATCCAAAAACATCGAAAAACCATCGAAAATCACACAAAAACATGGCAACACATTGTACATACTCATTCGCAGATACAAAACAAACATTGACACAAACACTCACACAATGACCATTTACCAATCAACCAAAACAATCAACATCAACAATCCAAACTGTCTTTAAACAAGGATGCATCCTTCCTTACCAAAACAAAGACAAGATGACATTTTCTTTGACAAGAAAATTTTGTTAGGCTATCAAATACTTGGTTGATTTGTGAGTACAATCGTTTGTTTATCTGTATCGGACTCTTTCAGCATTATTTTGTATCGTTTGCGCATTATTTCCGATGAAGTTCTGGGGCATGTACTAATGGTGTCTACGTGGGAAGTTCACTAAGCTACGTGATCTTATGCCAAATATAGTCATAGATCACTACGGTTTGCTGACTACAGCGTATACCTCGACCATATGAGCATGAACCGTTACCAAGGATCCTTATTCTTTATTTTTTATGTATATATACTATTTGGTTACAGGTACAATGCACATCCCTAGCTGCTACCTCCTCCTCTAATCTCTCTACCCGGGTCTGCAAATAACCTATCATATGATCCCGCAGATCCCCAGTAGCTCCCTCCCCCATGTCCATGGCTGCTGCACCTGTATCACCCCCTCCAGTAGGTCCCTCCCCTGCACCACCCTCTCCTGCACCTGTATCCATCGGGATCTCTCTCTCCATCCCCCTCCCACTCAGCTGCACTCCTCCCTGCATCAAAGGTCCCTATGATATCTGAAGAGGTAGTCCACCTCTCCCTCTTCGCTGCCAAGGCTGTAATCAAGCCGTGATTCATCTGAATCACAGGCATATGCATCACCTCGTAGAGACCAATCGTTGCTATACAATCAATCTCTATCTGCGTCAATCGATCCCGCAACCCCTGTGTCGCAGGGTAGCGCTCGCGTAATTGTAACACGCGCAGATCCTCCTGCACATAGACATTCATCAATCACTATCAGCTGTTTTATTTTCAAACTTTCTTAAGTTTAAACCTAGACTATCATCAGATACTTTGATCAAGTATCTTTGGGTCTCAACAGGTAAGCAATCATGGCCGCCTAGACTTCAACAGGCATTTATCCTAACAAATGACCTAAGTCTCATCGGGCTACTATGATTCAAAACAACTCCCACTTCACCTCGCCATCCATCAATCATTGGCATCAGGAGATTTATTTTGTCCAAAACTGAGGCATCTCGTTATCCTAAGGCAAAAGCGTTATTTTATCTACAAAAGTGCTAGTTTTCCACAATAGCGCTACAACCCTAGCAACAGCGCTCAAAAAGATCTACAAAAGCGCTACAAAAATAAAAGTGCTAAACCCGCTATACAATAGTGCTATTACACATCAATAGCACTCAATCAACCCTACCATAGCGCTACTTGGTCAAGTGCGCTAAAACTTGCATACATTAGCGCTAATGAATACAAAAGCGCTCAAACCAGAGCACAATAGCGCTAATTCATGGAGCAAAAGCGCTAAAACCATAGTTCTAGTGCTCTTGCTCCGACTTGACTTGGACTCAGCTAAAAACCTATCAAAAATGCCTAAAAAGTAAGTTTTTGAATTTGCGTACCGTTGGTCCATAGTCGGCTGGGCGCTGGAACCGTCGGACTCGCTCAAATCTATGCTTGGTGATCGGAATCGGCATAGTAGCTCCTTCTTGCTCCTCCAAATGTCACTGTCAGAGCTCTCGTTTTCAACTGGTCACGGTCACAAATGATCCTCTTTTCACCCCTTTCCCCCATTTATACCCCCTGTCGTCACCGTAACTTCGCCCCGCTCATCGCCGTGGTCCTCGTGAACTTCCCGAGCCCCCCATTTCTCCATGTTTCCCCCGTTTTCTTCTATTTTTCACCTATATGTCTAACTTCTTCTATTCTACCACCCTGCCAATTTTCATTCTTTTTCAAGAGATCGTCCGATTTTTTGAAATTTTTCGGCCCATCTCTCGAGGGGGCATACCACCCATTAAATTTACATTTTATGGGGCATTTCTTCACACCTATTTTTCTTTCTTTGAAACGACGCGATAAACCGCACCGTCTCAAAGAGGGGCAAATGTAGTCACATAAATCTGTCCATTTTAATTAAATGAATATTTCGTATTTATTTGATTAAAAATCCACTAGCCATCAGTTAATTAAATTAATATTTAATTAATTCATCCCCAAACATTCTTCTATTAATTAAATAAATTATTCAATTTATTTTATTTAATTCATTAAATCCAATTCCAATCAATTAAATAAATAAAATCTATTTATTTAATTAAAATCCTCTTTTCCTCTTTTAAATAAATTAAATAAAACATTTATTTAAATCATTATCCCCACCCCACTTGCATTTTCCTACAAATGCAACTTGCACACATTTATTGAAATAAATGAATTTTTATTTTAAATAAAATCTTATTTTCCCTCACCCACCAAAATCCACTTGCAAAACTTAATCCCCTTCTAGATTCTTCTAACCCCTTCCTAAACCTAATCCATCGCCTAATTATTGTCACATTCCTAAGCAAAATGGAGTCACTTCTCAAAGTCTAAAAGTCTTTGATAACCATTAAAGGCTTTCAACCTTCAACCACTAAATTCCTCAAAGTCTTTGATAACCATTGAAGGCTTCCAACTTTCAACCACTTAATCCCCAAAGTCTCCAAAAACCATTAATGGTTAACCCAAACCCTTCCACATGGTTAAAACATTTGTTTTGACTCAACCTCTACCCAACCCAAGGGTCTCATCAAGCCTTTAATGCTTTGACCATGATTATCTCTTAATCATTTGCACAAAGGTTTATCCTTGGATTAACTCTTAATCCAGTGGATGATCTTAATTTAGGCTTGACCCTTAGCCTTTAGATAACCATGAGGTCTTCTCAGGCCTTTAATGCCTCCAACCTCTTCTTTCAACCCAACCCCATGTTGACACTTGTCACCATTTCATTGGTGCAAATTGTGCACATGGATTCCCAGCTTTCAACCTTGACCCTTGATTAAACCTTTCAATCCTGGCCATCCATTGCTCCATTTTTCCTATAAATAGAGCTCATTCTTTCATAATCCAGATCCTGAAAACTTGTATGCATCTAAGCTATAGACATTTTAGAGAGCATTTTAGCATAAACAATCTAACATCTTGTCTTTTTGGTTAAAATATATCATTTTAGCATTAGTATTAGCTTTTTATTTCACATTTAGAGCTATACTACAATCTCAATCCTCCATAAGCATCCATAGTGCAAAAAGCTGCTGAGAGCTACACTATTTTGGAACTTGGAGAGGAGAGGAACAAGGGAGAAGAAACTAAGGCCATGCTAAGAGGCAGTTGGAGATGTCTCATGATCTTTGTTCTACTTATTAGATATATTAGCATGTCTCTTTGTGTCTCTTTTGGTATGCCTTCATATGTTTAGTTTTAGATTGACTAACACTAATGTTTCATGTGTTTTTGTGTTCTTTGATCTTAGACTAACCTTGTGCCATTTAGGAGGGCATCAATATGTATTTATATAAAATACATAGTATATTGTAATTATATTTAATAGATTTTATTTAAAACAAATGTAATATTACATATTCCAATATTACCATAATGATAAAGCAACTTTATCTATGCTCCCACATAATCCTCCTAAAAGTAAGGATATTATTTTAAAAGTTTCATTAACAACATTAAAAGGAGTTGAAATTCTAGTAAAATAGGATTGAAGTGATCGGAAATAGTGCTCCAGGAAGTAGTGTGGATCAAGGATGGTAGTGCTCGCAACAAAAAATTCGTTTGCATTTTCTAAAAATAGTAAAGATGGCTAAAAAATATGTTAGGAAAATTATTTATGTTGCACTTTCCTAAAAATCCAGCTATAACAGCTAAATTATATTAGCCAATCATTGTTCCAGAAAATAATTTTCATGATTTATAAACTTAAAATATTTGCATTTAACGCAGCTAGGTTTTGAGGTTGTGTACTACTTTTTTTAGACCGCATTTACTGTGGGATTCTAGAGTTTATTATGGCTCTAGATAACTTTAGCCCAGCAATTGACGTTGGTGGTGGAGTTGTTGCAACGAACCCTCATGGCACCTCAGAACAAATGCCCTCGCAAATTTGTTCTGAAAGTGTTTCACGAGGTATGTCCTCGCCTAATGTTGTGCTTCCTATTCAAGATTTTGATAATGTCTGTGAGTGGCTTGAAAAATGCACTTTGATAGGTTATTTTGTGGGTAGGATCCCTCCTGAAAGCATGCTTCATGAATGGGTCTCCAAAGCCTGGTCTTCTCATTGAGTCCAGCTTGATAGCATCCAAAGCCTCACCAAGGGTTTCTTTTAGTTTCGCTTCTCGAACCCTTCCCATGTTGAGGAGCTATCCTCTCTCATGGGCCATGGACCATTTGGTCTTCCCTTCTGGTTTTCTAGCGTTGGTCTCAAGACTTTTCTGTCTCATATGATAAAAAGTTGCAAGTTCAGGTCTGGGTTGAGTTCCCTGGTCTTCCTTTGCCTTGTTGGCCTTTCATGCAAAGTATTGCTCAGTCTGTTGGCAAAGTTATTTATCTTGAACTAGACCGGTTTTTTAATGCTCGCCCTCAAAAGAGGGTCTGCGTTGAGGTCAACCTTTCCCGTGACCTAAAAGAAACTGTTAATAGTCAAGTGGGTGGTAATACCTTCACCCAGAAGGTTCTTTATTTGAACCTTCCCAACACTTGCTATCGGTGCCAGTCAGCGGAGCACAAATTCAAGGATTGCCCCTTGGTTGTATCAAAAATAAAACCCCCTATTAAGGAGATCAACTCTCGACTTGTGGAGGGAGCTAAGAAAGATGAATGGACCATTGTGGTTCACAAAGGCAAAAACTTTGAGGCTCCTGCCCAAAAGCCACCTATCGGATCAAGTTCTTAACCGACGACGGAGTCTCCTACGCAGGCACCATCTACCTAGGTGGTCTCTATGTCGTCCATTTCGGTTTGAAACCCTAGCCAGCTATGGAAGGATTCTTTTGAGGGTGTCACTTGACCCCCTTGGGTTTGCACTCCTCAGGTTAAGTTTACGATTTCTGTTCCACTCTCGCAGCCCTTCTAGGCGTGCTGAGATAGCAGATGGTGGTTCAGAGAAAAGAAGAGTTATTTCCGGTGGGGACTCCCTTCTCGATCTCAGTTCATATTTTTTGCACAATAGCTTCTCCTCTCTTGGTGATGAGGATGACATACAAGATTTTTCATGAATTACATCTCATGGAATGTTTGAGGTCTCACATACCTCACCAGAAAGTATTTTGTTAGAGATGTTCATCATCGTGTTTTAGGCCTGGATGTTCTCTACCTCTAGGAAGTTAAAATTGTTGGTTTCATGTTTTCTACTACATGTCGTGTTATTTGGCCGGATAGCCTAGTTTTTGCTTCCCAGCATGAGGCTGGTTAAGCGGGAGTTGCTACTCTCCTTTCACCTCATTGGCTTTCTGTGGTTATTTCTCACGGTTTTGATCCCATGCAGCGCACTGTATGGGTTTTGTTGTCAATTGATAATCATTCCATTGGGATTGTTAATGTTTATGCTCCCAATGATTTGGTTGATAGATCACACTTATGGTGATGGATTGTTGATACTCTGCCACCTGCAACTTGGGTCATGTGTGGTGACTTCAATATGGTTGAGGTGGCAATTGATAAGGATGGAATTTTGCCTTTTCGATTTACAACTCGCGAGAGGGAAGCTTGGTACTATATGCATAATAAGTTGGGTCTTTTCAACCCCAACACCAACTGTCACCGCTTAGGTGGGGTCTGACACACTTAGTCTAATTTCAAAGCTGGCTCAGATAGAATCTTTAAAAGGCTTGATCGTGCTATAATAACTGCGCAATTTTTATTTTTTTTTGAAGATCAAGATCTTCCCGTCACTCCTCTCGTTGATGTGATAGTGTCTGATCACTTCCCCGTAAAGTTTAGCATTGAATGGCAGCCAACTAGGTCACGTCCTTCCAAGATGCAGTTCTACCTCAACATGTCTCTCTTGCATCATCAGGCCATGATGGCCCACATTCAAAGGGATTGGAATTTGGAACCAAGGCCTCATCATCACACTAGTTGGATTGCATGGTTGAATGATGCCATTAACCGCTCTATGAGTTTTCTGTATATTTATGGTAGACAGCTTGTCATGTGCTACAGGCGCTCATATGACGTGACCACCAAAGATCTTTGTACTGCCACAGAAGCTCTGGCCTCAAATCGTTTTGATTATAACCTGCAACTTCGGTTAGCCTAGCTCCATCATCAGAAACAAGTTGCAGATAATTACTTTTCTAGAGGAGCTCAAATCAAAGCTAGTCTACATTGGCTCAAGGTGGGTGAGAGGGCCTCCAAAGAAGTTTTCCTAGCTTTGCACGCTTGTCATACCTTTGTAGGGATTAAGAAAATCAAAGAGGGGCATGTTGTTCTCACCAAGCTGTCTGATATTCTACAAGATTTTGTCCGTCATTATGAGAAGGTGTTCACAGCGCAGGGAAACTCTCCGACCAGAGTCCATGCTTTGCAAGATTTCTTAGTTGTTGCTCCCAAAAGGCTTTCCAAGTCTCAACAGACCTTTTTGTGATCTCTTACTGACTATTTATGATCTCAAGGAAGCCATTTTTTCTATGGCAGATGATAAAGCCCCTAGGTGTGATGGTTTCCCTTGCGAGATTTACAAATCCCTTTGGCCTTGTGTTGGTCCTGACTTGCATAAGTTCTACCTAGAAGCTTTTCATTCCTAGTCCCTGGGAAAGATGCTTAACCGAGGTAACATCAAGTTTGTCCCTAAGGCTGGGGATCCGGAGGACATTTGCAATTAGAGACCTATTACCTTGCTCAATGTCTCGTATAAGATCATTGCTAAAGCCTTGGCTCTCAAGATTCATCATCTTCATCCTTTGATTGTTCGTCCAAGGAAGACTGGATTTATCAAGTCCAGGTTTATTCAGGATAATATTATTGTTGTTTGGGAAGGGATGGAATGGGCCCGACGCTCCAAACAATGAGCAATCTTCCTTAATATTGACTTAGATAAAGCGTATGATCGCATTGAGTGGCCATTTATTTTGGCAATGCTCAAACATCTTGGCTTCAGCCCTAGATTCATTCAATTTGTCCAGATGTTATTCAGAGATGCCTCAGCCTGCATCACCATCAATGGTCATCAGTATGAGGCTTTTGGTCTTTTCAGATCCATTCACAGGGTTGTCCTCTAGCTCCTGCTTTATATGTTCTTGAGGTGGAGGGTTTTGGATACTTACATACTAACGCCATTTCTGTTGGACGTGTTCGTGGAATCTCCCTAGCTAATTCACCTTCTCAACTTGTCAATGGCCATTTTGTGGATGACTCCTTTCTCACTCTCATTGAGGAAGAAGATAATGTTTAGGCTGCTCTTCAACATCTGGACACTTTTTGCTTGGCTTCCATCTTGTCCATTCAATGGAACGAGACGTAATGTTATAGGCAGTCTTTTCTTCTCGCCCCACCTTGGATTCTTCAATATGGTTGGAAATGGCTTCATCAAGGCAAAAAAAATTTATTTTTGGGCATTACTTTTTCCTTTCAAGCTTCTCCTGTGGATCTTTGGAATGTTGTTTTAGCCAGGATTGACAAAAAATTATCCTATTGGATAACTAAGCCTCTCTCTCTGGCTGGAAAATTGCAAATTTGTTTGAAGGTTTTGGCTACCACTCATGTCTATTACTCTTCATGTTGGGCTCCTTCCAGGGCCTCTTACATGAAGTTGGAAAGACTTTTGTGGGCTTTTCTTTGGGCCTCTGGTTTTGACCATCAAGGTTTTCACAGAGTCGCTTGGGAGTATTATTGCCTTCCCAAGGAGTCCAGAGGGCTCGACCTTATTTCTACCTAGAAACAAGGGCTTGTTTTATGTGCTAAATGGATCATCAGAGCCTTATCTAGCGACAAGGCTTGGAAAATCCTTCTTTGGCATTGTATTTATTCGGGGTTTCATGCCAATAGGTCAGCTTGGAAGGGGATTGGTTTTCAAACCCTTCTCATTATGAAAGACCCAGTTCAGATCTAGGGTACTTTTGTTGTTAAAAGCATCTAGTGTGCTTGGGAAGCTATTAAGCCTTGGCTTCGGTGGGCGGGTGATGGTTTTCATGATGGGATCTCCATGAATCAACACAACCTCTAGTGGTCACCTCTTTTTCTGGTGCAAGGGTTACCGCTGGCCAAAATCAAGGGTGTTAGTGCTCTGCGTTTTCACAAACGCGGCATTCGACCACCTAAGGACTTGTTTACTAGAGTTTCTATGAGTCTTCAGTCATGGGATGACCTCCAGGTCCAGTATCACCTATCTCGACCTAATTGACAGACTTATGACCTTCTGGTTTCAGCCTTACCCTCACATATGTTACAGAAGCTTAGCATTCAGTCTGTCAGACCTTGGTGTAAGGATTGGAAGTGGTATCCTTGGACTCCTTTCACTAGCTACAAACCCAAAATGGGTTATCTCTGGTTGGTGCCCCATTTGCCTATGGTCCATATTCTTAACCAGCAGTGGCATTTGCAGTCTTCTCATTAATCCTGGAGACTTAGGTTTCTTGTTGTTTGATCCACCACCACTGAACCCAAGATTGCACACTTTTCTTGGTGTGTTCTTTTTCAAGGGTTGCCTTTGTGTTCCAGACTTAAGCATTTGGGGCTTCCTGATCCGTGGTGCCCTTTTTGTAGTCATCTAGAAACTTTTATGCACATTTTTTGGTTATGTAGAAGAGCTTAATAGTATTGGAGTTGGATCCATGATTTCTTTCAGCCTTTTCGGCCTGAGCCTTTTTCTTAGCATATGGCTCTTCTGGGAGATTCGCCTAGAATCCCCTTCAAGTTTTCTTAGATATGGCATGCTTTCAAAATGAAGATCCTATTTACTCTTTGGAAAGATAGAAATTTTGTTCTTTTTACTCACAGCTCTTTGGATACTAATGTCTCGCTCTATGCTAAAGCTTGCGTTTGTAATAATATATTAATGCAGATTTAGGTCCAAGCCGATAAAGTGGCACTTGAGGTGGGCCACTTACATGAGATCCTTCAGCATTGGGGCACTTCCCCTTGTGTGGTTGTGAGAGTGTCGTCATATTTTGTTTCTGCTGACCACACTCTGCTTTGTGGCCGCCGCTGTGGCCGAAGCTCCTCTTCCCAAAGCTCTCAACCCCTTGGTCCTAGGTTCCTCGTTGTTCCTCTAGTGGGGGAGATGACGTGTGGAGGCATCATTCAACTTCTCCTCCATGTCGTGGCTCTACCTCAGGGTGGCCTTCTGATGCTCCTATTACTTTGGCTCTTGTTGTTGGTGATGGTTCTAGGTGGCCTGTTGCCACCACCTCTAAATTTCCTCGCCTAGCTCTGGCTATTTTGCCTCCCAAAAGGGAGGAAGGAGAAGAAAAAAAAGACCCAGAAGATGGATGGTCCGTGTCAAACCTAACTCCTGGCCCCGCTAATATATGGGGCAAGAAAGATGATCAAGATCCTCCTCCCTCGGCTGCCACTGCTTTGGTTGCTTGAGGAAGCTTTTTAATGAATAGCATTGTTTGTTGGCTTCGGCTTCTTGCCGTGTGAATCTCGTGGGGTGATATTGTATCCCTAGGCCTTTTTTTGTGAATATGTACTTTAATATTTTTATCTAATTGAGAAGGCCTATTCATAAAAATAAAATAAAAATTGCATGCAAACTTCAAAAAATTAAAATGATTTTAGAAAACAGAAAAATGCTTGTTTGTAGTTGGTTCAAATTTGACTTTTGGTTTTACTTATATTTAATTTTGTAGTGTGTGTGTGGGGATGGGCGGGGGGATAATTATTTTTTAATTTTGGTTTACTTATATTTTTAATATAAAAATTAAACTTTTAGCTTTAACAATTTTAATATAGTTTATTTTTAAAAATATTTTATTTGAAGTACAATTTTAATTTTTAAAATTTAGTTTATTTAATTTATTTAATTATATTATGTTCAATTTTATATATAATAATATTATATTTGTTCTCTTTCCCTCTACATCTCTATCTCTCCATGTTTCTTCTTCAATCCATCTCTTCATATCTATCTTATTGTCTCTCCAACTCTCTCTATCACTATATCTCTCCCTCTCTCCACCTCTCTGTATATATCACTTCATATCTCCATCTTTATATTTGTCTCTCTCATTCCCATTCTCCCTCCTACCTACTCTCTCTCTCTCTCCATCTACATATCTCCACTTTTCTTTCTAACTACTGGTAGGAACTTAATGCATTGCATCCCATGTTAAGTTGGTTAAGATTATAATTATTAATATTAAGGTTTAGTATAACTTTTGTATATTGAATAAGTTTATAGTTTCCCTGGGAATCGAAATCAAGTAAAAAATGTCAAAAGTATGAAAAGTGTGAAAAATGTGAAATATACGAATTATGATAGCCCAAACCCTAATTCGGACAATTACTGAAGTTAAGGTCAAACAAAGAGGAGAAAAAGAAGATCTTGCATCACTAGTTATGGAAAATGGGAGATTAACTGCTCTATATGCAATATTGGTACCCTAATTTTGATGCGGCAACATTACATCCATATGAGAAACCAATTTGGATCTAATTGTACAACTTACCTATGGAATACTGGGTGGAAGAATGCTTGGAGAAATCAAACTCTCATTAGGGACAATAATAGAATTAGGTACAAAATTTAAAAGATGGAGATCTAAGCAAATTTTCCAGTATCCAAATCGTGGTGGTCAGGGAAATCCCAGATCAGATCGCTTTGGTGGTTGATGATAACGAATGGGTGCAACCAAGGGAAATCAAAGAGGAGAAGATATATTATATAAATTGTAGGAACATAACCCACCTGGAGGTTGATTGCCCATGCAAAAATAAAACTAAATGTATATGGGACTTGTTAAGAACTCGGCCAACAAAACCAACCTTGGAAATCAACAAGATGCAAATAAGATCACAAAACATTACTCAGAAAATCCAAAGGGCAATGATAAAATTGGGAATAATTCAATCATTTTTCCTATGGAGAGACCTACTGAATAAATTCATCCTAAAAAGGAAGAACAAAAGAATTTCATTGATACCATACCAAAGTTGTTTAATGAGGAAGATCTTGAATCAAAAGAAATCTCTCCTAAAGAGGAACTTGGAATTGTGGATGAAAGATGCATCTCTCAATCTATGACTTAAATTATAGGGTTGGCAAAAAACGAAAGGATGGGTAAGGGAAAGGGCAGAAAATCCATCAAACAATTGAGGGAGGATCAAGTAGCAGAGCGAAAGTTGCTACTATTAGGAAATTTTTGAAAAGTACCAAGGGAGCAAATGCATCCCTTGGGAAACAATGAAGATCACAACCTGGAATGTTAGGGGCCTTAATGCTCCTCATAAGCAACATGTGATTAAGCATCAATTACAACGAGTACAAGAAGAGATTATCTTACTAGAGGAGATAAAATTATCTACTAAAGAAGGCCAAAACTTCCTCTCCTACTACAAACCTTGGAAAGGACTTTTTTGTGCCTCCCTGGGTGCGACAGGGGGTCTTAGTATCCTCTGGAAGGAAAATGGAATTTCAATAAACATTTTGGAATCTTGGTAGAATTGGATGGTTGTCCTTGCCTACTCTATCACACTCAATGAAACATTCATTATAATATGCATTTACGGCCCTACCAAATCGAAGGACAAAGCAACGACTTGGTTGGCAATATTAGAATTCATGACTAAAAATAAGAATTTGAATGTCATAATGGGTGGTGATTTCAATGCAATCATTGAGGTGTCACTGAGTTCTCCAAAAAGAGTAGAGGACTAAATAGATTAAACAAAAGTATGCAAGATTTCAAGGAGTTTGTGGTCACTATGGGTTTATGGGATTGTCAAACTTCAAATGGAGTTTACACATGGACCAACAGAAGGAAAGACTTCTCTAACATAACTGAAAGATTGGACCGATTCTTAATCTCTCCAGATTGGCTTAATCAATATCCATCTACAAATTCTTGTATTCTTCCAATATCCACGTCAAACCACTTCCTAGTCTAGTTAGATATTGTAGGAAGATGCATGATATGCAAAGTTACATTCAAGTTTGAAAATATGTGGTGGTAGGAAAAATCTCTACTACCACTATTAGAACAGTGGTGGAGAGAATGCACCATCAAAGGTATGGAAAGCACTAAGTTCACTAAAGAACTATACTACATAAAAGGTAAACTTTAGGATTGGAACAAACATTTTTTAAAAACATCTTGCAAGAGAAATTAAGGTTGGAGAAAGATATGTGTTGGTGTAATTAATTATTCATCTTGTATATTATTACACCTTACTTAAGTTTACTTAGGATAATGTGTTTCATATTATTTTGGGTATGAGACACTTGGGTGTTTGTGCCACATTGAGATAGTGTGTGTAGAAGAATTTCCACCTTTTATGGTGTGATCTTGTTACTACTTTATCATATCCACTTATTACGGAGTGATAATTCCACCTTCGGTGGGTGATCCACCTCATGTGGAATATTTTATTGTTTTTCCTACCTACCCTTGTTTCTTATTGAGCCACATGTCATTTTTGTGTGCTCACATATCCATATAGCCTTGCCTATATAAGCAGGCTCATATTCATTCTATGTAATGCTTGATGATCCAGTTGATCAGTATTTTCATCTTGATAGAATACTGTTTATTCCTATCATACATTTTGTTCTCTCTTATTTGTGCTTTCCAAAGGTGGTGAACTGCTCCACACTACTGAAAAAGGTACTCCAAGATCTAGTGGATATGAATGTAGAACATGATCCAAAGACTCACATATCTCCTCTAAAGATAAAGAGACCTCCTCCAACTCTTGTACATAAATATCGAGAATCATATCAACCTTGAAAGAATGATCATGTAGAGAATGAACAAGAGGGTCAGAGTGTTCCCTCGCAACAATTGAAGAAGGATCATCTTCATCAAAGAGAAGACGAATATCATCAGTGATGTCTCCCAAATCTGCAATGTAGGATTCCATAAACAAACCTGCAATGTATGTCAAGTACTCATCCCATGAAGCTAAAGTTGGAAGAAAATCTATATCCTATTGCACTGAATCACAAGAAGGCAAAACTGTCGCACTATTTGCATCATCAGGTGCAATAGGTGATGTGATATCAATAGGAGGAGATGAAATACAAGGCTCAAGAATGAGGTCACATGTGAGAATCCCCAAGTTCAAATACCCAAAGCTCTCCTCAAAATATGGATCATCACAAGAAGTGTGATCATAATGTGTAGAATCATCATATGTGAAATCATCATCATCAACAAAATCTGAAAAGGAGTATAACCGAGATGCATGATCAACCACCCCAGTCACAATGATAGCTCTAGTCTCCAAGTCTCTAATTAAAATTGACTCAAGTGTGAACTCCACAATTCTCTTAGTTGCACCATGTGTGATTTGATAGATGGAAAGGAGATTGTTTGTCAAATGGGGTACACACAACACATTATTGAAGGAGTGTGGAGCAGTTCACCACCTTTGGAGGGGGTATCTTTCAACATCGACATGGGGACACTTGAGTAGTTTTCAGAGATTCCTTTTATCATGAGTTTTTTCATACTTCTTCCCTTCATGATTGGGGATACTTCATGGATACACGTTTGGTTTTGTTTCTTCCTAAGGGGAGGAACGTTGTTCGACGTTCATGGAGCAATTTCTTCATTCATCTTCGAGCTTCTATCATCGGTGCAGATTCTACATTGAGGGGGGGCTACCTAGCTTCTCTTCTTCTCTCATATGGGGGGGAGTTTTTCCTCACATGGGATTTTGTTCCTCACATGCGTCTATGAGAGTTCTCTTGTATTGCTTTCATCTCTCTTTTGGGGGAGGGTTTTTTCCCATTGGGTTTTTCTCTCTTTCCCCGCTTTGTGAGATATTTCATTGCATTGGTTTGCATGCATTTGCATTTGTACATGGGTACCTAACATGGCCTCGTAGCCGGAACCCATCTTGCATTGCTTAGTTGCATTGTAGACTTAAGTGCATTCCCCTAAGTTGCACTTAATGGGGGGTGTTGGTGTAATTAATTATTCATCTTGGATATTATTACACATTACTTAAGTTTACTTAGGATAATTCATTTCATAGTAGTTTGGGTATAAGACACTTGGGTGTTTGTGCCACATTGGGATAGTGTGTGTAGGAGAATTTCCACCTTTTATGGTATGATCTTGTTACTACTTTATCATATCCACTTATTGTGGAATGATAATTCCACCTTCGGTGGGTGATCCACCTCATGTGGAATATTTTATTATTTTTCCTACCTACCACACCTATTTCCTACCTACCCTTATTTCTTATTGAGCCACATGTCATGTTTGTGTGATCACATATCCATATAGCCTTGCCTATATAAGTAGGCTCATATTCATTATATGTAATGCTTGATGATCCAGTTGATCAGTATTTTCATCTTGATAGAATACAGTTTATTCCTATCATACATTTTGTTCTATCTTATTTGTGCTTTCAATTGCCTCTAGATCATGGCAAAATCTCACAATATGGAAATTTTAAATGACATAGTGATAAAATTTGGAATGTTTAAAGAAGAATTTGAAGAAGAGAAATGAGTGATGAGTGAATTAAAGGAAATACTTGTCGGGTAGGAGATATTCTAGAGAGACAAGTCAAGAGAATCATGGCTTAATGTTGGAGATCAAAATACAAACTTCTTCCACTCTTTAGGAAATGTAAGAAGGTCAATCAACACAATTGAATAGACAAAAATATTTGATGCTAGCATGGCGTCTGGGGTCATTGAGGTTAGAAACAAAGCTATGGAGTTCTTCTAAAATCTCCTTGGTAATGGACCAGCATCATTGGCTACCAACACTCAACTTGATTTCATTCCTCCTATAATTCATAGAGAAGACAATCAAATTCTATGCACACCAACCACTATGGAGGAAGTAAGGACAATGATATTCTAGTTGCACCCTAACAAGTCACCTAGACCTAACAGCTTCCCTACACGATTTTATTAGAATTGTTGGTCATTTATGGGCCCTAACATATGGAAGCTAGTGGAGGACTTTTGTGTAAACAAGAAATTTGTTAAGGATATCAATAACATAATTATCACCTTAATCCCTAAAAAATAGGTATGTAAATATTTTTTTGACTATAGAACAATTTCCTTATGTAACACAATTTATAAAGTTATCACAAAGGTGTTCGAAAATAAGCTTTAAAAATTCTTGAATAAAGTAATTTCAAAGGAACAGAACGACTTCACCCTAGGTAAGGAAATAACTAATAGCATTATTTTGGTTAGTGAAGTGATTCACTCAATAAAAATAGAAAATAAGAAAGAAATGATGATTAAGCTTGATGTTTCCAAAGCATATGATAAGGTTGTTAGGGATTTCTTGGTACTTGTATTGGAGAAATTTGGTTTATGTCCTCGCTAGAACAAAATGATTCGACATTGCATTACTTTAGTTCATTTCTCTACCATAGTCAATGGAACTTTGTATAGTTTCTTCCAAGCATCAAATAATATTTGGCAAGGAGACCTGATTTTTTCCTCTATATTCATTATTATGGCAGAGGCATTGGGGCAAGCCATCACCAAACAAAGACATTGTGGCATCTGGAAAGGCATATAGGTGGTGAAAAAGATTGATCCCATAACATATGCTCAGTTTGTAGACAACATGATCCTATTTGGGGAAGCAAGTATAAGAGAAGCAAAAATCATAAAAGACACTTTGGAAGATTAATCTAAAGTACTCAGATAACAAATGAATAAGGACAAGTCAACAATCTTCTTTCTTTATATAAAAAAATCCATTCAAAAAATGATAGCAAAAGTCTTCAGTTTCTAGATTTCTACTCTCCCATCTAAATATCTTGGAGCCCCTATGTTTAGAGGAATGTGTAGATCAAAGCAGTAGGAGGAGATTGTTGAAAAATTTAGGAATAAGGTCATGTCATGGAGGAACAAGTGGCTTACACTAGCAAGCTATATGGTTATGATCAAACATGTTTTTTCTATCATCCCAATTTACCTTATGTCCTACTTTTTGATTAAGCATAAAGTTGAAGATAACTTGGAGAGCTTGTTAAAAAGGTTCCTATGGGAGGGCTCGACAAAGGAAAGAAAGATTCCACGTATTCATTGGGAAAAATCCTGTCTCCCTAAACTTGCAGAAGAAGTCTAGGTCTTTGACACATTGAATAGCAAAACATTTCTCTAGGTGCGAAGTTTACCTAGAAAATGTACATGAACCCTAAGAAGCTTTGGGGTAAGATCTCATAGAGAAAGTACTTGGATAACCTGGAGCCTGAATATATCCTAACAATAGGGAATACTAATAGGGGTTCAATGGTATGGAAATTTTTATGGGATTGTAGATCCCTTATCACCAGTCATCTCACATGGAGGGTCAATGATGGCAGACGTGCAGACTTCTAGTTCAATTCATGGAATGTGTTGATGTGTTTTTTATGCACATTATCCTATCCTCTCTTGAATAAAGCTTCTTAAATCCTAAAGATTAGCTTAAGGATCACCTAAGATAACTCCACAGTTCACAAATATCGGGTCACAAAACGTGGATAAGCATAGTTGGTTGATGTGATTGCTGGTATCAGAAGGGGACTTATGTTGAATTATCAAATGCTTGAATTGCTGGAACTTAGATCATCTGATGTTGAGATCTTGTGATGCTTTTAATCCTAAACTAACTCATTATTGAAAAAAGGGCAAAGGTGAAGGGTTGAGAGAGTCTATTCTAAGGCCTAGAATGCAAGAAGATGGATGAATGATTAGATGGAATCCTCCTGGGTGAGGTCTCTCCATCAACTTGAATAATTTGACACAAGCTCAATGCAATCTTCTAAGGACATTTCAAAGATGTTCAAACATTGCTCACTATTCAAGTTAATGCATAAACAATGGACGCATAATAATTTTAATTTAAGCTCATATCATTCAAGTTGACCACGCAAGGCACACTTACAATCAGCAAGAGGCTAGTGGTATGGACAAAACAGATTCCACAAAAATAAATTCAACAATTTCTTCCATTCAATATAATCAACATGAAAATAAATTAAGAAGTAAAGATCATGCGAGTTGTTGAAGTAACAAATCAAATTAACCATAACTTCAATGAAATCAATTGTTCTTTACAACAAGGTTTGGCAACAATCTTTGCCTTCTCCTAATCTAACTTCTCTACTATGTTTTATATTCTTCTAAGCTATATATTATTGTATTATATTCATTATTAACCTTTAAAAATGAAGATCTTGAGCCTTTTATAGTCCTCACAATACAATTCAATGGCTTAGATCAATTTGAGATCAATGGTCGAGATTTTACAATGAAAACCCTAATTAGGGTTCATTACAACAAACGCAATTTGGCCAATGAAATAATTACAATATTTTAACATAACCAATAGATGATAAGCATAGGTGCCTTGAATTTTGTGCCATCATGGGTGATTCGGGTACATTGAATCAAGACGTGTTGATATGGAACTTCTCTAATTGGCGAGTGGTGACTGGGACGATGACTAGGATTCTACCTTTATCTTGCACTTGTAGGCTTGATAGATCATCATGAAATAATATTTCTTGATACTCAATATTATCCAGCTTCAGTGATGACGATGATGATCTTCTAAGTTTGATTAACTCTTCTAAAACTATCTTCTTGAATGCCTTGATCATAGAAGTGCAAGGTATAAATCTTAGTTTTGAAGTATTGATGAACTTCTGATGTTTCCTTCTCTTGTGACATCCTTCATGTCATTGATTTTGTAGATCATTTCTTTGTGTAAGTGAATGCTTCTTATATGATCTCCTTATTTATTTATTCATCTCCTGCAAAACAAACAAGCAAGTATCAAATACACTTGATATATAGGTTTAATAAGAGCATATAAAGATAATTCACCTTCATGAAAGGACACTTGAATTTATTTTTCACTCGTAAAAAGGGGCTCTTTAATTTTACTCCACCCTTGATGTTCATGAAGTTGTCCTTGTCGTTGAACTTAATCTCCTTCACTTTCTTTCATTATATGAGATTAACTCAAAATGACTCTTTCCAAACTTCAAATCAGTTTAGGGTAGTAATCATGTAACCAATCTTGCACATTCACCTTCGACTAGGAATGTATGGAGTAGAGTTCACTCACTTGAATTTTTCTCTTGAATCTCGATTTGTAAAATTCAGTCATGTGTCTTCATTTTTTAAGTTCGCTCATATGTCTTGATTCTTGAATTCCACTGATGTAGCTCAATTCTTGAAACTTGCTCATCTCCTCCATTTTGTGAAGTTCAACATGAAGTTTTTAAGGTCTTGGAGATGAAATTAATTTCAAATGAAATTTTGTTCAATCTTTTTGTTGTTTCATTGATTTAATCCTTACACTAATACATACACTCAACAAAGATCTTATGGAAAATTCACTCATCTCCCTCCAATCATGAAGTTTGCTCATGTAGGTGAGTTTATGAAGTTCGCTCATGTGTATTGATCCTTGAAGTTCACTCATCTGTATTGATCCTTGATGTTCTCTTATCTAGTGGTGTTCATGAAGTTCAACATGAAATTCGCTCGTGTATGCCAAAACATGAAGTTCGCTCATATGGCTTGATCCTTGAAGTTCACTCATCTCCCTCAAGTCACTAAGTTCTCTCATCTCCTTCAACTTAGGAAGTTCACTCATGTCCTTCAAATCATGAAGTTTTCTCTTGTGTCTCAAGTCATGAAGTATGCTCCTCTCCTTCAACTCATGAAATTCGCTCATGTGTCTCAATTCATGAAGTTTTATTGTCTCCTTCAACTCATGAAGTTCTCTCATCTCCCTCAAGTCATGAAGTTCGCTCCTATCCTTCAACTCATGAAGTTTTCTCTTTTCCTTCAACTCATGAAGTTCGCTCATGTGTATTGATTCTTGAAGTTCTCTTATCTAGTGGAGTTCATGAAGTTCAACATGAAATTCTCTCATGTATGCCAAAACATGAAGTCCACTCATATGGCTCAACCATTGAAGTTTTCTCATCTCCCTCAACTCATGAATTTTACTCCTTTCCTTCAACCCATGAAGTTTTCTCCTATCCTTCAACTCATGAAGTGCTCCTATCCTTCAACTCATGAAGTTCGCTCCCGTCTTTCAACTCATGAAGTTCGCCCATCTCCTTAAACTCGTGAAGTTCACTCCTATCCTTCAACTAATGAATTTTGCTCATCTCCTTCAACTCATGAAGTTTTCTCCTATGTCTCAAGTCATGAAGTTCACTCTGCTCCTTCAACTCATGAATTTCGCTCCTGTATCTCAAGTCATTAAGTTCTCTCCTCTCCTTCAACTCATGAAGTTCACTTCTCTCCTTCAACTCATGATAACATGCTCAACATGAGGTCTTAGGACGAGTTTTTTCTCTATGGGAGAAGTGCAATAAGTTTTCTACATAATGGGTACATATGAAGTGAAGTTTGCTCCTCAAGAGGATCACTTGAAATGACCCCTCAATTAGCAATCCTTCCTCATGATTGAACTCATGATGGGATTTACTCCGTGATATCAAGATATTACTGAAGTTTGACAAACTCACTTACTTCACACTCATACAAGGCTATCCACCTGACTCCTAGCTTCTTGACCACCTATACCCCTCTAATGAAAAGGCTAATAGCTAAGAACACTAACACTATCCTAGAAAGAAAAGAAAAAGTGGGGGTCCCCATTTGCAATGGGGTGATGTGTGAATACCTCACAACATATAGTGCCACCTCGAATAAATGTTCCTCAGCAATTCAAAGATAAAGATCCAATCCATACCTAGAACCTCTGAAAAATTCAACCCAACCTACCAAGGAACTAGAAAGTGTACTCAAATTGGAAGAAGAATCATGAACCGGATCAAGGCACCTCATCTTTGATTACCCATGTGTGTGCAAATGTATTCATTACCTCAACAAGAACATTATGACTTCCAACTTCCATCATGATTAGCTACGTAGTTTGTCTAAACTCCATAAGCATCCTGGATAGAGCCTCACTACTAGTCGGACATCTATAGCCCCGATGAGGTTATCATTGTAATCTCATAAATAATTATCCATTTCCAGTCGAGCGTCATAGCCTCAATGGAGTTACTCCCATGTTCCCATATCCAATTTTGATATTGCATTTTCATTCATTTTTCTTTTTCTCTTGATTTTTCTTTTTCATCTTCTCATTTTCTCTCTTTTGATATTGCTTTATTTTCTTTCATTTGTCAATTCCTTTGGTTCATAAGAAATGAAGCTCACTTGGGTTTGACGATTACAATGGCATTGAAGCTAGACTGTGGATTTTTCACTAATCACGGCTTCGCTTGGAAACCATAATGACTCGAAATTTATTAGTGTGTAAAGATATAGTAATCAAAAGATGTCGGTATCAAGACATAAAGAATGATTCTCTTCCAAGTCAAGTAAAAGTCCTAACCAAATGATAAATTCAGAGAGTAACAACCTTGCATTCAAAGCACTTTGTGAATAGATATCTAAGAAATAGACTGTACATCTGATCCAAAATGTGTGAATGGGTGAGAAACAACACAAACGTCTTTCTCACAAATGAAGGTTCCCACTTAGGTTACCTAAACTAAGCAAACCAAAAGACTCAAAAGAAAACTAAAACCCAAAGAAAACTAAGCTAAAGCACACAAAAACAAACCACACTAAGGCAAACCAAAAGCAAAAAAACTAAAGAAAGCAAGCAACAAAACTACCTGAGCCACCCAGGAATCATGAGTCAAATAACTCAAGGCAAATTAACAATAAGGCTCCATAAGACCACTAACTAAAACACAAAAGAAAAACCTACTCTAAAGCTATAAACAAGACTTGTAGACTTGACACAACTCAAAAAACCAAAATATGTACATGACTTTACATGATTTCTCAAGGTATGCAACATGCGCATGGAAAAAGTGATAGTTCACAGTCGAGCAAATTCATCTTTAAATACAGAAAAGAAAGTTATCACCATGCATCTCTCATATTCAAGTAATTCCTTACATAAGATAATCAATTGAGGCAATTCGTCAAGACCATGATCTATCCAAATGAATTTTTTTCCCAAAACTCCCATAATCAAATTCATAGCATTCAAGATTAAAAGCAGGGAAAGAGACAAGCTGGTGTCGTTCCTACTCGAATGGAAGTGCTTGCTCGTCGTTCAGTGCATTGTCAGAGGAGAGATCATCAGCAGCTTCAGGAGGTCGACATTGGTGATGTACCATTCCATGAGCATTCACAACATGTTGATCCTCACTTGCGAGCTCTTCTTGAAATAAAATTAGTGCCCCTTTGATTAAATCAACTTTCTTTACTTTTATCATGACATCTTTCTCATCTATGCATAAACAAAGCATCTTCATGAAATTACATGAGCATATCCTCAAAAATTAGGGATTCCTTGATAGATTGATCTTCAAAAATTTCCTCTAGTGGTTGATCAAATACAATCTTTGCTGGTATTTCATCCTCAAGCATTGTCTTGGGAGGTTGGAGTTGATGATGAATCACATCACTCACAATAACTTGTTTGTCTTGAAATTTTTTTGGCAATGATTCCATTTGTACTTCTTCCATAATATCTTTCAGTTCCCCCTCAAATAGTATGATAGTGAGGATGTCTTTGAGGACCTCCTCGAATTATTCTTCATACTCGAGCTCTCTTATGATGATTTGAAATTCTTCATTCAACATTTCTATATGATTATCTCCTCCTTCAAGGCTACTATTTGGAACTTCTTGCATTTCATTTTCAAGGATCTCCTTTTGTAGCACAAATGAAAATTCTTCAAAGAATGAGTCATCTTCTTCTTTGATTACTTGCTCAACAATTTGATCATCACTTGCCACTACTTGAGCATTCTCAATTGCTTCTTCAACTTTCATTCCAATGTATTCTTCTTCAGGTGCAAGGCATGTTGAGCCATCCATTGCAATACATTGATCATTAGGTGAACTTGTGGTATCAATGTGTAACTACCTTCCTTTACTATCTGGTGATGTAGCAACACCTTGTTCATATGTTCTTCTAAATTTAGCCGCAAGTTGTGCACTCTGAAAGGAAATACAAGAGCAAGGAAAGAAAAATAAAATCCAAGAAATTTTATTGATGAAGTAAATGTTACCAATAGAAATGCAAAAACCTTGGAGCAATCACCCAAATGTGAAGAACGAGGCACAAGAACTTTTGAAAGGGGAAAAGAAAAGAAAAACTCCTTGTGATATTATGAATGAGGCAATGCCTAAAATGAGAGAGAAAGAGAGAGAGCAAGAAGCTCTTTACAATATTGTCATTAAGAAGAAATGAGAGAAGAGACATCTCTTAAATAGAGATGAGGAGAGGAGTTACAAAGTAACTCCTAAATCTATGAATGCCACCATTCATAAAATGTGTGTGCCATGTGTCCACATCCTCTTATGGAGGAAATCTAATATTCCTTAATAAAAGAAAATAAAAGAAATGACTTGCCCTCACACATGTACTAGAGGACAAATTACATGTAGGGATTCCAAAGGAACATCCTAAACTAAATACAAATAAACCTAAGCTAAGTAAAGATTAAATATTCTAACACCCCCCCTTAAGCTTTACTTGGGGAGCTTACATCAAACCCTTCAATGGGTTGTAATCCAAGATTTTTACAATGAAATTGGAACTTTTCTTTACAAAGTGGCTTGGTCAAAATATCTGCAACTTGGTCTTCCCCCTTGCAATAGAAGAGTGAGACTTGCTTGTCTTCAATTTGTTCTCTAATAAAGTGGTGTTGGAGAGCAATGTGTTTTTTCCTTGCATGGAAAACTGGATTTTTAGCCAAGGCAATGGCACTTTGGTTGTCACAATACAATTGAGTTGGTTCGTGTTGAGGTAGACCCAAATCTTCAAGTAGTCTTCTAAGCCACAAGACTTCTTTGGAAGCATTAGTGCATCCTTTGTACTCAGCTTCAGTGGATCCAAGAGAGGTAGATTGTTGCTTTTTACTATTCCAAGAAATTGCTCCTGAACCAACAAAAAAACAATAACCACAAGTAGATTTCCCATCATTGGGATCTCCACCTAGATCGGAATCAGTAAAACCTTTTAAAGTAAAATCGAAATTTGCATCATAAAACAAACCTACGTTAATAGTTCCTTTAATATATCTTAAAATTCTTTTAGCAACTTTAAAGTGTGTTTGTTGAGGTTTAGACATGAATCTTGAAACCAAACCAACACTATAAGCAATATCTGGCCTAGTAAGAGTTAAATAATTTAAACTTCCAACTAATTGTCTATACAAAGTAGGATCAACAAGAGGAGTTTGCATATCAAGTATTAACTTAGTGCCTAATTCAATAGGAATTGAAACATGATGAGCATCATTCATGTTAAATTTATCTATAAGATCTTGAGCATATTTACTTTGAGATAAGAAAATTCCTTTAGAGGTTTGCCAAATTTGCATTCCTAAGAAATAATGTAAAAGACCTAAATCAGTCATTTGAAATTTTTGGTTAAGTTGAAACTTAATATCAGAAATCAAAGTATTGGAACTTGAAGTAAGAATCAAATCATCTACATACAAGATAATAATTATAATATCATCTTCACTATGTTTAATATACAAGTTAGGATCATTTTTACTTCTAATAAAGCCTTGCGAAAGAAAGAATGTATTAATCTTTGAATACCACTCCCTAGGAGATTGCTTTAATCCATAAATTGATTTCTTTAATTTACAAACTAAGTGTGCATTACCTTCTTTAATAAAACCAGGAGGTTGAGACATATAAATTTCCTCATGTAAATCACCATTAAGAAAAGCACTTTTAACATCCATTTGGTGAATAGGCCAATTCATTCTAGAAGCTAAAGCAAGCACAAGTTTAATTGTAGGCATTTTAGCAACAGGAGCAAAAGTTTCAGTATAATCTAAGCCTTCAATTTGAGAAAAACCTCTAGCAACTAATCTAGCTTTAAATTTACTAACTTGATTATTAGCATTCAATTTGGTTTTATAAAGCCACTTGCAAGAAACAAGATTTTTACCATGAGGCAAGGGAACTAAATCCCAAGTTTGGTTAGAAATTAGAGTATCATATTCTTCCTTCATTGCTTTTTGCCAATGTGGTTGATTTTTAGCTTGATCAAATGTTTTAGGATCATTAGAATTCATAATAGTAGTCATTAAAGCATAATTACAATAATTAACTCTTCTAGCTTGAAGTCTATCCATTCTAGCTAAGTATTCATCACTATCTTGAATTAAAGATTTAAACCATTTAGGTCTTCTTTTAGAAGTAATGGATTCATCACTAGAAGAAGAGTCATGAGGAGTAGAGCTATTATTATCATCATCACTATCACTAGAAGGAATAGAAAGAGATGCATTAGGAGTAGGGTTAAGAGAAGGAGGTTGGTCCTCCACAAGCACAACTTTGCTTTGAGCAAGTTTATCATCCTCTACTTTAGAACAATCATGAATGCCTTTTTCTGCAATACAAACATCTCTTGCAACTTTTACCTTGTTAGTAATAGGATTGTAAACTCTATAACCTTTAGTATTTTCATCATAACCAACAAAAATAAAAGGAGAAGATTTAGCATCTAATTTTTTTCTTTTCTCCTTAGGTTTGTGAACATAAGCTATGGAACCAAAAATTCTTAAATTCTACAAATTGGGCTTTCTACCAGACCAAGCTTCTTCAGGAGTTTTATCCTTTAAGGCTTTGGTAGGTGTTCTATTAATTAAATAAGTTGCACAAGCCATAGCTTCAGCCCAAAACTTGTAATCCATATTTTTTGCATGCAATAAACATCTAGCCATTTCAACAATTGTCCTATGCTTCCGTTCTGCCACACCATTTTGTTGTGGCGTATAAGGAACGGTAAGCTCATGTTTAATTCCAAACGATTTCAAATAAGCATTAAATGCATTATTGACATATTCTCTTCCATTGTTAGTACGAAGAATCTTAATTTTAGAACCAGATTGCCTTTCTACAAACATATGAAATTCAGTAAACACATCAAGCACTTGATCCTTACTATGAAGGAAATATATCCATGTTCTCCTTGAAAAATCATCAACAAAGGTAAGAGCATACCTTGAACCTTGGATGGAGGGATTCTCCATGGGACCCAAGAGATCACTATGAACTAGATGCAATTTAGTATATGCCCTCCAAGATTGACCATGAGGAAAGGGTTCCCTATGCATCTTACCACCCATGCAACCATTGCAAACAATTTGAGAAGGAAAAATACTAGGCAATCCATCAACCATATTTGCTTTTTCCATCAATGAAATATAATCAGAATTGAGATGGCCAAGTCTTTCATGCCATATAGTAAAATCAATAGTAGTAAGCAAAGAATATTTTGGAGGAGCAAATTCATAGAACTTGAATAAGTTATCACTATCCATTTTAGCAGTAGCAATAACATAATTAGTTTTTGGATCAATGATATAACATATGCCCCTATAGAAGTTAATTTTATAATCTTGACAAAGTTTAGGAACTGAAATCAAATTTGATTTTAATTCAGGAACATAAAGAACATCATGTAATTTCCCATTAGGAACATTCACATCACCAATAGCTTCAACTTTGCAACTATGATTATTAGCTAATTGAATAGGAATATTAGAAGTATCAGGATGCAAAGATTCAAAACATTCTTTATGAGAAGTAACATGTTGAGATGCACCAGAATCAATAATCCACTCAAGTGGTTGAGAAACATTATAAGTACATGTAAATGCATGACGAGATGAATTACCATTATTATGACCTTTCTTATAATGAGGTTTATGTTGTTGATTATTTTGATTATTTTGGTTCATGGGCTTTTTACCATTTTGCTTCTTAAAACAATTATTAGTAATATGTCCATCTTTCCCACAATATGTGCAATGGGGTCTTGTTTGAGAATTATTCCTTTGATTATTGTACATATTATTATGATTATTATTATGAGAATTGTTATGATAGGATTTAGAATGAGATTGATAATTAGAAGATTTGTGATTATTATTATTGGATCTAAAATTATTATTATGATTTTGATTTTTAGACATAAAAGCATGTTCACTACTTTTAAGACTACCAAATTGAATTAATTTAGCTTCCTCTTGATGCAATAAATTACGAAAAATATCATAAGTTAATTGAGTAGCTAAGCTAGGAATAGCAAGTTGAGCATGAATATTCGTAATAAATTGTTGAAATTGACGAGGAAGACATTTTTTAAGAATAAGATGAATTAAACGTAAATCAGCTAGAGTAACGCCTAAAGCAGTTAATTGACTATTAACAGAATCAAACTTTAATAAGAATTCATCCATAGTTTTAAAATCTGTATACCTGAGATCTTCAAGTTGATCTTGAAGCTAAATTTTTCGGGATTCATTTGAGCTATCATAAGTTGTTTTTAAAATTTCCCAAGCTTCATAGGCTTTTGTACAATTTCCAATTAGAACATACAAATCAGGAACCATTGAAATACCAAATAAACCAAGTGCTTCCTCATTTTGAGCCTTCCATCTATCTTGGTCGGCTTGAGGAGCAGTTGTAGCGGGCTCAAAGGTTTTATCAGTTGCAACATTCAAAAGATGCTTGAAACGAAAAATGAAAGAAATATGTGTTTTCCATGAATGATAATTAGAACTATTTAATTTAATTTCCGGAATTAATGTAGACATGATAGCAAAATAATGATTAGTAAAAAAAAATTACCCCTTTGATTAAAAAACAAAAAAAATAACCTCCTTGATTTAAAAATTTCAATAATAATTTATTAAAAAAAAATTTAATCTTTAATAACAAATTTAAAGATTTTTTTTTTTTTTTTAAACTTTAATTTTATTTAAATAAACTTTATATTAAAAAAAATTATTAAAAAACTCTATATATATTAATAAAATTTGTTATTGTAAATAAAAATAAATAAAATTATAAACTTTTAATATAAACTATTTAAAGCTTTTTATGTATTAAAAAGTGTAACTTTATTAACTTTTTAAATATACTTAAAACTTTATAAGTTTTTTTTGAAACTTAACTTTATACGTGAGAAAAAAAGAAGATTAAAGTTTTATAAAATTGCAGTAAACGATACTAAAGGAAATGAAATTAAACGTAAGAAAAGAAATGTTATGATAGAGATAAAAGGGCAGAGGTGTTAATAAAATAGGTGATATGCAGATTGAGCAGAGATGCACAAGAAAATAAACAGAGACGTTACTTATATTTGAAAATGATTTAGAGCTCTATTATTTTGAAAACGTTACACAAAAGACTACAGAGGTTCCAACAAATGTACAGAGAAAGGGGTTTTGCAGAGGCATTAAAATTGTTTAGGGAAGGGAAGAGTACATCAAACTTATGACAACAAAAGTTGGAAAATAATAAGTGCATAAATAGTTACAGAGACGTTACGACAGCAGAAGTTGAAAAAATTAAAAAAATTAAAAAAATGTGCAGAAATAGTTACAAAGACGTTACGACAGCAGAAGTTGAAAAAAATAAAATAAATGTGCAGAAATAGTTACAGAGATGTTAGCACAGCAAACGAAGTGATAGCATACGTTAATAACAGATGAAGAAAAAGAAAAAGAAAAACAGAGGCGTTGCAAATCCTTGTTTAACAAATCTGCAGAGACAATGAAGCTTGCAAATGTAAAAGATTTACAGAAATATTTGTAGAAATAGAGTTATATTTTGTAATAACAAAAACTAGATTTCAGATTTGAAAGGAAATACAATGAAGAACTGCAAACAGAGAGATTTATGCCTTTTACAGGGTAGAACCTGCAGAAAATGTTAGACTCTGATATTTTATTTTTTAAATACACAGAGATTCAATGAAGAAACAATATGAATTTTAATTTTAAAAAAAAATTGCAAGTAAAGGAAATGTTAGAACCTGAAAACAAATAGAGAATGCAATGTAATAATAAATCAGATTTGGCGGCAAGCTGACCAAACAGATTAAGGAGGCTGAGTTTGGCGGTAAGCCTTCCAAATTTTTCACAATAAAAAACCAGAAATTTTGGCAGAAAGCCTTCCAAAGACACAAATTTAAACCAGAAAGAAGAAACTTTGGCAGCAAGCCTTCCAAAGCCTTTTTATTAAATAAAAAAAAATAGAATAGAAGATTAAACCTGCAGGCAAACTTGTTAACAAGTTTGAAAAAAAAGTTAAAATCTGAAACCAAAATCTGCACAATAGAAAATATTAGAAAAAGAACTTCTTCTCCTCTCAAGAATGCCTCCAACAAGGTGAACTCCACAGAATGGTAGCCTTCATCAATGTCAAATTAAAACAAGGATTAAAAACCTGCTCTGATACCATGAAAGGAAATACAAGAGCAAGGAAAGAAAAATAAAATCCAAGAAAGTTTATTGATGAAGTAAATGTTACCAAGAGAAATGCAAAAACCTTGGAGCAATCACCCAAATGTGAAGAAGGAGGCACAAGAACTTTTGAAAGGGGAAAAGCAAAGAAAAACCCCTTGTGATATTATGAATGAGGCAATGCCTAAAATGAGAGAGAAAGAGAGAGAGCAAGAAGCTCTTTACAATATTGTCATTAAGAAGAAATGAGAGAGGAGACATCTCTTAAATAGAGATAAGGAGAGGAGTTACAAAGTAACTCCTAAATCTATGAATGCCACCATTCATAAAATGTGTGTGCCATGTGTCCACATCCTCTTATGGAGGAAATCTAATATTCCTTAATAAAGGAAAATAAAAGAAATGACTTGTCCTCACACATGTACTAGAGGACAAATTACATGTAGGGATTCCAAAGGAATATCCTAAACTAAATACAAATAAACCTAAGCTAAGTAAAGATTAAATATTCTAACACACTCCAAGATCTATTCACGATACACTCTTATTCAGATAAGACTGGCATTCCAAACTAATATCTGACTTGGTTGATAGCCATTTCGCACAATGAGCAAGTAAATTCAAAGTGGGGTGCATTATGAATTCTACACCACAATGGTAGCAATATGTTTTCTAAATTCATTTCACCATTCAAGACAAGTTGATTTTCGATCATCCATAAGAAACTTGAAAGAGGATCCTTTCTCTTGGGTACACTGAAATTTCTTTCTTTTGCTTCTAGCTTGGGAACATCCCAAAAGAAAATCTTTCCTTGCACTGTAGATTCCATCCTTGATAGGTATGTTAGGCAATGCATCTCATCATGTTCATCCATCTGATGGATTATACACTACCCTGGCCTTGCAAACTCGAACAAATGACATGGATAAAGTTGTGCATTCAATCTCCACCAAAGTTGAGGAATATCAACTTGTTGCTCATCATGAAATTGTTGTTGCTCCATCGAGAAATATTTCTTTTTTTTATTTTCTAGTTTTTCACGTTTTTTGGATTTTTTGGAAGAAAGAAAGATCTTGCAAAGCTCAAATTTATCTTCAAATGTCAACTAGTTCTAGTTGCACAAAGTGCTTCCTTCCTTCGCAAGCCCAATGTTCTTCTCTTGTGCAAATTTTGTTTGTGGCTGCTTTAAAGTGTGACTTGATAAATTCCAACATCAACTGCTTCACTCATGTATCCACAATCATACCTTCCTTGTGCTTCAATTCTATTGGTTCAGGTGCAAGGTATCTATTGAGCATGAAGATTACTTTCCGTTGATCTTCCTTGGATTAACCTATTCAAGAGTTCGCATTCACTCTCATCCCTCCTTCTAGCACCAATTCTATTGATGTGTTTTTTATGCACATGTAAAAATAGAATAAAATACCCAAAAGTATCTTATCCTCTCTTGAACAAAGTTTCTCGAATGTTGAAGATTAGCTTAAGGATCACTTGATATAACTCCAAGGTTCACAAATATCAGGTCACAACACATGGATAAGCACAGTTGGTTGATGTGATTGTTGGTATCACAACGAGACTTACGTTGAATTATCAAATGCTTGAATCGCTAGAATTTAGATCATCTGATGTTGCGATCTTGTGATGCCTTTGATCCTAAACTAACTCATTACTAAAAAAAGGGCAAAAGGTGAAGGGTTGATAGAGTCTATTCTAAGGCCTAGAATGTAAGAAGATGGATGAATTATTAGATGGAATCCTACTGGGCGACGTCTCACCATCAACTTGAACAATTTGATACAAGCTCAGTGCAATCTTCTAAGGACATTCCAAATATGTTCAAATCATTACCATCAAACATTTCACACCATTAAACTTAACGCATAAACAATGGACACAAAAATTTTAATTTAAGCTCATATCACTCCAGCTGACCACGAAAGGCACACTTACAATCAACAACAGGCTAGTAGTATGGACAAAATAGATTGCACACAAATGCATTCAACAATTTATTCCATTCGATCTAATCAACATGAAAATAAATTGAGAAGTAAAGATCATGCGAGTTGTTGAAGTAACAAATCAAATTCATCATAACTTCAATGAAATCAATTATTCTTTACAACAAGGTTTGGCAACAATCTTTGCCTTCTCCTAATCTAACTTCTCTACTCTAATTGTTATTCTTCTAAGCTATCTATTATTCTATTCTATTCACTATTAACCTTTACAAATGAAGAGCTTGAGCCTTTTATAGTTCTCTCAATACAATTCAATGGCTCGGATCAATTTGAGATCAATGGCCAAGATTTTACAATGAAAACCCTAATTAGGGTTTGTTACAACAAACTTAATTTGGCCAATGAAATAATTACATTTTAACATAACCAGTAGATGAAAAGGGTGGGTGCCTTGAAGTTTGTGCCATCATGGGTGATTCAGGTACATTGAATCAAGATGTGTTGATGTGGAACTTCTATGATTGTCGAGTGGTGACTGGGATGATGACTAGGATTCCACCTTTATCTTGCACTTGTAGGCGTGATAGATCATCATGAAGGAATATTTCTTGATACTCAACATTATCCAGCTTCAACGATGATGATGATGATCTTCAAAGTTTGATTAACTCTTCTAAAACTATCTTCTCGAATGCCTTGATCATGGAAGTGCAAGGTATAAAACTTAGCTTTGAAGTATTGATGAACTTCTTATGTCACCACTATCTCTCTCCTTTGGAATTCCTTCTCTTGTGACTCCCTTCATGTCATTGATGTTGTATATCATGTCTTTGTGTAAATGAATGCTTCTTGTATTATCTCTATATTTCTTTCTTCATCTCCTACAAAACAAACAAGTATCAAATACACTTGATATATAGGTTTAATAAGAGCATATATAGAGAATTTGCCTTCATGAAGGGACACTTGAAGTTGTTTTTTTCTCGTAAAAAGGGGCTCTTGAATTTCACTCCACCCTTGATGTTCATGAAGTTGCCCTTGTCTTTGAACTTACTCTCCTTCATTTTCTTTCATTATATGAGCTTAACACAAAATGACTCTTTCCAAACTTCAAATCATTTTAAGGTAGTAATCATATAGCCAATCTTGCACCTTCGCCTTCAACTAGGAACACATGGAGTAGAGTTCACTCACTTGAATTTTTCTCTTGAAGCTCAATTTGTAAATTTTGCTTGCATGTCTTCATTTTTGAAGTCCGCTCATATGTCTTGATTCTTGAAGTCTTCTAATGTAGCTCAATTCCTGAAGCTCTCTCATCTCCTCCATTTTGTGAAGTTCAGCATGAAGTTCTTGAGGTCTTGGAGATGAAATTAATTTCAAATGAACTTCTCTTCAATCTTTTTATTGTTCAATTGATTTAATCCTTGCACTTATACATACACTCAACAAATCTCTTAAGGAAAATTCTCTCATCTCCCTCCAATCATGAAGTTCGCTCATGTAGGTGAGTTTATGAAGTTTGCTCATGTGTATTGATCCTTGAAGTTTGCTTATCTAGTGGAGTTCATGAAGTTCAACATGAAATTCGCTCATGTATGCCAAAACATGAAGTTCACTCATATGGCTTGATCCTTGAAGTTCACTCATCTCCCTCAAGTCATGAAGTTCTCTCATCTCCTTCAACTCATGAAGTTCTCTCATTTCCTTCAACTCATGAAGTTTGCTCCTGTGTCACAAGTCATGAATTTCGCTCCTCTCCTTCAACTCATGAAGTTCACTCCTCTCCCTCAACTCATGAAACTCACTCCTCTCCTTCAACTCATGAAGTTCACTCATGTGTATTGATCCTTGAAGTTCTCTTATCTAGTGGAGTTCATGAAGTTCAACATGAAACTTGCTCATGTATGCCAAAACATGAAGTTTTCTCGTATGGCTTGATCCTTGAAGTTCCCTCAGCTCCCTTAAGTCATGAAGTTCGCTCATCCCCCTCAATTCATGAAGTTCACTCATGTCCTTCAACTCATGAAGTTTTCTCCTCTCCTTCAACTCATGAAGTTCGCTCATCTCCTTCAACTCATGAAGTTCACTCCTATCCTTCAACTCATGAAGTTCGCTCCTGTGTCTCAAGTCATGAAGTTCACTCCTCTCCTTCAACTCATGAAGTTATCTCCTCTCCTTCAACTCATAAATTTCGCTCCTCTCCTTCAACTCATGATAGCATTCTCAACATGATGTCTTATGATGATTTTTTGCTCTATGGGAGAAGTGCAAGAAGTTTTCTACATAAGGGGTACATATGAAGTGAAGTTTGCTCCTCAAGAGGAGCACTTGAAGTGACCCCTCAATTAGCAATCCTTCCTCACTCATGATTGAACTCATGAGGGGCTTTACTCAATGATATCAAGACATTACTAAAGATTGACAAACTCACTTACTTCACACTCATACAAGGCTATCCACCTGACTCCTAGCTTCTTGACTGCCTATACCCCTCTAATGCAAAGGCTAATATCTAAGAACACTAAGGCTATCCTAGAAAGAAAAAAAAAGTTGGGGTTAGGCCATTTGCAATGGGGCGATGTGTGAATACCGCACAACCGAATGGAAATATACAATTGGCAGACATCGATGGGTTCATGGACTACATAGACGTCATTAAAGGATTGCTCGGATCCAAGGTCGGCAGTTATATGCATATTGTTGGAAATTCATTTAAGTGGATTAAATTCTCATCTATCCCTATTCCTAATGAAATAAAAATGGCTATTGAAAAATAATTAGAAAAGATAAATGTGGTCTTAAATGATGAAGAGGATGAAATAATTTGGTGTGGAGCTAAGACTAGGTTTTTTTTTTTTTGTTAAAATTGGTTACCAGCTACTAAATACAATTCAGGACAGCCCAACATAGCCTACATGGCTATGTTGGCTTTAGGTTGTACTTCTAAAGGCTAGGGCCTTCCCTTGGGTTGTCCTTAATAAGATAAGCCTAGCTGCAGAACAACTGCAGATAATAGGCATTTTCGGGCCCTCTAGATGCCCTCTATGTTATAGTGAGTGTGAATCAGTAGATCATTTGTTCATATCATGCCAATACATAGTACAATGTTGGGGCTAGCTGTAGTATACTTTGGGTCAGAGTAGACCACAAAAAAAGAATATTGTAAAATTCATCTCAACATGGCCAATGTTGAAGAGAGGATCCCTTTGGGATATTATATGGATCATTGCTCCATCCATTTTGATATGGAATGTCTGGAAAGAAAGAAATCAAAGAACTTTTAAAGGAAATGAAATGGATGTGAATAACATCAAGAGCGTCATCAGGAGATCAATGAAGTTGCCAATTCCAATGTCAAATATAGGAAGGAAAACAAATTTTCTCGATGGGATGAGGAAATTCAGAAGACCTGGTCGGAGCTTAAACTTCCAACTTTTGATAGTCAACAAAAGATGCTAATAGAAAAGAGGTTATCTGGCAAGCCCCTAGAAATAGATGATGGAAACTAAACTTTGACAGGGTTGCGAAAGGCAACCCTACATTTGTAGGGGTAGGATGTATAATCAAGGATGAACATGGTGAGTGTGTTTGGGCAACATCAAAATGGCTTGGCTTGGCACACAACAATGAAGACAAAATGGTTGCACTAGTGCTAGGATTACAACAATGAAAAGATAAAAAAGCATTACTAGTTTTGAAATAGAGGGCAATTCACAAATCTACATACAGGCTATTATAAAAACCGAGACCCCAACTTGAAAATTATAAAATTGGATTGGTGTCACTTGGAAAATTCTAAAGGGTGTAGAGGATTTCTCCATTGACCACATTTACAGAGAAGCCAATAAGGTGGCTAACAAATGGTTAAATCTTGGAGTAACCCAAAAGGATAATGTGATCATAGATTGTAACAGTTCGAGATGGTCAAGCCTTGCAAACAATAACACTCCAAGGGGGTAGGTAGGTAGTGTTAGAATGAAGAAATCGAATTGAAAACAACAGATAAATAGAATTAACAATACACAACACAAACAATGAGACACACAGATTTATCGTGGTTCGACAATTGCCTACATCCACACTTGAAGCAGGGGAATCACTCTATTATTCACCAATCTAGTTTACATATACACAGTTGCATTCAACTACAGCAATTAACCTTCATTAATGAATTACAATCAACTCTTAAAGAGAAAGCAAAGATAATATGAATAGCCAAGAGTTTTGGCGGCAAACAAGGAAGGAGTCCGTTGGAATTCAACTTCCGACAATCTCCCAGTGAAGGCCAATGAACTGTTGCAACAAGTAGATTCCCCCACTTAGTTCTGCTATCAGTTATTGGAAAGGCCGAGAGAAGCTCAGCAAAAATCAAACTTCTCCCACTTAACCACTTTAGTGAGCACATCAATTGGATTCAGGTCGGTATGAATCTTATCTACATGAAACTTGCCTTCTTCGACCATATGGCGAACATAATGACTACGAATATCAACATGTTTTGACTGCGGCTGAGATGTCTGATGTTTAGTCATAAAAATTGCACTATTGTTATCACAAAACAAACCAAAATCTAATTGCTTCAAACCCAACTCGCTGAACAAGAGTTGCAGCCATACCATCTCTTTTGCTCCCTCAGAAAGAGCTATGTATTTTGCTTCCGTGGTTGATTGAGCAACTATATGTTGCAATTTTGAAGCCCAACTAATCGTTGCCCTGGCAAATGTGATAGCATAACCAGAAGTAGACTTTCTTTCGTCTAAGTCACTGGCAAAATCAGAATCGGTAAACCCTTGCAAAATTGCCTTATCCTTTCCAAACCATAAACAAAAATCAAAAGTACCTTTGAGATACCTCAAGATATACTTAACCACCTCCCAATGTGATTTTCTCGGATTAACCATAAATTTTCTCACCAAACCCATGGCATGAGCAATGTCCAGTCGAGTAGACACCATAGCATACATGAGGCTTCCAACTGCAGATTTGTATGGAATTTTATCCATAAACTCCTTATCTTCTTGTGTTTTAGGACACAATTGAGAAGATAACTAAAAATGAGAGGCTAAAGGTACACAAATAGACTTAGCATCTGCCATACCAAATTTGTCCAAGACTTTTTTAATGTAGTCTTGCTGAGATAGTTTGAGTTCTCTCTTTTTTCTATCCTGGAAAATAGTCATTCCTAGTATCTTCTTTGCTGCCCCTAAATTTTTCATGGCAAATTCCTTTGCTAAGTGAGTTTTAAGTTCACTCACAATCCTCATGCTTGTGCCGGCTACTAGCATATCATCCACATAAAGGAGAAGAATGACAAATTCACCATTAGGAAGCTTCTTGTAATAGATACAAGGATCAGACTCGCTGCGAGTAAACTTGTGATCAATCATGAACTTGTCAAATTTAAGATATCACTACCGAGGGGCTTGCTTAAGCCCATACAAACTGTGTTTCAATCTACAATAAAGGTGTTCCTACCCCTTTTTAATGAACCCTTCTGGCTCATGCATAAATAGTTCCTCATCAAGATCGCCATGGAGAAATGTCATCTTCACATCCAACTGTTCAAGTTCAAGATCTCACGCTGCAACTAATCCCAATACTGCTCGGATGGTAGTCATTTTAACTACTAGCGAGAAAATTTCTTTGAAGTCGAGGTCTTGCTGCTAAGCATATCCCTTTACAACCAGTCTTGCTTGAAATCTTTTGTGACCATCGGCTTCTTCTTTTAGTTTGTATACCCATTTATTTCTTAATGCCTTTCTATTAGGCGGAAGTGGCACCAATTCCCATGTCTGATTTCTCACTACTGCATCCATTTCTTCACACATTGTAGCGTGCCAGTTATCACGATCTACATTTTTACAAGCCTCTTTGTATGTTGCAGGCTCTGTTTGATAAGAGATGAGCAAAGAAGGTTCAACCTCTTCACAAAACAATAAGTCATAATCAGAAAATTTTGCAGGAGGTCGCCTCTATCTGGTTGATTTCCTCAATTGACTCTCTGTTTCAGTAATAGAGTCATTCAATTTTTGTGATCTTTGTTTATGCACACTCATATCTCTCCCATTGTCTTTGTTTATGTTCCCTGAATTGACTCTGTTTGTGAGTCTAGTAATGTCTCTGTCTGCAGGATAATCAAAAACTTGTGGATTTTTATCCATGTGAGTTGCACGCAGATCACAGGAGGATGTACCCGCAAAATTTCTTGCCACAGCCTGCCTTTGGCAAGTGTGCAGAGGACGGGGTGCCAAGGCAGTAGCTCCTATGGCCTGGGATTGTCAGGAGTGCAGGGAGTGGGGAGTCATGGTGGAATCCTCCACAGTCTACGCTGGAGGATGACTCCATAGTGGGACTATAGAGGAGAAATCTGCAGGGGCCCCGTGGAGTGGTCTATAGGCGGGGAGCACTCGGGAGTAGGCCTGTGGAGAAGGAGAGGGAGCTGTTGGGTGGTCATGAGAGTGTGCAAGGAGTGTGGGTCACGCAAGGAGTACGAAGAAGCTACGAGGAGCTTGCGCAAGGAGTGAGGGGAGGTGGAGGTGGGTGTGTGGACTGCCCAGCATACCGTGAGGAGAGTGGATCACAATGTGCAGAGTGCGATGGATGAAGTGTTATATGATGTGTAGTAATCGGTGGAATTTCATACCACTGTGGTTCCTCCAAATTTCTTGCAACATCATTGCTAATTTGGGGAGGATTTGCTCTCTTTTGTAGACCGCCAATTTCAAAATTATAAGAAGACCAAACATTTTCATCACTCCCTTCTTCATTCTCAGACTGAGAATTGTATTCAGTGGATGTAGATGTCGTAGGAGCTCCCATTGAATGAGAGACCGAAGGCAGAATGCTGGTACTCAAATTCTAAAATAGAGACATAGGGACATAATTTGTCTCTGATTTATTTGCATCTTGTAGTGCGGGAAAGGAGGTTTCATGGAAAACTACATCCCTGCTATGAACAATCTTTTTGTGAACTAGATCCCACAATCTGAACCCAAACTGCTCTTCTCCATACCCCACAAAGATACATTTCAGCGACTTTGGATCCAATTTTGTTCCCTTTTCTTTGGGTATCTATGAGAAGGCTTTGCATCCAAGCACATGAAGATGCGAATATGAAATCCTCTTCCCTTGCCATTCCTCTTCTAGAATACCAAAATCCAATTTAGATGATAGACTTTGGTTAATTAAATACACTGTTGTGTTACACGCTTCTGCCCAAAAATCTTTGCCTAAACCTGCATTAGACAACATACATTGTGCCTTCTCAAGGATTGTTCTATTCATCCTCTCGGCTGCACCATTTTCTTGAGGAGTGAAAGGAACAACCTTGATTCTTCTAATCCAATTATCAGCACAAAAATTATCAAATTCATGTGAACAAAATTCCCCACCGTTATTAGTTTATAAGCATTTAATCCTATGCCCAATTTGATTTTCAACTAATGCCTTGAAAATTTAAAATTTTGAAAACACTTCAAATTTCCTAGAAAGCATATAAATCCATACTTTTCTTGTACAATCATCAAGAAATGTTACAAAATTGTTAGCTCCTCCAATGGAGGTTACCTCGGTTGGTCCAAAAACATCCAAGTATACAAGCTCTAGCGGTGTTGTCTTTGTGTCACGCCCACCTTTCAAAAAACTAACTCTCTTTTGTTTGCCATAGAGGCAATTTTCACAAAAGGCTAAGTCAACAAGCTTGAGGCCCGGTAGCTGATTTCTTGTATGCATAACATGGAGACCTTTCTTGCTAATGTGCCCAAGTCTTAGATGCCAAAGATCCGCTTTGTTGTCCTCAATCACCATTGCAGCTCCCACTTCACCATGAGTCTTAAATATCTATAGGCTTCCCACTTTGTTACCATTTGCAATCAGCATGGTACCATGCGTTACTTTCCATGTATCTGGGAGAAAATTCACATTAAGACCTTGACCAAAGAGCTGTCCAACGGATATCAAATTCTACTTCAATTTTGGGACATGGTGAACATCTTTGAGCAACCATGTTTTACCACCTTCTAATGGCAGCAATACATCCCCTTTGCCTGTAATTTCACAAGCTTTGTCATCTCCTAAGAAAACATTGCCAAAATGACCTTCATGGTAGTTAATGAATGCTTCAAGACATGAGGTAGCATGATAGGAGGCACCAGAATCAAGCACCCATGAATCCCGAGTAGTGTCAGTTGTTGAAATGATTAAAACACTATCATCTTTATTATAAACTGTATTTGCTTCACTGTCTCGCACTCTCTCTTGTGCTCTTTTGAAATTTCTGCAATCCTTTTTCACATGACCAGCTTTGCCACAAAACCAACATTCACCATTTCTGTTTCTAGACTTCGATCTCTTCGTTGATTTTGAACGTCTATGGTAATTATTTCTGCCTCTATTATGACTTCTACCTCTATTATCGGTGCTGACCACTGTTAAGGTTTCACCGGATGAAGTTTCATCATTCTTTCTTCTCAAATCCTCGCTGAGAAGAGTAGCTACTACATCATTAAAAACTAACTTATTTTTACCAGATATAGATGTGCTAACTGTTGTTACAACACCATCCCAGCTGCTTGGTAAAGAACACAATAATAAAACATCCTTGCTTTCATCATCTTGTGTCATCCCCACCGAAGTCGCTTGACTAATCAATGTATTGAATTCATTGATGTGGTTTGCCATAGCACAACCTTCCTTCATTTTTTAGTTTGTACAAGCGCTTCATAATAAAAACTTTATTTGCAGTTGAAGCCATTTCATACATGGTTGAGAGTCTATCCCATACTTCTTTTGTTGTTGCATGACTCGTGACATTGAAGAGAACATTATTGGATAGCGAGAGAAAAATCGTCACTCTTGCCTTCTTGTCCATTTTTTCCCAATCTTCATCAGCCATCCTAGCTGGTTTCTTTGCTTTCCCTTCAAGCACGAGTGAAAGGTCTTGCATTATTAGCAAAGACTCCAATTGCACTTTCCATAATCCAAAGCTCTGACCAGAGAACTTCTCTATCTTCGATTCTTCCATGATTTTGGAAATTCAAACACCAAAATCTAAACAATGATCTAACCTCACCCTGATACCAATTGTTAGAATGAATAAATTGAATTGAAAACAACAGATAAACAGAACTAACAATACACAACATAAACAATGAGACACACAGATTTATCGTGGTTCGGCAATTGCCTACATCCACACTTGAAGCAGGGGAATCACTCTATTATTCACCAATCTAGTTTACATATACACAACTGCATTCAACTACAACAATTAACCATCATTAATGAATTACAATCAGCTCTTAAAGAGAAAGCAAAGAGAATATGAATAGCCAAGAGTTTTGGCGGCAAACAAGGAAGGAGTCTATTAGACTTCATCTTCCAACAGGTAGTACTTGACAAGCATTTTGAGAGTGAACATGATATGATCTGATTATTTGGTGCCATTTAGAGTGAAAATACTCATACTCTACCATCTTTGTAGTGCCTTGCTTCTGCTAGTAGCAATATAAGGACCTTGATATCTGTTCACTATTGTTCTAAAGGCACTCATGATATGACAAATGTGGCAAAAACCGCAAGCAAGTTGGAAGATATGGATTTATTTTGAGGTATTTGGACAAATTATATCCCATGGAGATCCAAAATTGGATTATCTTGGATTGCTTTGGATTTTAATGTTCTCTGAGTCTTTCAGAAGGACAAAAACTTGATATTTGACCACTCATCAATCGAAGACTATCACGATGTGAGCAAGAAATGGGGAAGCACATTGAGTTGGAGTTTAGATGTGTGGATGAATCACTTGAACAAGAAATTTCCTTCCTTTTAAAACTGGAAAGCGAGGAGGATTCCATGGTCATTCTAAACATTTTAGGAAAAGATTGATGGGCGGGAGGACATGTCCATATTTAAAATTACAATTCTAATTATCATATTTAAAATTGAGTTTATAAATATTTCTTAAATATTGATAAGCATATAGTTTGTTCTTAAAGAGCATTCATAGATTTGTAGTTGATTTTGATTTTAATAGCTAGAACGTTATTAACATAGTTGAAGTTGATTGTGTTCATTAACATAAATATTCTTTTAATATTCTAAATGACTATTTTCTTAGTAGAGCAACTTCATTGATTGTGTTGGTTCCCCAACCTAACTTCAATAGTCTCTAAGGAGTTGTGAATTCCTATGATCAAAATTATTGAATGGTAAGGCAATGAATGAGAGACACGAGAGCTCTCTCCTCCACTTCAAGATCTACAAAACTTACATAGATAACTTTATCAAGCACACTAAATTCAAATATTTCACAAGATTCTATTTCAATGGATATGAAGCAGATCTAAAAAATCCACATAAAATAAGTAAGAAATTGTAGAATTATAGGGAATGGATAATCTTTTCCTTGTACCTTCAGCATTCTTGTGTGACTTTCAATAAATTTATAGTTATAACTTACATATTGGTTAATTTATCATTGTATAATCAGATGAGTTGCAATGGACCATTTAAACAGTGGCTTATGCCTATCTAAATAAAAACATAGTCAATTCCTAAAGGTCAATAACCATTATTAACAACATTCTTGGCAGCTCGTAAATATATAATATTGCCTTACAATGGTGAGTCTTATAAATGTGGTTGAAACAATTTATATCCTACTTAATAATTCTCTGTAGGGTTTGTTTTTTCCTATTTTTTGTGAAACATTAATATTACTTTATGAATAAAGACTAGCACAAAATAATAATTCAACATAGTAATTGTGTGTGAAGAAACTTGAAACCTTAGCTACTAATTTCACAAGAGGACAATGCAACAAAATAAGATGATAATAAAATGAGAAGATTCATTGATATAAATTGATACAAATAAGTCTTTGGAAAGAGAATCGGTAGGAGTGGAATTTTCTTCTATAATTTTCTTCAAACATGATTTGCATGTGTACGCTAGAAAGAGTGGAACTTGCAAAATGAAGGTGTGCACATCATAGCATAGCAATGAAACATTATATTAGAGGATTCAATAAGAACAAAACATGTCAATCAATCAAAACTCTAAAAGTGTCTCATTTTTCTCTATCTCCAAAGATCCTTCAAATCAAGGTGGCTCTCAACTGGGAAGAGCACTTGATCTCTAGGATGACTACCCAAAGAATGAGGGATAGTTTAATAAAAGACCTAAATGCTTATGCAACTAAGCTCTTAGTGAATGATTTTGATATGAAACTAGATAATGATATGCTTCAAGGATGATGATATTGATATGAAGTTAAATTAGCATGAAAATGATATTAAGATGATATTAAGCTAGCATGGAAATGAAACTAACATGATATGCAAAAACATGATAAATCTACTATGATACTAAAATGATCTAATTACTATTATCAAAGCGAGACTAAAATGCTTGATGAAATGAGACTATAACTTAAATTCATGAAGACTTGGATTGATGAATAATGAAGGAAATGAAGCCCATTTATAGAAGAAATGGGAAATTGGAGGGTTAAGATTGAGTAATCTTAACAAGGGTTAGGATTGAATGATCTTTAATCCTTGTGATATTTTCAACCCAATCCTAGGCTGACAAGTGTCACTATGAGAGGCTTGAGAGGAGATGTAAGAGGCATTAAATGCCTAAGAAGACATGGTGGTTACCTTAGGAGGTAAGGTTAGGGTTGAGTTATTGGATAATGCTTTTATCCAAAGGATAAACTCTGGTGCAAGGGTTAATGGATAACCATGGTCAAAGCAATGAATGCTTGAAGAGACCCATTGGTTAGATAAGGGTTAAGTTAGAGAGAAAGTCTCTAGCCAAGGGTTGAGGTTGAGTTAACTATTAATGGTTATTGAAGACTTTGGAGGTTAACTTGTTGGAGACACAAAACCTTTAATGGTTTATAAAGACTTTGAGGGTTTGAGAAGTGACTTGTTTTTGCTTAGGAATGTGACAATGTTTAGGATAGGATTAGGCTTAATTAGGATAGTTTAGAAGAATATAGAAGATATTTGGTCATGCAAGTGGATTTGTAGGAGGATGCAAGTGGGAGAAGTTGGGATTTTTAATTGAAATAAAATGATTTATTTCAATTAATGGGTGAAACTTGCATTTGTAGGAAAGGTTAATTAATATAAATTTGATTAATAGATGAATAGAAGAAAGAGGACATTAATTAAATCTTAATTTAATTAATGGTTGGATAAATAATAATTAAACAAATAAAATTTATTTAATTAAGTGGATAGAAATAGGTGTCTACAACATGCATAATAGGGGTTTCCCTTACTTCTCAACCTCAATTTAACACAAAGTTCCATTCCAAGGTATACATAAAGAGTTATAAAGAGAGTCATAATAAATGGATAACATGTGTCATATTTCTATGACATGATTAATTTCTTAGAACCACCTAGAAAAGGACACATGCAAAATTGGGAGAATTTCATGACCTCATGCAAATTGTTGGAAGAATTAGTTAGAACTATATTTTTTTCTAACCTCCCATGACATTGAAAAAGAACTTGTAATCTCATGGTATTGGTCACATGGTTTTATGTAATTGTTCGCATTGCATGAATATTGCATTGATGGAGTATAGTGTTGTCATTGATGTCAATAGCAACCGGTAGTAGAGTAGTGAAGGAAACCGGTATTGGTATATGAAGCATAGTGATCAACTGGCAACCCTAACCAGTTGATATACAAAACCCTAACCGATGGAGCTTGGCGAATCGGTTATGATGATGTATGATTGAATGGTGATTGAAAATGAAGATGCCACGTAAGCATGATGCACGTGATGAGTTTCAAAGTGGTTTTGGTGCATAAAGATAACCGTTTATCTTGGGAATGAGAAAATGCATAGCATGAAGTGATAATCATGTGATGAGATATAGGATTCGATGTACAGTGATCCAGGAGTGATTGATGTTGTCTTGAACAATGTGTAGTTGATTTCTATGTAATCTAGCGATCATGTTTGAACTGATATGTTTGTAACCTCTATGAGATTTGTAGGTTTTGTGTTGTTTTAGTATATAAGGTCGATGTATTGTTTGTAATTGTGTTGGAAATTTGGTTAAGTGTGGTCATGTGATTGTTGTCAAACCAGAAGGAGTGTCTACATAATGTTTTGAAGGCAGATAGGAGCAGAAAATGATTTGATTAAGTAGAGCAGTGTTATTACCAGATCAATGAAGATCTTGTTGTTCTCTAACCATTACAACAGTTAAATCCCTTAATCGGGTAAGCTTTAACGGGCTTGGTGTTGTCTAAATCCTCTAACCAGGTGGTCTATTAGCTTTGATTCAAAATCCTCTACCGAGGTTACTCCTAACAGGGTATTGTAGTCAATCCCTTAACTAGGTGGTCCCTAACCAGATATGTTCTTAATAGGACATTATTGTATAAGCTTCTAAAAAGTCTTGGCTCCTAAAAGGGCGAACTTCAGAAGAGTTCAAAATACTTGTAGGTATTCATCCCCACTGTGGTTTTTCCCATTTGGGTTTCCACATGAAAAATCATTGTGTCAAGACGTGAATGATTTTGTGGATGTGTTTTGATATGGTTGATATGATTAATTGGTAAAGCCACTTAGATATGTTTAGATGACCGGAAGTGATCTGAAATGAGCTATTACTGATGTTAGTAAAGTGGTTTAATGTTTTGGTTAAATGGTATGTGAGTTTCAGATCTGTTACATTGTATCATTGATGTTTTGGTCAACCGGTAAAGTTTGACAGTGTAGTTACAATTTTAGATATAGTGTCTAAACCAGTTTAGATTAGCAAGTTGTTTCTGAGTTGGGATTAAGTTTTGTGAAAGTTTAGTTTGTTTTCTATCTACTGATTCACACCCCCCCCCTCAGGAGTTGACTGAATCCTTATTATTTCATCATATTATCAATTGGTACCAGAGCATTCCAGGTCCTCTTGTGTTTAAGACTAATAGCTTGAGGAAAAGATCCAGTAGAACATGATGAAGAAAGAAGGTCCAGAATTCAATAGGAAAAACTATAGAATATAGAGTGATAAAATGAAGGTCTATATCAAGAGCTTAGGAAGTCAATATTGGGAACATGTTGTTACTAAATTGTTGGTTAATAGATTTGTCTTTTACACATTTTAATTCTTTAACTTATGCATGCCCATAAATAAAAGACAAAACACACCAACAGTTGGATAACTGCTTAAATATTTAACCTCTATATATGGGTACAACTCCCCAGGTTTGATTTTCAATAAGCTTAGGTTACAAAAAATTCTATGCACAATTTTTACTAGAAAGCATTAAAGGTATTTAAGAATTCATATGTCAACACAAAATGAATACCACAAATGTATTTAACCACAGATTTTTTTAAAAACCTCACATACTTCCATTCCTTTAATCGGCAAGACAGACATTACAGAAGTTTTTCTTTTTGCACATTCACATACATTTCATCAGAAAGATGACAAATTCCGCAATTGAATCAAATCTTCACAGAGATTCACATTTCAATTCATAAATATACAAATTTAAATGATGGAATATGCTGCAATTTCATTCATAGATCAAATTGTCTTTCCTTCATAATACATAGCACTGTAAAAATATAAAGATTATGTCCTATCTCAACCAAAAAAAAAATTGGAGCTTTACAAGGCTTATAATAGAGTATATATAGCCAGCAGGTCATGATAGTTCATTACAATTAAAACCAGAGTAAAATGTTTAACTCTCCCCAAGACTCAAGGAAGTCTATCCCTATAACTAAAAAGAAACTACCAAAATAGGAAAATCGGCATAAGCCATGAGCAATGGCTATGTGATCAAGCTCCAGCAGTCAACGTGGAATCCACTTGTTTCTTCTGAGGTGAAGGGGTGCTACGGATATTGCACCATTCCAAATGAGTTGTAGAGAAGTTGAGGATGAGTTGGTAATGCGGAAGACCAATATGAAGTATTTGTTGCTTCCAGGCCTCCTTCTTGCTCACTTATACAACTTTGCCCTTATGTGTCTCGAGATGATCAAAGAAAACAACTAACATGGATCCAATTTGTGTAATTTCTGAGAAGTCTTCTATTGTTAAGGATTTTGCTTCCTGGATTTGTTTAACTCGATCCTTGAAGGCTTGAATAATATTAGTTGAATCTTCAAGTGTCTACCTATCATCTTTTAGGAGTTGAATATCTATGCACTTCATATCTTTTTGCATAATATAAATCAATTCTTTTAACTCTTTCAAAAGTTTTATTGATTCTTCATTCCCCTATTCAATAATTGAGTTCCTCCATTTGATATTTTCTTTACATACTAAAAGCACATTGTCGTCTAGACCATGCACTGGTTTTTTCTGCCATGAAGTTCATGACTCCATACCTTTGGGTATCTCTCATTTGTTTCAGCACAGCTACCCATTTTCTTTTCTCTTTCTCCCATGTGACTATTTATGTTTCTAATTCCTTGCCCACAAACTATGCACTTCTAAATAACTTAATCAGATCAGAGATGTAGCTTGTACCTTGCTAAGAAATTGATTCCAACCACTCACTAAAAATGTCTGCTACCATCTGACTTCTCTAAACCTGCTCAAGCAATTTTTGGTTCATTGGTGACTTTGAATCAAATGGAAGATATACCTAGGAAAGTGGTTGTGGATTGGGATCTTGTATGACATTGATGCATTGAGCCATCTACATTATAATCTGTTTCATTTCATTCTTATCTCCTTCGTCCTTCCAAGTCTTAGTCAGAATTCTCTTGGTGGAGGTCCCCAGGTGTTTGGCGTCTACAGCTCGAGAGGCCACTCCTAAATCAACCTTCCCAATAACAAAGTGTTTTTCAGTGATGTTCTCAGCATCTTTATCCATTGGAGGTCAAGCTACCTTTGTAACCCAATGCCCTATTTTCTCATCCACATCTATCATTGCTTCAGATTTGAGTTTCTTGGACTTTGACGTTCTCCCCAAACATTTACTAACCATATCTTCCATTGGAATAGAGATTGGAATTATATTTCTTTTCTTGCTAAGTGGAGTGCTTAACCATTTGGGGACAGTAGAAATTTCCTTGGGTGGAGGTGATTGCTGGTTAGTGATAACAACAGCCATGGCATTTGCAGAGTCCCCAGCTTCTTGAGACTCTTTTCCCTTGTCAGTAGCACTAGCAATGAGCTTTTCTGATACCTGGGCTTCCATCGTCCCTTGAATTTCTTCTTCAGAGTCCAAATCTACCACAAGTGAATTTGTGGTAAGTTTATGGCTATTCTTCGTGCTACGGGAGCGTGTGACACAAACAGGGGAGGAACTGAGAGAAGATTCTCCTAAATTTGCAGTTTTAATTTTCTCTGTCCTCTGTTTTTCATTACCTACAACACCAATAGCAATATTAGAAGAGGGAAAAGATACTTGTGAAGTTGCATGAGTTTGGCCAACTTTTCTACTCTTTGGTGCAGAAATGGACTGTTGTCCAAAATGGTGGTCCTTTAGCCATCTTTCAGTCTGTCTAATAACATTGAAGGTTCTATCTTGAATGTTGTCATCTCCTTTTCTATCCCAATCAACTTCTAGAATAGGTTGCCCCTGTATCTTCTCATTTAACTCGAGATCAATAACTTCTTCACCCTCATCCTCTTGTACATCAGAGACATTCATAGATAGACCCATTGTCACACTCTGTTGAACAGTGAACCTAGACCATAGTCTCTTTCTGACTTCAAACTTATCATTACAGTTCTCCCAGTAGTCTTCCAGCTGAGGTTCATGATGAAAATCAATACCAACATTCAATTTTTCTATGGCAAACCTTTGGCTATCAAATTTTCATCTAGTGACATATGACTACAAATTGAACTTCTTGAATTCAAGTTCAAGATTTAAAGCATCTGAAACAGATCTATGGCTATAATAACCCAACTCTACTGGAAAAAAAACTCCAGACTTTCCGTCATTTCTTTTATCAATGTAGGCGACCTGTTGACTGACCTCAATCAAAATATAACTATCCAGAGCATACTTGGGTAACCTGAAAGGTTCACCCTGAAAGCCGCCAAATCTAACATAAGTGAACTGAGCAAACTGAATGAAGAAAATACCATAGATACCTACAAATTCCATCTCTTTTGTTGATAATCTTTTGTTTAAGTTACCTTGCAACTCATGAACCAGTCTACGTGCAAAAATATCATTCCACCTCATGAAGTTTTCAGCATATTTCTATTGTTGTAGGTGAGGGTAGTATTCGTAAACCCTTATCCCATCAAACTAGGTTTCATGGTATAAACCATTCTAGTCTCGAGTGCAGGTGAGCATATAAAATAGGTATGAGGACATATAAAAACTGCACATCCCTGCAAATTTGTTTAAGCCCTCATGTAATCTCTCTGCAATATCTTGCCCCCAATATAGATAAGCATGTTGTCAATTGACACTCAATTGGTTGGTTTCACTATGTTGTCATTGATGGCAACATGGTATCTTATTTCAGCTTCATGTTTTGGTTTAGTTGTGTACCGGTAGACACTTCACAGACACTACACCGGCACCAGCTCTGGCAGGATTAAAGGATTACTTTGGCTACATACAATGAAGGTTGACATGGTTTAGAATATGGTTATTGGTATTGGAGGCCAACATCTCTTGGATCTGGCATCGGAAATTGTTTTTTATGCATTTATATTATCTGGCTGACATGTAATTTGATATTGTATATATCTTTGTAAGCCAACATAAGGCATGATAAATTGTATAGGGTATATAGGTCAGTTGGATTAGATCATTTTTGATATAGGACATTATGGATATGTGAATGTGATGTAATGCAAAACATATTAGAGAGATTATGTATGTAAAGATATTTGTTTAGGGGTTATTCCAGTAAAGGGTTTAGGGTTTCAGACCGGAACAGACAGAATTTAAACTGGAACTGTATTCTGGCATAGAAAATGTTATCTTAGCAGTTCAACACTTCTCTGGATTTTAGTCTAGATTTTTATGTAGTCAGTGAGGCTCCTTTTGTGATTGAGCAATGTGCTCTAGGCTGTAAGCCTTCCTGCAAGTGTAGGCCCCTCATATTTTTTAATATCTCTTCATATAGCTAGTGGATTGATATTGTGGGTCACAAATCCCACCGTGGTTTTTCCTCTTTGAGGTTTTCCATATATAAATCTGTGTGTTATGATTCTCATTTATATGATTGGCTTATTGGTTTCTTTACTTCTTTGAACTATGTATTTACCAGTATACCTGTTCCTGTATGCATGTTTTAATAAGGCTAAAATTGATCATTTTGGTATAACACTGCTTCACCCCCCCTCTCAGTTGGTACTAGAGCCTTGTGCCTTGGAGGAATTGTAATAGCTTGAGTAAGATCCATAATCCATGGATATGGCTTTGGAGAAGCAACTTGAGATGACACTTGAAGATTATGATACTGAAAGGTTGAAGAACTTAAAGCTACAAGATTAATTGAATTCTGCTAAGGAATTCATTCTTGTCCTACAAGAGAGGTTGTCATCTGTTCAGGGTAGGAGAAAGGAACTTTTGCAAAGTCAAGATGATGAAGAGAAAGATGCACTTAAGGAACAATGTCAGAAATTGAGTTAGGAGAACATGGTTATGAAAAATGAAATACAAGTAATAACTATGAGAATGTCTAAGGAGATTGAGGACCGAAAGAAAAAGGAAGAAAATCTTGTTGTATCCCTAACGAACAAATTTGAAGAATGTGGTAGGTTGGCTCATGAGAATGATATGTTGAGAACAGATTTAGTACAATCACATAGTAATGAACAAGAGCTTGAGAGACAAATGATAATTCTGAGAGAAGATATAACTACTACAAGTGAGTATAAAGAAAATTTCAAGATATCTCAACATAGCTAGATGAGTTATTAAAGAGACAAAGGCAAATTGGACATTCTAGTGGACTTGCATTTGAGCAAGGACAGAGTTTCGGTACTGCTAATGGAGATCAAAACCACAAGGCACCGGTAAGGAAATTTAATGCTTATAAGTTTAATGGTAGATGTTTTGTTTGCAATAGATTTGGTCACATGGCTAGACAATGTAGAAACGGAGTGAATCAAAACTTTGATTCTGCTCCTAGTAAATGTTCTAAATGCAATAAGTATGGTCATAAGATAGAAGACTGCAGAATGAATGTTAAATGTTATGCATGTGGAAAGTTTGGACATATGGATAGTCAATGCAGGTCAAGCAATTTCATTGGTTTTAGCAAAGCAATTCAAAGGAACAATGTTACATGTTATGCATGTAATGAGGTTGGACATATTGCTAAATTTTGTAGAAGCCACCGGTTGATAGTGGAGGATCAAATGAGAAAGGAAAAGAGAAGGTTAGTGAAATCTGGTAAGATCATACTCAAAGATGGGTTAGGAAGACTGAAGAACAATCATCAGATGGAAATGCACCGGTTACTTATCTGGCAGAGGAGGTTTCTCCTGCAGTGGCAGGTAGCTCATCTGGTAACTAAGATAGATGCCTTAGAGGTAGGAAAAATTCATGAAGATGTTGCATATGCCCCAAGAAGAGGTTCTAGAAGATGTTCCAAACATTGGAACTCCTTATCTGGCATGGATATGTTCTGTTCAAGATCTAGTATCTTTCACCGAAAGTCATTTATGTCAATGGAAGATTAGGATTTTTCCTTGAGGTTAAAAGGTCAAATTCCCTTCATTACTGATCACCTTGCATTTAGAGCGATTAAGAGCAACTAAGAGCGATCAAGGAATTTCAGAGCAATCAGATTTCTTCTTGAGCTATTTCACCAGCATCTAGAGGAATTTGTTGAAGGTTTTCACCATGAGAAATCAAAAGGCATTTATCTTTAAACAAGGAAGATGAATCATCATCTATTCCTATTTTTGTTGCAAACCCAACTATAGTAGAGGTCAAGGACCACCCCAGGCCAATTTTCAAGCGGTATCCACATGTGGCTACCCTGGAAGATTTGGTTGGAGCATTTTCCCATGTTCTGAAGGGACTTATCTATGTTGAAGATGTTAGGGAATACATACACTATCACATAGAGGACTTGGGAACATCTGAAATTAAGGGCATGTACATGAGCGAGCGGATGGGAGAATCTAGAAAGATCAAACCAGCTAGCATATAAGCACATTAAAGACTTAGGGTTTACCGACATTCTGGACATTCTGGAATTTGAAGATGAGATAATTAGGTATGTTTTGAGCAGAGTACATGGGGATTTTATTTGGCTAGAAAGACCTTACAAAATCACCAAGTCATTCGGGCAATCACTGGTTTACCATCAGTTGGGCAACATCCAGATAAGAAGGTTTCGAATGATTTCGTGAACAAAATCACAGGTGCGACATCTGACAAGAGATCTATGAGACCAAGCACTATTACCAACATGGACATCAGATTCGGTAGCATGATCATCGGGTATAAGGTAACTCAGTCAAACCAATTGTATTTTGTTTCTAGTTTCTGCATTTTTGTTGCATACAAAATGATGAGAGAAAATATGAAATTGGATCTATGTGGTTGGATGTTAGATGAGTTTTTAATAAACCTAAGAAAGATTAAGGGAGAAAAGAAGGGAACCTTCCGGTATGGCAAGTTAATAGTCTGCTTTATTTTATTTTTCATGAATGATACACTCGGTTTTGGTAAAAGTCAATGGGCATTTGACATCTCGATAGGGAGACAACTGAAACAGTTAATTGCTACTTTAAGAAGTCAGAGAAATGATAAGGAAAGGGGATTATGGGGTAAGTGCACCAAGATGGTGAACAGAAAAGTTGCCACATTCCAAAAAAACCAAAATTTTTCATAACCCATGCGGGTTCTAAAAATTAAAAAACATGTTAGGCCTGGTAACACCAAGCCTAGCCAAAAACAATTTAAAAAACAAAAATTTCCTCAAAACCCGTATGGGTTTTGAGGAACATTTATTTTTTAATATGGGTTTTGAGAAACATTATTTTTTTGTCTAGGCCACGGGTTTTGGCCATTTTCAATGCTAAACCCCATGGAACAATAGCAAGGGAAAGCCAAAAAACCATAGAACCCGCACGGGTTTACAATTATTTTGGATTTTCCCAACATTGAGAGCAATTTTCAACAATGGCACCCCGTCGAACAGGTAAGATTTGATTGGTTTGATTATTTTTGTTTGCATTTTAATTGAAGTGGGGTTTTTTAATTGATTTAAGTTTTATTTTTATTAATTTGATGTCAGATTCTTCAAGCAATCCCCAAAAATGAAATCGACAACAAAGACCTCCTCCTACGTAAGCAACACAAGCAAACCCTGTAAACATTGCACATGAGCAACAAGAAAACCCTCAAAATCCTCAAAATGCTACTCCTCAACAACCACCGCCACCCCAAAACCCTCCACATCCTCCATTAGATCATGTAGATGCCACACAAGAGGATCTCATCAATCGCCTTACACAAAATAGTGCCCAAATTTCTATATAGGTGAATAGGTTGAGGTCCTCTAGGCTTGAGCACCACTCAACCCTCGCCAGAACACTAGAAACAATGGCTAATAGTGCAAATGAGGTATCTAGGGAGGTTACGAAATGGGGTTCATGGAGGGATAGATGTCAAACATTTTATGCGGATGGGTTGTCATATGATCAAGTGAAAAAAAAGGCCATAGGTGAAGCTGACATATGTGCTCTTTTCACCGATCCTATTACCAGTAACAACCTAGAACTAAATACAACTCGGTTTCCTATACATTGGTGTGTTCATGTTAGGCAGAAAGAAGCTTTTTGGGATGGGTGGTATATGGTCTTTTACCAACCACCTTGTAATAATTGGGAGGTGCCTCTATATTTTTTCAGAAATTTGTATTGTGAGTTTATCCGCTATGAGAAGTCAAATTACTTTGACATCCAGCAATTTTAGGGTAGAGGGAGAGGCTCTATGCAAGATAGACCTCGGGCCCATAGGGCGGTAGAGCCACAGCATAGGAGGTGTAAAGATCCTAAACCCATGGTTCATGTCACTATCCCTATCTCCTTGAAGTAGTCTATAGAATTACAGACTCTTCAGGCAGTTGCCTCATTGACTAATGTCATTGTTCAGCTTGGCACACAATTGGTCAGAGAAGAGGATGTACCTATTGGAATTATTGGATGAATTGATTATGTGTTGCATTGATGTTTTATCATTGATGTCAACACTAGCTATTATGGTTGGTTACTGGTAGACAGGTTTTGGTTACAAATAGAAGATCTAGTGTTACTGGTAGAAGAGACTATCTATTGGACACTTCCGGCATGTTTTGATCTATGGAATGTGATTGGTTACATGTGGTACATGCTTCTGGAGCATGTCTTGGTCATATGTTATTGACTTGGTAATCAGATGCTATCATACACTCTGGTAAACCCTTACCGACACTAGTTTAAGGCTTTACCGGTAAAGCTCTCACTGAGGAATCTTAATAGGATGCATAATTGGTGTTGGTGCAGCTTCTACATGGATTTCAAGATGCTGAAGATGTTCTTTGATCATGCTTCAACTGTTTGAAGATATTGTTTTGGCATGGTGGACCTAGAATAGGTCTGGTACCTATCTAGGTTATGGACCGTTATCATGCTAATGTGTACTCTACATGTTACTGGGATGTTTCAGGATGATTTATGGATTTATTATTGTTGTTTTGGTCTTAAGCCGACATGGCATATCATTGTAATATTAATCTATGTAATGATCTTATTGTAATATCTTTTAGTTGGCCAACCTAATTGGTTTAGGCCTTAAGGTTTGTATAAAATGATGTAATATCTCATTGTAGATCATGGTATGGGAATGGAATAAATGTTTGTGGTCTTGAAATGCAATATCATATGCGAAGGAGACTTGGTCACTCATAGGTGATCGAATTGGGATTAACGAAGAGATCAAAGGCCTCTAGTATTGAGCTTAACCAGGACTGTAATTAGGCATGGTAGATGTTATTTCTGGCAGTTCACTCTATTGGATTATTGTCCATTTATCTTGAGATGGTTGTAGCATCTATGTAGTCAATGAGACTCTTTTGTAATGAGTAGTACACTCTAGGAAGTGTGTCTTTCTGCATGTGCAGGCCCCTCATTATATCACATACTTTCTATAGGCTTCCCACCGTGGTTTTTCCCTTTCTAGGTTTTCCACATACAAATCATGGTGTTATGTGGTATGGTTGCTTTGCATTGATTATTTGTTTAATTGTTAAGTTGTATTGTTTACGGTATCTGTTTCTGCTCTACCGGTACTTAATCTGTTTAAGGGTTATTAAATGGATTAAAAGTTATAATCTATTAACAACTAATTCAAACCCCCCCCCCCCCCTCTCAATTGTTCACCGGTTATCCTAACAATTGGTATCAGATATTTGGTCCTCTTTTGTAGAATCTTAACCGCTTGAGGTAGATCCTATGGCAGCTAACACTTCTAATCCACTAACAACTATTTTTAGAAGAGAAATCCCTAAGCTTGATGGAACAAATTATAGGATATGGAAAATTATAATGGAGACTCATCTTAGATGTCTTGGAAAGGATATTTGGGAGATCACTGAGAAAGGATACACACCTTATGATCCGACATCTAGCAATCTTGCTCTTGCAGACTTGGACAAGAATATTGAAAATAATTGCAGAGCTAGAGAAGCCCTCTTGTGTGCACTTAATGATCAGCAGATCATGGGATTGACTGATAAATCATCAACAAAGGTTATGTGGGACAAACTACAAACTTTGAATGAAGGTGATCCTACTATCAAAATTGCCAAACTCGATGGCTACTAGGTGAGATATGAAAACTTGAAGATGGAAGATAATGAAAGAATTGTTGTGTTTATGGAAAGAGTAAATAAGATTGTTATGGGAATTCAATGTTGTAGAGGTTTTTTGAGTGAAGATGAAATAGTTTCCAAAGTCTTGAGAGCCCTTCCATTAGCTTACAAGATGAAGGCAAATGCAATTAATGAGTTGAGAACAATGGCAAACTCTTCAGTTAATAGAGACATTCTAATTGGGAAATTCTCTACTTTTGATCTTGAAGAATTTGGATCCTCTGGAGCTATAAAGTTTGAACCTTCTTTTCATGTATCATCATCATCATCTACTGGAAAAAGTGATTGGAAAGTCTTATATGCAAAAGAATTAGAAGACATGAGGAAAGAAGATGAAGAATTTGAGCAACTTGAAGCCTTATTTGCTAGAAGAGTACCTAGAGGTCCAACAGGTTGTAAGCATGAAGGAAAAGCACCTTTTAAATGTTTTTCATGTAATAAGATTGGTCATTTTGCATCTAGATGTCCTAAAAGGAATGCAAGGTTTGAGGAAAGAGTTAAGAAATCATTTAGCCTAACCAGAACAGATATAGATTTTAAGAAAAGTAAACAATTTTACATAGCAAATGAAGAAGAAGTAATTGATGACTCTAGAGATGAACCAACAGAAGACTCTGCTAGTGGATCTGGCAAGGGAAAGGAATGAGTGTTCTATGCTTTAAAGGAAGATGAACAGGAACCAGCTATCATAAATGAAGAAAAGACCTTGGCGGCAAAAGTTGAAGATAAGGATGAATGGGTAATTGATAGTGGATGCTCACATCATATGACTAGAGATAAAGGGAAATGTATGTCCCTGCAAGAATACAATGGTGGTCAAGTTAGATTTGGAGATGACAAAGCATGTATGATCAGAGGTAGAGATATTATTTCTTTGGATGGTAAGCATAACACTGATAATGTCTATTATGCAGAAGGTTTACAGCATAATCTTTTGAGTGTTGGTCAATTGGTGGACAAGGGTTTCCAACTTCAATTTAAAGATAGAAAATGCAAAATCATTAACAAGACTGGTTTGGATATCGCAACCGGTATTCAAACTGGAGGTAATATCTTTCACTTGAACACTAGCAATAAGACATGTTTGATTGCTCATATTGATGAGAGTTGGTTATGGCATAAGAGGTTGTGTCATGTTAATTTTGATTGTATTGTTAAGATCAGTTCAACTAAGGTAGCTAGAGATATACCTAAGATTATGAAGCCTCATAATCTAGTATGTAAGGAATGTCAATTGGGAAAGCAAGTTAGAACTTATTTTAAGAGCATACACGATTAATCTAATGATGCACTTGATTTGATTCACACTGACTTATGTGGTCCAGCAAGGACTAGAAGCTTTCAAGGTGATAGGTATTTCATGTTGATTATTGATGACTATTCTAGGATGATGTGGGTGACTTTTCTTAAGGATAAGTCTGAAGCTTTTGAGAAATTCAAGATATTTAGAGAAAAGGTTGAAACAGAAACTGGATTGAAAACCAAATGTCTAAGATCAGATCATGGTTGTGATTTCACTTCTCATGAATTTAACAGTTATTGTGAGACAAATGGAATCAGGAGATAGTTATCTGCACCCAGGACTTCTCAGTAGAATGGGGTAGTGGAAAGAAAGAACAAAACCATTTTGGATGTAGCAAGATCTATGATGATGGAAGCCAAATTGCCTAATATCTACTAGAGAGAAGTAGTGAGTACAATAGTCTACACATTCAATAGAGTTCACATCAAAGGTGAAACCGGTAAGACCCCTTATGAATAATGGTTTGGACATACACTTATTGTTAAGTATTTCAAAAATTTTAGAACTAAATGCTATATCAAAAGAGATGATTCAATTGGAAAGTTTGATCCTATATGTGATTAAGGAATATTTCTTGGCTATTCAATTCAAAGCAAAGCATATATATGTTATAACAAAAGATTGCATAAAATTGTGGAGAGTGATAATGTAAAAGTGGATGAGTAATACAAAAATCATTCTATATCATATGACATGGAACTAGCAGTGGAAACGATCATAACTGAATTGACAATGCCTCAACCGATACAGGAAACTAAGACAGTTACACCAACATAATCAGAAAATTCAACTATGACTGATGATTAGAGCAGTGAACCTAAAGTTTAGAAGACACCAAGGTATGTAAGATTAAATCATTCTGAAGATCAAATCATTAGAGATAGGAACAAGGGAATTATGACAAGAAGAAGATTGGCAAATGAAGAGGCATGTCTTATTTCTCAAGTTGTACCGGCATCTCTTATTGAAGCTTGTAAGGATGAACATTGGTTAAAGGCTATGGAAGATGAATTAAATCAGATAGAGAAGAACGAGACTTGGTCTTTAGTTCCCCAACCTAAAAATAAGAATGTTATTGGAACTAAATGGGTTTTTAGGAATAAACTGAATGAGGATGGTCAAGTTATAAGAAACAAGGCTAGATTGGTTTGTAAAGGATATTCTCAAATAGAAGGAATTGATTCTGGTGAGACATTTGTACATGTAGCTATAATTGAAGCTATTAGGCTATTTCTTTCCTATGCAGCTTATAAGAACTATAAGGTTTATCAAATGGATGTTAAATGTGTATTTTTGAATAGTGAACTTAAAGAAGAAGTATACAATGAGAAACCTGATGGATTTTCACTTACAGATGATAAAGATATGGTTTGAAGATTGAAGAAAACTTTATATGGACTGAAACAAGCTTCTAGAGCTTGGTATGCAAGATTGGATAAATATATTTTAGAGCTTGGTTTTAGTAAAGGCAATGTTGATAGTAATTTAGATTATAAGATCATTGATGATGATATTTTGATTATTGAAGTATTTGTTGATGATATCATTTTTGGTGGAGAAGATAAATTGTGCATGGAATTTGCTAACAATATGAAGAATGAATTTGAAATGTCCATGATTGGTGAGATGATATTTTTCTTAGGTTTGTAGATTACTCAAACTGAAAAAGGCATTTTTATCTGTCAAACTAAGTATATGAGGGAATTATTGAAGAAGTTTGGTACAGATAATTCCAAACCGGTAAGTACTCCTATGGTGATAAGTGAGAAATTATCTATCAAGGATACTTCTACACCGGTAAATCTAACAAGGTATAAGCCTATGATTGGTGGTCTATTATATCTAACTCAGACTAGACCAAATATTATGAATATAGTAAGTATTGTTTCAAGATATCAAATTAATCCTAAATAAAATCATGAATGTGCAGTAAAGAGGATATTTTGGTATTTGCAAGGAACAACAAAATATGGTTTATGGTATTCCAAAAATGATGATTTCACTTTATGTGCATATATTGACTCAAATTGGGCAGGAGATACTGATGATAGGAAGAGCACTTCTGGTGGAGATTTCTTTCTTGGAAAGAAACTGGTTTCATGGATCAGCAAAAAATAGTCATGCATTTCTTTATCTACTACAGAAGCTGAGTATGTTGTAGTAGCAACTAATTGCACTCAAGTCTTGTGGATGAAGCAAATATTGAAGGATATCAAGGTAAATTGTAGTGAACTGGTAGTTATCTATTGTGATAACTCTGCAGCTATTGACATGTCTAAGAATCTGGTATTTCACTCTAAGACTAAACATATATCAATAAAGTATAACTTTTTGAAGGACAAGATAGAAGCAAAGGTTGGTTTATGTGAACACTAATGAACATATTGCAAATATATTCACTAAACCACTATCTAAGGAATCATTTGAGTATTTGAGAGACAGGTTAGGGGTTTCTGTCCCTCCAGCAGAGACTTGATTGATGCAGTTTGTCATCAGTCTAGCATGCATTATCAAGGATATTATTCATTCTGACACTGATGAGTGGTGCTACTACTCAAGGGGAGTAGTCAGCTTTGAGATACAAAGGTTTATATTCTTTCTTTGATATTTTTGTTAGATTTCTGGCATTGATGTCAAAGGGGGAGAGATATTAATGTGAAAAATAAGAAAAGGAGTTGTATACATTAGGGAGAGAGTTATTGATATTCAGGAGATTGTTGGTTGTCTTCCACAAGGGGAGACTTGTTTGGCATTTCTTGGTACTTAGATGTTTTTCACATCTAGTGTTTCCATCAATGCCAAAGGGGGAGATTGTAGGAATTATTGGATGAATTGATTATGTGTTGCATTGATGTTTTGTCATTGATGTCAACACTAGTTGTTATGGTTGGTTACCGACAGACAGGTTTTGGTTAGTGGTAGAAGATCCAATGTTATTGGCATAAGAGACTATATGTTGGACACTTCCAACATGTTTTGATCTATGGTATGGGATTGGTTACATGTGGTATGTGATTATGGAGCATGTCTTGGTCAGATGGTATTGACTTGGTAATCGGATGTTATCATACACTCTGGTAAACCCTTACCGGCACTAATTTAAGGCTTTATCGGCAGAGCTCTCACTAGGGAATCTTGACAGGAAGCATAACTAGTGTTGGTGCTGCTTCTACATGGATTTCAGGATACTGAAGATGTTCTTTGATCGTGCTTCAACTGCTTGAAGACATTTCTTTGGCGTGGTGAACCTAGAATAGGTATGGTACCTATCTAGGTTATGGGCCGATATCATGCTAACGTGTCCTCTACACGTTACCAAGATGTTTCAGGATTATTTATGGATTTATTATTGTTGTTTTGGTCTTAAGCCGACATGACATATCATTGTAATATTAATCTATGTAAATATCTTATTGTAATATCTTTTAGGTGGCCAACCTAATTGGTTTAGGCCTTAGGGTTTGTATAAAATGATGTAAGATCTCATTGTAGATCATGGTATGGGAATGGAATAAGTGTCTGTGGTCTTGAAATGCAATATTATATGTGAAGGAGACTTGGTTGATCGTAGGTGATCGAATTGGGATTAAGGAAGAGCTCAAAGGCCTCTAGTATTGAGCTTAACCGAGACTGTAATCAAGCATGGTAGATGTTATTTCAGGTAGTTCACTCTATTGGATTATTGTCCATTTATTCTAAGATGGTTGTAGCCTCTCTATAGTCAGTGGGACTCTTTTGTAATGAGCAGTATGCTCTAGGCAGTGTGCCTTCCTGCATGTGTTGGCCCCTCATTGTATCACATACTTTCTGTAGAAGTATCATTTGACTGTGGGTAGGCTTCCCACTGTGGTTTTTCCCTTTCTAGGTTTTCCACGTACAAATCATGGTGTTATGTGGTATGGTTGCTTTTCATTGATTATTTGTTTAATTGTTAAGTTGTATTGTTTACTGGTATTTGTTTCTTCTCTACCGGTACTTAATTTGTTTAAGGGTTATTAAGTGGATTAAATGTTATAATTTGTTAACAATGGATTCACCCCCCCTCTTAGTTATTCACCGGTTATCCTAGCAGTACCAGCACCTGTGGCACCTACTTCATCAGCGATACCTCCTTCATCAGTATTACCTCATGCATCATTTGGCATGAACCAGCCCATTCAGCATATTTGCCCCACCTGCCAGGGTGTATGTTCTATTGTAGACACTAACACGGATGAGAATGGTTCAACATCTCATTCATGTACATGTTGCAGGAGTAGATGTCATGCTTCCACTGCAGAGGATGTGGCCCTCACTGATGAAGTGATCAATATGTTGTACCCTCTCTATCAGACACAGGTGCGTTTAATTATGTTTATGACATGTTATCAATTAAGTGACTAAATCTTATAAAAAGAAATGAATTATTATTTTTAGAACAATTTAAAGTGACATATAAATAAAATGCATTGTAGGGTGCAGTGGGTGGTGGGAGTACACCACATACTTTTCAGTCAACTCCATGGTCACGAGTAGTTTCACCACTAGAGGTAAAGATTTGTAAATTTGTTAAAAATATAATAATACATTGGTTTCAAAATATCTTTTGTTAATTATATGTATCATTACTTGGTGTTTTATAGGGTTTATCAGTGGATGAAATATCCCAACTTGATGATATCATGCTTTCGGCCATTGACTTTGGCCAAGATAGTTATGCGGTACCATTTAGATTTATATATTTTTGACTTAAGTGAGATATTAAATACATGCTCTTTTCCCTTATGCTAATTTTTTCTATTAGTTTACCCCACCTGCCTTGAGGACATCTCATGTGAGAAAGTCATCCTCTAGCACTCTAAGGCCGAAAAAGATATCCTCTTGGACACCCAAACGACAGAAGGTAATTCAGTACAATTTAAATTCATTTGTTGAAATTTATTATGATTAAACATTTATATGTAGATATTGATAAATGCACTTAATTTATTTGTTCTATATACAGGAACATATGGGGTTTATGGAATTAATGAATGCACCTGATATCGATGAGGTTCAGTAGAGTGGAGAGGTGATATCTTCATATTCACTTAGGACTGCATTCTTGCTTGTTCGAAATAACTAAATCCTTTTATGTCTATATCATATGTTATCATTTTTCATATAGGAAATGGTAATAGCTGCATCAAATTCGACTAGGCCTCCTAAGGTTACAAGAGAACTATATGAGGCTTCGGTGTGCATTTGTTCTACATATGTTAAAAATATTTATTTTATCTAGTTTGTTAACAACTTTGGGTTATTAACTTGTATAATTGTCTTTAACCTATTACAGGCTCCTTCCAAACTTCCTATTGTTATTCTACCATTCCATTTAAGTTGAAGTCCTACACGTATATTATGGGATCCAACACGACCAAGGGAAAAGGTGTGTTTGTCTTAGATCCACTCCTTTTTACTAAGTGCACAACGGAGTTGAAACCATCTAGTTAAATCCTTTTGAATCACTTACCATGGATATAGGAAATGGTCGTGATTAATTCATCTGTGACTTTGCCTTCTACGACCATAGAACATCCATCTGAGGCTCCGATATGCTTTAGTTTTTTAGTTTATTCATTTTTAGTTATTATGTGTTATTTGACATATATGTTATTAACATGTACTAATATTGTTTTACCAGCTACAGCCCCCTTCTAGACATCCCATGGATCCTCAGCCTCACCCAATTGTAGAAGACAAAGATGAGATAATCAACATTTCAACTTCAAACAATTTAGAGTTCACTATTTAGTTATTTTGATGTTATATTGAGAAAATATATCTGATTAGAAATGTATTTGTCCTTGTTTAGCCACCTACAGAGCCACATACTGCTTTGAACAGGCTCGATTTTGATGATCCACCATAGTTATAGATACCGATAGAGACATATAGTTATAGTTGTGGTCATTGAAGGACCAATTTTTTTTATATATTCGACATTTGTAAATGTATATATCGACTTTGACAGACATGGCACATGCCATATTTTTGTAACTATTATTGATTTGGCATCTATGTCATTTTGTTATATGTACACAATTATTATTCATTTTGATATATATGAAACTTGATATTTGATCCAATTTGTTCATTGATATATATGAAACTTGGTATTCTTGAAACTTAGTTATTTGCTATTGAAATATGATCAAACTTGTTCATTGTGTATATGTCTTCAAATGTGATCCAATTTTGTTCATTACTTGTAACTCATATGGCGTATACTTTTAAACTATCTATTGCTCATATTGTGCATACCCAAGTACCAACACCAGTAATGCTAATATTGTGTATTTTGATTGAGTGAATTTTCTTTGAGTCCTTCGTGCATGAAGAGATTGGACAGAAGTTATTATTTCATAAACTCATGCTTATGGAGCGAAGTTCATCATTTCAAGAACCAGTTAATACAAGATTTGAGCGCGCTGTCATGCCCAAACTTTTAGGCACAAACGGGATTAAAAAAAAAAATTTAAATACTTAACCTAGTACGACTAACTTAATTAAAATATTGCAAGACTAGTTTAGTCTTAACTATGTTTTGAGTGAATCTAACCACTAAGCCAATTGGCAAAATAAAACATTTAAGTTACAAGCGGTTTAAAAATCTCCAACAAAATAAATACTATCTTCCATTAATAAATAATTAAAATCTCCAAACTTAAAAATTAATCTCAAATTTAATACATAATCTCTAAATTAATTGATCAATAATCTCCTATAGTTCTTTAATTACCTAGGGTCTAAATAAATTGTCCTAGTTATTAGATTAAACAAACCTATTAAATAAAATTTCCATAAATTAAAATACCTTATAAATTTTAAATTTAAAAGGGCCAACTTGACCCTACATATATCATTTTATCTTTTTTTTTTCTTCCAAGGGTTTATCCTACCCAAGAGTTTTAAAATCTTCCTATTAGAATACTTCTACATTCATTTAATAATTAAAAGTGCATTACTTAGTTTACAAATAACTATTTTGATTCCATATAAGTATAGATTTTAATAACATATATATATATATATATATATATATATATATATATATATATATATATATATTCCAAAGAGAGGGTGGGGGGAGGGGGGGTTTCTTTATTTTATTAATTTACTTTTAAAAGAATTCTAAAAGTTCACATGCTAACCCTAACTTTTAAACACCCATCCCACACATATTTTATTTTAAAATCTATGTGTGTTTGCCCTAACCCAAAATTAGGGTTAGGGCATATGTGTTATAACATACATATTTTTTTTTCTTTTTTTTTTAAGTGTTGTGTGTGTGTGTGTGAATGTAAATCTTTTCCCTTCTTTTTTTTTGTGTGTGTGTGTGCAGGTGTGGGAGCGGCGGCCATGGGAGGCGGTGCTCTATTTTCTTCCACGGCGGGCACGCAGGGCCGAACCGATGGTTTTCACGAAGGTGGCAGGAGGCGGTGCGGGGGTGTATCGTGAGCTACGGACAGCACCGCCCACAGCTGAGGTGACCCGCAGACTATGGACGTCGCCGCCCACAGCTACGGGCTCCCGCAGTCTGTGGACATCGCCGCCCACAGCTGCGGGCTCCTACAGTCTGTGGACGACGCCGCCCACAGCTACGGCTTCCGCAGCCTTGTGGACGTCACCGCCCATAGCTGTGGGCTCCTGCAGACTGTGGGCGTCGCCGCCCACGACTGTGGTCCACTCTTCCCTCCGTGCAAAAAAAATTTTAAAGTTTTTTTTTTGGTGTTTAAAAATATGTTTAAAAAAAACATATATATATATATATATATATATATATTTATTTATTTATTTATATATATCCATTTTTTTTTGTTTAATAGTTTAACATGTAATAATTTCTTAAAAGACATAAACCTGCATTATTTATATATGCGTATATATATATATATATATATATAAAAGGAACATGTAAATACATTACTGTTTTTTTTTAAATAAACAGATTTTCAGAATGAAGCATTTAAATAAATAGAAAGTATATATTCTATATATATATAAACAAGTATATATTGTTATTTTTTAATTATAACCCATTTAGGCAACTTATGAGTTTATTATCTTTTTTTTTTATTATATCTTTAAAATGCATGCAGAGATTTTCCTAACATTATTTGTAGTTTGTATAATAGGAAAAATATCCTTTTCTTAAAAGGCTGAAAGAAATATATGCTTAATATTCTGTTTTTTTTGTTTGTTTTTTTCTGTTTTAAAACAAACATTCTATAACTAATATCTACAATGCATTCTAACAGCAAGCTTAAAATATAATCCTTTTTGGTAAACAAAATAAAACTAAAACTAAATGCTAATCTTTTTTTTTGATAAAATAAGCTATTACAATAAGATTTATTTTCTGCATTAAATGGAAAAATAATGACTGATTTATTTTATTTGCAGTAGCATAATAAACATAAATGAACATGTAGTAACAGAAATTAATTTATTTGCAGAATACACATAAATGCAACAACTTTTTTTCCTTTTTTTTTAAATGAGGATTTAAATACACGCTAATTTATTCCATCTTCCCTTTTTGCAAAACTAACCAAAATAGGAGAAATACATTTCTTTAGCAAATTTAAATACAAGTAAATAATAATACAAATGGGTTTGAACACCCAACTAATATTTCCCTTCCATAGGAATATGAATAAAATAAATACACTTCTTTTCTTTTGGAAATTAAATACAACAATAACTCCTCCTTTTTTCGCTACAAAATGACTACATTCTTTCTTCTTTTTTTTTTTAACTTTTCCTGCAACTTAGAATAGCAACTATCCCTTCCTCTTTTCTTTTCCATTCCAAGCAACCTGCAATAAAAATGTAACTTGACTATGGAGAGCTCACCTCCCAGCCTAGGCTTACTAGAATCCACCCCCGAGCTTGGAGAACCAAGCACTAGACGAGTTACAAACAAACAACCAACACAACAAATAAGGGGAAAACACTCAACATGCATTTTCCCATCCCAAGCTACACTCTCACCACAACTTGTGATGATCTTTCCACAGGTGGAAGTGGACCAAGTACCATTGGGGAGATTGCAAGCATAATACAACTCAAGCCACCTCATGGCAAAACAAAATACAACAAATTTCATCTCCACACCTTATGCCCCCCCAAAGGCATAAAAGCCATATTTTCTCCCCTTATGACCCCCAAATACATACACAAGGCTATGCAGCAAGGGTCACAAAGGACACCCTTGAGATCACTCTCCATAAGGAGAGCCTCTCACCCAAGGCTGTCATACTTCTTCCACCCCAAGACCATCCTACCCTCCTAAGAGTAGGAGGCCTTGGACACTCCCAAAACAAGAACACATAAACAAAGAACATGGAAATGAACATTTACATTTTTCTCCTACAAACAAATTACATATACACATCTCTTCATACAAGCATTTCTTTTTGTCAAAAACAACATAACCAACATAAACAAAAGGAAGTAAAACCAACCTTAATCTGCCAATAGGTATGTTAGACTTAGTCAGGGATGAGCTGCCCAAATCCACACAAACTTTCCACCAACACTTCACCAAAATTCTATCCTACAACTAATTTTCAAAAAAATGCATAGTCTCCAACAATGGAGAGTGGGTGATTACTCACTAAGTCCCTAATCCTTGCCTAAGAAGGCCTCTCACACACTTCCCAACCCCTTGGGTAAGGTGAGAGTTCCCATTGGTTGCTCTTCCCAACCTCTTACATATTACTAAAACTGGAAAGGGAAAAGGTGAGAGAGGATGGGGAAGAGAGGTTGACATCAAAAGGGAAGGTTGTCTATCCTAGGAGGAACCTTCTAAGTTGAATTTTCGCTCACCTTGGGAAAACCACTTTTTGGGGTGACTATACAGTCACATGGGAGTAGTCACATGGTTAAAAATACCCCTAACCCATAGGTCTACGCTTTGGACCTTTGGAAAAGCCCTAAAACTGACCCTAGGAGTCTATTTGACGCCTTAGAAACCCAACTAAAATTAACCTACGGGTCAAACCTAAGTTGACCACTCCCAAGACTCCCTACCCAAGGCAAATTTGGGACCACACTCTTGTGTTTGAATGGATTTGGTAGAACAAAACTCCCTCCAAGAGACAAGTCAAAATCAATGACACTAATCATCACGTGTCAAGTGACACAATAAAATACAATATAAAAATCACACATGGAAATTGTCTCTTGTAGGTTTACACAATTAAATAAAATCAAAATAACACATATGCATCATTTACTTTCACAAATAAAATACATTACAAACGGGGTGTTGTCTCTCCAAATAGACAACCCCTAGCTTAACAAACATACATTGGTCTAGGTTTGGTTCTCCATATTAATTCCATGGTCACATGGATAATTTTCCTGCGCATCTCAATTAACACATTAGTAATTCCAAATAATCACAATTATATATAATTAAATACATGGATTTCATTGCACATCAAATACTCATACATTTGACAATAATAATTTAATTTTCCCATTCATTCAAATTCGATTCCACATAAGCAACTATCATAATTCTCAAAATTGAAACATTCATAAAATAAGCATCCTTTTTCTATCATCAAAATGAAGTCCTGCAATTCCAATAATGACATTCACCATTTCAAAGTAATTCTATTCTAGTAACATATAAAGTTTCATAATCATAATGCATGAAATGAAGCATCAATATACATTAATGTGATCCAAATCATGGAATCATATAGGTTCTAAATCCACAAAGCATAAAATAAATCATCCATAATAGTCTCAATATGAAAATAACTAAAAAAGTCAAGCTGAGTCGGGGTAGGGCCTCACACGCACAAAGCAGATTTGAAATTTATCTAAGAAAGAGTTGGCTTAGGTAAGGTTTTCATTTAAATTTTATTCCATAACAAGTCAGCCTTAGGGTAAGAGACACAACTATTCATCCAAGTCGCCTATAAAAGAAGAGTTGAAGCAATCATTTTAACATCAAATCAAACCAATTATCTCTTCTTTCATCAAAAACCATCAGTGAGAGGTGGCAAAAGAGTGCATCTTTTGTTCTCGTCATGGGAATGAATCGTCAGCGCGAGTGCGTTCGGGTGGTTGGGTTTATGCTAGGTGTTCCCTTGTCTTGCTCCCCAAGACTTCCAATCGTTCGGAGCCACCTTGTAGCGACGTTTTCCCTAGAGCGCTCAAAGTGGAAAAAATAGTTAAACTTTGACGTCGTGTAACTCAGAGACCATGGCACTTATGGACAATTCATGTGAACCTATGGGGTTGCGTTGTTGCTACCTAAAAATTCCTATCTTGGTTTTGGACAACTCGATTATGTTTTCTTGTGGTGATATTTTTTCTATCGCATCAAAAACCGTCAATGAGAGGTGGCAAAATAGTACATATTTTGTTCTGCTCATCGTGGGAATGAACCGTTAGCATGAGTGCATCCGAGTGGTCGGGTTTATGCTAGGTGTTCCCTTTTCTGGCTCCCCAAGGTGTCCAATCATTCTAAGCCACCTCGTAGTGACATTTTCCCTTGAGCACTCAAAGTGGAAAAAACGGTCAAACTTTGACATCGCGTAGCTCGGTTACTGTGGCACTAATGGACGATCCATGTGAACCTATGGGGTGGTTTTTTTCTGCCTAAAAAATCCTCTCTTGGTTTTGGACAACTCGATTCCTTTTTCTTGTGGTGAGATTTTTTTTGTCACATCAAAAACTGTCAGTGAGAGGTGGCAAAATAGTGCATCTTTCATTTTTCTCATCGTGGGAATGAATCATTAGCACGAGCATGTCCGTGTGTTCAAGTTTACACTAGGTGTTCCCTTGTCTCTCTCCCCAAGACGTTCGATCATTCTGAGCCACCTTGTAGCGACGTTTTCTCTTGAGTGCTCAAAGTGGAAAAAATGGTCAAACTTTGACGTCACGTAACTCGGAGACCGTGGCACTTATGGATGATTTGTATGAACCTATGGGTTTTTTTTGTCACTTCCTAAAAAAGCCTCTCTTGATTTCAAACAACTCGATTCCATTTTCTTGTGGTGATATTTTTTTTGTCGCATCAAAAACCGTCAGTGAGAGGTGGAAAAATAGTGCATCTTTTGTTCTGCTCGTCGTGGGAACAAACCATCAATGCAAGCACATCCGAGTGGTCGGGTTTATGCTAGGTGTTCCCTTGTCTTACTCCCCAAGACGTCTGATCATTCCGAGCCACCTCGTAGCGACATTTTCCCTTGAGTGCTCAAAGTGGAAAAAATGGTCAAACTTTGACGTCACGTATCTTAGAGACCATCGCACTTATGGACAATCCATTTGAACCTATGGGGTTGTGTTGTTTCTACCTAAATAATCCTCTCTCAGTTTCGGACAACTCAATTCCATTTTCTTGTGATGATATTTTTTCTATCACATCAAAAACCATCAACGAGAGGTGGCAAAATAATGCATCTTTCATTTTGCTCATCATGGGAATGAACCATCGGTGCGAGAGTGTTCAAGTGGTTGTGTTTATGCTAGGTGCACCCTTTTCTTGCTCCCCAAAACATCTGATCATTCGGAGCCACCTCGTAGCGACATTTTCCCTTGAGCGCTCAAAGTGGAAAAATGGTCAAACTTTGATGTCACGTAACTCGGAGATCGTGGCACTTATGGACAATCCATGTGAACCTATGGAGTTTTTTTTTTTCTACCTAAAAAAGCCTCTCTTGGTTTTGGACAACTCAATTCCAATTTCTTCTAGTGAGATTTTTTTTGTTGCATCAAAACCCGTCAGTGAGAGGTGGCAAAATAGTGCATATTTCATTTTTCTCATCGTGGGAATGAACCATCAGCACAAGCACGTTCGGGTGGTTGGATTTACACTAGGTGTGCCCTTGTCTCTCTCCCCAAGATTTCTGATCATTCTGAGCCACCTCGTAGTGACATTTTCTCTTGAGCGCTCAAAGTGGAAAAAACAATAAAATTTTTACGTCGCATAACTTGGAGACCATGGCACTTATGGACAATTTGTTTGAACCTATGGAGTCATGTTGTCACTGCCTAAAAATTCCTCCTTCAGTTTCAGACAATTAGATTCCATTTTCTTGTGGTGAGATTTTTTTTGTCGCATAAAAAACCGTCAGTGCGAGCACGTCCAGGTGGTCGGGTTTACACTAGGTGTGCCCTTGTCTCTATCCCCAAGACGTATAATCGTTTGAAGCCACCTCGTAGCAATGTTTTCCCTTGAGTGCTCAAAGTGGAAAAAATGGTCAAACTTTGATGTCGCGTAACTCGAAGACCGTGGCACTTATGGACGATCTGTTTGAACCTAAGAGGTCATGTTGTTGTTGGTAAATACACACTCCAATGATAAATTGTAGGTGATTGAAGGTATTGTCATTGATGGCAACCTTACAATCTTATGATACCAGCAGGCACTGGCACCAACAGACTCTACACTGGCATACAGATCACCGGCACTCAAAAGGAAGAATACCGACACCCTGACCAACAGCAATTTTGTATAATGCATTTTGTAATTAATTGTAAAATCTTTTATAAGCCGACATGGCAGATTGTAATATGACTCATATATGTATTAGATCATTGTAGATCATTTTGTAAGATGTATGATGCGAAATATGAATAGAAGGTAGCAGACCTAATATGTGAATTATAGGTTAAGGGTTTATGTATGTAGCAGAGCTTAAACTGGTACTGAATCTGGCATAGCAGATGCTAATATAAAGCAGTACAAGACATAGGATTTGTATAATCCATTTTGTAAGTCAGTGTGACTTTTTTTGTAATTGAGCAATGAACTCTAGGCACTTGGCCTTCCTGCATATGCAGGCCCCTATTGTAGCAGTAATATTCCCTTATTGGCCAGTAAGCGAATATTGTGGGTCACAAATCCCACCGAGGTTTTTCCCACACTGAGTTTCCTTGTTAAAATATTTTGTTATGGTGTGCTTTTCATGCTGTGGTTCTTGTTCTTATTTGCTGCATTATTTTTTCTTTTTGCTTTACCCTTATTTTTGCTTTACCGGTAATCCCTTTCATAACCTTTGTTGTCAAATCTTTGCCTAGCCACATATGGCTGTAGGTTCATCCTTTTGAACTCTAGTTCTAGATTCAAGGCATCTAATATTGATCTGCAATTGTAATACCCAAGTTCAATGGGAAATACCACCCCGGATTCAGCCTTTGCCCATAATATTTTATCTATATAAGCCAACTGCCTGCTCACTTCTGTAAGCACGTAGCTATCAAAGGTGTACCTGGGTAATTTAAATGGTTTTCCTTCAAAACCACCTACTCGTATGTAAGTAAACCATGGAAATTGGATAAATAAACTCCCATATATACTCACAAATTCCATAGCCTCAATGGACATTCTCTTGTTTGCATCACCCTGAAGTTCAAAGGCCAACCTTCCCACAAAGACTCCATTCCATCTATCAATTTGTTCAACATGTCTCTATTGTTGCAACAAAGGGTAATAATTGTAAACCCTCATTCTAGCAATCCAGAGTTCATTGGGTAATCCAGGGCAATCTCTTGTGCAAGCTAAAATATAAAACAGGTAAGAAGACATGTAAAACCTAGTCAACCCCACAAAATTACTTAGTCCTTTGTGAAGCCTCTCCACAATTACCTGAGACCAATCCAGAAATCGATCACCAAATAGAACCACTTGGATGAAAAAATTACATTCAATCTTCCCAGTAGAAGGAATGTGAATTCCCCTTTACTCTGTTCAAAAGCACAACAATGTCCTGCACCTTTGTGATGAGGTGTTCTCTGGTTAGGGGTTTGGGTAGTCATGGTCCTCCTTTCTGAACCCTCAAGAGCCAATTTCTTGCAATTACACTTCTGTACTTGCTCTTCTTCTCAGAGAAATAGGCATATGAATTCCCAATGGTCCAATCCTCGTACTCCTCTTTATGCAGAATACCCATTGTTACCATCACCATTTCCCTATTAATACTGACTGACACCTCACCATCACTAGTTCTGATAAACCTTTTCTCAGAGTCATATCTGTTCATGCAAGCCAACACTAAATCTGGATATGGTGCAACGAGCGGGAATGCAACAACTTCCACAAGACCACTCTTAACTATCTTCTCCATTAATGAACCAGCCTGAGGGTTCTTAGTCCTTTCAAGGAAATCCCCCAAACCTACATGAAATAAGGAGGTGTCTTCCATTTCTGGCAAGATACTCACTAAACATGAGGTTCGGTCAAGCTTTGGCAACACTGGCCTCATTTTAACTATCTATTCCCTTAACCAAGAAATTTTAACAGCAATACAGTATGCTACCCCAACAATTTTCAGATTTCCCCCTTTTCTATACTGATAAAACTTTAGTACGCAAAGAAACACAACATACGATAAAACAACTGAACTTACCCGATAACACCATGAAAACTGGAAATTCTTCTGGAGAGCAGAGTTGGATTTACCTTCGGCGCCTCCAATTTATTGAAGTATGGCAACTGCAACCTTCCTAAATATGGAAATAAACTCATACATTTTTCCTTTAATCCGATGGGTAAATATCTATAGGGTCGGACATGCTTCATCATGATTTACCCAAGCGTGTGAAGTAACAATGAAATGACAAACCTGACACCTTCATAATTATCCATCACTTCCACACATGCAATTTGATGTTTGCATGATTACTTTCTACATTTATAATTTCAAAAAGCTGAATAGGGGAATATTCCTTCTTGTCACGTCGCTTTTATTTCCACCAAAGAGCTTTCGAGTTAGTTTGAAATGAACCTATGAACCTTGAACCACTTGAACAAAAGGTTCAATGGTTCAAGTTCACTTAAGAAATATAACAGTAACGGGCGGCACATAAACAACTCTCGGAACGAGCGGCAAACGAAAAAGGACTATTTAAAGTGAACTTTGAACCTTTTGAACCGCTTGAAATTTGGTTCAACCACACATCAACTCAACGTAAAAAGACTCATGCTTGTCATATAACAATACATTGTCATGACTTACTAAAAGGCATTTCGAACCTTGAACCTTGAACCTTTTGAAATTTGGTTCAACGGGTTCAAAACTTCAATGACCAAAAACAAAGAAAATACGCTTGTTCACATGGTGACAAAGACCAAAACAACTTTCTTTTAAATCATGTTTTGAACCTTGAACCAAATGAACCTTTTGACAAAAGAGTTCAATGGTTCAAGTACGAGGAGAACAAATGACCCGACGGAAGCAAAGGCACAAAAGGCAACCCGCAAATTGGAATTAAAAAGGGAAAAATTATGGGTGGACTAACATTGGGTCTAACTGGGGACTAGAACTGTGAAGGAACTAGAAATAAACTCTAGAATCTTTGGTTTCGCATGCTAAACTTTATTCAAAGACACAAACATACTAAACCGAAAAGACACACAAATACAAAATAACTAAACACTGTGTACAAAAACTACGAGGGACTCTCATTTACAGTTGATATAATTTTAAATCTTGACCATTGTAGGTTAAAGGAAGAACAGTACCATTTGGATATGCAAGTTTAAAAGAATTCGGTCCTTTTACCTCATGAATCAGGAATGGTCCCTTCCAGAGCGACTCAAACTTAGCATGTGCTCCCTTAGGTTCTCTTCTTTTGTCCCAGAGTAGTACTTGATCGCCCAACATGAACTTTTGAGGCCTTTCTCACTTGTCAAATATTTTTTTACCCTCATTTGATGTTCTGTTATCCAATCCACCAGTTTATCCATTTCTTCATCAATCCTTGTCAGGTGCATGATTCGCTTTTCTAAAGAACTCTGGAAGTAAGTGTGTATGGTGAAAATGGATAACAATAATAACAATATTGAAAGGCTAAATGAATCCAACCACAAAACCCTAGCCTAACAATCAACAAAGATCCACCATAACATATGAAGATTACCTAAGACAATGCAAATCACATGAAATCAAAAAGATTATACCATCACATGTCCAATAGGGTTTTGATCTCCATTCTTCCTATCTCCATCGATCTTGCTTGATATATTTGCTCTCGGATTTTATGTGCACAAGAGCTCAACAAAGAACGGAATGTGGTTGCAAGTAGGATCGTAATGTAGTCAAAATGATCATTAGCATGAGTGATTAGGCATTAGGGTTTGATAATGAAGAAGGCATCTCCTTAAATAGAAGACACAATATGAAATGGAGGGATAAGATTGAGAGGTGTAAAAAGAGAGGTCGGCTAGGATTAGAGGGTAGGTAGAGGAAATACCAAAATAATGAAGGGGGTAGGTAGTGTAGGAATTAAGAGATGAATGACATGTGTCATGTGTAGAAAAGGCTAATGAATTAATTAAATAAATAAAGATTTATTTAATTAATAGAAGAAGTAGGATAATTAAATAAATAAAAATATTTATTTAATTTAGGAAAAGGATAATTTAAATAAATAAATGTATTTACTTAAATGAGAAATAAGGCTAGAAGAGGATAAATGAATTAATTAAATAAATAAAAATTTATTTAATTAATAGAAGAATTAAGCTTAGATAATTAAATAAATAAAATATTTATTTAATTAGACATGACAATTTTGGGTGTCTACATTTTGCCCCTCTTTGAGACAATGCGGCTTGTCGCGTTGTTTCAAAGAAGATAAGATGAACTGATACAGAGTTTCCCCAGAATGGGAATGATATGCCCCCTTGAGAGATTGGATGATTTTGTCTGAAAAGATTGCAGACAATCTCTCGATAAGAAAGACGAGATAGAATGGATTGACCAGATAAAGTGACAGAGTCACGGGATAACGAAGACTGACTCAGGAAATGAATGCGAGGGCTAGGGTAGGCTATAAGATAGACCACAGGGGAAAAGACATCCTCATTGTCATCTACACCTTCACGAGATCACAGTGCAGAGCGAGAAAAGAGCAGCAGCAGTCAGCAGCGATGGCTTTCATACACAGATTCGATCGTGTTCACCGATTTTAGAGACCAGCAGAGGCAGGAGAGCCGGTAAGTACCACCAAACCTCCTCGTACTTTGATGTATTTAATTTTGTCATTAATGCATGTCGAATAGAGCAATAAATGCACTTAGAAGTAGGGTGCAAAAAATGCAAAAATCAGGAAACCACATCTGCATCGGTGCCAGGCACGTCTGTGTCGGTGCCAGGCACGTCTGTGTCTAAAACCGCGTTTGTGCCAAATGCGGGCCCGTCTACATCCTTAAAGGGCGTTTATGTTGCAAAGTCACGTTTGTGAACAATGTAGGCACGTTTATGTCAAACAGGAGTGTATGTGTTGTTTAGGCGCGCTTGTGTAGTCTATAAGCGCATTTGTGAGTTAGAAACGCGTTTATGTCCAAAAAATGCAAGGTTTTGGTCTTCGAGGTCAAATCGGCAGTTCTGTGATGAACATACGTTGTCGATTGGATAAGCTGCTGAGAGGATACACTCAAGCAGGTCCTCTAGGAAGACTAGGATAGATCAAGGCACTTTGTGATGAACAGGGAGCACCAAGATAGAGTACTTTGTGATGAACAAGGAGTACCCAAAGTATGAGCAGCACTTTGTGATGAACAGGGAGTGCAAAATGTGAGTAACACTTCGTGATGAATAGGGAGTGTCACACACGTAGTACTTTGTGATGAATAGGGAGCACTACTAGGATAGATAGCAACACTTTGTGATGAACAGTGAGTGTCACTGAGAGAGATAACCATATGCATTTAGATAAAAGGTAGCATTTTGTGATGAACAGTGAATGCCACGATGACTGACATGATTGATTTGTTTGACTGCAGGAGTATTTGCCTATGTTAGAGTCACGAGAGAGATTCCCGTCGACACAGAGGTTGCGACCGGAGTTATCATTTCAGGATAGAGCTGCCATCGAGGAGATGGGTTTGAGACATGTGCTATATGTGCCTGAGTTTCGGGCAAACATGGGTTTGCTGACTGCGCTGGCCGAGAGATGGCATTCAGAGAATTGCACTTTTCATTTGCCGATGGGTGAGATGACAGTCACCCTTGAGGATGTATACAGGATTCTGCATATACCGATTGATGGAGATCTGATTCCATACGATCGCGACGGAGATAGAGAGGCTTTGAGACGGGTGTTTCAGGATCCCGGCCTAAAGATTAGAGCAGGACATGTGGCATGGGACACCATGACCGCGACAGGGTTAGCTTTGCCAGCTGTGATCGGAGGAGCTATCAGTGGGTTCCTATGTCCGGACAGGGCGACACGGGGGTTGGCAGTGGGCTGGGGAGGAGCACTGGAGACATTGGTGATGCAGCACACCAGATATGCATGGGGTCCATGTGTGTTGGCCCACCTATATTATGAGCTTCACCAGTTTGTATACCATGGATCAGTGGGATTGGGCTGTGGAGTGACACTACTGCAGGTTTGGGCATACGAGCATCTGCCTATCACGCGGCCGATACATTTCAGAGGGAGAGGTCATGGACGGAGTTTTGTTCATCTATATGACATGATCACTTCGCAGCCACGGATTGGCAGGTTAGAGCATTGGCGGCGAGTGATAGATGATATTGACGTAGTCATCTGGAGGCCGTATCTAGGATGTGAGGAGTGGGAGGATGACGCAGTGGAGCTGCCTTACACCTTTCGGAGTAGGTATCTGATTGGGCGGACACCCTATATACTAGAGAGACAGTTGGTGGACAGAGTATGCAGGCAGTATGGCAGGATCCAGAGGATGCCACGAGGCTCGGGTATGTATGCCCGTACAGTTAGGGATCAAGCGCAGTTCGGGCCGTTATTGTCATATGATCAGGCGCTGACATAGCTGGCAGAGATGGTGCCCCTACCCTAGGATATGTGGCCAGAGATCGAGGATGTCGGGATGGATGCAGAGTATTCAGCATATTGGGCCGAGCATCCATTCCCTCGATTGACAAATCCAGGAGAGCTACTGGAGGGAGATGGAGGAGGAGATGATGATGATGATGGTGGGGGGTGATGGAGACCGAGGCCGATGGAGGCGGAGGGGAGTATTTGGGGAGAGGAGGGTGGCACCTCAGAGGGAGGGTGGACAGGAGGGACAGGCCCAGGTGGTGAGGGGTCGTAGTGGATTGCCCCTGCAGGTACCAGTAGCACAGGGTCCTAGAGCACAGGGATAGAGACAGGGATAGGTACAAGGACCTAGGCATGTACCGAGATAGGTACCCGTTCAGGCACCATTACAGGTACAGGGATAGGTACAGGGGCAGGCACCCGTAGAGGGAGAACCACAGGCACAGGCAGAGGCAGAGGGTGGGGATCCAGAGGAGGATGAGCTGATTGAGCTCAGGGAGATCTGCCAGGGCCAGGCAGATGAGATCCAGGATCTGGAGAGGGAGAGGGACTGACTCAGGACCAGGCTCAGGGATACTGAGCAAGAGAGGGATCAGGCGATTCAGTGCTACACGGAGGCTGAGACAGCGTTGAGGGCAGGGAGGCAGGTGGCGGAGGACACAGGAGTAGGCTACACATATGTCCTGCAAGCCAGAGAGGAGATTGCCTACTGGAGGGACCTGTATTATGGTGCCATGCCAGCAGATCAGCGGGCAAGGAGCTTCCATAGACCATCGCGGACAGTGATAGCTACGGGAGGGAGCCGGAGGAGACAGGCATCGAGTGGTGGGGTCATGGGTTCTCCACCACCACCAGATAGGGGGGACAGGCAGGGTGATCCTGGAGCAGGTCCTTCTAGGGCTCAGATTCCGTCGAGGCCAAGTGACTCCGAGGGAGGGAGTTCATCATAGCCATAGAGGGCTCCCTTGTATCAGTATTTGTACCATTTTTTGTATTGTAGACACCTGCGGGTGATTGTAGCCATACGATTTTTTTTGACATCATTGTATCATGACACTTTATGATTATATATATGAGATGATTCATTTTTGTGGCAGCTATATGCATGTGTACCTATGTGATGAGATGTTCTTATGTGATGCTTATGATATGGATGCAAATATATACATGATGCAATGCAATATATATTTTTTTGTTCTTTTATGTTTTATATGTGATGCCAATGCAAATGTGAATGTATGAAATGCAAATGAATATGATAATGCAAATGTAAATTGTGCTAACAGGTGTTGTATGCAAGATTTGATGCAGTTGTGATATCTATATGTATGTATGAAATGCTTATATGTGGTAATGCAGGTGTAAACTACATGAAATGCAAATGTTTTTGGTGTGTCATTATACTCAGTCATGTGATAGTAGTCTACACGGACTCAAGAAGGATGATGGAAGTCAATCAAGAAAGGGGGATGAAAGATAGAAGATATGAAAGTGAAAGAGCTTCTTGTGCGTTATCATCATTGAGCTTTATTATGGCAAAATAGGTTATGACAATCGAGGCATATGTTTAACCCAGAAAGTCATTGTACCCATTTGCATGGAGATAAGACAGTCACAAACAAGGAATGCCCCAGTTCATACTAAACTCACAGTGTCCTCATATCCTTGGACAAGTCATAGCATTACTAAAAGACAATCCACAGACAGCAAATAAAAATAGGTGAAGATACCCCATCCTCGCCTTTCTAGTCAAAGACATCCTGGAGATAGAATCTCTAGTCAGAGACATCCTGGAAAAGCTAAAAGACATGTCACCAAAAAGATAAAATCAAAAGAAAACCAAGACTCGACACCAACACCCACTGTAGTCCTCAAGTTTAGTGTCTCTTGTCACGTGTATAAGTCTTATTTGATTGTGGTCACAATGTTTACTTTCACAAAAAGGATAGATAGCACTGAACCATATGTTGTCTGAGTCTGTTGAAAGATTTGATTTGTTGAAGCTCATTGTTGCTGCTGTCTCATCTGAAACTGACTGAATCCATGAAACTGATACTTTATTGCGGAGAAGACGAAACTTTATTGCAGATCTGTGATGCAAATGTTGCTTTATTGTGGACTGTGCGCGAATAGACTGAAGAACGCTGGAAGAAACTGTACTCCTTGAAACATGTGGTGTTCTCAGTTCCACACCCATCACTAGACGTAGGATTTTCCTTAGCCACAGATAGGATCTGATTTATTATGGATGGAAAGGGAGTGAAAAGGGATGGTTTATTATGAACGGCTAACCAATCTTGGGTAGATCAATAACAAGCCATGATGGGAATGGGTAAGTTTATTATGAACGAATAGGTTGTGAGTGTGTGCAATGTGAAGTGATGAAAGAGAATCCCGAAGGAGGGAGGAGCAATGTCTCTACGCATGGCGCTGGTGACCCAGTTTTCACCATGGCACTTGCCGAGGGTGCCACCGAAGTGGTTTTCACCGTTGGACGAAATTATTTCTCTTTACTTTTTTCGATTTTTCAATTTTTTTGTGTCACAAGGCGCCTGTTTGCCAGGTTTTCACCAAGTAACGATTTTTTTGTTTTTATAATTTTTTTGTATTTTTGAATTTTTTTTAATTTTTTTGTATTTTTGAATTAGGATATTCTGGAGAACTATGTGTAAAATCTGCGAAGATGCATGCTGTTGATAGGATCCTCCAAAGGTTCACCTTCTGTAGTTGAGAGCTGATATGCCCCAGATCCATATACCGCTGTGATGATGTAAGGACCAAGCCAATTTGGTTCAAACTTGCCCCTCTTCTCTCTGTCTTGCTGATTCTTAGGGTTTTCTCTGAGAACCAAGTCACCTACCTCAAATGTGTGAGGCTTGAATTTGTGATTGTAACTGCATTGTTCCTTGAGAGAATGATGTGTAGCTCGAGTGACTGTCTTCCTTGATGGAGGAACTGAGATAGAATTACTAATGTGTGGACTTCGTAGGCCCATATGCATGTCACCTGAAGAAGTTTGGGCATCCCTGATAACAAAGTCCTTCAAGGAATCTCCATTAAAGGTCCATGATGTATCGCCAGAAGGGAAAGGATGTGCGGAACAAGTGGATGAGTGATGAAGGCTTATGATTGTGAAAAGAAGTGAAAGTAGGATAGCATGATGGAGACTTAGGATCAATAAGTATGCTTTTTTACTTGAAATTGTAGAACTTTTGCCCCCAGTTATTTTGATTTTAGGGGAGATCAACTCTTTCTCTTTTTGCTTCATAGGATTTTTATCCTTGACTTTGATTTTTGCTGAGTCCAATAGCTTTTGATTTTGATTTGGACTAAAGGATTTTTCTTTATTTTTGACTTTCAGATTTTTCTTTTCAAGGCTTGATTTTTGATCCCCAATGAGTAAGGGCTTTTGTAATTCTTGTTGATCCAAGTCTGGAAGTGGAGTGGAAATGGAATGAGTGGATGAAATGTTAAGGCTATGTGAGTTCTCAAGAGGGCTGGTGATATGCTCAATAGATTCTTTGTTGGAACCACTCTTAGGACTATTGATATCAAGAGTTGCTTGTACCACTGGAGGAGATTTGCATTCAGACTCAGTAGCCACAACACTAGGTGGTTCACACCCAATTCCTTGTAAATTGTTTGTAGATTGCTCCTGTTGACTGAATATCTTAGGAGATAGTGGGAGTTGATCAACATGAAAGATATACTCACCACATCCTAGATCTTTAATCTTGAAGTTTTTTTTGTGCTCTTCTTGTTTTGATATAGAAACTTTCAAGGATTTTGGATCCACATATGTTGATGAAGGAATAGCTTCTCGATTAGCTGGAATTGTTATTTCGGATCTAGGTTGCAGATTTTTGCAATATTTGAATGGATTTGGATCCGCTTTGATGGTCACTTCAACTCCATTGTGTGGAAACTTGATGCATCGATGATATGTAGATAGGACTGTGCTCATCTCATGAATCCAAGGACGTCCTAGCAATATGTTGTATGTGAGATCAAGATCAAGTACTTGACAAACCACATCCTTTGTAACTGGCCCAACTCTAAGAGGTAAGGTGACTGTGCCCTTGGATGAGCGCTCTTCATCATCATATGCCTTGATGGTGACTTGATTTGTTGAATTCACAGCTTTATCCGAATATCCCAATTGTTTAATGGTGCTAAATGTACAAATGTTTAGACCAGTTCCTCCATCTATCAGGACTCGCTTTATTCGATGTTTGTGTATGAAAGCTTCAACGTGTAAAGGTGCATTATGTGGCTGACTTACGGAGGCGTCATCGGCTTCTGTGAATGTGAGGGAGTGTGGAATGGAAAGGTATCCCACCATGGCTTGAAACTGGTCCACGTTCAGATCAGTAGGAATGGCAATGTCTCTCAAGATTTTGTCAAGAATAGCTTTATGAGCGGGGGATATACGTAAGAGCTCAAGGATGGAGATGAGTGCGGGTGTCTTCCCTAACTGTTCTACAAGGTCATACTCAGGCTTAGTTGATGAAGAAGCAGTATTTTTAGTCGAGGCACTTGCCAACGTAATCTTACCTCGACGGGTTGTAACATGACATTCAGAGGTAGGTTCGGAAGAAGATCCAACACCTCTTAGAACAATCTTGGGTCTTTGAGGAGGATTCTCAGGGTTTTTGTTCTTGATGGTAATAGTAGAGATATGATTGTCCATCGAGATGTGATTGATAGTTGAGTCATAGTTGTAAGGTGCTCTAGTATAGTTGGCTTGATCATTTGTGACTTTAGCTTTTCCCTTGTCGTGCTTTGGGAATGGTTCCTTAAACATCTCATGTTCTTGATTGGATGAGTGTCCCTCAATCTCAATATCACCTCTATCAATGAGATCTTGCACAATATTCTTCATTCGATGACAATTACCTATCTTGTGACCCTTGCTCTTATGAAATTCACAATATTCATCATCGTTCCACCAATTTGGTTTGACCTTTGGTTCATATGGAGGAAAATCTGGAACTGTGATCACTTTGTTTGCCACAAGCTTTTTGAAGACTGATTCAAGTGGTTCTCCCAATGGGGTGTACTTCCTTCGTGATCTAGAACTTGTTTGAGTATTCACTTGATTGTTTGTAGAACTTGATCCCGAAAAGATGAATTTGGGTCGCACTGTATTGGCATCAACAACACCATCATTGACTGTGTTCTTTTTTTTATTCCAAAATCTTGGCTTGTCTTTCCCTTTAAAGTCATCTTTGTTTTCCTTGAATATCTTAATGACTCCTTATTCAATTAAGACCTTTTCTGTTGCTAAGCCCTTTTCAATAACATCCTTAAAGGTGGACAAACAAGCTTTCCTTAAATCATAGCCAATATCCTTGTTAACGTTTTGAGTGAACATTTCTACCATTTGTTTCTGTGGAATTTCACAAGAGCATCTGCTAGCTAGATTTCTCCATCTTTGTAAAAATGATGCAAAAGATTCTCCCTCCTTTTGCTTAGTATTACACAAAGTAGTGACTGAGATATCTATTTCTATATTGTAGGAGAAATGCTGAATAAATGCCTCTACTAAGTCACCCCATGACTTAATACCAGGTGGTAATTGAGAGAACCATTCCATAGCTTGATCGCCTAAGCTTTGTGGGAACAACCTCATCAAATATGTTTCTTCTGCCGCTACCTCAATGCAAGCTGTGAAAAATTATCGTATGTGTGCCTTGGGGTCTCCTTTTCCTCTATACTTGTCAAATTTTGGTGTCACAAAGTGTGCAGGAAATGGAGGCATTGGAATGCTCTTATCAAATGGATAAGGACATATGTCTCTCATAGTGTATGTTGGTTTTGGTGTACTCATGTCCTCCATTTTCTTTTGTAAATCTCTGATTTGTTGCTCCAAATTGCTCTTAGGTGGAGATCGATTTCTTGTAGCATATCCCATGTTTGAGACACCAATTTGAGGAGGAGCTTGTTGCATGTATGGATGATACTGATCATACACATGTTCATATGGAGGAGGTCTATATTGATGCGGCATATAGGGAGCACTTGGTATAGCTTCATGTTGAGGAACCCCATATCTATTTTGTGCATGTATACCATATTCTATAGGCATGTCATGTTCTATTGTGTTGCCCCCAAATTTGACATGAGGTTTCCTTGTGTCCAAATTTTGAGCATGCCTTTGAGTATCAACTTGTTTTGGTTGATCCATAGCTTGAGCATGTGATTGAGCATATCTGTCTGCATAAGACTTCCATAATGGTCTTCGAAGGTAAGTATCATATGTTTGACCATGTGTATGTGGGACTTCTGGTTTTTGAAGCAAAGCTAATGGTGATTCAGGTACCATATGCGGTCCTCTATTTCCTCCACTATCAGGTCTCCTTTGATCCATGTTGGAGTGAGTTTGTTGCGAGGGTCGGTTTTCCATAAGTTGAGACATGTCAAAATCATGAGGTATCTTGGCTCCACTTTGTGCCATCATGTGTAAGAAGTATTGTCTATCCCTCCTCATTATTTCTTCAACCAATCTATTGAAATGAGGATTCATAATGGATTCTTCTACATCTGCTGATTGTATTGAAAAGTTGTCCACATTGTCATTGTGTGTAGCATTGTTGTTTGTAGTGTCTGCATTTTCCACATTGGGAATGTTTTTATAAACATCCATGTCAGGCAATGTAGTGTGCTCAGGATTGAAAAATAAATCATTGTCGTACTCATAAGAACTCATATTTGCGGATTCTTGAGCTTCTTTAGCTTTTCTCCTAGATTTTTGAAGACGAGTTTCAACCATGAACTAGGTGTTTGACCAAGATGTGAGAGACTAGATGAAAAATGAAAAGAGTATGGAAGACCAAGAGTTGTATGGAGTGTAAATGAATCTTGAGGTGTTCTTGCAATGTCCAAAGTGTAAGACCAAGTATGTATGTAGTAGAGTAGGTGTGACTTCCAAAGAGATGATAGTTTCTCTTGATAAGGTAAGCTGACCTTGACTCTAAGTAAGACCAAATGAGACCCAAAGGTAAGAAACCTTGATGAGAGACCACTTAGGAAAGTGTAGTTGTATGTAGTATGTTGACAAAGTATGATGAGGACAAGCAAGTGACCTTTTGACCCAAGTTTAGACAAGTATGAATGTAAAATGAGATGTGAAGCAATGATGGATTGTGTGAGACCTAAGGACAGGTTGAATGCTAGATGAAACCTAAAGAAACAACCTAGGAAGCTCAAGTATTCCGAAACTGATTTCTTTTGTTTGCTGGACTGTAAAAATTTTCAATTCTGGACACAGACGCTTCTGTATACTTCACAGATGCGATTCCCAGACACAAACGTGTCTCTGTTCGACACAGACGCTTCTAGAAACACAGACGCTATTATTCCCTTCACAGATGCGCTTAGATGACTCAGACACGGTTAAAACAGAGACAGACGCGTTTCTGTAAACTTCGTGCAATTTTTCCAATCTGTGAAGTTGTTTTGTTGTGACCAAATCCGACTGTTTGACTGTTTTTCATGACAAAAGGACACAATGTTGATGAGGACTCAATGTTTGCAAGTGTTTAGACTCCAAAATGACTCCAAGAAAAGTGTGTTGTTTGATGTAAAATTGTTTTGCATACACTTGAAGACACAAAAGACACAATGTTTTGTTGTTTGGTCTTGAATGTTTGAATGTTTAACATAAGACAAGCACAATTCTTATGGCTGGCCAAGACAATAGTTGTTGATCCCACATAGGGTTTTACCACCGAGGCTATGCTATTCAGAGTGGATACTTAGATGCTTGACCTCACTGGCTCCACCCTCGGCACTCACTTCTCAGGTCAGCCAAGCATCAGTCCCCATGAAAACTCCCCATGGTGAACTTTGTATCTCTACTAAGAACCGTATGTGTGTGGGCTGCTACCAGAGGTCCGACCTCCTGCCCCAACAACTAGAAGGATTTGGGCTTCTAAAACAAAAAGGTGCTAATAAGGGGATCCACTCGTGTGGCCATACATGCGGCACTTTCAGCTCTGTAAATACAGAAGGCTCCCAGCCGGTAGGGGTTACGCCCTACAAATGATCAAAAAAATTTGATCAAACGAGTTTATGGGGAGACATAGTGTCGGTATTAACTAATCAACACACGTTATTCATAGTTTTCACCATGAATACATTTATTTATAGTGGTTTGGAAGAAGATGGCTTTTCTTTTGCTACCACTTGGGTCATTCTTTTCTCACTAGTAGTCCTAATGACCACACGGGAAGACAGGCCCTATAAAGATTAAACAAAAAGAGCCTATTGCTCAAGACACCAAAGACAATGATTCAATTTTAGTGCACCAATGGAAGTGTTTGCTAATCTATGAAAACAAGGCACACAACAAAATTTCAAAACCCTAGCCAAGGACCTGCAACAAAATTTGTTAGTAGTTTGGGTTGTTTCAAATGATCACCCCTTCCTGCAAGCACACAAGTTAGGTAAATTTTAAAAACCCAAAAGACTTTGTGAAAGAGGGGCCTTCAACAAAAATGTTTTGCTTCCAAAACAAGCTGCACAAACTTAGTTAGCTAGATCCGAAAGGGTTAGTCCAAAATATAAACCAGATCTGAAACCCTAAGTGCGAAATCCGAAAATTGAATCAATGAAAATTTGAGAATTTCGAAACAGTGGAACACAGATGCTATTACCCATGACACAGATGCATCTGTATGACACAGACGCGGTTATGTGATTCACAGACGCGGCCAAAAATCACAGATGCCCTTATCCGACATAGACGCGGGCAGAAACAACACAGACGCGCTTATGAAACACAGACGCTCCTGTCTGAGACCTGCAAAATAAAACTTGTCGAAAACACAGACGCGACTCCAGATTTCGCAGACGCTCTAGAAAATCAAAAACGCGATCCGAAAGTTCGCAGACGCGGAAAAACCTAAAATGTCGTCGAAAAAATGTCCGATCTGCAACTTCAAAAACGCAAAATCTGCAACAAAAAGGTTAAATGCAAAGGGACAAGAGTCCCATCGGGCGTGCCAAAATGTGTATGGTGAAAATGGATAACAATAATAACAATATTGAAAGGCTAAATGAATCCAACCACAAAACCCTAGCCTAACAATCAACAAAGATCCACCATAACATATGAAGATTACCTAAGACAATGCAAATCACATGAAATCACAAAGATTATACCATCACATGTCCAATGGGGTTTTGATCTCCATTCTTCCTATCTCCATCGATCTTGCTTGATATATTTGCTCCCAGATTTTATGTGGACAAGAGCTCAACAAAGAACGAAATGTGGTTGCAAGTAGGATCGTAATGTAGTCAAAATGATCATTAGCATGAGTGATTAGGTATTAGGGTTTGATAATGAAGAAGGCATCTCCTTAAATAGAAGACACAATATGAAATGGAGGGATAAGATTAAGAGGTGTAAAAAGAGAGGTCGGCTAGGATTAGAGGGTAGGTAGAGGAAATACCAAAATAATGAAGGGGGTAGGTAGTGTAGGAATTAAGAGATGAATGACATGTGTCATGTGTAGAAAAGGCTAATGAATTAATTAAATAAATAAAGATTTATTTAATTAATAGAAGAAGTAGGATAATTAAATAAATAAAAATATTTATTTAATTTAGGAAAAGGATAATTTAAATAAATAAATATATTTATTTAAATGAGAAATAAGGCTAGAAGAGGATAAATGAATTAATTAAATAAATAAAAATTTATTTAATTAATAGAAGAATTAAGCTTAGATAATTAAATAAATAAAATATTTATTTAATTAGACATGACAATTTTGGGTGTCTACATTTTGCCCCTCTTCAATAACTGTTTGCAGTTTGGTGGCTGCCAGCTCTAAAGGAAGTGCCACCTAAGTGCCAACACCGTAGACTAGTTCAAATGGAGACATCTCAATTGCCCTCTTTGGTGATGTGCGGTTGGCCCAAAGGGCTTCATACAATTTCTTATGCCAATCCTTAAAATTCTCACTCACTAATTTTTTCATGATATTAATGAGGTTTTTGTTACTAGATTCAGCCTGACTATTTCCCTGAGGATAATAATCAGATGAGTGAGGAAGAGAGATTCCATGATCAAAGCAAAACAAATAAATTTCAGCAGAGGAGAAATTGGTAGCGTTTTCTGCTACAATTTTTAATGGGACTCCAAATCGAACTAAGATGTTCTCCTTTAGAAAATTACAAACAATCTTCGAGGTTGTCTTTCATACCGGAATAACCTCAACCCATTTAGTAAAATAGTCTGTGGTTGTTAAAATATGAGTATGATCAGCACTAGAGTTTGGTGTCAAGGGACCAATAAAATCTAGACCCCACTGCTTGAAAGGTTCATTCACAACCACAGGTCAGAGTGGTAATGCTGCGAGCTGTGGTTTACCAGCGAACAACTTACATTTTTCACACCTAGCCACCCATGCATACGTTGTTGGCATTATAACAGACAAAGAGAGATTGTTGGCATTTCAATAAGGATATTGAGAAGGTTGTTGATGATTATGGATACAACTGATTAAGGATGTTTACTGTCTTAATATTATTATTTTGTCATTGATGTCAAGAAATTGATTTTCTAATTCAATATGATGTTGCCATATCTTAAGAAGTATGATTTGATGAGTATAAAGATGTCGATAAAAGACACATAAAGAATATGATGAATAAGGGGAGAAATAAGTTATTCAATGGGCAACTATTACCGAGTTAGACAATGATGAGATTATGATGTATAGATTATTTTGATATCATACATATGTTATTGATTGTAAGGTTAATACTATACTATGTTACCGAGTAAAGAACCTAGTCGGTAAACCCTAAGGTTATCGCTATCGGTTAATGAAGGCGAAATGTCTACCGAGCGAATTTTAGTATTTACCAATCTACAACCGAGTAATAACAGAATGCATTGAATGATTAAAAGCATTATTTAATGAAGGAAGCTGATGAGCTGGATATGATTAAATGATTGGTATGTTGTGAATGAATTTTTTTAAAGAATCTATGGCAAAGGAAAATCGATAGGGAGATCTACAGCTTAGATTGAACTGCAATACCCTAGCACAAGTTCCAAGAAATGTATGCAAGTTCCAAGGCGGGGTAAAATGTTTTCAGATCGAAGGATACATTGAACCTGGACAAAGTTTAAAGATCTGATGGCTATGATTGATCATGGGAAATGTGATCAAGGAGATTAAGCAGTTAGCTATTGTTTATAAATAAGGAACTGTTGATAAACAATGTATGCAAGCAAGTGTATGCACAGGGATGCTACATAGTGATTACCGAGCACTAAAGCTTGAAGACCTGTTTTGAATAATAGAGTATAGAGCCCAGTAGATGGACAAGATTAGTTCTATGTCTATATTGTATTGAGAAAATAAGAATCTGCTTTAGCATTTTAGATGTGAAGTTGTAGATAGATTTTTATTACTGTTATTTTGTAAAGTGACAAAAAATCTCTTAACCGAGTGGACTTAACAGTCTTATTTGTAAAACCCTCTAGCAAGGTGGCATTCTGATTGAGTGTTTGAAATCCTTTAACATGGTCACTTCTAACAAGGTGAAGATCCTAACAGATCTGAGGGAAATCCCTTAACCGGGTCACATCTAGCAATGTGTTTGTAATCTTTAACAGGATTTTCTTTTAACCGAGCATACTCTAGAAGAGTATATTTCTTAGTGGGTCCGAAATCCCACAGTGGTTTTTCCCTATTTGGGTTTCCATGTTAAATCTAGTGTTATGAGTGTTATGATGTTCATATGCTTTTGAGTTTGCATGTTTAGCAGTTTTGGTTATATTACTGAAGATTAAGTTTGTATGATTCACCCCCCCCCCTCTCATCTTATTAGCTTGGCATCTGTACTTAACATTAAGTATCAAAACTATCATACGCATCCCTGAACATTCCTAGCCAATAATAGTAGTTCCTCAAGATCTTGTAAGCAGTTACTATTGAAGAGAAATTCCCCCCACAGGCTTCGTCGTGGAATGTTTTCAAAAGAGACTCTAGAGCGATTTATTGACACATCTTAAGAAGGTTCCACCCAATCCCCTTTTATATAGTACATCATTAAACATGATGTACTTAGCAGCTTTCAGTCTCAAGTTCCTCTTCTCCTTCAGAGAAAGGTGTTCTGGGCAATCTCCATATGTCAAGTAATAAGCTACATCTTCAAACCAGGAATCTCGTAGAGAAACAAATAGAACTAAAGGCAATTCCTCTGTCACTTCCTCCTTACTTTCAGCAATCAGCTTGCACAAACCTTTCCCCCTTACCAATTTTGTGGGTCTAATGTCTAAATCGAACTCCTAAATTTTTGATACCCAAGAAGCTCTTTCATTCATCCCTATGTCTTGTTGTGTTAGAATGCTCTTGACTGCCGAATGAGGCACATAAACCACAACATGAGAATGGAGAATATAATACCTGAACTGTTTCATCGCCTTCATGACCACATATGCTTTCTTTTCCATTATTGAATATTTAAGTTCATGCTTTTTCAGGGGTACGCTCATGAATGATATAGGGACCTCATCATTATCATCATTCTTCTGTAACAAAATCCCTGACATAGTGTGCTCTGAGGCATAGCAGTAGATGAAAAAATCTTTATTGAAATCAGGATTAACCAAGATAGGTGCCTGACCAATAGCATCTTTTATTGAGGTGAATGCTTTCTTCCCTTCCTTGCTCCATTTGAAAGATTTTTTTTCACTCATCAAATTCATAATATATCTGGTAGTCTCAACAAAGCCAGAGATGAACCTCCGAAGAAAATTCACCTGCCTGAAGAAGGATCTAACTACATTCCTACTTGACAGCAGAGTTAGTTGTTGAATTGCTCTTACCCTTTCAGGATCTATTTTCACCCCTTCTTTATTAATTATTTATGACTGAGAAACTTACCCTCTGTGACTTCAAACACTGATTTCTTGGGGTTCAAGGATACCCCATGCTCGCGACACCTCTGCAACACTTGCCTCAGATCCTGAATGTGATGTTTTCTTCTTTTTGAGAACACTGTCAAATCATCCAGATATACAACAATGATCTTATCCTTTAAGTGGCCAAAAGACAAGTCCATAGCCCGCTGAAATGTTGCTCCTGTATTAATCAAATTGAAGGGCATCCGGTTATATGCAAATGTACCTCAGGGAGTAATAAAGGTAGTTTTGTATTGATCAATTTCCTGAATACTGATCTAATTATATCCCAAAAATCCATCGAGCATGGACATCATCTCTGACCATGAAACACTTTGCAGAATGTGGTCCATGGCGGGCAAGGGATAATTGTCTTTTAAGCTAGCTTGGTTAAGATTTCTGAAGTCTACGCAAATCCTTATTTCCCCGTTTTTCTTTCTGACAGGTACTATATTTTCTATCCATGTAGAATGATGGATAGGATATATAATTTTGGCTTTTAACATCTTATCCACTTCCTAGAATATAGCTTGTGCCACCTTTGGATTGAAGTTTCCAAGCTTTTGCCGGAAAGGGCTTGCTTCGAGCTTCAAAGGAATCTATTGCTGAAATTTTCCTTCTCTAAAATTCTTAAGATCGTCATAACACCAGGAAAACATGTCCTTGAACTCCACTAGGAGGCTAATGAACCTCTCCTTTTCTGCGGATGTGCAACACTTTCCCAGATTGATATATTTAGGTTCGTTATCGATACCAATGTTGACCTTTTCATAACCTCCACTATCCTAGGCCTCTCGGGACTTGTCATCTTTGTTATTTTTGTAGGAATCATTACCATCAAACATGCTCCAAAGAAACCATTCCTTTAGGAATCTTGTTTCCTTTCAACTGCATGATTCCATCAGGCAACTCTTTGGCTCATTCTGGCAAAAATTCTTTGCACTCTACACCAGAACCTTCAAAATGCATGGCAGAAAACATATCTAAACCTTCCATAAAATTATTTATTTGTTTATCACTCTCAAATACCTGCCATGAGTCAGAGTTATCCGGGACATTGGGCTGATACACGAACTCTACCCTGTAAATTTCTTCAACAAATTCAAGATGTGGAACAAGCAATGAAGCTGAGACTACTAATGAGTCCGCTTTTGAGTTCAATTCCCTAGGTATTGCCTCAATGGAGAATGCATCAAAACCTTCAATTTAATCCCAAAAATTGTTTCGATAGTGCTTCAACCTCTCATTTTTAACACTAAACAACACCTGACCTACTTTACAATAAGTTCAACATCTCCTTTAACCCGCAGGAGCTTCACTCCCAATCTCTTAGCTTTGGCTAAGCCTAACAACAAGGCCTCATACTTAACTGTATTGTTGGTATTTTTGAACTCTAGCTTGAAGGAAAAAGGAATAGGGTTGCCGAAAGGTGGTATTAACACTACCCCTGCACCACAACCTGATGCTGCACAACTGCCATCAAACTCCATTAGCCACAGGATTTCTTTTCCCTCATTTTGAGATGAATCCCCCTCCACATCACTATCAGACAAAATCATGTAGTTCCCAAATTGACAATCATGATACAAAATCTAGGCCCTAGGGTCATCAGATGGGAAAACGGTGAATTTGGACTTTAGTTCAGGCTGCAGGATGACTCGTTGCTTCCCAATAGGAATTGTGGCTTGGGACCAATCCATTTTGATTTCACCACCTAAGTCCCTACATAAAGTACAACTTAACAGCATGCCATAACTGGCTAGGATATCAGCTATCAGAATCATCAACTTGATCCTTTTATCTAGGTGGGAGGCAAGAACTACTTGAGCATCCTTAACTTGGCCTAGTAGAGAAATTTGTTTTGAATCCATAGAATAGAATCTGCCAAAGGTTTTGGTCAAGGATAACCCTTATGATTTGGCTACAATAGAGGGTATTATATTATCGGATGCACCTAAATCTATAATGAAATTATTCAACCTATGACCATTTATGAATAATGATATATAAAAGGGCTCTAGTTTTGACTCAAGAAGAGGTACAAAATCATCTATTTGAAGAGTAGTTATTTCAAGTATCTTTTCACAAACTGAGGGATGAGCCAACTCATTTCTATGTGAGGGAAATATGGCATTTACTGATCGTTTCATTTCATTAGTCTGTTGTGCATTATTTCCTTTCACAAATTGTACAAGTCTATCTAGTTCTTTAGGATTTACCTTTAGGTACTCAGCAGGTGTGATTTGAATTTGAGAAGATTTGCAAAATTCTATTATATCAAATGAACTTTCTTTTTCAACAAACTTTAAAACTAAGGGTTCTTGCAATTTTTTATCATTATTATGTAGTTTTGAATCAATTCCTTCAAGTTTGAAGGCCATCGCAGATGATGAAGTAGACATCTGGGGTTTCACATTTTGTTGATTTCTGGTGAGCACATCACATGAAGGATCCTCTAAAGTAATCAAAATATCACCGCCTCTTTCTGAATCTGACTCGTACTCAAGAAAATGGATTTCAGAGTCTCCAGGTTGCTTTGAAGATTCTTCTTCACCCCACACATTTGAGGTATCTTTGAAATTCATCAATTGTGCATACTGTACTATCTCAGGATAGGAATTGCCATCATGTTCATCAGTAAGGTGAAATACACACAAATTCCCTTTAGCAAGAGGTGCTTCAATTGCTAATCTTTGCTGAGCAGGGGGTAATGGCATAGTCTTATTCCCATAGCCCAAAGATTGGTTCGCATTTCTTCTAGGTATATCTTGGTAGGGAGATGGGTATGAGGTACTGGCTTTGGGCAACTGTCTTTTAAGGGTAATCACATCATTCATTAGCCGCTGGATGAAAGGATCAGAAGAAGAAGTTGAAGGTTGAGCATTAGATGTCTGTACTTCCCTTTTCCATTTTCTTGTTGTGATTAAATCATCTTCTAATTCAACTGCAAGGGTCTTCGCAGCATTAAATCTACAACTCTTTGCCTGCGGATTAGGAAACCTATTTTGGAAGGCATAGAATTAATAAAGAAACACTTAAGATTGTCATCTGAGGGATTTTGATTAGCTAGAATCTTGTGCAAGATCTTATCAAATTTTTCTACAAAGTCCCTCATAGATTCAGGAATTTCCTTCTTTAACTGGGCTAATTGAGCTAAGAGGGAATGTTCATCCTCTTCTACTTTAAATCTTTCCTCAAATCTTGTTTTTAGATCTTTCCGGGTTCTTATCACACTATTTAGTAAGTGAAAAAACTAATCGGCTGCTACCTCGGTTAATGTCTGGACGAACAACCTCACAGCAACATCCTCATGTTGAACCACTCTTATCCCACAAGCTACATTCAAGCCATTCAAGTGTTCATCAACAGTGATTTTTCCATCGCCACTAAATTTTGGCAAATGATCCCTAGCACCTTTTGGTAAGGGGTTAAGATTCAAACCTAAGTTCAATGGGCCTACAGCTATCCCCCAAGGATTATTTGTTGCCATTGGAAGTATGATATTGAGGGGAGTCGGGTTGATTATATTAGGTAGAGCAACACCATGCAAGGTCAAAGATTGACAAACTGAGGACACAGGTGGTGATGTCAAAGGGGAAGGAGGCCCACTTCTTGCCCTTCTTTGAGATGAGAAAGTGGGTTGAAAATTTAGGTTCTGTAACTACTGAAAGATAGAATCAAAAACCCCTTCCCTTCTTTGGAACCTAGTATATCTCCTTGACTCCAACCTTGCAACTAGGCAACCAGTCTTATAATTTGAGTCCTCAACGGAGTCGCCAAAAATTTGTTGGTTAACAGATTTGTCTCCTTCTTGAAATTTCAACTATTATCTTCTCAAGCAAAATATGACTCTGTTTTACCCTTTAGAAAGAAACAAATATACCAAAAGTTGGAAGAATTAATGAAAATTCAACCTCTGCATTAGAGGGCAGCTCCTCATATGATTTACAATGAATTAATTGTACAATTGATATAGTAACACTTTTAACCAGAAAGTATTGAAAAGGCTTCAGCATTTATCCATCAACACAAATAAACACCTAAATTTTTATGAAAGAATGTTAAGAGGGGAGCTCACAGACTCTGATTTAAAGCATATTTGTTGCATACATTCAAAACAAAATGGGGACTTGGCAAGAGAAACTAATAGCTCAATCGAGACTCTCTCATGCCTCACAGGGCAAGGGGGATTAAGCAGATCAGCACCATGTGAGTCATCCAACAACTTATAATAAATATGAACTGAGAAGAAATGCAAAGATGATTGATTACCAGATTATATCATGCCCACACAACAACCTAAAAAATATCATGAATCCCAGAATGCATAGATTCAAAGATAACACAACATTCCATTAATAATCAGCCATTGTATCATTCCTACAATTCGTATAAAAAACTCTTCTATTGTTTCCAAAATCATAGTTTCAGAACCTATTCAGAGGCAAGCTTTTCAGCTTAAATAGCCACCACACCATAGTTTTTACATGATTAACAAATAACCTTTACTTTCACTTTGGTGAAAGAAACCATTAAAATAACATAAAAGAGAACTAAACTAATAGCCACTAAAAGGCCGACATTTCATTGTAGAACAACTAAGCATCCACCACAACTGAGGAAGTTATGGGCTTGTCCTGCTTTGTCACGGATCCACGCCATTCTAGGTGTGCTGCCGAAAAGTTCAGGATAACTTGGAAATAGGGCAGGCCAATGTGTATGATCATCTTCTTCCACACTTCTTTGTCCATATTCACCTACGTGACCTTCGCTTTATGAAACTCTAAGTGAGCAGAACAGACTATGAGCATTGATTCAATCCTTGCTACCTTCGAAAAGTCATTGGTAGTCAAATATTTTGTGGTCTGAATGGAATGGACTCTATCTTGAAAGACTTTAATCATATCTACAACTTCGTCAATCACCTTGGCTCCCTCCTTCATAAGTTGGATATCAATACATTTAAGACCTTTCTATATAGTGTCAATCAAGTCAGTCAGTCCTCTGAGTAGCTTGGTGGACTCTTCATGGCCCTGCCTGATGACTGAATTACGTTGTTCCACATTTTTCTTTGACACGTATAGCACATTATCATCTAGATTCTCCACTAGTTTCTCAGCTAGGAACTTCAACACTCCATACTTTTGGACATCATTCATTTGTGCGAGAACTGCTACCCACTTAATCCTTTCCTTTTTCCAGGTGACCGTCTTCAGCTCGAGCTCTTTACTCATGGTTTCTGCATCTTTATGAACCTTAGCCAAATTAATAATATATTATGATCCTTATTGAATTATTAGGTCCAACCACTTGTTAAACATCTTCATCACTACCCTGTTTCTTTGAACTTGATCAAGCATCTTCTGGTTTGCTGGAGACTTAGGGTCAAATGACACTGGAATCTGTGACAATGGTTGAGGATCTAGGTTGTGAATAGCGTTCATGTATTCTGCCATCTGTGTGACCATTTTCTTCATTCCTCTCTTGTCTTTTTCATCTTTCCAATTCCTTGAGATTATCCTCTTTGTAGAGGATTCTAGATGTTTTACATCTATGACCCTTGATGCAACCCCCAAATATATTTTCTCCATAGTAAAATCTTCCTCTATGGCCTTATCTGTGTCTCTCTTAGGAATGGGCTTGGCCACTTCAGTTGTCCAGTGTCTTGTGGTGTCATCCACATCAAGCATTGCTTGTGTTTTGAGCTTTTTGGGCTTTAATTATTTTCCCAAGCATTTACTAACCATGTCCTCTAGTGGAATGGTGACTGGCATCATGCTCCTCTTCTTTCCAATGGTGGCTTCCAACCATCTTGGTGCATGGGTAGGTTCTTTAGGTGGTGGGGTGATCTGTGCATCTAAGGAGGTAGCGATTGCCAGGGTATTCATGGGATCCTGTGGAATTTCCACTTCTTCATTTGTATCCATTTTCTGCATCATTGTTTGTTCAAGCTCTTCACTGGTGTCTAAGTCCACCATGACCTGTTGCAGAATAGGCTCCCTACCCTTCTCTTTGCTTCTAGACTGAGTTACTCAAGTAGTTGTAAGACCGAATGGCAACCTTCCTGACCTTGGTAGTATTTTCTCTACAGCGGGCTTTGAGACACCTGCAACATCAGCAATTTCATTAGTGGCAAAAACAAGGGATTGAACCACGATGTGTGAATCACTTATTGATTCATGTGAGGACATGTGAGGACCCTCCTTGAATTTCAGTTTCCTTAACCATCTCTTTGTTCTCCTAACAACATTGAAGGTCCTTGTTTGGATGCTATCATCTTCTTTTTTGTTCCAGTCAATTTATGGAATCGGTTTCCCTTCAATCTCAATACCAAACTCAGGATCCAAGACATCTTCCTCTATATCTTTCAATACACCTGATGTATTAAATGGGATCCTCAAGATAGCTATCTGTCCTAAAGTGAATCTTGACCACCTCTTTCTTACTTCGTGCTTATCCTTGCAGTTTTCCCAATAATCCTCTATCTGAGGTTCATGACAGAAATGACTGTCTATACTAAGGTTCTCCCTTGCATAACCTTTGTTGTCAAATATTTGGCTAGCCACATATGGCTGCAGGTTCATCCTTTTGAACTACAGTTCCTGATTCAAGGCATCTGATACTGATTTGCAACTGTAATACCCAACTTCAATGGGAAATACCACCCCAGATTCACCCTTTGCCCCTAATCTTTTATCTATATAATCCAACTGCCTGCTCACTTCTATAAGCATGTAGCTATCAAAGGTGTACCTGGGTAATTTGAATGGTTGGCCTTCAAAACCACCTACCTGTATGTAAGTGAACTGTGGAAATTGGATAAAGAAACTCCCATATATACTCACAAATTCCATAGCCTCAATGAACATTCTCTTGTTTGCATCACCATGAAGTTAAAAGGCCAACCTTCCTGCAAAGACTCCATTTCATCTGTCAATTTGTTCAACATGTCTTTGTTGTTGCAACAAAGGGTAATAATTGTAAACCCTCATTCCATCAATCCAGGGTTCATTGGGTAATCCAGGACAATCTCTTGTGCAAGCTAAAATATAATACAGGTAAGAAGACATGTAAAACCCAGTCATCCCCACAAAGTTGCTTAGTCCTTTGTGAAGCCTCTCCGCAATTACCTAAGACTAATCCAGAAACCAGTCACCAGATAGAACCACTTGGATGAAAAAGTACATCTAGTCTTCCCAATAGAAGGAATGTGAATTCCCCTTTACTCTGTTCAAAAGCACAACAATGTCCCACACCTTTGTGATGAGGTGTTCTCTGGTTAGGGGTTTGGGTAGTCGTGATCCTCCTTTATGAACCCTCAAGAGCTAATTTCTTGCAATTACACTTCTGTACTTGTTATTCTTCTCAAATAAATAGGCGTATGAATTCCCAATGGTCCAATCCTCATACTCCTCTCTATGTAGAATACCCATTGTTGCCATCACTATTTCCCTATTAATACTGACTAACACTTCACCATCACTGGTTCTGATACACCTTTTCTCAGAGTCATATCTGTTCATGCAAGCCAACAATAAATCTAAACACGACGTGACGAGCGGAAATGCAGCAGCTTCCACAAGACAACTCTTAACTATCTTCTCCATTAATGAACCAGCCTAAGGGTTCCTAGTCCTTTAAAGGAAATCCCCCAAATCTACATGAACTAAGGAGGTGTCTTCCATTTCCGGTAAGATACTCACTAAACATGAGGTTCGGTCAAGCTTTGGAAGCACTGGCCTCATTTTAACTATCTATTCCCTTAACCAAGAAATTTTAATAGCAATAAAGTATGCTACCCCAACAATTTTTCAGATTTCCCCCTTTTCTATACTGATAAAACTTCATTACACAAAGAAACACAACATAGGAGAAAACAACTAAACTTACCCGATAACACCATGAAAACTGAAAATTCTTCCAGAGAATAGAGTTGAATTTACCTTCGACGCCTCCAATTTATTGAAGTATGACAACTGTGACCTTCCTAAATATGGAAATAAACTCATACATTTTTCCTTTAATCAGATGGGTAAATATCTAAAGGGCCACACATGCTTCATCATGATTTACCCTAGTATGCAAAGTAACAGTGAAATGACAAACCTGACACCTTAATTATCCATCACTTCTAGACAGGAAATTTGATGTTTGCATGATTACTTTCTACATTTATAATTTCAAAAAGCCGAATAGGGGAATATTCCTTCTTGTCATGCCGCTTTTATTTCCACAAAAGAGCTTTCGAGTTAGTTTGAAATGAACCTATGAACCTTGAACCACTTGAACAAAAGGCTCAACAGTTCATAGAAATATAACAATAACGAGCGACACATAAACAACACCGGGAACGAGCGGCAAACGAAAAGGACTATTTAAAGTGAACCTTGAACCTTTTGAACCACTTGAAATTTGCTTCAAGCTTCAAGACCGCACATCAACTCAACGTAAAAAGACTCACGCTTGTCATATAACAATACATTGACATGACTTACTAAAAGGCGTTTCGAACCTTGAACCTTGAACCTTTTGAAATTTGGTTCAATGAGTTCAAAACTTCAATGACCAAAAACAAAGAAAACACGCTTGTTCACACAGTGACAAAGACCAAAACAACTTTCTTTTAAATCAGACTTTGAACCTTGAACCAAATGAACCTTTTGACAAAAGAGTTCAATGGTTTAAGTACGATGAGAACAAATGACCCGACGAAAGCAAAGGCACAAAAGGCAACCCGTGAATTTGAATTAAAAAGGGAAAAATTACAGGTGGACTAACACCTAGGTAACTTCAAAGGTTCACCATGAAATCCGCCAACTCTAACATAAGTGAACTGAGCAAACTGATTGAAGAAACTACCATAGATACCTACAAATTCCATTACTTTTGTTGATACTATTTTGTTTATGTTACCTTGCAACTCATGAACCAGTCTACTTGCAAAAATATCATTCCACCTCATGAAGTTTTCAGCATATTTTTGCTACTACAGGTGAGGGTAGTATTTATAAACCCTTATCCCATCAACCCATGGTTCATGGTATAAACTATTCCAGTCTCAAGTGCAGGCGAGCATATAAAATAGGTACGGGGACATATAAAAACCGCACATCCCTGCAAATTTGTTTAAGGCCTCATGTAATCTCTCTGCAATATCTTGTCCCCAATCTAGATAAGCGCTTCCATTCAACATAAATTAAATGTAGAAATACATCCAATCTTCCCAATAGAAGGCATGAGTATTTCCCTTCAATCTGTTCAACAAAATAACAATATCCTGCACTTCTGTTATAAAATGTTATGTGGTGAGTGGCCACGACAACCTAGAACCTCCTTTTTGGATATTTCAGTAACTAGTTTCTAGCAATTACGCTTTTGTAGGTACTCTTCTTCTTAGAGAAGAAAGAGTATGAGGTACCAATGGTCCAGTCTTCATACGACTCTTTATGGGGAATTCCCATGACTGCCATTATAGTCTCCCTATCAATCTTCATCGACACCTCTCCATTGATAGCCCTAATACACCTTTGTTTTGCATCATACCGGTTCATGCATTCTAAAACCAGCTTCGGGCATGGTGTCGCAACAGGAAATGCAATAGCTTCAATTAAACCACTTGTGATTTCCTCCATCATGAAATTTTGAGTTGGATTCTTAGCTCTTTCTAGGAAATCAGTGAGGTATGCTTGCGTCAGTGAAGTGTCACCCATCTCTGATAGTGAGCTAATCAAATAGGAAGTATGACCCAATTTTGGCAAAGTTGGCCTCATGATGGCCCCTCTCATACTTATCGAAAAACTGATCCTGACAAGAAATTCCTGAAACCTTCTGAGTGTAGATACAATATCTCCGGCCTCCTTCGCTTTCACAGCTACTGAGAAAATACTTGAGAGATTTCTATCTTTTTTAACAAAAAATGAATAAAATATCACTCAAATCCTAGCTTGCTTTACTAATTAAGTAAGTTCGTGTGAATTGACACCTGATTTGATGAATATCTGGCATGCATTTAATTTCGGGTCACTCCATTACATGTCACATGAATTATCATAATTACTTGTTATAATTAGAAACTAACATACCGAACTTCCTAGAATACTTCCTTTCCTGCCATCATTTTCCCTCCATGATATGCGCACCACTTCTAAATGAGGCCTCAGACTATGAATTTTGAGCATTGAACCTTGAACCAAGAACCAAAAGGTTCAAGGGTTCAAGTTCAACTCTGAGAAGAAACATAGAACACAACACAAAATAGTTTTCACGGCATAAAAAAACAAAAGACAACAAACAAGAAAAGATAAGACTAACACACAACTAACTTTGAACCTTGAACCTTGAACCAAAAGGTTCAAAGGTTCAAATTCAACATGAACTTTCAACAATAGCGCTCGCCTTTTACCATGAAATAAACCCGCGAAGACAACTAACTTTAAAGTGGGCATTGAACTTGAACTTTGAACTAAGAAAAGGTTCAATCACTTAAGTTCAAAGGAAGGAAGCACACAACTGGAAAGGAAAATAATAATTAAAGAACGACTTTTAAATTGAAACTCAAAAGAAAAGAAGGGACAACTAACATAAATATAACTTGCCTAGTGGGATTTTGTCAAATAATCAAAATGAGCAACAAGAGAACAATCAAGCATTGGAGGCCATTATCAATTCCTTGTCCGATTTAGAGTATGTTTATGTTCATGGATTGGAGACTGCATATGAGGTATGAAATAAACTGGAAGATATCGATAGCAGTGATGAGCATGTTAATATTGCCAAAGAAGAGAGTCTGAGAGGTAAATTTGATGATATGTGAATGGCTGAAGGAGAAAACATTCAATAGTATGGTCAGAGGATCAAGGAGATAGTCAGAGAGATCAAAAGTGTTGGAGGTATAGTGGAGGATACCACAGTGGTTAGCAAGGTGTTGAGAATTTTGGCAATTGACACTCATCAGATTCATTTTGTTGTCATTGATGGCAACAAGATCAGATGAAAGTCATATACCGACATTAGGAGGCATTTACTGATAGACACCGACATTAGGAGGCATTAGGAGGCATTTACCGACAGACACTGGTATTGGAGTATCCAAGGTTACACAGGAACCGGCACCGGCACCGGCACCGACATCAAGTACTTCAAGGAAGCCGACATCAAGGAAGATTTATTTAGAAAATTATTTTGTAATTATTGTCAAGGCCGACATGAAATATATTTTGTAATGTATTGTAAGCCAACATAAGGCATATTGTTTGTAATGGGTATATAGGTCAATGTGTTAGGTCATTATGATATCATGATTTTATCTGAGGATAGAACTTGTGGATGTGGATTGAGAATGCGAAAATCATTTGTATGCAAATATTGTATCATGCAATGATCTGTAAATATTTTGTAAGACATTCTTGGAGGGAAGGTGATACCGGTAGTAGTGTTCAAGGTTTATGAACCGGTACAAAGCAGAGCTAGAACCGGAACTCTATTTGGCATAGCAGATACATTTTGTGAGTTCATTTTCATTGTTTTACTTCACTAGAAGCTTGTAATCAGTGAGACTCTTTAGTGATGAGTAGTGTGCTCTAGGCAATGTGCCTTCTTGCATGTGCAGGCCCCCATTATATGTAATATCTTTCATATGGCTAGTGAACTAATATTGTGGGTCACAAATCCCACCATGGTTTTTCCTCTTTGAGGTTTTCCACGTATAAATTCTATGTGTTATGCTGTTCATTCATGTGGATCATTTATTTGCTTCAATTTATATGTTTATTTATTTACCGGTTTATATGTGTATGGTATAAAAGGATAAAATCTTATCTTATCGGCAGAACACTGATTCACCCCCCCCCCTCCTTAGTGTTCTTGGATCCCAACAATTGGTATCAAAGCCTAGTACCCTAGAAGAAGTTTAACAACTTGAGGAAGATCCTAAAACCAGAATCTTTGAACATGGCTATGGAAAAGCAACTTGAGATGTCTCTTGATGATTATTATGCTGAAAGGATGAAGAACTTGAAACTACAAGATGAATTGAATTTTGCAAATGAGTTTATTCTTGTCATGCAAGAAAGGTTATCATCAACTTAAGCTAGAAGGAAGGAACTTTTTTTATATATTAAAATAGTTTAGAACATATACATCATTCCTAACAGGTGCCCTATTTCTTACATATATTTTGCATTGTTTTCTTCTATTTCCTGCTTTGTACAATATCTTTTTTCACATGTATATCAAAACAGGTCATAGCCCTGTGTCAGATGACTATGTATTACAATATGAACAACATATATGAAGGATTAATACAAAATGCCTCATAGGTCAATCTAAAGGTAACAAAAAGAAGCCACCCTGCTCACTGTTCTCTTGTGCCTTTATCCCCATTTCTAGGGAGAAGCACATCTGAATCTTCAAGTTTAAGCTTCTGCATATACTGAACCAAGGCCTCAATCTCCTTCGAATGCAACATATCCATATGCTTCTTGAAGTACTGGACAGACTAGATATCTTCCTTGTAAATCTGCAGAGCACCCTCATGAACCAAGGTCATGAATCTATCTTTAGAGATCTCCAAGACAACAAAAACTTGTGACATAATATAGAAATATGTGAGTTTATTATTAAACTTGGTAAGCCTCCTCCTCTTGTTTTGAAAAAACCTCTCCATTTCTTTCCTTCTAAAGAAACCACAACACCTCACAAGAAAAGACAGACTAGAACCGGTTCAGCTTAAGATCAAAAGATTCTACAAAACTAGCAAGGACCTCACTCCAGGAAGGACTAGGCTGGTGGTTCCAAACAATAGAAGGGCTAAGAAAAATGGACCACACACCATGAGAAAACTCACACCCCAAAAAAAGGTGCTAAAAGGATTCTTGGACATTGCACACAACACATTTAATAGACATGAGACCCTCAGCAACTAAAAAGGAACCAACAGCTAGCTTTTTTAACATAAGGGGCCATCTAAAACAAGACTTTTTAGGTTCAATGGGATAATGCCAAAAGAAATCAAAAACAAATTGCCACCTAGACTTAGGCCAGTCAAAATCCCAACCTTGATTAACTCTAGAAAAGATTGAGTAATCCTCCTTCAGCATCAAGTAAATCTGTTTAGTAGAAATTTCCAAAAATGGAGAGCCATCCAGCTATTTAAGTTATTTCAAAAAGGAGACAGTATCCATGATCTTACCAGGGAAAAAACAACTTGTAGCCTTACCAATGAGTGAGTATGTTTTCTTTTGTGAAACAGAGATCTCATATTTAGACTTAATCCACATCCAAGAGCCAAGTCGGTTGTCAATCAGTACATTCTTAATCAGAGATATACCTTTATCATTCCAAATCTTAGCAGAGTAGCTTTGAGTCAAAGCAAGGGGTTTATTGTTCAAGTTCACCCCCCCACCAAATAGATCTATCCACAACAGCATATGCTAGAGAACTGCCTATTGCATCCTTAGAGGGGAGTAACCTCCTTACCTGTGACCATGCCTTCCATAGTGAAGCAAATACACTGGATCCAAAGACCTTCATACTATAATCCCCTAATACAATATCACATAAAGGGATATTCCTCCATGTTTTACCTTTCTTAACAACCGACATTTTAATATTGTTTCTTATCAGCACCTTCCAAGGTTCATTGCCATATAGGGATTTTACAATCCATTTGGAAGGTAAAGCAATGCCATGAGCCCTGATATCCTTGATACCCAATCCACCCATACAACTAGGTCTGCAACACCAATTCTAGTTCACATAGTGTCTCTTCTTATGCCCCATCCCATTAGACCATAAAAGGTCCCTCATAATCCTCTCAAGCTTATTGGTTTGATAGTTGGCAAACACCCATGTAGAGGCACAATATATATGATGTGAGGAGAGAACCTTTTGAACAATCTACATTTTGCCAGCCAAGGAAAGCATGTGGGTCTACCATTTAAGATGCTTCTTTTCAATTTTAGAGTATATCCATTGCCACATATCTCGAGCAGCCAGATTAATAGAAAAGGGAATACCAAGATATCTTACAATAGAGTTTGGTCCTGCCCATTGCCAACCTTTGCATGGGATCCAATTTGGGGGAATCTCAGACCATCCAAGCACTGTAGATTTGTGGGTGGTTATCTTAGCCCCAAAGACCAAACAAAAAAATAGGAGTCTGTCCATGGCATTATCAAAGTTATCCTCATTCAGGGCTAAAAATAAAGCAATGTCATCAGCAAATTGAGCATTAATCAAATCATCAACATTAGGAAGAGTAAGACCTTTGATAGGTGGCCCAAGTTCCAAGGCCCTTAGAATGTAGTAAAGAGCATCCACAACAATGAAAAATAGGGTTGGGGCAATGGGGCACCCTTTCCTTATAGACCTCCTTAGTGGGATAGGTTCAAATGTATCACCATTAACCTCAATGACTGTGGAGGAGTCTTTAAAAAGAATGTCTATCCATTTACAAAAGTATGAAGGAAAACTAAAAGCTTGTAACATTCCTATAACAAACAGCCATTCAATTCTATCATATGCTTTCTCAAAGTCCAAGAGGACCATTGCAACATTCTGATTATCAGCTTTGGCCCAGTGCATTGCCTCCCAACTGGTAACCAAATTTTTCAGAATATATCTAGCTTTAATGAATCTAGTCTATGTGGCCGAAATGAACTTATCTAGGAATCCAACAATTCTCCTTGCCAGTATTTTTGCAATAATTTTATATGATATATTCAATAAGGTGATAGGTCTCCAATTTTTAACCAGAGTCTTATCCCCACCTTTAGGTAACAACTTGATAACACCTTTATTAATATTTTCTCCAAGATAATGCTAATAATTCCAGGCTTATCCACTCTAAGTACTTCTTATAGAACTCAACAGGTAGACTATCTATCCCTGGAGACTTTCCATTGGCTAATGAAGTGATAGAACTTTTTATCTCTTCCGGAGAGATCTTATGACTCAAAGCCTTAGCATCCTCACAAGAGATTTTCTTAGGGATTAACAATAAACATTTCTCTAGGGCCTTCTGATTACTATCCCCATACTCAAAAGAGAAGAGACTATTATAAAAACTGAAGAATGCCTCTTTGATGGCTACCAAATCAATAGTAATTAAGTTTTTGACTTGAATGTCTTCAATAAGTTCTCTCTTATTTTTAGCTCTGATAAGATTGAAGAAATAACTGGATCCCTTATCTCCACCTTTACTACAGTTCATTCTAACTCTAACCTTCTGCCCTTTGATCTTGAAGTTCTGCAAATTCCTTAAAAGGTTCTTGACCGAAGACAACTCTCCTTCTAGCCTAAGGTCATTCCCCTTACTCTAAAATTTCTGTTTAATCTCATTAATCCTGGTTTGAAGAAATGACTCCTCCTTAGACCTGTCCATAGCATACTTCTTACCAATAATCTGAAACATTTTCCTCCAGGAAGTAGTAAGATTCTACCACTGCTCCCTTGGTCTGAGATGGGAGGAGCAAACTTTAGTCAGTTGATAGACCATCATAATAGCTTATGCATTGTCCTCATCATTGAGCAAGGAGACATTAAGTTTGAAGCCATTTTCCCTTTTATGTCTAATCACAGAGGAGGGCTCAAGGTCCAAATCAACAATGACAGAAATAGGAGAATGATTTGAGATGCTAGCAAGGGATACACAAATGGGGGCTTGCCCCCTCTGAGGGAGGAAGGAAAATAAAGAAGCATATGAATAACATCTATCCAAGCTACAATAGAGTCTCTGTTTACCACTTTGGTTATTGCACCATGTGAACCAGATACCACAAAAGGAACCCTTCCTCTTCTCCATGGGATCAATCAGATTAAATCTTCTTTTGAACTTGGCCCAAAAAAAGTGTTCAATACCCTTCCAACAATGTTTAATACCACCACTTTGTCATCACCATGTTCAATCATATTAAAATCTCCCACAAAATTCCAATGTGCATTCGGCAAACTAGTTGTTAGCCAATCCCAAAGTCTAGCTCAGTCTTTGTAATCATTATCAGCATAAATGTTGCAAATACCAAAAACACAATCCTTCTCCTTAAAGGTAACCCACAAGGCTCTTTGATAGGGAGAGACACCGTTGGCAGTAATCTTATCTGTCCACTTGGGGCCAACCATAATGGCAGTACCACCTTTAGCCCTTTCATGATTGGAATGGAACCCTATGGCCTGATCCCACAGAAATCTCAACATAGTATAAGCCTAAAACCCCACCACTTTGATCTCTTGAAGGCATATAATGTCTTTTTCCTTGATACTATTACACCATTTTTTGACCACATATTTTCTATCAGACATCTCCAGGCCCCTAACATTCCAGCTATGTATGTGCATCATCAAAAAAATTTATTTCGAGGTTTTTTGGTTCCTGTACAGTCTATTGAAGCACTCAAGCTCCTCATTAACTTTTTTGCTATTATCATTGGAGAGAGATTGTCTATCAGATGTTTTTCTTTTCTTTCTCAATTTTTTACTAACCACTTCTATGAATTGCTCAACATTACTACTAACTAAGCCATCCGAGCCAAAGGGCACAATCTGCTTATCTTAGGATCCTTCCACCACGGAGTTAATGATACTAGGTAAGGAGTTACTCAGCCTCAACTCGGATGGGACTAGAGTGGCATTTCTTAAAAGATCAACCTTCTCCTTAATACTTGCAAGGGCAATCTATTGGGCATTCAATCTGGTTTGGTGGGAGGAATTCAAAACCCTTCCTTGATCAAAGAAAAGAGAATTAGTTTGTATTGATTGACACTCGCTAGGGATATTGGGGGGATCATTTATGAGAGGGGCTTGAACAACCTCATATTCATCCTCGAACAGGGGATTAGAAAGACTAACAAATTTATTTCCACTATTGTCACCAGTAGGGCACTCTAGGCCAAACTTAACCTTCTCTTTGCCCATGTCAGATAGAGTATCCACTGGTAAAGAGACACCCTCTTTTGAGGAGGAAACAACTTTTGGCATTCTGCTATTTTCACTTCTTAGATTATTTTTATCATCAATATTAAAATTAACATTATGGGGTTTCTTCAGAGAAGGGATGTCCTTTCTCATATGTCCATTATTTTTACAGAAAAAACATGCCCCCAAGTTACCCAACAAAGGCACTTCCCAAGCAAAGATTTCTCCTTCAAATTCCAGAGAGACAATGTTGGGAAACACTACCTCAGGGTCAAGAGCAACAAGGGCCCGAGCATTCAAATAAGGGAGTGTGGTTCTTGAGCCCTCGACTTGCAGGACGGAACCTAGTGGCTTCAAAATTTGAGAGATGAAAGGCCAAAATTCCGGTTGTAGATTCTCAATTTCAACTCAATTGGGGGAGGAGTGAGCAATAACCTACTCTAGATTTCCTTTGGGGGACCAAGGAAAAGCCTTAAACAAAGAATGGCCAACATTCCAAAAATTATTCTTCAAAACCCTATCTTGCATGTTATGAGATTTAAAGAAAATTACAAACAAACCCTTCTGAATCATTCTGCAAAAATTAACATGAATGCCTAATTTTTTACCCCACACATTAGCAATCCAATCATCAAAAAACTTCCTCGAAGGCAATGATTCTCTATCCATGTATACAAAGAAAACTATAATATTTCTTAAATGAGACTGCTCGGCCCTAATAGCCTTAACCATATCCTCATTAGGTGACAGGGAGAGGGTCTTCAACCCGAGAGGATGAGACTTACCATTTCCTCCTCCTCCGGGGTCATCGGCCTCTCTATCATCCCCAAGTTCAAGTCTATCTCCATCGGTTGTGGTCCCTCCCAAGGCGGTCTCGATGTCCATGCGCTCGGTCCTGTAGAAAGATCCATTAAAACATGCAGAAGGTGGACAGATTGTGGCCGAATGCTCTGAAACCACTACTTTGTAAGAAAGCTTCTCATGCTTTTCCTTCTACGAAATGATAGCCTCATCTCTCAAACCACCCTCATTATTAATGATGGCTTCCTCATCATTCCTTCAAGTGGGATCTTCATTAATCAGACTACCCATCGATCTTGGATGAGTGGCCTCAATGAAAGGGCACAAACAAGACCTAAGTCTAGGGGCAATTTGGCAAGAAAGAAAACAAGCATGCCAAAGGAGAGAAAATTAAAGAAGAGAAAAAAGAGAACGACAACAGCATACATGAGGAAAAATCAATCAAATCCTTCAAAAACAAAATCAGCATGGGGAAGAAAGCACGTTTCGCACAACAGGACACCAAGATGACCTCACGAATGAGCACCAGCAACCAAGTTTAAAATCTGAGGGTGACAGGGAATCCTTCCTGGATCTATACAATTTGCAGAGAGCTCGTTCAAACTTCAAAGAAGGAAGGAAATTTTGCAAAAACAAGATGATGATAATGCTCTCAAGGAAAAATGTCAAAAATTGAGTCAAGCAAACATGCTCATGCAAAATGAAATGCAAGACCTGACTATGAGGATGTCTAAGGATATTGAAGACAACAAGAAGAAGGAGGAAAATCTTGTTGCATCTCTGAAGAACAAATCTGAGGAATGTGACAGATTGGATCATGAGAATGATATACTGAAAACTAGTTTGGTGCAATCTCGAAATAATGAACAAGAACTTGAAAGACAAGTAATAACTTTAAGGGATGATCTCACTACTACAAGTGAGTACAAAGAAAATTTTAGGATCAGTGTTGCACAATTGGATGACTTGTTGAAAGGACAAAGGCATAGTGATGATTCTAGAGGACTTGGATTTGTACAAGGTGAAAGCTTCGGTACTATAGATCAGACAACCGATGTGCAGAACTCATTAGAACCGATGAAACCGGTAAGGCAGTCTAATTCTTATAAATTCAATGGTAGATATTTTGTTTGCAATACATTTGGGCATATGGCTAAACAATCTAGAAATTAAAAAAATCAAAACTAGAATTCTATTCTCGGTCAATGCACAAATTGCAAGAAGTATTATCATAAGTCAAAAGATTGCAGAATGAATGTTAAATGTCATGCATGTGGAAAGTTTGGACATTTTGCTAATCATTGTAGGTCAAGGAATGACACCTGATATGTCAAAGCAATTCAAAAGAACAATGTTACATGTTATACATGCAACAAAATAGGTCATATTTCTAAGTACTGCAGAAGCAAGACTCAACCAATTAGCAATGATAAAGATAATGAGAAAGGAAAGCAAAAGGTAGATGAAATACAAAAAGATCACACCAAGAGATGGGTTAGAAAATCTGAAGAACCAAGTGGAAATGCAACAACACAGGTAACTCCACCGGTAGAATAGAGCATTTCTGCACCAACAGGAAATTTCACCGGTAAGTAAGGCATAGGCCTTAGGGGTTGGCAAATTCATTGCAAATCTTGCATATTCCCCTAGAGGAGATTAGAAGAGATTTGGAGAGTTGAGTTCATCATTGTTGAAGGTTCACCCAACATAAGTGTGAAACCGACATCCGGTAGGGTAGATCGTGAAGCATTTATGACAGAGAAAGATTAGGGTTTATTCACTAATAAAAGGAGAAAGTGGATTCATTTTCACTCACCTTGCATTCAAGCATTCAGAGAGAAGTAAAGGCGAATTTTAGGTGAATTAAGAGTGAGAAAAGGCATTCTGAAAGGATTTCGAGCAGTTATCTGAGAAGCGCTTAGTCTTCCACTAGCGTTCACTTTCAAGTATTTTGGGAAGTTCAACTCCAATTTTGACTAAACCGATAGTAACTATAGATATATAGACACAATCGACAATAAAGTAAAGTGTATAGTCTGTACTGGCACAAAATATTTTTGAGCAAGGCAATGTACAGGATACTGTGAATATTGTGGATAATACTCCACTGACAGTAATTGGCACTGCACCAAGTGGCAAAGCCACCAGTTCTAAAGAAGATAAGGTAAAGGGAATTGATTCTACACCAGCAGTTCATATTGATTCCCTAGCAAAGGTTTTGGCAATTGACACTTCTCAAGTTGAGAATAAATTAATCATTGAAATGAGTCCAACTGAGTTAATGATGATGGCTACTCAAAAACTATTAAAGGAGGGATCTGCAGATAAGGGAATAACAGATCAATCAGTTAAAATATTGCATAAATTAATCCCTGATTGTCATATTGGGAATGAAGGGCAAGCTTACAACACTAACAGAGCACATATCTAACAATTTTTAACCACTGCAGCAGATATCAGACCGATGGGCATTAGAAAGATTTACTGTGACTAAGAAAGACGCCTTTGACCAAATCATTGAAACAGAGAAAAATAAAATTGAAGCTAAACTCATTCTTATTGAGTTGTTTGAAACAATGTACAAATATCCACAGGGTCTATTGTAACATAGAAATTCTTACAACAAATGTAGATAGCATATTAAAGGCATTACATGATAAGGTAGTTGTGGGTGTGAAAAGTGGACCTGTATCTATATCTGGAATACACAACACTTCAATTAAGTCATTAGATGCATGGTTAGTAAATCAATAATCAATGAATAATAAACCATTACAAAGTGACCTATTGCCTTCTAGTAGATGCGAGTTTAGATTGCTCTCAGATTGCTAAACTATCCAGTGACTAGACAACACCTAAACGAAGGATTTTTAAATCTATATGAGCATGAATATGAGCTAAATGGATGCAAGATTTAAGCTATATATGCAAGATTAATCTAATATGATTTAAGCAATATACGAATATTTAAGCTAAATGATTTAAGCAATATGAAATAACTAATATGCAATATCTCAATGCAAATTCTCAATGAACCTAGAGCAAAAACAACATAATAACAATATATTCTCAAGGATCTCTGAATGAGAGATCAGAACCTAAATTTATAGAAAATTCAGAAAGAAACCAACGGCTGAGATCAAATGATGATGAACGGTCAAGATTTACCAAGAGGAAGCACAATCTAGGTGAATTGATGTGATTGGATGCTTTTCTCAGTTTTAAAGGAAATTGAACTAAAATTAAAATAAAATCGGGAAAAAACTGATTTATTCTCTATTTCATTCAATTTTAATATCTAATTGTTTTAATTGCTTTCTTTGAGATTATTTATCAATTTTTAATTTGTTTTTCAAGATTATCTCCAATTGATTTCTTTTCTCAATTTTTAATTTTTTTTTTTTTTGTCAATTAATTCCTTTTTTTATTTGTTTCCTTTTTATAAGATTTGTGCTCATAACTTCCAATTCCTCTTTCTTGATTTGTTTCCTTTTTTGAAGATTTATGGCAATTTTTATTTATTTTTCAAATTAATTCCTCTTTTTGATGATTTAATGGCAAATTGATTTATTTAATTTAATATGCAAAAGATATTTAATAAAAATATATAAGATAATTGTTTAAAATGATTTACTTGGAATGATTTAATTAATTAAATAAATATTTAATTAATATTGAGTGATTAATTTTGCCATGTGACATTGATGATTTTAGAAATTAATTGTGTGCTCAAGATTTATTTAATTCCTTTGGTTAGGACCTTGGTAATGTTGTCGAGATTAGGGGCTCATGGTTTAGATGACCATTTTTAGGGTATTACATTTGCCCCTCTTTGAATTAATGTGCGGGCAGCGCGTTGGTTCAAAGAAAATTTGATATCTAGGAGATACCAGTTCTGAACATGATTGATCATGAACCAGATGAAGAGTGAGGTATTCAGCTTGTTTTGAAGCGATGAAACTGAACAGAGTTGATTAAAGAAAAACTGATCCCGAACTTGATTGAACTAGGATCAATGAAGAGCAAATATATCAAACTTGAACTTGATTGATCAAGAAGCGGATCTTACTGATCTAGAACTTGAATGAACTAGACTCAGTGAGCGAAGAGAAAACCAATCTTGAACTTGATTGATCAAGATACGATGAGTGAAGATAAACTGTCCATCTTGATTCAATGCGATGAAACTGAACACCTGCTTAGATTGAGTGTGTGATTGAAGATATTTTGTAAACCCTTGATTGAGTTTAAACGAATAATAAGCTTGATGAAAAGATATGAAACTGATTAAAGTTAAGAGACTGATTTAGACAAAGACAACAATAACTTGATATGAAGCGATAAAACTGATACGCCCCTAGCGATTGATTTGATGAAGCTTAGCTACTTGACTTGTAACAAAGATTGCTAAAAGAAATTCTGGATTTTGAGGTCATGAGTATGCCCCCTTGGGAGCAAAATCAAAAGATAGTGAGGGTTGCACAATGATTTGAAGCATTTATTTTGAGCGATTATAAGTTATTTGAGCACAAAGATTAATGTTCAAGATTAAAATCAGAGTTAATGTGAGAATTAAATTGAGATTTAGTGTTGATTAACGAGAAATTGAGCACAAAATGAAGAAGAGAATGAGCAGTTGATGAAAGTGCTAAGTGGTCAACATCATGAAATTTCAATGAGAGAAGTGACGTCAAATTTCGATTTCAGTCCCGAAAATGGACTCAGGACATCCGATTTTACGAGCTCTTGATTTGATTTCATCATACTTGTGTTGATTGATTATGAGATGTTATTCTATATGCTTTATTCTATATGTATGCATATCTTTTCAGTATAGATGAATGAATGCAAATGGAATATGGATGTTTATTTTTGTTTCTTTTTATGCAAACAAATGATGATGCAAATAAATGAGGAGAATGAGTAACTAGTAATGCAAATGTTTATTTTTCTTCATGCAATAATATGAATGCAAATAAGTATAAAATGAAGTGTATGGATCTATATAAGATGTTCATGTATGCAGCTAACATCTCAATACACAAGTACTCGATCGGAGAAATGATGATGAAAAAGAGACCACTTAGCTAAGAAATGACGAATGCTTCAAACTCTCATTTAGAAGATAAAGAGATCATTGTTGTCATGTCGAAATCACTTGAAATGCATAAAATTTGGGATGAATGCAACCTAAACCTAGTCACTAGATTTGGAATGCTTAATTTTCATCACTGAGTGTTTTACAAACATAGTAGGCAAAATAAAGTTCCTTCCTTTTCATATGTAATATTAATTATCTTGTCCACAATGACCCTTTTTTAATTCATATCCTTGGATAGATCGCGCATGCATTCAGATTGCACATTAAAGAAATTCCCTCAAAATAGACAAAGAAATGACTCCAACTTCCCTGTAGCATACAAATAAGCGGAGTCGAGGTATGTGTGGCGATTTCACCTTGATGTGAAGGCACTTATCACAGACACCCAACTGATTAGATGTTTCCAGATCATCGGAATCATTCCTACAAGTAGAAAACAAAGAAAAGTATTATGCCCCCAATCCTTACTCCTCTTAGTCAAGATAGACTTCCTTGAGTTACTCAGAGGGAATAATAATCAAAAAGAAAAATTTCATGCATATCTCAAATAGTTTAGTGGTTGTTTTCAGTAGTATTGTTTTGCTTGTGTACTCAGTGATAAAACTCTTCAGTAGTTGGGAGACAAGTGACTAACTCGGAGTGGATGATCGGTTACCACTGACTGAAAGATGACTTGGTTGATACTGCTTAGGATATATAAATTGCTCAACTGATTACCCTAAGACTAGGACAGTGATCAGTTTCAAGACATGACGGTTCTAAAAGAACCAGGATGTCACGAAAGTGACTAAAAGATATGTACAAGCTAAAGCAAAGATGCAACATTTCAGTACAAGAGATAAGACCAACCTGGACAAAATCCAACAGCCATACTGATCTATGTCATTGTTTTGATTTGTGTGATCATTGGTAGGAATGTATGGTTTCAAAGAGTAAGTACCTCGTATAAGACCAATCTATCTGGTTTCAAGTGTACCCTTCCTTGTATAGGACATGTTGATGTTTGATAGAGATTGATAGATTGATTAACAAGACATGTGATAAGTTTGATTGCAAACTTTGAGAGTTTTACTGTGGTTGATTTGGGTTGAAGGATGGTCTATGCTTTCTTGTTTCGATTTTTCAGTTTTTTTATTTTTATTTTGTGAGTTTTTTTATTTTTAGGATTTTGTTGAGGACATTTTATGATTTTTACAAGTTTCTTCAAAACATTTTAGGATTTTTAGGATTTTGTTCAATACATTTTATGATTTTTGGGAGTTTGTTCAGGACATTTTATGATTTTTAGGAGTTTGTTCAGGACATTTTATGATTATTATTTTTATAGGATTTTCTCAATTATGCCCCCAGTATGTAGACGTATATGACATGATGATCTACAGAATGCATGTGGAGACAATGAATTTTTGATATGACCGATGTTAATGCAATATGCATGATGAAGATGCATTTCCTATTTGAACAAGGATGACTGTGTTTGTTTAGCACTTTGTAATATACCAATTAAATTGGAGGTACAAAAACTTTCATAGATAAGTGGTCAGTCGATCCTTAACGTCTCTTGGAACATCCAAATTAACACACTTAGTGACTAGGATTTACAAATGGAGACACAGAAAACTTCCCCATGGATTCTTGAAACTTTGATCTTCTTTTGCCCATGAGAGTGCAAATGAGTTAATTCCTGCTCTTGTGTTCACAAAAGATCCTTAGCATCCTATATGACTAGCTACGTGGATTATTCTAACTTCAAAAGCATCCCGAATAGAGCCTCACTGCCAACAAGCTTTTAGAGCTCCGACAAGGTTATAGACTGTAATTTCTCAAATATTGCTCCATTGCCAGTAGGCATCCATAGCCCTGATGGAGCTACTCCCATGTTCCCATAGTCAAGCTTTTCATCGCACTTGTATGTGTGATATTTGAATTATATATCATTGCTCTTTTGCCTTGAGATGAATATTTGGCATGGCACTTTGTCTTTTTTTTTTCTTTTTCTTGCCTTGACTTGTAAGTAATGAAACCTACTTGGGTGTGACAATTACAATGACGCTGAAGTAGAATGTTAGATTTTTCACTAGTCATATGATCAACTAGGTGTCTAGAATGAATTGGAGATTTTATTAATGTGTTTGAGATATAGCAATTGATAGATTTTGGGTTAACAAGTCTCGAATAGTGAAATCACTACCCAACCATAAGTAAAGTGTTGTCACAAGGTAATGTTGAAAAATGAATGACCCTGTGACCTCAAGGACTTCATGTCTGAATATTTAAGAAAGGAGACGATCCTTGTCTGTCTTGAATGCAAAAAAATGATAAACTTGGACATTTGCCTTGTTTGATTAATGCTGCTATATGCAAATGCAGAATTTTTGTGAATGCGAAGCATTTGAAAAAGAAACTATATGCAATGAAGTGCTTTTAAGAAAATGATATGCAATGCAAAAAGAAAAACTGAAACTAACCCAACCCTTAGATATATATCATTTAAGGTGCATGTTTTTCATAGGGTCAAGGATTTTTGTGTAGGTAGCTCATTGGTCTTTGCATAAAGATATCTTTCCAAGAAGGACTCGACTAAGTGTACATGTCCAGCATATCCAATGTTGATTTCCTTAGTTTTTGGATTTTGTGATGAAACTAGGGTAAAGTCTTATGAAAAGGATCGGATAAGGGGTATGGAAGGATGAAAAAGAGGTGTTGGATAATGGATCAGATATTGAAAGTTTGGTGCATGAGCGAATGGAAACATTTGCGGGATCACCATTGGCACACATCTTGAGGGATGGTGGATTGATGGAGGAAGAGTGGATCTCATATTTTGAGATTTGGATGGAGTAACAACTAGGGATTTCGGGACATAAGGATCCAAAATAGATGAAGGAGGTGATGGAGAAATAGATTTAGAAGGTTTGGATGGAGGAACAACAATCTTGGTTGTTGATTTGGATTTTTCTTTAGACTGTTGTGCTTCAAGGAGACGCTTAGGGATCCACATGGTTTTTGATTTTTCATGCTTTTGCAATTCCTTGGAATGCATTTCTTCTACAAGTGCTTTAGGAACCCATATAGATTTTGATTTTACTTTTTTTTTCTCAGTGGGCCTTTGTGTCCTTTTAGATGGATGGAAGGTATGAAAAGATGTATGCCTTTGTTGATCTTACACAAGGGATGAAGGAATATAGGGTCCTAAAATGGATGGAAGAGATGAAGGGGAAGGTGTGTACCTAGATTTTTGTTTAGTAGGGATAACAACATTTTGAGGAATGTCACTGAGACCATGACTCTTAATATTGTCTTTAACGTGGAGGGATTCTTGCTTGTGAAGGTCTACCCCTTTACGTTTATAAATATTTTGACTTGTAGGATCATGAGAGGGCTTTGTAGGCATGACTGATGTGTGAGGTGAACATGGAGGATTATGACAAGGAGATGAAGGTATACTTTGATCTTAACATGGAAGAGGACCATTGGATAGAGTAAGAAGGGTGTTTGACTCTTCATTTTGAATAGGATCATTTGAAAAGGTGGAAGAGGCATCATGACCTTGTTTAGGAAGGATTCTTTGCTCTTGAGATGGAAGGGGATCATCTTGGAAGAAATGGAAAGGTATAATGGGATCCTCATGGGATTCTAGGGAGATAGGATCTTTTTCAACCATTGGATGGGATGGCCCTTGAGATAGCCCTGGAGGATCAACATGAGAAGTTTCATCATTAGGTTCATTATTTGAGGGATATAATATGGACTGATGTTGAGAAGCCTTAGGAGATGGAGGCATCATGGAAGAGATGGAGGTGACATGTGGGCCATTTCTAGACATAGGCTCATCATTTTGAACATGCTTGGTAATGACATCTAGTTTCTCTTTAGGTGAATTATTATGATCTTCAATTTTAATAACACCATCATCAAGGAGGTCTTGAATTTTATGTTTTAATTCCATACACTTTGAAGTCTTATGTTCATTTTGTCTATGATATGCACAGTATTTACTCAAAATTTCACATCCCCATGTGGTCTTTTTAGGCAATATGATAAGATTGTTCTTAAGAAGCTCTTCCAAAGATGACTCAATAGATTGCCCCAAAGGTGTAAAGTGCCTATCCAGGGGATAAATGTCTTTTTGTCTTGGTGAAAGTGTCTTATGAGATTGTTTGAGATTTGGCTCTTGATTGTCAATTAATTATTGGTTTTTTATTGTCAAATCATATAATCATTTTAGCATTCCTTAAAGTTTCTCACTCTTGATATCATGCATTTGTTTCTCAAATGGAGTCATTGATTTATTTTGTTGGATTTTCATGTCATATATTTCTTTCTTCATATCTTGAGTCATTTGAGCCAAGGTAGCCATGGGAATTGGAGATAAGCTATCCATTTACAGTTGATAGTGAGAGGTGTTACAAATGTCAAGGTGAGATCAAAGGTAGTTGTTCGTTGAGGCTAGAGGTTGATGTTCAAACTTATGCAGGTGAGATACACTGACTCCGATTTTGAGTTGAGGCTAAGTAGCCTAAGTGATACTCAAGAGTGAAGCTTGGACAACAAATTGGTTGATTGGATTAAGTTGATTAAGCTATCTAAGAGGTAACTGACAAAATCGTGCAACACAGTTGCAGAAGGTACACTACCAAGGTGTCTTTATGCTCGAGTTTAGAAAACCAGGAATAAGCTTGATGTTTACGTTTCAGGACTGATCAAACAAGATTGTTAAAAGCCTTGTTTTTAGCAACTTTGAAAGACTTCTAAGAAGTGACTCATATGACAAAAGACTAGACAAAGATGAGATTCTGGCAGACAGAGTTTCAATGACTGACAAAGACTAGTTTTTGATAAGGACTAAGTTTTTTATGTTTGACAGAGACTAGTTTTGGACACGAACAGTTTATCACTGAGTTGTTGATTTGTTTTCTCTAGTTTTAGTTTTTCAGTTTCAGTTTCAAGGATGAAAACATGCAAGATATATAATAATTCAATCACAACACGCTAACCCTACAGAAGTTGGCTTAGAGAAGAAAATCTTTGCTTGCTGACTTAGGTACACACCCAATAGCTAATAAGAATACGGCTGTTGGGTCTCACGCAATGGATTCTCAATGTCGTATTAGCTGACTCCAAATGCTAATGGGGGCATGATATGGCAAGTGTCTTGGGAGAGTTACTATCTCTCTTCCACAAAGATTATCCCCCTTTCAGAGGTGAATCGGGTAGCCTCTATCTTATAGTTCTTAGTAAGGGTTTTGTTCGGAAGGACCGCCTAACTGTCACGCAAGCGCGATTTAGATATAAAACCCAGAATGATGTTGAAACTGTGTAGTCACACAAGCATGATTTAGACCGTGAGGCCCGACAAGATGCTCAACATGAGACACTCCTCATAAATGAAGCACTGCCACCAATTATTCTGTCTCCTAGGACTTTCACCCCAAAAGCATTTTATTATAGTGAGTTGGATTCTTGGCTTTGGCCAGACTCACTTGGGTCGTTCCCTCTCACCAAGCCTTAGGGGCTTCTCGGGAGGCAGACCCTCTAAAGGTATCAACAGATTTCAAACTCTAATAGAAAAAACCTCAAGGTCTGGATTTCTGATTGTCCAAATGGACAAGAGTATACTCTCCTACTCTAAATCTCCCAAAAACACATAAAACAAAACTTTCCCTTATATAAATTGAAGTGTTCCTAAAAATATTAAGAAGACAGAATGTTTGTTTGTATCTCCGGAGGCAACCTGTAAAACAAAGATATCAGTAGTTCGAGTTTATAATCTTTGGCAAGCGTATGTTTAATGATTGAATTCTTTGTCAAGAAGACTTGCAAAACATTAAAATCCCAAGATTAGTTACCAAAATAGCATAAAAAAAAATCATCAAAAGAAAATTCTAGCATGCAAATTGTAAATTAAACTAATCTAACAAGACTTTCCATTTTTTATGACTATCCTAGTTATGACAGTTTTGATAGTACTACACTCTGTCACTTATAACTTTTCAACCAGAAATAATTAGGCGAATCTCTTCGGTGGAAATGTGGAAAACTTGGTTTTCAACAACATATAAAACTTTTGTTTAGATCCAAGGGTTCAATAAAAATTTGTGCCCTTCGAACAAAGACCATTTTTGACTATCACTGAAGAATAAGTAAAATGATAGTAAGGCACTTTGTCATTAATAACTTTCAAACCAGAAATGCTTAGGCTAATCTTTTCAGCGAAAATGTAGAAAAATTGGTTTTAAACAACATATAAAAACTTGGTTTAGATCCAACGGTTCAATAAAAAGTTATTCCCTCCAAACAAAGACCATTTTTTACTGTCACAAAAGAACAAGCAAAATGAAAGATTTTTATTTTCAAATTTAACACATGTTTATTAGTTATAAAAACCAAACATTAAATTTGTTAAAGAAACATTAAAAATCTTGTAGTTGTGGGTTCAAGCCCCACAGTGGGCGACAAAAATGTATGTGTGAAAAGTGGACATGTATCTGTATCTGGAATACACAACACTTCAATTAAGTCATTAGATGCATGGTTAGTAAATCAATAATCAATGAATAATAAACCATTACAAAGTGACCTATTGCCTTCTAGTAGATGTGAGTTTAGATTTCTCTCATATTGCTAAGCTATCCAGTGACTAGACAACACCTAAATGAAGGATTTTTAAATCTATATGAGCATGAATATGAGCTAAATGGATGCAAGATTTAAGCTAGATATGCAAGATTAATCTAACATGATTTAAGCAATATGAAATAACTAATATGCAATATCTCAATACAAATTCTCAATGAACCTAGAGCAAAAACAACATAATAACAATATATTCTCCAGGATCTCTGAATGAGAGATGAGAGCCTAAATTTATAGAAAATTCATAAAGAAACCAACGGCTGAGATCAAATGATGATGAGCGGTCAAGATTTTCCAAGAGGAAGCACAATCCAGGTGAATTGATGTGATTGGATGCTTTTCTCAGTTTTAAAGGAAATTAAACTAAAATTAAGATAAAATCAGGAAAAAACTGATTTATTCTCTATTTCATTCCATTTTAATATTTAATTGTTTTAATTGCTTTCTTTGAGATTATTTATCAATTTTTAATTTGTTTTTCAAGATTATCTCCAATTGATTTCTTTTCTCAATTTTTAATTCTTTTTTTTGGTCAATTAATTCCTTTTTTTATTTGTTTCCTTTTTTGAAGATTTGTGCTCATAATTTCCAATTCATCTTTCTTGATTTGTTTCCTTTTTTGAAGATTTATGACAATTTTTATTTATTTTTCAAATTAATTCCTCTTTTTGATGATTTAGTAGCAAATTGATTTATTTAATTAAATATGCAAAAGATATTTAATTAAAATAAATAAGATAATTGTTTAAAATGATTTACTTGGAATGATTTAATTAATTTTGAGTGATTAATTTTGCCATGTGATTTTAGAAATGAATTGTGTGCTCAAGATTTATTTAATTACCTTTGGTTAGGACCTTGGTGATGTTGTCGAGATTAGGGGATCATGGTTTAGATTACCATTTTTAGGGTATTATAGTAGCTAGCATTGCTAATTCTTTTAATGGATTAACCTCACTGACAAAATCTGTTGATGGACAAATTTTGTCCTTGGAGAACCAATTTTTTTCTTTTGAGAAGGAGAGAGATAAAATCATCCGAAGAGCAAGGAGTCATAGAGGATTGGCGAGTCCCAGATTGGATTCATTGGGTTTACATAAAAGAGAGTGTATGGACATGATTGCTAAACCCACACTGACAGAAGTCAAAGAGAAGGAAACATTGGAACATTTACTAACTGGACTAGTATCCATATCTGAAACTTTCAAAACCGGTTGGGATACATACCTACAATTGTTGGATAAGGCTTGCCCGGAAATTTTGAAGTTAGTCAAGCTCCAATAAAACAAACAGTATTTATTCATTCTTTTGTTCTAAATTCTTTCACCAGTCTTTGGCATTGATGCCAAAGGGGGAGTGTATATATGTGAAAAATATCAGACATGAACATATGGGAAGGACATCAGAATATCAAAAAGAGTGTATTGCTCAGGAGGAGCATATTTTAGTTGAACCGGCAGAGAATCCATTTTTCACATGACTGTTGCCATCAATGCCAAAGGGGGAGATTGTTGGCAATTGACACTCATTGGATTCATTTTGTTGTCATTGATGGCAGCAAGATCAGATGGAAGTCATATACCGGCATTAGAAGGCATTTACCAGCAGACACCAGCATTGTTGGAGTATCCAGGGTTACACAGGCACTAGCACTGGCACCGACACCGACATCAAGGAAGATTTGTTTAGAAAATCATTTTGTAATTATTGTCAAGGCTGACATTGAATATCTTTTGTAATGTATTATAATCCAACATAAGGTATATTGTTTGTAATGGGTATATAGGTTAGTGTGCTAGGTCATTATGATATCATGATTTTATGTGAGGATAGAACGTGTGGATGTGGATTGTGAATGCGAAGATCATTTGTATGTGAATATTGTATCATGCAATGATTTGTAAATGTTTTGTAAGACATTCTTGGAGGGAAGGTGATACCAGTAGTAGTGTTGAGGGTTTATGAACCGGTACAAAGAAAAGATAGAATTGGAACTCTATTTGGCATAGCAGATGCATTTTGTGAGTTCATTTTCATTGTTTTACTTCATCGGAAGCTTGTAGTCAGTGAGACTCTTTAGTGATGAGTAGTGTGCTCTAGGCAGTGTGCCTTCCTCCATTTGCAAGCCCCCATTATATGTAATATCTTTCATATGGCCAATGAACTGATATTGTGGGTCACAAATCCCATCGTGGTTTTTCCTCTTTGAGGTTCTCCACGTATAAATTCTATGTGTTATGGTGTTCATTCATGTGGATGGTTTATTTGCTTCAAGTTATATATTTATTTGTTTACCGGTTTATATGTGTATGGTATAAAAGGATAAAATCTTATCTTACCGGAAGAACATTGATTCACCCCCCCCCCCTCTCAGTGTCCTTGGATCCCAACAGAGAACCCTTCTACTAGTCTACGCTATCTAAGTTGCAGCCATTTAGGAACTCAAGTCTATTGATAAAACAAAGGTAACTCTTGATTCCACCATTGGTAAATTAACTGCATTTGAATTAAATGGTTTTGATGGAAGTGTTCAGAGATAGGAATCTGCATTTAGAGCCTCAATTTCAACCCCACCTGTAAGGAAAAGCAGAGAAGTTAGCTATAGTCATGAGACCAAATCCAACAGAGAGGTTGATGATGAAGACAGTATGATTGATCTTGAAGCATTGGTGGCCAAGCAGTTACCCAGAGGTACCGGTAAGTACAAAGGTAAATTACCTTTGAAGTGTTTTACATGTAACCAGATTGGACATATTGTTGCTAACTATCCTAATGGGGATAATGAGCAGAAATGAGAGAAGTATAAGAAGTATAAAGGCAAAGGTAAAAGAGATTGTCTCATTGCAATAGATGGAGGAATTACAGTTGAGGAATCTGAAGAAGATGCAAATGAGGACATTGTCTTTGTTGCTATTAAAGAAGAGACATCAAATTGGAAGGCATTAGTCTCTCGCATGGATAGTTCTGGTGATTAGATTATAGATAGTGGTTGTTCACACCACATGACTGGTGACCAAAGTAATTTTCTTACTTTGAGAGAGTTTAATGGAGGTGTTGTGAGATTTGGGAATGACTCACCCTGCATGGTGAAAGGAAAAGGATCCATCTCTTTGAATGGAAAAAGAAGTACAGATGATGTCTACTAGGTTGAAGGACAAACACAATCTTTTAAGTGTTGCTCAACTCAATGACAAAGGTTACCCACTGGAATTCAAGAATAGAGTCTACAATATTTATGGAAGCAAAGGTTAACTAATTGCAACCGGCAAACAAACCAGAGGTAACTTGTTTCATTTAAGTTCTAAAGTCAACAATTTTTTAATTGCAAAAGTAGAAGATAGTTGGATTTGGCATCGAAGATTCTGTCATATAAATTTTGATAACATTGTAAAAGTCAATAAATCCAAATCAATAAGAGGTTTTCCACAGTTGGTCAAACTGGTGAATGCTTTGTGCAAGGAATGTCAGTTAGGGAAGATGACATCATCAACCTTCAAGAGAAAATATTTCTCAGCAAAAAATTTTCTAGATTTGGTTCATACCGACCTTTGTGGACCAATGAGGACTGGGAGTATTCAAGGTGATCGTTATTTCATGATTTTTACTGATGATTGCTCAAGGATGATGTGGGTCACATTCTTGAAAGACAAGACATAAGCTTTTAGCATGTTTAAGGCATTCAGAGCCTTGGTTGATAATGAGAGTGGAAAGAAGATAAAGTGCTTAAGAATTGATCAAGGTGTTGAATTTACTTTAGAGGAATTCACTAGTTACTGTGAAGACAATGGAATTAAGAGGCAACTTTCTACACCTAGGACACCACAACAGAATGGTATTGTAGAAAGGAACAACCGTTTAGTTGTTGAAGCTGACAGGACTATTCTAATACAAGGAGGTGTAGCTAAAACATTCTGGAGAGAAGCTGTTAGCACAACCATTTACACAATAAATCAGATACTAGTTAAAAGAGGTAAGGATAAAACTCCCTATGAGTACTGGTATCGCAGATCACCTAATGTCAGTTACTTTAATATTTTTGGTAGCAGATGTTTTATCAAAAGAGGTGATTATGTTGGTAAGTTTGATGCTAAGAGTGATGAAGGCATATTTCTTGGTTACTGCACCAAGAGAAAATCTTACAAGTGTTACAACAACCAAACCAAGAAGATCATTGAAAGTGTAAATGTCTGAGTTGATGAGCTTCCTGAAAAATTAGGAGAAACCAATAAAGAGAAGGAGGAGGAAGAACCTTACGTACTGTTTTGGGAACCAGAACCGGTGAAGCCAGAAGTTGGAGAACATAACAGAGAAGCCCCAATTCAACTGGAACAAGGAGGTCTAGTAGAGGAAGAAGAAAATGAAGAAGAAGAAGAAGAACCTGGAAATCAAGATCATGTCATTCCAAGGTATGTTAGACTCAATCATAGCCCCGATCAGATTATTGGTGACATGAATGTAGGTGTGAAAACAAGAACAAGGCTTAGAGAGAACTCTTGAATTATTTCTACCATTGAACCAAGAACTAAAAAATAAGTGTTTGCAAATGAAGACTGGATCAAGGCTATGGAAGAAGAACTTGATCAGATAGAGAAGAACAATACTTGGTCATTGGTACCCAGACCAGAGAACAAGAATGTAATAGGTACAAAATGGGTATTCATGAATAAACTGAATGAAGATGGTCTAGTAGTCAGAAATAAAGCCAAATTGGTATGCAAAGCATATGCACAAGAAGAAGGTGAAGACTATGGTGAGACATTTGCACTAGTTGCAAGATTGGAAGGAGTAAGGACTCTACTTGCATTTGCAGCATACAGAGGATTCAAAGTATATCAAATGGATGTGAAGTTATCATTCCTAAATGAAAATTGGAAGAGGAAGTATACATTGAACAGCCAGATGGTTATGCTTTAACTATAGAAAAGGAAATGGTGTGCAAACTACAGAAGGCATTATATGGACTGAAGCAAGAACCTAGAGCATGGTATGAAAGATTGCACTCTCACTTGGTGAAGATAGGTTTTTCAGAGAACCAGTGAAGACGGTAACATATATCTCAAGTCAAAAGGAGACAAGATACTGGTAAGTGAGGTATTTGTTGATGATATCATTTTTGGAGGAAATGATGATGTGTCATGATTTTGCTAATGAGATGAAGAACGAGTTTGAGATGTCACTAGTAGGTTCAATAAACAATTCCATAGGTCTGCAAATCCAACAAATGAAGGATGGTATTTTTATCACACAGTCCAAATATGTGAAAGAAGTATTGAAGACTTTTGGAATGGGAGACTGTAAACCAGTTGGAACACCAATGATTACAGCTATAAACTGTCTAAGGAAGATGATTTTGTATCAGTGGATGAAAAGGAGTACAATTCAATGATAGATAAATTGCACTATGTTGTTCATAGCAGACCAGACATTGCTCATGCAGTAGGATTGGTTGCTAAATTTCAGAAAAGCCCCGAAGGAGACACACATGGTAGCAACCAAAAGAATTTTCAGATATCTAAAAGGCACAATTGATTATGGATTATGGTATCCATATGTTGGAGACTTTTATTTAAAAGTCTATACAGATGTAGACTGGACAAGCAATGTTGATGATAGGAAGAGTACAACCAGAGGAGAATTCTTTCTTGGATGAAGACTAGTGTCTTGGAGTAGCAAGAAGTAGAGTTGTATATCACAATGAACTACAGAAGCTGAATATGTCACAGCATATATGAATTGTACCCAAGCAATCTGGATGAAACACATTTTGGAAGGTTTCAAGTTGAAAATTTTAGAACTGGTAAGGATTTTCTATGATAACACCAGTGCAATAAACATTTCTAAGAACCCGGTGTTGCATGCTAGGACAAAGCATATTGAGCTAAAGTATCATTTACTGAGAGATAAAGTGGAAAGTAAAGATTTGTCACTGGAGCATGTATCTACTAAGGAACAACTAGCAGATATCTTTACTAAACCTCTGCCTAAGGCTGCTTTTGAGTATCTTAGAGGTAAGTTAGAGGTTGTACCCCTACATGAAGTCAATTAAGTAGATGTGGAAGACACCAGTCTCAGAGCTTATTGAAAATCTTGAAGCAGGATTGGTGTAGAGTGAAGCTACTCCACGAGGGGAGCACCTTTTTGCATTTCGGTGAAGCATGGAATGGTTAACCTTCACTTTGACATTGTTGTCAAAGGGGGAGAAGAATTGTATATGATTGATAGTCAATTACCATCTGAAGACATGGAGATATAGTTGAAGAAGAGTACATGGAAAAATGTAAACCAAGATTCCTATACCCATTTATATGTTTTACTCTCAATCATCACAATCAAAGGGTGTTGATATTTGTATTGCCATCAATGCCAAAGGGGGAAATTGTTGGCATTGCATGAAGATTGCATTGATGAATTATAGTGTTGTCATTGATGTCAATAACAACTGGTAATGGAGTTGTACTGCAATCAGTAGTAGAGAAGTGAAGGAAATCGGTATTGGTATTTGAAGCAGAGTGATCAACTGGTAACCCTAACTAGTTGATATGCAGAACCCTAACCAATGGATCTTGGTGAATCGGTTGTGATGATCTATGATCGAATGGTGATCAGAGATGAAGATGCCACATAAGCATGATGCACGTGATGAGTTTCAAATTGGTTTTGGGGGTGAAGATAACCGTTTATCTTGGGAATGAGCAAATGCATAGCATGAAGTGATAACTACATGATGAGCTACAAGATTCGATGTGTGGTGATCCAGGAGCGATTGATGTTGTCTTGAACAATGTGTAGTTGATTTCTATGTAATCTAACGGTCATGTTTGAACCAATATGTTTGTAATCTCTATGATATTTGTAGGTTTTGTGATGCGTTACTGACCTATTGTATTTGTATTTAAGGTCGATGATTTTTTTGTAATTGTGTTGGCAATTTGGTTAAGTGTGGTAGTGTGATTTTTGTCGAACTAGAAGGAGTGTCTGCAGAATGTTTTGAAGGCAAATAGGAGCAGAAAAGGATCTGATTAAGCAAAGCAGTGCTATTACCAAATCAAAAAAGACCATGTTGTTCTCTAACCATTACAACTGTTAAATCCCTTAACCAAGTAAACTTTAACAGGCTTGGTGTTGTCTAAATCCTCTAACCAGGTGGTCCATTAATTTGGATTTGAAATCCTCTATCAAGGTTACTCCTAACGGGGTGTTGCCTTTAATAGGGTATTGTAGTCAATCCCTTAATCAGATGGTCCCTAACCAGATCTATTCTTAACAAGACATTATTGTATAAGCTTCTAACAAGGCTTGGCTCCTAACAGGGCGAACTTCAAAAGGGTTCAAAATGCTTGTGGGTATTCATCCCCATCGTGGGTTTTCCCATTTGGGTTTCCACGTGAAAAATCATTGTGTCAAGTGGTGAATGATTTTGTGGATGTGTTTTGATATGGTTGATATGATTAACTAGTAAAGCCACTTAGATATGTTTAGATGACTGGACATGATCTGAAATGAGCTATTACTGATGTTAGTAAAGTGGTTAATGTTTTAGTTAAATGGTATGCGATTTTTAGATCTGTTACATTGTATCATTGATGTTTTGGTTAACTGGTAAAGTTTGACAGTGCAGTTACAGTTTTAGACATAGTGTCTAAACCAGTTTAGATTAGCAAGTTGTTTCTGAGTCGGGATTAAGTTTGGTGAAAGTTTAGTTTGTTTTCTATCTACTGATTCACCCCCCGCCCCCCACCTCTCAGTAGTTGACTAGATCCTTATTGTTTCATCATATTATCAATAATACACCTTGGTGATTTTGTGTGAACTTGATTCTATATATAAGGTTGGCTAGTTGACCATTTTGGCTAATGGGTTGAGCACATATCTTGTTACCATTTCTGAGAGTTTGAATTGTTGCATGGGATGTGTGATTACATGTTTGTTCACATGGAGTGCTTGCAAAAATATTGTTTTTTCAAAAGTGTTCATGGAGGACTTTGAAGATGTAATTATTTCATTAATGAATAATACATGAGTGTTGGATGCTTTTGGAGGCTAGGTTTTTTTGTCTTCATGGTTTTCCCAAGGTATATCTTGTGTCATCTTTGATGGTATATTGTATAGTATTTTGCATATGAGTTTTGAGTACTTGTTTGCATAAATTTATATATTTGGGTTATCTAGAGATTTGTCATGTATGGATGCAAATTTCCTAACACATTTTTGTCTATTTTCTCTTGTTTGGGGAGGAGTTTATTGCCATTAGGTTTTATCCTTTTCTTTAGTTGTACGAAATTGCATTTTTACATGGGTACCTAACATTTCCTTGTACCCAATACTAATCCTTGCATTATTACATCATTTGTATATGTTCATCATTATATATAAATTGCACTTAAAGATGACGTCAATGTTAACAAGAGTGTTTCATATACGATTTCCCCTTTTTAGTGTGAAGATCGTTGTAATAGTTCCTAGTCAGATCCTTTTTACATGTGTTCATGTGTTAAGTTTACTTAGGGAGATAGGAATCTTTCTAAAAGTATATATTAGACATGTGATATAATCCCCTATTTGTCACATGAAATAAGATTAATAAACTTTTCATCATCCTATTTTGTCCTTGCTCTTAACATTTCCTATATAAGTAAGGTCTTATATGTACATTTGACTCATGCATGTGCACATTGATTGATAACATTTGATCTAATATTATTTTTTATATGGTATTGGAAATTTATGCTTGTGTATTTATCTCTTGTAGAAGGATATTTTGGTTTTGTGGGTGACCTTGGTAGCTTGAGTCCTTGAGTGACTCTAACATATTTGACATGTTCTCATTCAAACATGTGTCAGTGATCATTGGGATAGTGTGAATAGCTAGGATTTTTTATGATAATAGTTGTAATCTTGTTTGTGGATTCCCCCAAACATTTTTTGCAAAAAGGTGCAAGACACATAAATGTGGCCCTCTTTGAAATACATAATGAAAGAAAAATATAATCATCAATATGGAAATTCAAGTATTTCTAGTAGGAATTTAAGATCTATCAAGAAGAGAAATTTGAAGATATCAATCAAGTATACTATGATCTCTTATCATGTATTATTCATTGTTATTATGTTATACCAACATATTATAGAATTTTGTGAGAGAAAGTCATCATTACCTTACATGAGATTCAAGAAAGTGTTTCATGCTCAAGGTAATCATTATTTTTTATGTTACTTCTTTGTCTATGCTTGCCTAAGAGCATATGATTTTTATATCTATCATAATTTTTATTATGGAGGTGAGAACACCAACATGGGGGTTTTACTTGGGAAAGCCCCTACAAAGCACAAGATTTTCCTCTCTTTTGTGTGTGTAGTTGCATATCTAAGGGTTTCAAATTGTGATAGTGGCACCAACGAACAAATTATATAGTAACTAATAGTTTCAAAATTTACAAAGCCAAAAACCCTAAGAGTACAGTGCCTAGTGCTAGTGTCTTGCTAATTTGGCCTTAGATTTTTAGGACAACAACCTAGATACATCCTCATCTAGTTCCTGACACTAGCATCTACACTTTTCTACTTTTGGACTCTAACGCCTAACACCCTTGTTCTTCTTAGTCAAGTCCAGGTTGTAGCCATGGGTTCATCACTATACCTCATTTTTAGATCTACTACTTTCATCTGTATTTCTAATCTCTTTTTCATTTTGTTAATCTTGTTCAATTTATCCTCTTTTAGCGTTGTTCTCTACACACGTTCAATCATCAACAACACACAAATAATCAAATAAAAAAGGTATGGATTTAAGACAATTTTGCTCTCCCTTGAGTCCTATAGTCAATCCCATTCACACCTAATAATGATGCACGTGCAAAGGAATTAATCCTAGGTTAAATCCATGTTACTCTAGGATCACATTTCATGGTCATTATTTTGGTTGATCCAACTTATCTTGCACTTGCAATCATTTTAATTTTTCTTGCATACATTGTTGTTCTTCATTAATTTGCTAATTAGTGGCATGATATATGTGAGTATCTTATTTGGAATTCGTAGAAATATTGTGTTTATTTTATAAAACAAAAATTTAAAACATTTTCTTCTAACATCTCATCAACCTATCCTCTTATCATCACTTTCTTCCGTTTCATCACTTTCTAGGATGATATATGTGCTTTAAAACTTATACTTCTTTATTATTTTTATGACCTGGTGATCTGTGAATATGAAATTCTTATTAGAAGAATTTACTATTGTAGACGCCTAAAACTTGCACACTTAATTAAATGAATTTCATTTATTTAATTATCATTTATCCATCCTATTAGGTTTAATTAATATCTCTTTTTCTTCTATCTAACCATTAATTAAATACAACATTTAATCAATATCCCCTTTCTTCCATTATTTAATTAAAATCCTTTCTGCAAATAAATAAATCAATATTTATTTGTAAAATCCCCCCCACTTGCATTTTCCAACAAATGCAAGTTGCATTAGTTTTAGTTGAAATAAATCTTTTTTTATTTTAAATAAAAATCCTATTTATCCCGCTTGCATTCTCCTACATTTTCCATTAACCTCCTAATCATTCTTCTAGAAGTCTTCAAATCCCTCTTAACTAGCCTAAATTCCTCTAATCATGTCACCTCCCTAAATTTGGAGGAGTCACTTCTCCAAATTTGGGGAAAGTCTTTAAAATGTGTTGAAGACCTAACCTTTTTCAACAATTCAACTTGTTGAGTCTTCCAAACTTGTAAGGCCCTTACAAAAGCCTTGAAGGTTATCTACCTTCCAACAAGTTAACCTCCGAAGTCTCCAAAGAGCATTTAATGCCTCTTACAAGACATCACCCTAGCCCATGATGGTTGTCCCTTTGACCATCATCTAACTTTGCACAAGAGTTTAACTCTTGGACAATAGCCCTCATCCTTGGATAATAGCCTTATCCAATGGTTCATCCTCTTAAGGTTAACCCTCAAATCATAATAAGCATCTAATGCTTACTTAACATCCTTTCGAGCCTCTTCATGGTGACATTTGTCAACATGAGATTGGATTGAAGATCTCACATGGATTGATAACTTTCAATCCTAACCCTTCTCAAGCCAATTCAATCTTGGCCGTACATTTGACCAAATCATTTATAAATAGAGCCCATTTCTTCAATCCAAGCAGCTAAGTTTGATGCATCTACACTATAGTCACATAGCATTTAGCATTTTAGCCTCTCTTTGAAAGTAGTAATTAGATCATTTAGTAGCATCATAGCCTAGATTTATCATGTTTTGCATATCATGTTAGTAATATATCATGTTAGTTTCATTTCCATGCTTATATCATTTTCATGCTAGTTTAGTTTCATATCAATCTCATCATTTTGCACCATCTCAATATCATAGTTTCATATCCATATCAAAATTACCACTAGGATCTTAGATGCATTCATTTAGATCTTAGATCATACACTATCTCTCGTTCTTTGAGTAGTCATCCCAAGATCAAGTGCTCTTCCAAGCTGAGAGCCACCTTGAATCTAAGGGATCCATGGAGATAGAGGACAATGAGATGATTTTGAAAGTTTTTGACTGACTACCTTGTTTTGTTGATTCTAATCTCTAATATAATGTTTCATTGGTGTGTTTGAGTGGTTTGTGTCTCTCTTGCAAGTCTCCACACTTCCAAGAATACAACTATATAACGACCTCTCATGCTTTGAGTAGCTTTGGCGTTGAACCTAAATTCATTAACACCTTTGCTTCAAGAAGTACAAGAATGCAAGCTTATTTTAACATTAATATTACCTTGTTGATGATCTCTAAGTCATAATCACTTCATGATTCCCTAGAGATGTACCACTCTATGCTACAAGTTCATGAGGCTAAAATTTAAAAACTAGACAATGAGTTGGATAGATTCCAAAATTTCTTAAGCACAAAACCATTGGTCAAGGAGGTTGGCCCTTTTATACATAATCTAAAGATATTTTTATTCAATGATTTACATCGTGTAAAAATCCTATGTATCCCAGTTCACATGGTGGATACAAACGTTATGTCATTATCGAGTGGCACAAAAATCATCAATAATGTGTCTCCTCAAAACCAAGTAAGGACATAGGTGCCAATATCCATGTTGACATCTCCAATTCCTACATTCACTTCTACTATTATGACAACTATTGTATGGTCTAATAATAGTACTAACACTAGCTCTAGAAGTTGATGATCCAACCTCACAAGCCAAGAATCCTCTGCAAGCATACCACTTGTCACTGTTGGAGTTGAGAAACACAACACCATAGAAGCCTAAAGATCTTCTGCAAGATAAAACAATATGTCACAAGGAGAAGAAATGAAGCAAAACAATCTGAAGAACAAAACACAGGAAAATATGCTCAAAAGAGGAGAGCTCAATATTCACCAAAATGTGTAATGATATAATGATACAAATAAATAAAAAATTAACCTTTAATAGGTCAAGAAACCCTAAAGGAAAAACCCTAGGCTTGCACATAATAATTAATAAAAGAATTAATTATTATGCACCTAATGTTACCTTAAGTGTAAAAGATAATAGGGAACTTAAAGAATTAAACAAATATTGCTTAATTAATCAAGTAAAGACCCAATTACTCTAACACCCCCCCTTAAGCTAGACTTAGGGAGAAGTTAAAACCTAGAACAACTACTGAAAGTAGGAAAGATGGGTCCCGGCAACAAGGCTTGATCAGGTACCCAAATACAATGAAATCTCTATGAAACGGAGACAAAGGAGAAAACCCAGTGGGAAAAAATTCCTCTCCAAAAAGAGATAAAAGAACATGCTGAAAGAAAAAGAAGGAAGGAAGGCCTCATAAAGTCCCCCCAAGGACAACTTCCTTCACCCCAAGCATAGAGCGCAACTAAAGATAGCGCGGCGATGCAAAAGGTTTCGTGAAGATGTTTGCAACTGCTCGGCAGTGGGAATGTATTCCAAAATGAGAACACCATCCTGAATCAACTAGTGGATGAAATGCATGTGAAGCTCAATGTGCTTCGTCCGCTAATGCTCTATCGGGTTGTGGGAAATATGAATAGCACTCTGATTGTCACACCAAAGAAGAGTGGGACAATCAAGAGGAAAACCAAACTTAGTCATCAACTGTCGTAGCCATAAGATCTCCTAACTGGCGAGCATGGCAATGCGGTACTCAGCCTCTATAGATGATAATGCATGAGTAGTGTGCTTCTTGCAAGACCATGTGATAGGGCCAGAGCCAAGACAAAAAACAAAGCTAGAAGTAGACCTCCGATCAGTGACATCAGAAGCCCAATCTGAGTCAGTGTAGCCAACAATGTGAGGTTCCCCTGATGTGTAGTGAATGCCATGAGTACTAGTGCCCCTGGATGTACCTCAAAATACGTTTGGCAGCTTGCCAATGACTCTCATGAGGATCATGGGAGAATCGAGAGACAAGGCCAACCGCAAAGGAAATATCAGGACGAGTGTGAGTCAGGTACAACAAACTGCCAACCAACTGCCTGTAAAGTGTAGAATCAACTGAAGGAGTGGGACAAGAAGTAATCAAAACAACCCCTGACTGAAAAGGAGTGGGAGTAGGCTTGCAATCAAGCATGCCAAAGCATCGAAGCATGTCAAGAGCATACTTCTGCTGGTAAATGTAGATCCCATCAAAAGGTTGAATCACCTGAAGACCAAGGAAATAGTGCAGAAGACCAAGATCTCTCATCTCAAACTGCTCCATCAAGGCTCGCTGGGTATGCTAAATCATAGAGGATGAGCTACCTATGATGAGGAGATCATCAACATATAGCACAAGAATCAGGATCGAACCCTCAAGAAGCTGAATGTACACTATGTGATCAGAATGACTAAGGGTGAACCCAGTGGAGAGCAAGAAAGAATTCATCTTCTCATACCAAGCCCAAGGGGCCTGTTTGAGACCATACAATGAACGTCAAAGTCTGCAAACCAAATAACTATCCTGCACAAATCCCTGAGGCTGATCCATGTAGATTTCATCCTGTAGGTCCCCATGCAAAAATGCACTCTTCTCATCCATCTAAAAAACGGGCCATCCCCGAGAGGCTGCAAGAGATAGTACAAAGCGAATGGAGTTCATCTTGGCGACAAGGGCAAATGTCTTGGAGTAATCAATACCCTCAACCTATGAAAACCCCTTCGCAACAAGACGCGCTTTGTACTTATCAATGGAACCATCAACAACATACTTAGTGCGATACAACCAGCGGCACCTAACCATCCTTCTGCCCTTAGGAAGAGGACAGAAATCCCAATTATGATTCCTCATCAAAGAAGAATATTCCTCCTCCATACCGCAATCCCACTCAGGGTGTCCGGTAGCCTCTGAAAACTTCTGAGGATCATCTGAAATAGCATGACTCAAAAGACTAGAATCCACAGTATGAGAACAGGTGCGACGAGTATCTAAAGGATCACCGGCCATAAGACCTGTCGCCTCAATAGTAAGGCGAGCCCACTTGGGCATTTGAGGTGGAGCAGGTGGAGGTGGGGATGGTGGATCATCAGCACCGTCATCAGAATCATCCTCAAAAAGATCTTGAAGAGGTGCAGTGGTCGGAGTAAGCAGAGGAGTAGACACTGGAGTCAGGGTATCCACTGTGGGAAGGCACTCATCAAATTGAACATCCCGTCGAAACATGATCTCTCTAGAATCAGGATCAAACAACCTGTGCGCCTTAACATCCTCACAGTAGCCAACAAAAATGAGGGGTCGGCTCTTCCGCTCCATGGATTTCCTTTGAGCATCAGGAATAAAAGCCCATGCCTCACTTGCAAACACTCGGAAAAAAGAAACATCGGGCTTGTCATGAGACCAAGCCTCCTCAGGAGTCATATGTCGAATTGCCTTGTGAGGCATCCGATTTTGAATATAGTTGGTACAATTGACTGCCTCAGCCCAAAAGGACAAATCCATGGACCTGGACTAAATCATACAATTCGCCATCTCCCGTAAAGTTATGTTCTTGCGCTCAGTGACACCATTCTGATGAGGGGTGTAGGGAATCAAAGACATCAAACTTGTACTTAAGAAAGTACACCCATGTGCGTATGGAAAAGTCATCAATAAAAGTGAGTACATACTTGGCCCCAGAAAAAGGAGTGGGAAATGACATGAGATCACTGTGAATCAACTCCAAGGGTGTCAATGCACGGGAGGCTCTTCCCTCCGGAAAGAGATTTCTATGATGCTTGCCAAGCACACAACCATGACAAACACCATCAGTAAAGGAAATATGTGGGAGCCCAAGAACAAATGGTTGTGTACTCATCTGCTGAAGATATCTGTAATTGACATGGCCCAAGCGCTCATGCCAAAGCTGACTCACTGAATCTGCATGTGCTATAAGAGATGAACCTGTACCCGAAGGGAGCTCAAAGTCATCAAATCTGTAGAGACGAGATATAGTATCAACACTACCAGTAGCCACAACCAAATCAGGGTCATGGAGGTCCCGAATAACCACATCATGTGGTGAGAACTCAACTGTCTTACCAGAGCCAAACTGACAAATCTGATAAATGGACAGGAGGTTCGTCGAGATGTTAGGGACAACCAGAACATTCTGTAGAGTACCCCCATCCAAAAAAACAGAACCTGACCCAAGATTGAAAGTTGAACTGAGTCACCCACTGCAATCTATGAAATACCACAAGAGGCAAGAAAAGTAACCAACTATTGAGTGTGTGTCATATAGTGAGAAGCGCCAGAATCTAGTATCCATGTGGACCCACAGGTTGAAACTCAAGCAGTGAGAGCATGACCTTTCCCTGTGGAAGGAGAAGATGTCTGAGGTGAGGAGATGTGATGTTGTTGCATGGCTTCTTCTAAAGCCTCTAAACATTTCCAACACCTGAAAACTAGATGTCCTTCCTTGCCACAAAAACTGCAAGTGTCTCCTAATTTCTTCTTTGTCTTGGAGGAAGACTCACCAGACTGTGAAGATTTTCCTTTTTTTTGGAGGAAATGGAGGTTTAGAATCAAACTTAGGAGGTTGCTTGGAGGAAGACTCACTGCCTGCAGAATTCTTCTTGGGCTTTGGTTTCTGCTTTTGTTTCTCCTTCTCCTTAGAGGATTGAGCAACCAATGCTTTGTTCTTGGAGCCTGGGAGCTTATCCAACTGAGAAATATGAGACTGCTCACGAGACAAACGCTCACAAAAGACATCAAAGGTAGGCATATTGAAATGAGCACCCAAGCCATCCATGGTGGAGTAGAAAGCAGAGGCAAAAAACTGAAAGTAACCCCGAAGCTTCGAAAGAATCAAGTGAATGCACTCTGTGTCTGTCTTGATCTTGCCACATCCCTGAAGAACAGATCTTGTAGTCATGAACTTGTTCAAAAAATCCTCAATGGTGGGAAAGGAATTAGGTGACAAAGAAACCAACTATGTCTCAATCTGTAATACCTGAATCTCATTAACCCTCCCGAAGAGAGAATCAAACTTCAACCACATAGCCCGAGGAGTGAGCAACTCATCAAGGTGAAACAGAAAACTGTCAAAGACATGCAAAGAGAGCAAACCCATGTCCTCATCCATCTTGTTCCTGTGCTGAAGAAGCTCATAAGGACGCTGCAATATAGGTTGAACCTCATCCAAACAAGACCACAACCCTCGTGCCCTGAGAAGCCTCGTGATGTGAGGCTTCCAGGTGTGATAGTTGTGTGAAGTCAACAACTCAACTAAAGGATCTGCCATGAGAACAAATAAACTTTGCACCTGCTTGTTGGTTTTTTTATTATGTGATCTTTCAGAATATACAAAAGATGCAGAAGGGTTTATTCATTTTTTAGAGTTTTGGTGTTCTTGATTTCTTATATAAATGACAAAAAGCGAGAAAAAACACCCCCCCACAATAGATAAACCCAAACCCTAGTACATACTAATGAGAAGGAAGTAGTGCGTAAGCAAAAGACTTCAAACTGATATCTCATGTACCTGATGAAAATTCTGAGAAAAAAGATCACAAATCTGAATAGAGCATGTTGAGAGCTTTCCAACGCCTATTTGTTTTCGAAAAACAGAATCCATTTGCACAATCTACGACCCCGGAAGTGCAGAAAAGAGGCCCGACTTTGTCTGTAAAAAAGTACAGTCAAACAACAGATTCGGAAAAAAAATCCACCACCATGATGTCCCGCTCAAAACCAGCGTTCCGACACCTATTCGTTTTCCAAACAACGACTCTGGATACCCAAGATATGACCAAAAAACGAACCCACCCCTCAAAATGGCTAGAGGGTGGTGGTCTGGTGAAGGAGCCAAGAGGAGGTGGCAGGATGGTGGCGGTGGTGGTGGTCGGGCCGGGCAAAAGTGGTGATTGTCGGGCTGGGCGGAGGTGGCAAACTCGCTGGCGGCGGTGATCGGAGGGCCAACGGGGGCTAGAAGGCGGGAGCCGGCTAGGGCCGGAATGCGGGGGTCGGTGAGGGGCCGGAGAGGATGTTGTCGGGGACTGGAAAGGGTGTCGCCGGGTGCTGGAGAGGGTGCCATCGGGTGCCAGAGCCGGTAGGAATGCCGCCGGGGGTAGGGAGCCTGCAGGCGGGTCAGACTGGCAGGGCCAGTCGTCGTACGATGGCCGAACTGTCAGTCTGTACCCTACGTAATCCACAAAAAACAATTTTTTAAAAAAAACTTGCTTTTAACACGATTTTGTGATTTTTTTTATTTTTTAAAATCAAAAATCCGGTCTGCGTGCCGTAAAAAGGCAAAAAAAAAAATTAATTTTTTTTTTCGATTTGTGTGCCATAGCCATACGACCTAGTTTTGGAGAAAAAAATTCACCCAGATGCTCAGGAATCAAAAATAGACAAATTTTATATGACTATAAGGGTTTTTGGGCCTTCTGAGCACGATGATGAGGTCCATTTAGGCCCAAAGTGCTCAGAAAAAAAATTCTATCCCTAAGCACACAAAAAAATTGCTTGAAACTCCAGATCTACTTCCAATGCAAAAATTCTCAAAAACAGGAACAGATAGCTACAGATCTGAGCTCTGATACCATGTTGGAGTTGAGAAACACACCACCACAGGAGCCTAAATATCTTCTGCAAGCTAAAACAATCTGTCACAAGGAGAAGCAAAGAAGCAAAACAATCTGAAGAACAAAACATAGGAAAATATGCTCAAAAAGGGAGAGTTCAATATTCACCAAAATGTGTAATGACATAATGATACAAAGAAAAAAAAATTAACCTTTAATAGGTCAAGAAACCCTAAAAGAAAAACCCTAGGCTTGCACATAATAATTAATATAATGCACCTGATGTTAGCTTAAGTGTAAAAGATAATAGGGAACTTAAATAATCAAACAAATATTGCTTAATTAATCAAGTAAAGACTCAATTACTCTAACAGTCACAAAGAAAGAACAAACAAGGATAATCTACTCAACCCCTGAGAATTTTGTATCGATTTCACTAAAAGATTATGATTACAATGAATCAATGAATCCTTATGAAATGATGAATGAAACCCTAGATGCAAACCCTAATGCAAAATTAAATTAGCTAGCTAGCTCCAAGTGTCACAATAATAATAAATGAGACAACTTAAACTATTATTAGCCTAATTAAATATAATAAAATAAAAAAGCACCTAAATTTAACTTAAGTGAATAAAATAATTAAAAGACTTAATTAAATAAATAATTAGATAATTATCTTAATTACTCCAATAACCCCTTCCCAAGATTAAATTAAGAAAATAATGGCCTAGATAAGGTTACGTACCCACTTATACAATTTAAATTAAATTAAAAACCAGAACCAAAATTACATAATTTATACCTTGATTCTATGAAATACAAACATGTAGGTAATATGGGTAAAGGAAGGACGTTCCCAAGTTTAAAGTTTCATGTGTAATCGATATGTTCTTTCAAATGAAAACATGTTAACTCGAACAATTTAACATTCTTTTTAGCTTTGACTCTTGATATTAAAATAGAATTCAGTAATTAATAAAATCTTATATGGATTTTGTTTCTCCTCAAAGTAGATGAAACAGAAGTCATATTAACTTTTTTATTCTCTTAATTAGAGGCCCCAATGCACTTCCAATAGAGAACTGTTGTTTTTCAATAAGCAACTCAAGTCCCATCTGGTCTCCATAAGTGTAGTGTTTGACCAAAGCATCATTTGCCCATTTAACTATATCAACTTCTCTTAGTATTTAGCAAAATGAGATGATTAATTTAAGAATTTGTGAGTTCTACTTATTATTGATTGTAATAAAATAAATCTAATTTCCATCGTCTAGTAAATTAATAAGTTACAATATAAACATGCAATAGACCGACCATTACACAATCTTGAAGATAGGAAAATGGAAGAAATGGGCTCTTCCACTGAACTCATAAACATTTATAAAGCATAGGTGAATATGAATCACAAGACTAAACGTGAAAATTCTTGTGGTCGACGACTAGAAACACCTTGTTGATTTATCTGGCTAGAACAATTATAAGGTGCCCAAGAATGGGTGAGATCAAGACATTTTTTGCCAATATTCAGTACATATACATGTGTTGAATCAGACGATATTTGATATCAAAGGATACAAGTTCTATGATGAATACCAATTTGCCTTCATGCTAACAATGCACTTTATCTTACGTGTGTTACATGTGGTAATCCTTAGATGTGGCACTAACCATGGAAGCTAAATCTATAATATCACTATGTGTCATGATGGTTTGGCAATAAGCCTCCTATACACAAAAGCCCTATGCGAACACTAACACTAGTCCTATTTGAGTCAAGCACCTATAGAGGTATTCTCTAAGATCATGTTGACTTGTTGGAACGGTGATGCTAACTTCTTGTTCCATGTGGCACAATGTATGCAATGCAACACAAGGTTGAAGATAGTGAATTGAAGTTGCCAACAAAGTTGATATATGTCCAAGATAAGAAAATCAAAAGTCGGGTTGCTTAAGATGATCGTTGGCGCTAATATGGGAGGATACAATAAGATGGCATGGGTATAGAGATAACCAAGGGAAGATTGTAATGAAAATGCGAAACCAACTAGGATGATGCTAGGTAGACTAGATGTTGGTGTTACGTCTGGCATATATTTATACCCTACTAACAATGTGTACGCCCAAGACATGTTAATTGAGTGGTGCACAAACTTCAGATGGTGGCTAAGAGTGTCAAATTCCTAAGGTGTGTTGTTTTAGAGTTTTTCTAGCATTAAGCTTGGCCTGGCCAGTTGTGTACAACACTAACAGCACTACATGTGATAGAATTACTTGTGACCTAATAATGACAAGAAGACTACTTTGAAGTATGATCTTGAGTGACACCTACTAGTCTCAAATCGCTTCATTTGTTTCTCTACAACTTCAAATAAATGACATTGAACCAGGAAATGACTGTACAATGAAAGAAGATGCCTCGTGAAATGAATAATTATATCATGTATTATAAGCTTCTATAAAGTCCTAGAACAATGTAATTACTATTTCCCTATAAAGAAACATATTCCCCCATACTAGGAAAAACTTTCGTACCTACTAAGTACTGCAATTAAATACTGTACAATATATCAATAAAAATGTTGGAAAATTAGCAGTAGTATTTAGCGTTAGATGTTGGTCTGTTACTAGAAGACAAACAATTAGATTGTATGGACACAAACATCAATATAATAATGTGGATAATGTTAAAGAAAATTAAGAATTACTAGAGAATAACTGTGACAATTAGCAATCACTACATGAAAATCCTGCAAACATAGATAATTTTCCATCAAAAGGTAAATTTGGTGAAAGCCTATTAACCAAAGGATGCATTTCTCACAAACCGAAAAAAAATGTATTTCGAATGCTCAGTCTTGTCACAAGATTTCAATAGAAACAAAGATTCATGCAAATATTGACAAGATTGTATATTCTCCATCCTTAGCTAGTTTTAAATTACACTGTTTGAATCCAAATCCACAATTCCTAGTCACCAAGCAAATCAATCTATAAATCCATTGCTTGGTTGCTGTATTGATTTTATAATTCTCTTAAAACAACAGATTTTGTTCTGTTCATAAAGAAATTTTTTACAAGATCCACCCTGTAGCATTTTCCCTAGTGAACTATAATAATATCCAAATGTCAAATAAAAGGGTAGATTGAAGATTGACAGTTCTACTGTATAACACTTGATTTTGGTTTCATTATCCTCATAAACAAATAATCCAATTAAGTTTCTGGCATGCACCAGTTGAATTGCAGTCTCATTTCAAAATTTTGAGGCCATAAACAATAGCCCTTTGAATATCATGATTATCATCCTACCAACCAAACCATCCACCACCACCTCTGGAATTCTCTTGGCTTACACCAACTTCAGAATCATTTTCACTATGATCTGAGTCCTCTCTGATCTTTTGAGGACTTAAAATCAGTCTGTCAGCATTTTCACGAGCCCACTTTGTAAAGTCATATGTAGACACTAATTCTCTTAAAGCTTTTTTTGTCGAATTTTTGGTAAATTTTTCCCATTCTTCCTTGGAGAAATGTTTCCTTTGATGTGTCTTATGAAATGTAGAATAAAAGTCCTGCTCATCAATTGTAGGAATTGATGGGGTATTTGTTGGAGAAACTGATGATGTCCCTGTAGCCAATAGAAAAATAATAATTACACAAAAAACCTATCCCATATCTCAACTGCTTTTGAAGCATGGGCAAGCAGATCTACGAAGAATCGTAATTCCGATCAAACTACAATCTAAGATAGATTACAAAAATATAAATTGCTTCAACAAATGCAAATGGCATAAAGAGAAAAGATTATGCACCTGACATGTATAAACTAGGAGATGGTGTTTTCTTTGATGCAACCAATGGTGATCCTACATTAAATAGGATTAATCAAAAGCAGATCAATCTAATGAGCTGTGTGCTGCAGACACAAGCTCTTGAAAAAAATATGCAGAGTTATGTTGCCCAATAAAGTTAACAGGTCATGACAAAAAAAAATTATATACAGGCTGCTTCAGAAACAAACCATTCCTGAACATGCAAAACACCAAGACACAATAAGAATAAAGTTAAATTCATTTTCCAAGAGTAGATTAAAACATGTTAAGGAACTGAGATCCGATTATAATACCTTTCTTTATTTGATGTATGCACTCCTTGATTCAATACTGATTCAGATTTACTACGGTATGAACAAGTAAGTTCGATTTGAAACGATGAAGGATTGAAGCACTTGTAATGGAGAGATGACTGCACTTGTAGTGGCACTGGTTTTTGTACGTTCTGTGTTTTCCAAATGCAGACCGGATAAGTATGTGAACGGAGAGGCATGTCCATGTAGGGACATGTCTCTACGTGGACTAAGTCCACGTAGAGGCATGCCTCTAGATGAGACATGTCCGTTTGCTAATATAACCATGATAGTATAACACCGATAACAACAATAATATAACATGAGCAATGTTTGATTTAATCGCTATGATTAATATCAATTCCTTTAATTGATAATGATTATCGGGTTAATGAAGGGTTCGGTGCATGGTTAATTAAACATGATGATTTTTAAATCCGACAGAAGCTATAACATTAACACTCCCTCTTAGCTAGGGAGGATTGTGGTATGATCAATAAACTGTACTCTCAAGTTATGAGAGAGGAAATGATCATCTCAATATGATAACATAAAAATATGGGATAGCAATATCTATTCATCATTTAAATGTTACCTTACGATATCATTAAAGTATGGTACATTTAAGAATATCAACCATAGGATATTCACCATACATATATCTTCCTTGATATGTGCACTAGCATCAAGTCTCATGATGCCTATCAAGGAGGATATCTGCACGTGATGTCTCCATTGATACTAAATCTCATAGTATCTATCATGCCATATCTTAGTAACTCAAATATGTACACTATCATGATCTCCATAGACATTATTCATATAATATACGTCATGACAGCAGGTTAAACTATTTATAAGATCGTCACCTTACAATAGTAACCATAATCAGACATCAGTGAAAGATCGTCACCTTCCATGATGTCTCTACAGAATCATGTAGTAACTCACATGATAAATAACATAGATATCTTTTAACATTAAAACATTACTGAGACTCAACCTCGGAAAATATAATTACATTTTTACCATACCAAGTTTACCTCTGAAGTGATTCACTTTTAATTTGGAGAGAGGCTTGGTTAAGATGTCTGCAGTTTGTTCATCCGTGTTGATATATTTCAACTGTATAACATTTCTTTCACCCATATCCCTGATGTAATGGTAGGGGATCTCAATATGTTTTGATCTGTTATGAAATACCAAATTCACAGAAAGCTTAATACAGCTTTGATTATCACAGTGTATAATAGTAGGGGGCATGGATTGTCCAAACAATCCTACCATTAGTTTCCTCAACCATACTGCTTCTTGAGCTCCCATTGATGCTGCAATGTACTCAGCTTCCGTGGAGCTCTGAGCAACTGAAGATTGCTTTCTGCTGAACCAAGATATCATGGCAGATCCCAAGCTAAAACAACATCCTGAAGTGCTTTTACGATCAACAACACTACCAGCCCAATCTGAGTCAGAATATCCGTGAAGACATATTTCTACATTATCATATTTTAGTCCCAGTCCAATAGTTCCACATAGATACCTCATGATGTGTTTTGCTGCTACAAGTTGTATTTTCCTGGGTTCACACATGAATTGGCTGAGAGTGTTTGTTGCATAACAAATATCTGGCCGGGTATTTACCAAGTACATCAGTGATCCAATTATCTGTCGATAGAGAGTAGTATCGACTAATTTTGACTCAGAGGCTGCATCTTTTAGTTTATGTAGATTTGTTTCCATGGGTGTTGACATGGGTTTGCTGTCCATCATTCCAAATCTGTTTAGAATATCAATAGTGTATTTACCTTGATTCAATATGATATAATTTTCTTCTTGCCATACTTCTAGTCCCAGAAAGTAATGTAGGAGACCCAAGTCTTTCATATCAAATTCAGAAGCCAAATCTCGTTTACACTTTATGATTAGATGATCTTCACCTATGATTAATAAATTATCAACATAAAGGACGAGAATTAACATGTTACCATTTGTTACTTTGAAGTAGAGGTTAGGATCTGCTTCATTCTTGGAGAATCCTAACTTGATGAGGTAATTATCTATTCTTTCATACCAGGCTCTAGGGGCTTGTTTGAGCCCATAGAGAGCCTTCTTCAATTTGCAAATATGAGAAGTACTATTATGAATAGTGAAACCTTCAGGTTGCTCTAGGTATACTTCTTCTTCTATGATACCATTTAGAAATGCAGTCTTTACATCCATTTGGTGTATTTTCTATCCCTTTGAGGCGGCAATAGCAATTATGGTCCTTATTGAAGTGTACCGAGGGACTGGAGCAAAAGTTTTCTCATAATCAATTCCGGCCTTTTGAGAGAACCCTCTAGCAACAAATCTAGCTTTGTGTTTTTCAATACTTCCATCTGCTACATGTTTGATTTTAAATAGCCATCTGGATGTAACAATTGATTTTCCTCTAGGTCTAGGCACAATATCCCAGACATCATTCTTCAGAATGGATTGGTACTCTTCAATCATGGCATCCTTCCAAACTTGAATTTTTAAGGCTTCTTCAACATTTGAAGGTTCGGATTTAATGAGTTCACTCATAAGAGAAACATATTTTAAATAACCTCTTGGTTTCTTGCTTTCTCTAAATGTCCCCTTGGGTGCAGCATAGATCTCTGCTTCTTCAATTGTTTTCCTTGCCCATAGTGGTCTTTTTCTGTTAGTAGTAGGTTCAAGAGGTCCAGGAGTAGAATTCATTGGTTCATTATCTTCTACAAGTATCTCCCTCTGAATCTCAGTGCCAGGATCCTCGGTCATGTCTTGAGAAGACTCGTCATCTACTTCATTAGTGTTTTTTGAAATTTTGAATGCAATGTCTTCTTCAAAGGTTACATCTCTGCTAAGCTCAATTATATTCTGACCAAGAACATATATCCTATAGGCTTTGGATGTTTCACTATAGCCAACAAATATCCCTTTCTTTCCGGATGGCTCTAGTTTGGATCTTTTCTCCTTAGGAATGTGGATGTAGATTGGACAACCAAATATTCTTAAGTGACTTAAGTTAGGCTTATTTCCTATGAATGCTTCTTCAGGAGTTATATTATCAAAAATAGAATAAGGACATCTGTTTTGTATATAAATAGCGGTGTTAGAGGCTTCAGCCCAAAATGAGGTGTGAAGGTTTTGATCATGCATCATAGCCTTGGCTGCTTCTACTATGGTCCTGCTTTTCCTTTCAGCTACCCCATTTTGTTGAGGGTTGTAGGGAACAATGTACTCCCTCTTAATCCCGGCTGTACTACAAAATTCTTTAAAGTTTTCAGAGATATATTCTCCCCCATTATCTGACCTTAGAGTTATAATTCTTTTCCTAGTCATGTTTTCAACTAAGGCCTTAAATTCCTTAAATTTTGATAGTACTTCATTAGATTCCTTAAGTTTTAGGAAGTAAATCCAAGTTTTCCTGGAGTAGTCATCAACAAAAAAAACATAGTACAAAAATCCCCCTAAGGAGGGTACTGTCATTGGACCACATAAGTCAATGTGAATAAGTTCAAGAATATTTTTGGATTTCTTCTCACTACAATAAAAGGTCCCCTTAGAGTTCTTACCTAAAACACAACCCTTACATATCCCTCGATGTTCTTGATTTAATTTTGGTAGTCCTGTAACAAGTTTTTCTATGGAAGGTAGGGCACGGAAGTGAAGATGCCCTAACCTTCTATGCCATATTTCATTAGTAGTGGAAACATCATGAGTCAAGGCTTGGGTTTGAACATTGCAAAATTTGTATAAACATCCATCCCGAATCCCTATTGTGTATGCCTTCTTTATGTTTGAGTTCTGAGACCAGGTTAGAACTTTTCCATCCAAGAAGGTGATTCGATACCCTTTGTCTTCAAGGGCTGAGATAGAAACCAAATTTCTTTTGATGCCTGGTAGAAATAGTACTCCTGTTAGTTGAAGAGAAACTCCAGATTTTAGATGAACTGTACAGGTCCCGATTCCTTTCACAGGGTATGTGGAGTTATCTCCTATGGTAACTTCCTCATTTGAGTTTTCTTCAAAACTATCCAGTTGTTCTATGAATCCCGTTATATGACGAGATGCTCCGCTGTCAATGACCCAAGTATTCCTGCTAGCCGTTAATTCACTTGATAGGGCTGAAAAGAATATCATTTTCTCTATATCTTTGTCTTTACTGATTTCAACTAACGAGGCTTGATTCTTGAGTCTTTCCGGCCACTTCATGACAAGGTGTCCATATTGGTCACATCTATAGCATTGTACCTTAGACATGTCCTTCCTTCTTTTGAATGAATGTTTATTGTTGTATCTTCCCCTTTTTCGTTTGAAGTTTCCTTTCTTCCCTTTCTTGTGAGAATTTGTGTTTAGTACTTGAATCTCTCCATTGGTATTGTTTAGCCCAATACCTCTGGGTGTTAGTCTAGACTCTTCCTAAATGCAGTCAGTTTTTAGTCGATTGAACTTTGGAAGTTTGGATCATGTGCTTATCCCTTGAATAAAAGCTTCCCAAGATGTAAGAAGTCTATTGAGTGCCAACATTGTTAATTCTTTGTCATCAATTGTTGTCCAATTGTAGATAATTGATCCCTTAACTCAGTTATTCTTATGAAATAAGATGTAATGGATTCACCCTTGTTCATTTTTACATGATGCAATTGTTGTTTTAGTGAGAGAGCTCAGTTGGTGTTGTTAATCTCATACATGTCTCCTAGGAAGGTAAACATGGCATGTGCAGTGTCCAACTTTGATATAGCAGGAACTATATGATCTTTTACTGCATCTACTATGATCTTCATGGCTTTGTTGTTGCTCCTTTTCCATTGGATTTTCTCATCTTCATCATTTGGTATAGATACGGTATTTTCCACAAATGTATCTAATTCTTGTTCTCTAAGTGTCATCATTAATCTGAGTTTCCATGAGACGAAATTTGTGGCACCCTCGAGTCTGTCTTCAAATCTAAGTCCATTCACCATGATTGCTATTTTCTTCTTGATGGTGATTTGGATTTTATGTAATTATATTTGCTCTTGGTATTATTTTCAATGTGGCTTTGATACCATGTTAAGGAAATGAGATCTGTTGAGACATGGACCAGCTAGGACTCGAACCTAGGACCTTCCATACGATGCTGGAGTGCTCTACCATTGAGCTACTGGCACCTCTTGGACCAGTCCATCGTCGGTCCGGGTGTGGCTTATTTCCAACACCAACACCCCCCCTTAAGCCACACCTCTCGTGTGCTTGGGGCTCCTAGCCTGGACCTGGCTCTGATACCATGTTGAGACATGGACCAGCTAGGACTCGAACCTAGGACCTTCCATACGCTGCTGGAGTGCTCTACCACTGAGCTACTGGCCCCTCTTGGACCAGTCCATCGTCGGTCCGGGTGTGGCTTATTTCCAACACCAAAAAGATCTGATTATAATACCTTTCTTTATTTGATGTATGCACTCCTTGATTCAATACTGATTCAGATTTACTACGGTATGAACAGGTAAGTTCGATTTGAAACGATGAAGGATTGAAGCACTTGTAATGGAGAGATGACTGCACTTGTAGTGGCACTGGTTTTTGTACGTTCTGTGTTTTCCAAATGCAGACCGGAAAAGATATAAGTATGTGAACGGAGAGGCATGTCCATGTAGGGACATGCCTCTACATGGACTAAGTCCACGTAGAGGCATGCCTCTACATGAGACATGTCTGTTCGCTAATATAACCACGATAGTATAACACCAATAACGACGATAATATAATATGAGCAATGTTTGATTTAATCGCTATGATTAATATCGATTCCTTTAATCGATAATGATTATCGGGTTAATGAAGGGTTCGGTGCATGGTTAATTAAACATAATGATTTTTATTTTAATCCAACAGAAGCTATAACATTAACAAAACAGACAAATATATGTGCAGCCATGTGTTGTGCACGTGAGCATTCATGTAATTATGTTGTTTGTGGTTTCTTCTTGGTTAGTGTGAGATCCACAGTCCAATGAACTGATTCCTCAGGCTAGGAAAGGCCTAAAACATTTTCTTTTCATGAGAAACGTCCACTTAACAACCTAGGCTCAAAAGAAAATCTAAGCATTTATGCCATTCCTATTAGATGAAAGGATGAACCATTTTTAAAACATATGTCAACTTAACGATGCAAGTGTTATGCAGTGCAGACAAAGATGGTCATATATAAGGAAATGTCTAGCGCTGTGACTTAATCAACAACTGCTGGATCTAGTAATCTTTCTTCTGCGCCATTATTTTCTGCTGCAGGTATGAGTAGTGGAGCATATGCCTGATTGAGGAGGAAACTTATTCAAACCAATTAAATTCCATAATTTTACGAAGTGTGGTAACAAAAGGCTAAAAGCCTCACTCATCCATCCAGAATCATTGTTTCCAGATAGTATTTATGAATGTGACAGTCCCTAGATTCTAATGATGTTCAAAGTATGGACAAATGTACCTCGCATATGTGAGACTGGAGATGGAGTTGCCAAAGATGGACCTGCACAAGGAATGTAATATCAGTCAGATGCAGATTAATAGAGGTCAACATTAGATACTAACCTGATGCTATAATAAACATCACCTATATATCTTAAAGACTAGTTAGATTTTAATATTTATCAATTCTGGAATAAGTGGGCAGAAAATAAGGCTAAGATTATGAACTTCATACTGGCTATATGTGGACTATATGGACTCCACTTCAAGGGTGGTCCTTGAGATCTTGAAACTTCTGCATCATTTGTTGGAGTTTTAATCAAGAACTGAGCACGAGAATTTTTCAGACTAGAATGTTTAGCCCGTCTTAAACTGCGTTTCTTACTTCTTGATGATATGGCCCTGCAATGTGAGCAAAAAAAGTCATGTCATTAGATTTTAGTATTTTCTTTTTCTAAAATTTGGTGTGACCACAACTCACCCTAGTTCATTTTGAATGAACAACCCACATTTTTGAGCTTCAAATCCTTTGAATTCTAAGAATTTATTTCTGATTTGTGATTTCTAGGTTTATCATGGTTTTGTTTAAGTTCAGGTTTCTTCAATTTCCTTTGTCTTGGTCAATTGCCCTCATTGTCTAGTGCCTCATGCTCAAATTCTTGGTTCCAGATTATCTTCCAATACCTAACTTTAAGTTGTAATAAGTTTTGCATCATTTTTCTACTTTCTGAGCTCATCCAGAGACAAAAGGGATTATTCCACATTTAATTCTTTTGGGAGGTCCATCAAGATGTTTGTCCTTTAAAAAGTTTGTTTTCTTACCCCACTTTATTTCAGACTTCATTGTTTTTTATAATTTGCTGGTTCCCAGTTTCACTGTTTTCAATTTATCTGCTTCCCATGTGTATTTCCTAGATCCAAAACCCTATTTAAACAATTTTAGTACTTTGCTATGTCCAACTATTTTGAGTATTGTTTAATCTTGCAATTCCAGAACCAAAACTATTTTTAAACTAGTTTAACCCAAAAGCGCAGGAACCCAAATTCCATGTGAGTTTCAAATGGATTTTGGTTATTATCACATTCATTGGCTTTTGGAGAGAGCACAAGAAATTTAAGAAGCTTTTCATTCTTCATATTTTGGATTTCCGGTTATCATACTTGGTTTAATCTATTTCCTGTCGATTCTTCACCTAAGTCAACTTCATTAATAGGAAGTCTGTTGTTTTCCTGAGCAAGTGAAATTGAAACATTTGTTATTCGAGTGCTTTCTCCAGTTTAGATGCATGTTTTGTACGGACCAATCTGTCGATGTAGTGCAATTAATGAACATCATGGTTCGAAATGTTTTTTGAGCCAATTAAATTTTTTTCCTCAGGTCCCTTTCAGAGGACTTAGAAGTATTCTGTTAACATAGTTTGACTCCTGAACTTGAACTCACCAAGCATTCAAAACTGATTTATAAATTTTTGGATCCAATATTTCCAGTGTTTCAAAGAGTACATTCCTCTTGTCCCTGGGTCTCTCAATTTTCTTAAACCAAACTAAGTGTGTTAAAAGTTATTTGATTTTGTTTTAGCCAAATTATGTTATATGACACTAACATGATGATTCAACTTTTGCAGATGTACCTGGTCGGCAACAAATGGCAGAGTTTAAAGCCCAGATTTTGAAGAGACATCAAGCTTATTTTTTCAAAGCTCGTCAACTTCATCTCCACAGGATGAACAGAAGAAAAGCTCACCATTTTCTGAAGTCAGATTCTTTGAGGTCATTTAAATTAGTGAATTCAGTTTCAGATCTACCTTTATTGAACTCGAAAACAAAAAAGCTAAGTTACCAGTTTGGGTACAGGTATTGTAACCAGTCGCTACGTAAAAAAAAATTCCTTGGGTATTGTTGTGATGTTTTCACACATCGCCCCATTGCAAATGGGGACCCCCACTTTTTTCTGCTTTCTGGGATAGTTGTGTCTTTGGCTATTTGCCTTTCATTTGGAAGAAGTGTAGTATCTCAGGTGGCTAAGATGTGATCAGCTCAGGTCTCTCTCTTTAGGATGAAATGAGGTACAACACTTCCTTTGCCTAACCAAGCTTCCGACTTGCCTCTCCCAAAACTGCCGGTTGGTGCCCAAGCCCGATCCCTATCCTCCATTTCCATTTCCTTTCATCTTTCCATCTCACTCTTTCATCCCACAATCCCTCCATCTTTTCTACCTTCCACTTCTTTCCTTCCACCTCTCTATGCCTTCACCACATTCTCCTATCCTCCCATCTTCATTTCCTTCCATAAATCCCTTCATCCTCTATTACTTTACTCTTCACCTTTCACCCATTCTTCTTCCTCTACCCTCTATCTTCCATCCCCTACCTCCCATCTTCTTTCATTTTTCTTCCCTTATCACCTCTTAACCATCTCATTGACCTTCCCTATTTCCTAGTATCCCATCTCTACACCCTTCCTTTCATCTACTATCCTACCTTCCTTCTGTTGGCAAGAGACACTGCACAGGTCATCTGGTGTTGTCATTGATGGAAACCCAAGTCAGTGATCCCATCCGCAGTACATGATTTGCTTATACCGGAAGTCTGAGTGAAAATTTGGTTAAGTCCGACAAGCTTGAACAGAGTATTTGGCAAAGTTTAGTATTTTGGTCCGGATTACTTTTCAAGTTAATATTTTGTGTTGTGGATCTAAGGGAAAGTCGCTGGATGTCTGGAACATCTTATTTCCATAGTTTTGGTATTCGGTGATAATCGTTATGGAAGTTAGAAGATCTGGTGTACCGGTTTTTGGGTTGAACAGTGAAATATGGCCGACTTGTGTAATTGATCGTTGTGTGGATTTGATGGAGCAGTTTTGGCGATTATTTTGTGATCGAGGATGTTTAGCCGACATTTGGGAAGCATGTGGACAATTCTTTTTGGTCCGCATTAGTATTTGAGATCGGATTTTGCTGACAAGGTGCACACGTTTGGAAAATGTTTTACGTCTTGATGAGCCGACTAGCGATGGATATGATTTCATGTTGCAGATATATAAGATCAATTTAATTGATCATTTTGAGGATGGAAAAGTGTTAGCGATCGATTGTGTGCAGTTTCACGTGCGCAAGGCAGAAATCTATGCTCCGGATTTGTAACAGAACAGTGAAACAGAGCAGAATGAGGTAAGTGTGAATAGTGTGATTATTGATCTTAACTGGAACTATTATCAGGCATTTGTAGATGTTACTTTTTAATTCATATACTTCAGTAATCTATTGTAATAGATTTTTAGGTAGTGAGCCTTCTTTGTTTGAGCAGTGAGCTCTAGGCAATGTGCCTAAATGCATGTGCATTCCCCTTTGTAATATTTCTATACTTCTGCAGAGTATATTTATATTGTGGGTTCATCCCCACTGTGGTTTTTCGCTAAACCGGGTTTTCACATACAAAACTCTTGGTGTTATGGTGTTGTGGTTATTTGCTTTATGTTCTTACATTTTTCTTTTGCTCATATACATTCAGTGGTTGAATGAACAATTTAATAAAATCAAAGATTGCAAAACACTGATTCACCCCCTCTCGGTGTTCCTTGATTCCAACACCTTCCATCTCACCCCACTTCATATCTATCTCCTACCTATCTTATACCTCTCATAACTACCACTCCCTACATCCTCTAACCTCATCTCATATCCGTTACCCCCGTTTTTTCCTTAGCATACCCCTCACTAACCCCTTACTCCCTTCCTAACCTACCCACTACCCACACTCCTTTACCACCCTACCTCCTATCCCTATCCTATCCTAACCCACCCCCCTTAACACCCTTCATAACCCTCCTTGCCATCCCCCCATTACCCATCTGTCATGCATTGCACACGCTCCATGTCGCCGACAGGGTCCCCCCTTCCTGTTTTGAGCCTTTCGTCTTTGCCCTGCTGAGTTTCGCACAGAGTGTCTCACGTCTTTCCGAGCGAGTCTACGACTGGTCCGTCAAGTGATGATATCAAGGGCTACGATGCAGATTGCATAAGGTTTATCCCCGCGAATGTTTGTAGGATTTGAATGAAGGATGATTTTCGCCTGCTGGTGAAGGAGCGAATTTTCTGGCTAAAATGCTGGAGTTGCGAAACTTGCCTAAATACCTTAGGATTCTGAAGCCTCCAAGATCTAAATTTGCATAATCTAGTGAAAACTAGTCTGAGGTCCGATGTTTTACGTAAGTTTTCAAAATTGCCTTAGGGGCCAAATTTCGGACCCAGAGGCCCAAAGGGTTGAAATTTCACTAAGTTAAAAGTTGCCAAAATCGCCCAAGGGGCCGAATTTCGGACCCTGGGGCGAAAATTTCAAAATTTGATGTTTCCCATTTGGTCCGAAAATAATGTAAAATGCTTTTAAACGTTGCAAAAGGTAGCTTCAGGTCTGAAAAACGCCTTGAAGCTCCAAATTCAGACTTTAGCTCCGAAATGTAAAAAATGGCAAATCGCAAAAGGGGCGTTGAAGCTCCAAAATTTATAAAAAGAACGTTTAGGTCCGAAGTCCCTTTTAAAAATTCGCCAAAAGTGTTATGAGGTCCGAAATCACTTAAGATACCCAAATTCGGACCTTGGGATAAAAATGTAAAACACGAAGTATTCCAAATATGCTACAAGCCCCGAAAATCACTTAAAGTTCTCATTTTCGGACCCTGGGGCGAAAATGTAAAAAGTGCGAAATCTTGCAAAAGTGGGCCAAGCCCCGAAAATCACTTAAAGTCCTCATTTTCGGACCATGGGGCGAAATTGAAATGTAAAAGGGGCGAAACCTTGCAAAAAACTCGTCCAGGTCAGAAGTTCACTTTAGATGCCCATTTTTGGACCCTAGCCCCGAAATTTCAAAACCTATCAAATTTGCAAAGAGGTTAAAAGGTCTGAAGTTGGTGCGAGTTTGTAAAAGGCGCGTTTTAGTCCGAAGTTTTCACGAATGACATTTAGGTCCGAAAACCCTTTTTCTTAGATAGCGAAAACATCTAAAAACCCGAGAATCGCAGATAGCGTCTGAGGTCCGAAGTTTTCCACAAGGCATTGAGCTCCGAAGTTTGTTTAAGTTTGCAAAATACGCTTCAAAACGCCCAAAGCTCCATAACATTAAAATCGCGAAGTATGCCTTAAGGCCCGAAAACTCCAGAAATCTCCAAAATCACGAAAGGTTTTAAATGCTCCGAAGTTTGCATAGAGGGCGTCCAAGTCCAGCTCCGAAGTTTTGAAAATTTGTGAAACAGGTTGGGACCTCCGAAATTCACGCAGGATTGGAAATCTCCAAGCTCGCAAGAGACGTTTAAGCTCCGAAGTTCATGCAGGCTGGGTAAGGCCAAGTTTAAATTTCGAAGGGCCTCCAAATTCGTCAAAGGGTCCAAAGTTGGGAGAGAAACGCAGTTTAAAATTTGCAAACTCTCCAAGGTCCGAAAATAAGAAAATAAAACACCATTCAAATTCATAAAACCCTCCCTCAACGTTGCTGCATTTCGTGCAAAGAAAGATCACGACAGATTTGAAAGGGAGACAGAGCCAATTTCATGTAAATCATATTCAAGGTAAAGCGTTGTGTAAACTTTTCCAAAGCATTCAAATTTAAATTGCCAATTACCCAGGATAAAAAACCATTTAAAATGATAAATTCTCTCTTGTCCAACAACCACGAAAAGTTTAAATCAAGAAGATAACCGTTGGAATTCGAAACTTTGCAGAATCGTCCGTTCATTTCACGCGGCAAGGTCGAGAAATCTCTCGCCATCCGCTCTCATCAAGTAAGTACGCTTTGTCTCATATGATCATCTGAAAATGCTTAAATCAAATAGACAAATGTGTGAAATTTGATCAAAATGCTTGAATTTTTTGAAGTCTACATCTCTTTCTCTTATAAAACGTTGTTCAAAGCACTCGAAATCTAGAATTCACTCCTAAGGCTTCACCAGAAATTGCATCTTTTTTTCAAACTTAGGAGAACTTTTCATGCTTTGTCTCTATTGAAATTAATTCAAAATCCAGAAAGCGTTAAGTATAAATTCGCAATCAAAAATCTTCATGAATGCTGTGGTTAAAATTGATCAAGCCCTTTTTAGCTAGAAATGTCGCTCCATGTCCAATCTAAATTTTAAATTAATCCTGGCATGCTGGAGTATTTTCTATCTAACCCGCCTTGCTTTTCTTTTATCACCTCGTAATCCGCGTCCGACTGTGCAGGATAAATGCTTAAATCGGCGGTGGAATCATCAAAAACGCCCGCTGCAGCCGAGACCTCGCGAGCATCCAAATCAGATATCCCGCGTAAGGTTGAAAGGATGAAGTATCAATATCAGAGGGGAGGATTGAGGGAGTCGAAGGTTCAGAGCGTCTAGGACAATATCGGTGATACCGACCTTGGCCATATTGATATTCAAGACTTCAGGAATCGGGTCTTCTCACCCAACGCATATGGCAGGCCTAGGCAAATGGTGGAAAGTGGCATCGCCCAAGCGGCGGGATTTCCTCCAGCGATACAGAACTATGAATTAGTAGTAGAGGCTGCCTGGCATTATGAACCAAATTCCAGACTAGTGCTCCTCGAGAATATGACTATTGCCGACTTCTCTCCTGAGGCCATTGGTGATGCATTTGACATCCTTTTCCAAAAAATCCCACAACTACATCCATAGATGAAGCACAAGGGGCATATGATATGAATCCGACCCGATGCAAAGCACTGATTAACGAAGAATGGTACAAGGAGAAAAGGCCTTCGAGCACCAGAATTGTGAAAAAGACCCCCAGGAGTGATTTTCATAATGAGCATGGGGATATGGTCACATTACTCAGCCGAGTCATGGGACTTCCTAAGTCCAACTACTTTGAAGAGTGGATGTTCTATTTTACAGAGCAGGTTTTCGTCGGGAAGTCTAAGTTTGATTCGGCCCAGATCATAAGCGATAACATCCACACTTAGCTGATTGAGCTCGAAACGAAGTACTTCACCATGACCTCTTATTTGGTCTATATGTTTGCCAAGAACCAGCCACTGCCAGAATTGATAATGAAAGGTGAAATCGGGAATGGGCCCAGTCAGGTGAAGGTCTATGATTGTTACCCGCAACTGCACTACCAAGATATAGCTCAGAGGGAAAAGAGCAGCCCAGCTTATGCAGTTGGTCAGTATGAACGCGTCAATGACGCCTTCACGATGCGCCTGGTCAGGCTAATGCAGGGAGGATTACACATAAGGCTCTCAGAGCAAGCTACTACTCTAGTACAGAGGTATGGAGCCTGGTTCATTCAGTTCCCACGGTTCTCCTACATCCGAATAGCTAGCTTCGATGGTGCCCCTCTCCGACTTCCACGGTACCCAACCGACAAAGTAATTCTTATGGAGGTTGCAAGGCAGTCACGCCCGGCCGGCATCTTACTCCAAGAAAGCAAGCAAGCTGGATTCACATTTCCTATGATCATAGGCAACCATGATGTCCACTTGAAGACCCCTACCCTAGTAGAAGAGTCTCTTGCAGAGTTGGCATCTTATGGCCTACAAGACCATTTTCCAAGAAAATATTTCGATCATGATAATCTGGCGAAAAGAGCCTATGGTAGAAGGTACAAAGCAAAGGAATCAGTTGAAGACTATTGGAAGAATTGCTCTGATGACTACGAGGTCAGGCGACGGGAATATTCTAGACTGAGTGTGCAGCAAATGCGACTCGTTGAATACCGTCGGGTCCCAGATCAGCTCACAGATTCAGGGAATTGCCTCCAAGTCCGAGAATTTGAAGCAGTAAGGCATCTCTTGCCAGGCGTTGATTGGTCCCAAGACCCAATCACTGATTTCGAGGCAGTCATGGCAGCCCCAGCAAGGTACATAGATCAATGGTTACATCAGCAGATCGAAAGGCTAATCCATGAGGGAGTCCAGTTCACTTACCATTTAATGGGCAGCCTCGATTCTTAGTCTTCAGAAGATGAAGGAACGTCTAGTGCACCCCAGGAAGGAATTGAGAAACCAGAGAAAAGGAAGAAGGCTAAGGCTTGCAGAGGGACTTGGACGTCCAAAAGAACAAGAAGGGAAAAGATTCCTATAAAGAGACCAGAGGTCACTTCATCTTCAAAAGACCCCAGTTCGTCCGACGATGCAGTAGAATTGGATTGTATACCTGCTCCGCCTTCCCAGAGCGACATCGATGCATTTGAAGCCAATGATCCTCCTGCGCCCGATGTGCTAGACACTGAGCTAAGAGCCCTCGAATTGACCGAACTGGGTAACCAAATAGAAGAAGGAGAGATTCCATCCACCCAGGGGGTCAAAGTGCATGAACCTACTCAACAGAGCCGTCACGAGTTGCTGTTCCACAATACAGCCAAAGATGACTCCACCGTCGAAGGAGAACAAAGGATAGATGAGACTCATGAGCTCGAAAGAGCTAAAGAACGACCATCACATGAAGATGTCAGGCAGTTGTTCAGCGAAATAGGGGAGAATTCAGCTGCAAGCAAAGGGCTTCACACCTCTTTCACTCCTTCGGTGGCAGGGCAGCTGCGAATCTGTGGCGAGTCGGTTGAGAACGTCAGAGAACAAAATGCAGACTTAACCTTATCATCAACCCAAACAGTGCATCAAGAGTGGTTGATTGCCAGAGCTCAGTGCAAGGCCGCCACCAAGCCACCCATTGATCTAGAGGATATCTTCTCGCGCATAGACCAAGCAAAAGCTAAGGGGAAGAAAAAGCCCAGGGCATATTCCAGAGTGACCAAAGACGAGCAAAGGAACCGCACTCTTCACATTGCCACCCTGCTTGTAGACAAGCCAACAAATCAGATTACGCTGGCAGATTATAGCATCACAACTGTCCCCATCGGACGAACCACTAAAGAGCAAGAAAAAGAAGAATTTAAGGATTCAGTGCAGAATATACTCAGGCAGCTCGAAGAGATAACAGCTGAAAAGGACATGTATCGGGCTCGTGCTGAGCAAGCCGAAGGATACATCGATCAACTCCTAAGGCCATTGCACAATGCCTCCGAATCCCATATTCCCCCAACAGCATTGGCACAAAAGACCACAACTGAATTTGAAGGAGTACGGGACACCGCAAAGGCTGTCAGGGAATGGATGCAAGACATCAAGAAAAAGGGAGAGCAGATCCTTAAGGAAGTAAAAGAAATGGCCCTCCATCGAGAGCTCACTCTAGTCAAGTTATTAGAGGTAAAGAGGGAATCCCTTCACATGCACGAAGTAGCAGCCACTACCCTTCCCCTCATGAGAGCTCTTTTCTGGACACACGTGCAAATTCCTACATTGTCCGCCATCCTAAATCCTCATAGCATAAGTGTTCTTAAGGAGTGGTACTGGACTATCACCATGAAGAACAACACCAAAGAAATTATTGACAAGGAGAGTGACGCATGTGAAGTGATTCTGGGAAACATGCAAGAACTAGGTAAGACCATCCTCCGATCAATGGTTTCGGGATGGATAAACGACTTGTCCGATAATGCAATCCAACCGGACTAGGAAGAAAGATTGGGGACGGATAAGATTACCTATTCCACTAAGGACTTGAGTTTTGCTAGTCAGTTCCATTCAGACATATTATGCTTTGAGCGTAATCGCTCCAACTAGAAGGACGGTTTAAAACACGTGGACCAGTATCTCGAGGGCATGCAATACAAAATTCGCCATCCTCTCATGCCTCCATTCAATCTGCTCTTCCAATTATGTATCAGGTTCTAGGAGTACGTTCGCGAGGAACGGGCAACAGGTCGTGATTTATGGCGGGAATACTTGCATGGTGAGGATCAATTTCTAGAAAAGCAGTGTGAGACTGAAATAGAGAAAGTAATTTCTCAAAAGTGTTTTTTTCCCTCTAAATCTTAAAAGTGCACTTTTGCACCAAAAGTGACAGTTGACTTTTGGTCAACAAATGTAAAACTTTATTGATGCACCTTTTAGGATTATTTCAAATTGCTGTAATTATCCCTTTTTTGGGTAGTTATTGCCCATTTTGGGGTGGTTGTTGATATTTGCTTTCCATTTATAGGTATGGGCAGCCATGCTTTATGGATGAATCTGGGCCACTTGTTTAGATTAAATCTAGGCCATTCATCCTTTTTAAAGCCTATTTAAAGGACTGGTTTTCCCTCTTTTTGGAAGAAGTTCTTGGATTGTTGCGAAAGCTCTGGAGAAATTTACAGGAATTAATGCAAAGAATTAAGACTATTTTCAAGTTTCCTTGTGAGTGCATGGTCTCCTTCTTCACTTAATTTAGAAATCTTTCAGTTATGTTTATTTCATTTACATAGCATTTTTCAATCAAGCATCTGATAGAATCCTTGCAATCCACACCATTAGGGAATGACTGATTGCCTTTCTTTCTGCATGGTTAATCTAGACCTTTCATGCTTAGTTGGGTTATCAAACACATACTATGAATGTAAAAGTTCTAATACTGTACTTGATAACATGAAAATCTTGTTTCTCCTTTGAAGATTGCACTAGATTTATGCAAACATTGTGCTTAAGCAGCTGGTGATGTTTAATCTAGTTTCCTGGAGGTGTCTGTCTGCTTGACTGAATTTGCTATCTTAGTTAGAATTTACATTTCATGACTCTCTCTCTCTCTCTATCTTTCCCTCCTTTTTCCCTTTTTTTTTTATTCAGAAGATCTACAGTCTCATTAAAACAGTATCAAATTAACCGAAATCATCTGATAGAAAGATTATAAAAGTTCCAGGGAACTTATCTATAAATTACCCATTCAACGTAAGTCCCCCTTGTGTTTCCAGCATAAACACATCAAGCCACTGAAAAATCCCGCCGTCAAGACCTGACAAAAGAAACCTTGAGGTTGTCTCCTTTGATCAAACTTATAAAACAGCATTAGAGACTTCCTTATCTCAAGAGAGAGTAGGATAATCAGTTGGCTATTCTATTCTACGTTGGCCGTATGGAGTTTGCAACAATGCGATTTTAGACACATCAACACCATCCTACTTAGGATATACCCCTTAACTACCCCCAACCTCTTGCTATCTCCTTATAACTCCCCATGTTCTGGCACCTCCCTTATAACGCCCTGCATCTTCCTTTTCCTAACTCCTTATGATGCAAGTGATCAAGGCAAAGGATAGTTTTAGAAGAGTTAATCAAAGTTAGAAGATCAATTTGAGCAAAGTCATCATCACATCAGGAGCTTGATAATGTTGAGTATCAAGAGATATGCCTCATTCATTCACACACTTGTGATGAAGTTACAAAATCAAGCAAGTTGGGGTGGCACCCAATCATCACATCTAATCAAGATAAGGCATCTAGATTCGATGTACTTAACTCATCCAATAAAGAAGATAACTACCACATGGGCACAAAATTTGATATACTTACTATCATCATCTATTGGTCTAATTTTAAAAGGAAGTGTCCCATCAATTGTAATTTTATCATTGGTCAATCATTAAATGCTTTGCAATAGAGTTTTACTATAAAATCTTGGCCATTGATTGTGAATCAATCTGAGCCACTCAGTTGTAATGAGAGCACTATAAAAGGTTGCACTTCTTCATTTGTACATAAGAGTTAATAGACAATAGTTGAAGAATAGCTTAGTAGCAAATAGCAAATAGTCAGAGTAGGAAGAGAAGGCAAAGATTGTTGCAAGAAGCATGTAACTTCATTGAAGATATGGTGAATTCTATATGTTGATTTGACAATTTGCATGGTCTCTACTTCTCAATTTGATTTTCATGTTGTTTAATTGAATGGAAGAACTTTGTGTATGATCAATGGTGAAATTCTTATATCCATACTACTAACACCTTGCTGATGGTAAAGTGCCTTGCATAGTCAACTAGATCTATCTTAGCTAAGCTTAACTTCAATTATCATTACTTCATTAATATACATCAACTTGATGGTGTCTATGCTTGTGGTGATGATTTGAAAATCATAAAGCTATCCTTAGAAGATCGCACTAGCCTTGTGGAGATGTTCGGCGTATGTCAAAGCAAGACTTAATTGAATTTCATCAAAAATTGTCCATTGCTCTTATATTCCTAGAGTTAGACAAGCTTTCTCAAACCTTATCCTTTTTCCTTTTTTTCAAGTCAAGTGAAATCCCACATTCCAGCATCATTCCAGCATTCAAGCATTCAACCTAAGTCCACCTTGTGATCCTAGCAATATCACATCATATACAACAGAGTCTATCCAAGAGCACATTAAGACCTGACATTTGAGAACCTTGGAATCGTCTCACTTGATCATGCAACTTAGCATTTGGGAGTCTTTATTCAAGAGAGTATAGAATACTTAGTATTTTATTCTATGTTACATAGTGCGTAAAAACACCATCAACAGGTATGAGCACAGGAATTTGTGTGTGTGCATATATATATATATGTATGTATGTATGTATGTATGTATGTATGTATGTATGAGCACAGGAATGTGTGTGTGTGTGCATATATGTATGTATGTATAAAGAACAAAGATACTCATAATTGCCAATAAATAGAATATTTAAAAACCTAGTATTCATAATTTGCAAAAACCAAAGTACTCTCACCCCAAACTGTCATTACACGATGATAATTCAAATTACAATCAATATTTAATAGTTTTCATATTCTTCTACATCAAAAGCGTCAAGCTTCATTTGAACCACAATCAATTGGATTGTCACTCCCACTAGCTGTGTCAAGCGCAAAAGCTACCTCATCTAATAAGACTTCGGTAAGCTATGCAACTATAGCATCTAAATCAGCACACTCAAGAGTAATGTAATGTCCCCTTTCTAGCACTTGTAGTATGATGTTGTCGTTAGCCTATTTGTCCATGGTCTCGTAGGCCAACCAGGACATTAGGCCTCCGAGGTGTTTTGGTGTGGTTTTGAGATACTTACTATTTATAGTAAGTCAGTATCACCAATGAATTCTTGGATGGCATTTATGTCGGTGGTAATTGTTTAATATCAACTAGAGACTTTGATAATCATTTGATATTATTTATTTTACGATAAAGTTAAATTATGAAGTTAAATTAAAATACTTAACTTTACTGTTGGGGGACTAAGGTTTAAAAAGGAAGTTATTTTAAAATTAAATGTTCCCCTTATTTAATTGCACTTGGGCAAAAGAGATTTAAAATACAAAGAAAGTGTTTCTATTTATCCCACATTGACTGGTTGTTATAAAAGACTCTTGAGAGTTCATTTCCAACATGCTTGGAAGTTTGGTTTTCTAATTGGTTTTATTATTCCTCTTGGAGGATTGGGAGCTTTGACATTCAAAAAGTTTGAGGATAGAAACCCTCGAGCTTTGAGGTAGTGGATGGAAACCCATTGTCAATTGGAGATATCATTCAGGTATCTCACTTGTGTTTCACATTTCTGGAAATGAAAATGCTGTTGTTCTAAGGTACTTTTTTGTTTCTTCTAATCATTTTGGTAGGGTATGGAGGAGGAATTGGGTGTTTGGTATAAATTCCTCTATTGGCGGATTTGTTTCAGACCTCTGCAACTTCTATATCAGCTTGCTGTCCACTAGATTTTGATGATCTACTTGGCACTTCATTGACGCATCTTGCATCTAGAGTTTCAGTGCCCTATTCCTAGGCTTGGACACACATCTTTGGAGGAGTTTGGGATTATTTTTAGCTGTCATAATCTTCAAACGAAAGGCAGAAAATATCAGACCTACATAAGGGGTTTCAGACATTATCTTCAACCATTCATATCATTAAATTGTGGCTAAAGGACACATTGAACTTTGGGTATGTTGATGACCCATCTATGTTATGCATGTGCATGTGGTTGACACATTTCTATAAGTTTTGTATGCCTGAAAATTTCTGTAACAGACCTGATAAACATTGTACTCAGATTTGATATGATGGTAATAAAGTAAAGTAGATCCTAAGAAATTGTTGTTTTGGTTTATGTACTCTGTGTTATCAATTTTGTATTTTCTTCTATGTTTGGCATTGAAAACATACATCAAACACAATCAAAACTCAGGAATCAGACATCGGAGAGCTAGCATGCCAAGTGTTTGACGAAATGCCAAACCTACTAAACGGGAAAAATCATACCAGAACTAGTTGGGGTTCTTACAATGGTATCTTTGCAATCTTGTTTGAGTAATTAATGTTATTATGCATGAATGAGAGACTTCTTAACAATCATATGAGCATATGTGCAAACAATCTCAATCAGCCAAAAACATTACTAGGAGCAGTAAACTGTGTGATAAACTGTCTAATCCGTTAAGGTAGAATTGTTGCAAAAAAATTTGGTTGCAAACCAGAGGTGGTCATTACAAGTAAGATCTAAATTCTTTGCCACACCCTCATTGTATGCAGGGTTCTTATGTGACAAAAGATGAAGGTTGTAATGTATATAGACCAAATCCTCTGCTTTTTTTGCACCCAAATGGTTGCACTTGACTGAGTGAATAAAGGAGTACGTACTCCAATTATACTCAATTGAAGAACCTGCAACCTGTTGGGTTTGCATACAGCGTTTAGTATTTAATTTTATAAATTCAAAACATAAATTACAAAATTATATTTTTATAAAATATTATGTATAGCATACTAGCATTGAATAAAAAACAAGAAAAATAAAAAGATACAAACTTGGGAGAGAATTATAATTGCAAGAGGTTGCAAGTAAATGGAGTCTTGACCATGTAGATACCACCAATTGTAAGATTTGGCTATGAAGGTAGCCACCCAAGATCTAGAGGCCTAATGGAAAGCACAATAACAAGAGAGAAACAATGTGACAAGAATAGGTTGTATTCCTATCGATGATGCAATAAAATTGATCAACTGGAATCCATGAGTTTATAATATAGATCCCTTGGTTATATAGCCAAAGTAAGAACATAAGAGTGCATAAGATTATGACAAGTGTCGTAATCTTATGAGACAAAAAGTAATAACCTATCATCCCACCTAAGGTGGAAAAATGATCATGTGATAACACCACTAAAGGTGGCTCACCCACCTAAGGTGGATATATAATGTGATAAAAGCACTAAAGGTGGAGACATCACATAAAGTGGAAATGATAGCATGATAACACCACCTAAAGTGGAAATGCTCCTAAAAGCTCCTATGTGGTCCCTAAGTAAGGTTAAGTAACGTGTAATTAGGACCTAGGTGAAGAAAAACCAAGGTACAACACCTTAATTACACCAATATCAATCATGAACATCTTTCCTCTATTTGTCTAAAAGAGTGAAAACGTTGTGAGTTTTTGAAGATATGAAGTGGCCAAACTCACTCAAGATAATACTTAGGATATGTTCATCTGAAAATATCATTTTAAATGAAACCTTATAGCTAGGAACAACTTCCCCATCCCTATATGGTGGCAACCTCTTCAGCAATGAAAGTACCTCTTTACTATAAAACTTTGGTGACAAAGCAAATGCTAAGAGATGTTCCTTGGATTAAAGGAAACTACATATATATACTCTGTTAAATATCCAAGCAACTGAGAAGCGGGGGTGAGTCAGTTGACAACTTAAATTTGACTTCAATACTTTCACAGATCTGGATAACCAACAGAATTAATTAAAGCAGATATAACATGAAAACACATACACACAACAGATCACACAATGAACACTAGATATGACGTGGAAAAATCACATAGAATGTTAGTTCTCAATATATAACACTGATTAAGGTGACACCAGTTAAGGTGATTTTTACAAAGGGTGGCTTACTGCAGGAGGGCTCACTTCCCAAAAAAGGCTCACTGTCAAAGGAAGGAGAAAGAAAAAGATAATCCACCACTGTAACACAATCTGCAATACTAGAACTATTTTCGGCACCTCAACACCAACACACTTCACATATCAACATCAACATCAATCGGATTTTTCCTTTTCAGTCTCGCATCTTCCATGTCTCATACATTGAGATCATCCACATATTTATACTGTCTCCTAGAACCATAATCTTCTATGTCGGCCAAGATAGAGATTTGAAATAGGTCAACACTAAACATTCCGATGGTGGGAAGGAATGAGAAGTAGACCATACCACAACACAAATCAGTCAGATCAACATGTTACATCCATCACAAATTTTGGACCCAAATCATGACTCACACATGACACAAATGTTGTTACTCATCATCGAATTCTGGACTCAATCCGGACCCAAAAAAATTACCCAATACAACAAAAATAAGAATGGAATCAAGATACTCATGAGTATAATCGATCACTACCAATCCAAAAAACAAAGAAATTTGGATCACCATCAACTCAATCTATCCACACTGAATATCGACTGAAACACATCTTCCGAATCACTAACTCATATGTTGACATCAATGACAACCATTAATGATAACCATCAATCATCACATCAACATCACATTTGCAACAATCTCCCCCTTTGTCATTGATAGCAACATCCATCAACAACAAACACATAACTCTCTCTGCATCATCAGATAACATCTTTGCACATCTTTGCATCTCTCCCCCTCTGACATCAAGGACAAAGGCGGACACAACTCCCCCTATGAAACTCACTCATGCTCCTCCTAAGACGAAGTACCCAAGCATTAGTCTAGATAAGAATATGCAAGCAATCAAAAAGTATATCAGTTCAAATTAGGAAGGGGTAATACCCCTAACTTCTACCGAAGATACTTAAAAGTATCTTTACACAACACCTTTGTGAAGATATCTACAATCTGCTCTTTTCTAGGTACATACTCAAGCTTTACTTCATTATCCAACATATTTTCCCTCAAGAAGTGATACTGAATAGATATATACTTTGTTATGGAATGTTGTACAAAATTCTTAGAATCTGTGTTTAGTGAATACTACACCAATATCCTTCAACATCTACTTCATCCATAGAATCTATGTGCAACATGAAGATGCTGCAATATATTTTGCTTCAGTTGTAGATAAAGACACAAAATCCTGCTTCTTACTTGACCAAGCAACCAATCGGGAGCCAAGAAAGAATGCTCCACCACTTGTACTTTTCCTATCATCAACGCATCCTACCCAATCCATATTAGTATAAGTTGTCAGAGTGAAATCTGAATTTCTGGGATACCACAAACCAAACTCTTCTATTCCTTTCTAGATTTTGAAAATTCTTTTTACTACAATAACATGTGATTCTTTTGGTTCTTGTTGAAATCTAGCTGCCAAACAAACTGCATATATGATATTCGATCTGGTAGCAGTTAAATATAGCAGTACTCCAATCATTGATTTGTACTGACTTGCATCTACTTTAGGGGATTTATCATCTTTTGTTAACTTGCATCCGGTGGTCATAGGTGTACACACCGGTTTGGAATTCTCCAACCCAAACTTCTCCAACAATTCCTTAATGTATTTTGACTAAGAAGTGAAAAATCATTTGTCATTCTGATTTACTTGCAAACCAAAAAAGAAATTTAACTCACTGATCATGGACATCTCGAATTCCTTTTGTATCTCATTAGCAAACTTTATGCACATGCCTTCATTTCCTCCAAATATTATGTTATCAACATAAACTACAACAATTAAGGTTTTGTGTGAATCAGTTTTGAAATATAAGTTGTTGTCAACAAATCACTTCTGAAAACCTTGATCAATCAAATACTTATCTATCCTTCCATACCAAGCTCTAGGAGCTTGTTCCAATCCATACAGGGCATTCTTCAACCTACAAACAGTAGTTGGATCATCTTTCAACTTAAATCCTCTCGGTTGTTCAACGTAAACTTTTTCTTTCAAATCTCCATTCAAAAATGTTGATTTCACATCCATCTAATAAACCTTGAAATCCTCAAAAACTACAAAAGAAAGAGACAACCTAATTGCCTCCATCCGAGCAATCGGGGCCTATGCCTCCTCAAAGTTAATGCCTTCAACCTGTGAGTAACCTTTGCAAACCAGCCTTGCTTTATTTCTCACAACTTTCTATCCTCATCCAACTTGTTCTGGATTACCCATTTTGTTCCAATTACATTCCTATCTACCAATCTATGAACTAGTTCCCATGTCTGATTGTTCTCAATTTGATCCAACTCTTCTTTCATTGCCTTTATCCAATTTTGATCATTGCATGCTTCTTCTACTGATTTTGGTTCAATCTCAGATAGTAAACATAACAAACTTGTTCTCGAGTTGCTTTGCTTCTTGTGATAATTCCTTTGTTTTTATCTCCAATAATTTGGTCCACTAAACAATTCTTTTGAACATATCTTGGGGTTTTAGATGTAGATGTCCAAGCATCCTGAATTTCCATTTCTCCTTCTATGGTTTTCTCTTCCCTTTTTCTATTAGCAGATTCATCAAATTCATATCTTGCCAATTTATCAGTCTTTAGAAATCTCTTCATCAACCTTCACATTTGCACTTTCAACAATTTTGTTCAACCTTTTGTTGTAGCACCAATATGCCTTGCTCCTTGTAGAATATCCTAGGAATATGTCTTCATTTGCTCTGTTGTCAAATTTTCCAAGATTATCTTCATCTCTCCGAATATAACACTTACTTTCAAATACCTTGAAATATTTCACTATCGGAGTTCTACCATACCATAGTTCATATGATGTCTGTCCATGTCTTTTCTAGGATAGAATTTTGTTAAGAGTGTAGACTATTGTGTGAATTGCTTCTCTCCAATAGACTTTCGGGAATTCTGCTCTGATCATTGTTCTGGTTGCCTCTTGTATAGTTTGATTCATCCTTTCCACTACACCATTCTGTTGTGGTGTCCTGGGGGCAAACAGTTGCCTTCTAATACCATGTTTCTCACAAAAGTTGTTAAACCCATCAGAAGTAAATTCTCCTCCTTTGTTAGACCTCAAACACTTAATCTTTATGTCAACTTCATTTTCAACTCTAGCCTTAAATATCTTGAATTTGTTTAATGCTTATGACTTCTCTCTTAAAAATGCAACCCATGACATTCTAGAATAATTATCAATTAACAACATGAAATACTTCTCACCTTGTATACTCCTTGTTCTGGTAGAACCGCATAAGTCGGTGTGCACTAAGTCCAACAATCCAATGGACAACTATTTATTTCCTCTGCATGTTCCTTTCATCTGCTTTCCAACTTGACATTCTCTACAAATGTTGTTATCCGGTTTGGTCAACCTCGGTAAGTCTCTCACTACACTTGATGAACTAATCTTTACCAAATTATCGAAGTTGATATGACACATTCTTCAGTGTCAAAACCAACTATCATTGATCTAAGATAACAAACAATGTCTTGTAGATCCTTCTAGCAAATACATGTTTCCACCAGTCATTTTCCCTACTGCAATAACAATTCTAGATCCCTTCCGAATCTCACAATCATCATCTTAAAAAACAACATTGTAACCATTTTCACACATCCGCCCAACATTCAAAAGATTATGATGTAAACCCTTCACATATTAAACATTGTCAGTATTATGTTTTTCATCAAAAGAAACAGAACCAATTCCCACAATTTGTGCTATCTAATCATCTCCGAACCTAACAGAACCACCATCATACTTTTCAAGTTTTACAAACTTACTTTTATCACCATTCATATGATTTGAGCATCCACTATCAATCAGCCATTCATTTTTATCTCTCCTAGCATGTAAGGCAGTAGCAACAGTCTTAGGAATATCAATCTTAGGTACATCCTTTTTTACCAAAAACAAACAATCACAATCTTCATAATCTGATTCATCATCTAAAATGCCAACATCATCTCTAACATAGTAGGCTCTCTTATTAAACTTCCCTTTACCTTCTCTAAACTTTTGTCTTGATCCTTTTTTCGGACATCTTGTAGCTATATGACCAATCTTTCCACATCTAAAACATTTAAGAGGTAACATACCTTTGTATTTGCTAGTGCCTTTCTTCAATTTCCTTACAAAGTTTGCTTCCATCTCATCTAAACTTTCATCTTCCGGATCTTCCTCAAAGGTTTTCAAGGCAAACTCAGTTTTAGCTTTGTCTTTACCATACTTCCTTATCTCAAATGCAAATAAAGTACCATAAAGTTGTTCCCTAGTAAACTTCTTCGGATCATAAGTTTCTTCAATAAAAGAGATCTTGTCACTGTTGCTTTATGGTAGAGACATCAGAATTTTCTCAATTATGTCTTCATCTATCAAGGTGTCGCCAAGTTCTCTGATTTCATTACTGCACTGTCAACATTCTGAAAATAGCTTGTTATATCTTCTCCTTCCATTTTCAAGTTCTCATTTCTACGGTTAGCTATTAGCTTCTTTGATAATTTAACTTTATCATTTCCTTCATAGATATATCTTAACTTTTCCCAAACCTCGTAAGAAGTATTTAATGAAATAACCTTTGTTAATTCAATCTTTGATAAAACACTAAAGATAGCATACCTTGCCTTTTCATTCTCTTCATATACTTGAATTTCATCTGCGGTAGGAGGGCCATTTGCTGGTTGTACATGCTTATTTTCCATAGCTTTCTAGGTGTTATAACCCAAAAAGATCAGATAACCTCTCATCTTCACTTTCCAGAAGCTATAGTCGGATCCCTCAAAGATAGGAATGGCTAGATTATGTGCCATCGCATCAGGATCTACCTCAAGCAGTTAAGCTCTTTTCCAAGGAAACAAAGATCTGATACCAATTGTTAAATATCCGGGCAACTGAGAGGAGGGGGTGAATTAGTTGATAACTTAAATTTAACTTCAATACTTTCACAAATCCGTAATAAGGAACAAAATTAGTTAAAAAAGATATAACATGAAAACACATACACACAACAAAGCACACAATAAACACCAGATATGACGTGGAAAACCCAAGGGAAAACCCACGGAGAATGTTAGTTCTCAATATATAACACCGGTTAAGGTGACATTGGTTAAGGTGATTTTTACAAAAGGTGGCTCACTGCAGGAGGGCTCACTGCCCAGAAAAGGCTCACTACCGAAGGAAGAAAGAAAAAGATAATCCACCATTGTAACACAATCTGTAATACCAGAACTATTTCCAGCGCCTCAACACCAACACACTTCACATATCAACATCAAGAGCAATCGGATTTTTCCTTTTCAATCCCGCATCTTCTATGTCTCATACATTCAAATCATCCACATATTTATACTACCTCTTGGAAACATAATATTCTAAGTCGGCCAAGACAGAGATTTGAGATAAGTCAACACTAAACATTCCAGTGGTGGGAAGGAATGAGAAGTAGACCATACCACGACACACATCATCGATCAAATCAACACGTTACATCCATCACAAATTCTAGACCCAAATCATGACTCACACGCTACACAAATGTCATTACTCATCCTCGAATTCCGAACTTAATCCGGACCCAAAAAACATTACCCAATACAACAAAAATAAGATTGGAACCAAGAAACTCGTGAGTTTAATCGATCACTACCATATCCGAGAAACAGAGAAATCCAGATCACCATCAACTCAATCAATCCACATACAATATCAACTGACACATATCTTTTGGGAACACATCTACCAGATCACTATCTCATATGTTGACATCAATGACAACCATCAATCATCACATTTGTAACATACTCAACTGATTCAAATGTGACTGTGTTTGAAAGATTGGCAATACTTTTTACAATTATTTGAAAAAATTCCTTACACATCCAGCTAAGTACATGATCCATACTCTATTTGACAAATATCCTTATTCGTTTGAGTATATTTATAACAGAAATACATATAAAACTAAATTCAGACAACAATACTATCATGCCCCGCCAAAATAAGAAGTCGCAGCCTTATTGATTAAATCAAATCACAGCCTTTAAACTATATTTTAAATGGCTGGATTAAAGATAAGTAGATAACAGCAGTTTAAATAAGAGTCATTTAATATTAATCTAATGGAAATGATGTCCAGTGGTAACAAAAAGGAATATCCTTAAAATAAAAACAAAATACTTCAAGGCAGCAATTTCCTAGAATAAGACATAATTAAAATATAATTAAGTTTCAAGCCAACCATTAAGAGGAAGAGTTGTGACTCTTTCAAAGGGCAGAAATATTGAAGATGCATGACTTCTCCCTCATATTGGGAGAGGATCTAACTTAGGCACACACATAGGAGGGTCGGGATGCTGAGTGATATAGGTTCCTCTAAGCAATAGACTTCTAGCTTTTATTTTGATATTTGTTTTGAACTTTTAATGCCATGGATTTCACATCAAATGACCTTTCCAAACATTCAACATTATTTATATATCTAATGTGTTATTTCCTTTCGCTAAAATTTGTGTTTATACTTATGTGATCAATGTATACTTGTGTATATGTTCAAAATAGCTTCTATTTCATGAGATTATTGTGTATCTAAGGTTTATTTAAAGGGTGCATGAAACAAGTTTTAAATCATTAAAAACTCTAATTTCTTGGGGTTTTCAATTTGCCAAGTCGGGGTGCTGTGTTTGAGTCCAAGTCCAAAATCAACTGGCCGAGTTCGAGGTGATTCCAGATCTTGTAACACTGGTCACAACACATCTTCAAAGGTTTTCAGACAACACCTACACATTCCAACCACAAATTTGTGCCTCAACACAATAATCTACCATTGAGCACTCATTCCTTGTGAAGTGAGCAATCAAATTGGCACATCACCTACTTGTTGTGTCGCCGACAAGGTCTCCCTCGTTTCTTTTCCAACCTTCATCCTACCTAGTTTACGAATTTGATTTTTATCCGCCATTTTGGGATCCAACAGGTAGTAGTGAAGCAATGAGCTATGTAACCATTAGGAGATGGGGCGTCTATTAGTTTTAAGTCGCATGGCCTGCGAGTCCGGCGTAGAGAGTCTCGCAATCTGAATGCTTAAAATCAATCCAAGGGAGACTCAGTTTTAGCATAAGCCTGAAAATCGGCTAAATAGGCAAGGGTGTCAGTTGTCCCTAGGTTTGCACAATCGCTGATAGGGCCAAATTTGATTTCAAGGTCAAGCTTTTCAAAAGGGTCTTCTAGCCTGAAATTGCAAGCATAGAGGACGTTTCACTTTCTAAGTTTTCAAACTTCCTGTTTACCCCAAAAATCGCCTAATAGGGAGAAAATGCTAAAAGTTTAAAACTTGCAAAAGTGCTTTCCAGGCCGAAAATGGTAAAGATGAAGCAAAACGTTTAAGTTTGAAAACTTTTCAAAAGGCCCTTTTTGGCCGAAAATTTCAAGTAAAGGAGAAAAGAGTTGAAAGTGAAAAGTTTGCAAAAAGGTCATTTAGCCCGAAATTGGGCAAGAGCCAGTAAAATCGCGAATTTTTTGCATTCCCTTCTTTTTGCCGAAAATACCAAAACAATGTGAAAAGGCGTTGAACTTCGAAACCTTGCAAAGTCGCCTTTACCCCCGAAAGTGCAAATGCATCATGAAAACGTTTAAGTTTGAAAACTTTTCAAAAGGCCCATTTTGGCCAAAAATCGTGAAGGTAATGAGAAAGGCATCGAACCCAAAAAAATTTGGCAAAGGGCCTCCAAAGCCCGAAGTCGCAAATAAAAAGGTAAGGCGTTTTAAAAAGTTTTCAAAACCCCCTTTCAGACCGAAAATGGAAAATGACAAGCAAGTGAAAAGCGTTTTTATTAACTTTGAAACTTTTCATACTCCCCTTCTGGCCAAAAATACCAAAACAATGTCAAAAGGCGATATAACTTTAAAGCGCTTTTCAAAATCGCTTCCCAGCCCGAAAATGCCAATATTTTGAAATAGGTGTTAAGTTTTAAAGTTTGCAAAAAGGTCATTTAGCCCGAAATTGGGCAAGAGCAAGTAAAATCGCGAATTTTTGCATTCCCTTCTTTTTTGCCGAAAATGCGAACCAAGTCATAAGGCATTCTAACTTTAAAACATTACAAAATCCCCCAAGAGGCCGAAAACGCGAAATAAAAAGGTAGGGCGTTTTCATAAATTTGCAAATCGTCTTCCTAGTCCGAAAATGGGAAAACATCAGTAAAATCGCGAAATCGCCAAAGGGGAAGGGGTGATTTATAGTTTGCATTTTAGCCTTTAGGCCCAAGATTGGGCAAAGCAAGGAAAGCAGGGCATTTTCGTATTCTTGCAAAAAGCCTTTTAAGGCCGAAACAACCAAGTAAAGGGAGAGAAGGATAGGCGTTAAGCTTCTAAGTTTGCAAAGTTCCCCTTTGATGCAAAGTTTGAGGAAGGTAGGGCGTTTTCGTTAAACCCTTCATTCTTGCAAAGCCTTTCACAATCCCAAAGAGGAGGAGTTAGGGAGTCGAAAGTCCAAAGCATATGGGAGAACATAGGTGATACTAATTTGGGCCACATAGACATTCAGGATTTCAGAAACAGGGTATATTCTCCTAATGCCTATGGCAAGCCCAGGCGGATGATGGAGAGTGGTATTGCTCAGGCAACAGGTTTCCCTCCATCCGTGCAAAATTATGAACTAGTAGTTGAGGCTGCCAGCCATTATCAACTAGAGACCAAATTAGTGGTCCTAGAAAATATGGTGCTAGCTGATTTCACACCTGAGGCCATTGGGGAAGCATTTGACATCCCATTTCCCGATAATCCTATTGCTACAACTATAGATGAGGCACAGGTTGCTTATGACATGAACCGTGCTAAATGCAAGACATTGATAAATGAAGAATGGTATAAAGAGAGAAGGCCCCTGAGCATTAGGATCACTAAAAGGACCCCCAGAAGTGACTTTCATAATGAGTATGGTGACATGGTCACCTTACTCAGCCAGGTTATGGGACTCCCTCAATCTAACTTTTTTGAAGAGTGGATGTTCTACTTTACGAAGCAAGTCTTTGCTGGGAAGTCCAAGTTCGACTGGGCCAAGATCATCAGTGATAATATCCATACACGGCTGGTCGAACTTGAGGAAAAGAAGTACTTCACCATGACTTCATACCTGATTTACATGTTTGCCCGACACCAGCCACTGACAGGATTAATCAAGAAAGGTGAAATCGGGAACGACCCAAATCAGGTCAAGGTGTATGATTGCTACCCTCAACTGCATTACTATGACATAGCTCAAAGAGAAAAGAACAGCGTTGCTTACGCAATTGGTCAATATGAGTGTGTCAATGACGCCTTTACAATGCGCCTAGTCAGGTTAATGCAAGGAGGATTGCACATAAGGCTCTCAAAGCAAGCTACCATTTTGGTACAAAAGTATGGCGCATGGTTTATTCCATTCCCCAGGTTCACTTACCTCAGGATAGCAGGCTTTGAGGGAGCACCATTCCGACTTCCACGCTATCCGATAGACAAAATAGTCCTTATGGAAGTCGCAAGGCAGGGGCATCTAGCAGGCAACTTACTCAGAGATGAGAAACAGTCTGGATTCACCTTCCCCATGATCTTGGGTGCCCTCGATGTGCATTTCAAAAATTCGGTACAAGCTGATGAGTCATCTGTTGAATTAGCATCTTATGGCCTACAGGAACATTTCCCAAGGAAGTGTTTCAATCATGATAATTTGGCGAAGAGGGATTATGGATGGCGCTACAGGGCGAAGGCATCAATTGAGGATTACTGGAGCAACTGTTCTGATAACTATGAGGTCCGACGGCGTGAGTATTCCAAGCTGAGTGTGCAGCAAATGCGGTTTTATGAGTACCGTCAGGTCCCAGATCAGGTAATAGATTATGGCAATTGCTTGCAAGTCCAAGAGTTTGAGGCTGTAAAATATCTCTTGCCAGGCATTGATTGGACTCAGGATCCAATTACTAATTTTGAGGCGGTCATGGAGGCTCCAGGAAGGTATACCGATCACTAGTTATCCCAGCAAATCGAGAAACTAACCCATGAAGGGATTCAATTTGCATACAATATGATGGGCAGTTTCGATTCCCAGTCTTCGGAGGATGAGGGAACCTCAAGCGCACCAAAAGAAGAGGTTGAGAAACCTGGAAAGAAGAGGAAGAAAGCCAAAGCCAATAGAGGGACTCGGACATCAAAAAGAACTAGAAGGGAAAAGATCCCTATCAAGAGGTCGGAAGTCATTTCGTCATCCAAAGACCTCAGTTCAGAGGATGATGTAGTTGAGCTTGACTATATACCTGCTCCGCCTTCCCAGAGTGATGTTGATGCGTTTGAGGCTAATAATCCTCCACCGCAAGTAGAGCCAAATGCAGAAGTAGAGGTCGTTGGCTTCGATGAACCTAGAAATCAAGTTGAGGAGGGAGAAATTCTACCTAATCAAGAGGCTGGTAAGCGTGAGCTCACACAGGGGACTCGACATGAATTACAATTGAATAGCACCGGCAAAGATGACACCACTGTTGAAGGAGAACAAAAGGAAGATGAGACCCACGAGACCAATAAAACTAAAGAGCAACCATCTCAAGGGGATACCCGACAATTGTTCAGTGAGGTAGGGGAGAACTCAGCTATGAGTAAGGGATTGGATACTGCATCCGTTCCTTCTATGACAGATCAATTGCAAATAGATAGTGAGCCAGCTAAAACCTCCAAGGAGCAAAGTGGGAATTTGGCAATAACATCTAGACAGACCATCCCTCAAGACTGGTTAATTGCTCATGCACAGCGGAAAGCAGTTGTCAAGCCACCTATCAACTTGGAGGATATCTTCTCTCGCATAGGAGAGACAAAATCCAAAGGTAAGAAAAAGCTCAAGACCTACTCCTAGATCACCAAGGATGAGCAAAGGAACTGCACCATTCATATCGCTACCCCGCCTACAGATAAGCCAGCCTATCAGATTGCATTGGCCGATTATAGCATTACAACCATCCCAATAGGGCGAGCCACCAAAGAGCAAGAAAGGGAAGAGTTCAAGGATTCCGTGTAGAATATGCCTAGACAACTCGACGAAAATGACTGCTGAGAGAGACATGTACCGAGTTCGTGCTAAGCACGCTGAGGGATATATTGATCACCTGCTAAACCATTGCAACATGCCCCTAAGTCCCATGTTCCCCCATTGGCATTGGCACAAAGGACTACAACCGAGTTTGAAGGAGTATGTGATACCGCCAAAGCCGTGAGGGAATGGATTCGGGACATTAAGGAAAAGGGAGAGCGGATCATTAAAGATGTAAAGAAAATGGCCCACCATCGAGAGACCATTCTTGTCAAATTGTTTGAAGTAAAGAGGGAGTTCTTTAAGGTCCATGAGGTGGTTGGTACAATTCTTCCCCTCATAAGGGCTCTTTTCTAGACCCACACGCAGATTCCCACATTGTCCGCTATCCTAAATCCCTATGACATCAGCATTTTCAAAGAATGGTACTGGACTGCCAACATGAAGAATGACACAAAAGATACCATTAATAAAGAGCAGGAGGAATGCGAGGAAAGTTTGAAAAACATGAGGGATCTTGGTGGAAAGATCCTCAGATCAATGGTTCTAGGCTGGAAAATAGTTTGTCCGATGATCAAGTACAACCAGACTGGGAGGATAGATTAAGAATTGATAAGGTCGCCTACTCCATGGAGGACCTAGAATTTGCCAATGGGTTGCATTCGGACTGTAGTCACATAAATCTGTCCACTTAATTAAATGAACATCACGGACATATTAAGTTTTGAGGCTCATCGGTCCGACTGGAAGGATGGGTTAAAGAATGTAGATCGCCACTTGGAGGGTATGCAACATAAAATATGCCATCCCCCTATGCCCCAAAGCATGGTGTTGTTCCAACTATGCATTAGATTTCAAGAATATGTTCGGGCAGAGCGTACAGTAGGTTGGGACATCTGGAAAGAGTATTTGCACAACGAAGATGAATTTTTGGAAAAAGGGTCCACAGCAGAGAAGGAGAAAGTGCTTTCCTAAAGTACAAGTTTCTTTAAAATCTTAAAAATCATTTTTCAGACATAACATTTATCAATAGCTACCAAAAACAGTTGTAAATCTTGAGCTCCGTGCATGTGCACTTTTTGGAGCAGCTTTTTGGGTAGTTATTGATTATCTTTTTTGGTAGTTATTGTTTCTCCTTTTGTTGTTGCTGATATTTTGCCTCCCATTTATGGGTATGGGCAGTTTTGATAGAGGATGAATCTGGCCCACTTGTTTAAGTTTAATCTTGGCCATTCATCCATTTTTGGAATTCTATATAAAGGAGTTAGTTCCTCCTTTGTAAAGAGAGAAAAACAAAGATTGTTGCAAAAACTCTGGCGAAATACGTACAGGACTTAATGGATGTTAAAGTTGTGTTTGTTTTACTGTGAGTGCATGGTCCTCTTCTCCATTTATTTCATATTTCTGCAACTGTATTTACTTTCAGACAGTTATTTATGCATATATTTGATGGAAAATCTTGGTTCATACCATTAGGAAATAGTTGATTATTGTTTCTTCTGCATGGTTACTCTGAACCTCTTTTGTGCTAAGTTTGGTTATTAGATTTGGATGAATGGGTATAAGAGTCCATTGTTCGTATCTAATAAACTTGAAAATTCAAAAATCCTTAGATGATTGCACTGGTTTTTACCTAGTTGTGCTAATTAGCTGGCAAAGTAATTTCTAGTTATTTTGAGACTTCCGTCTATGTGTTGAAATATGTTGTCATAGTTAAAATTAGTTAATAGTTCTTATTCACTCTTTATCCTTATCCCTCCTTTTTTTTCCTTTTATTAAAGAAGCCTGTCAGTCAAGCTGAAATGACATCAATTAGAAGCAAATCAGATGATATAGGACTGTAAACTTTAGGGAACTTGTACGAAACCAATTCCGTCTAACCGTAAGTCCCCTTTGTGTTTCCAGCAAAACACATCAACTCCTAAGCTATCCTACAATCAAGACCTGACAACCAAAACATTGAGGTCATCCCCATTGATCAAATTCACACAGCATTAGGGATTTCCTTATCTCAAGAGAGGATAGGATTCTTAGCATTCTATTATGCGTTGGCCGGATAAAGTCGTAGTTCCGCGACTTTAGACACGTCAACACTACTATGTGCATAAATATAGTTGACATTCATAAGTCTCTCCTTCCTCGTGAAGAGGGTAGTCCTTCAAACGCCCCTTCATTCTATTGGAGTGATCTACCATAAGCAAACTGCAGAGGCGCAACATGTATGCTGTCTAAAGTCCAACTCATACACTCATGGTGAGTAGATTTGGAGAAACGCAATCATAAAGGCTGACAGCTGACTATACCCAAATGAAAGATGAAGAAATAATATACAAAAGAAAACCAGTCAGCAATTTTGTTATGTCCTATTTTAGGAACAATGCAATATAACCATCAAATGTAATGCACTCTCAAACCATTTGTAATGTCCCCTTATTTTATGACTTAGGAAATAGGGGCATTTATCTTGCAAAGATCAATTGCAAGAGACTTCTTTCCTCAAAGTCTCAATTAACACGTAGAATATAAGAATGATGATCGAGGATACCACTTACAAGTGTTATGTTATACAATTGATAGAATATATATAACAATATCACTGCTATCTCTAATTTTACAATTGGATATATGCAAGGTGATTAAGTCTATATATCAATAATGATAAGATTAACTTGGTAATATTAATAATCTGCAAATAATAATATATGGATTGGATGGTAGATTACTGCTATCTCTGATATAACTTTCAGAAAATATGCAAATGAGATATCCAATCTGCAGGAATGAAGAGAGAATGCTGCTCTTTCTGATGTATTACTGTCAAATATATGCTTCAAATCAACTTCTGATGATTATAGCAATAATGCTATTAAGTTGTGTCTGATCTCCTTCTGATGATTATAGCAATAAAGCTATTAAGCTGTGTCTGATTTGGCAATGGAACTATGCTGATAATGTTCCTCAATCACTAACAGTGATGAGATATGAATGCTGTTTCTGATTATTAATTAAAAACTCACGCAATACTTGGTGCTATTTCTGATATAAGCTTTGATATATGCAACCTTAATGCCAAGGGCAAAGTGCTCAAATGAGCAGATCCAAATAGGATTCAATCAAGAAACAAACAATATTCCATGATTGCTAGAATTAGATCAGTTTCCATCTTATACCTTGTACAGTGGGAATGGATGCGATTTGAGAGACATGTCTCTTCTCTCCATGAGTAATTCGCACCTCCTAAATACATTGATCTAATGTGCAAATGGTGTCTCTTCATGATTTATATGAAGTCTTAACTAATAGTTGTCTTTAATAATTCCATCGCATTTGTTATCTTAGCCTTAGCCAATATTCTTTGATGGATATTTATTTAATCTAATCGATCGCACCTTACTTAGCCCTCCTTATCAATTATGAAATCGGTAATATATCTTCACTTGATCGATTCATGAAAATCTGATGTCTATGATTAATTGGGGATAGCTATGACATGATATTCTCTTTGGTTTGATGATTGATTCCGAAATGCTTGCTGACTTCTTGATAAATCAATATATTGTTGACTATTAGTTTCTTCTGACTGTAAGATGCGTTGCTGATTGAGCAAATTAATTAATCTTTCTCCCAATAGCGATAATAATATATGGATACTGCGTTGACTATAGTGATCACTCTTGATAAATTGCTGTCTAATAGACTCTTTAATTATCTCCAAGGACTGCCACAAAGATAATCATTGTTTTTGCATTCTTTTAGATAGAGTCGCTGTTGATGACTTATTGACGGTTCCTTCTTGTTCATTGTTGTTCCATTCTTTTCCCAATGATTTGATAACTCTATTATAGGTGTTTCCATAGCTTGGATATGCATCATTGTTCACAATAAACATGCTCCATTTCCTTCATCATATTTGGAAATACACAGCCTCCATGTGGAGTATCATTTGCTGAGGTGGCCTTTTCATTATCATCTGTTAGATTAATCGGGAAAAATGATGGTTTCTTGATATCATGCTTGTAATGATTTTTCTTAATAATAAGTTTATATCTTTAATTAAAACTTATTTAACCGTTTATCGGATCTAGTTATCTTCAGGTCTTCGATGGGGACATGACAAATTTCCAATAGGTAATAATATTTCTGATGATACTGAATTGTTTAATGAGAATCTTGATTGTTAAACTAATTTGCAAGACCACTTAACTTTAGCTTCCACAAAAAATGTTATTATTTCCAACCACCATTTTTTAACCAGTCAACTATTATAAAGTTACCTCTTCCTGGAATTCCAAAATGTAAGTCGCATGTACCTTAGAGTTGTTGTAAAAGTTACTCCAGCAATAAGCATCAGCACTGACAACAGTGAATCATAGGAACTCTGACAGAGCATAAAGAATTATTATCAGCCTGGATGAAATAAGAAAAAATCCACTTGGAAATACCCTTAAATTGAACAGAAACTATATGCAGAAAAAACTTTAATATTACCTAATTGATAACAGGCATTAAATTGCATGAAAATTCCCATATTTGTCTGAACTTATTAAAATTTTAAAAATATTGCATTGCTTACATTTTCTTGTAAAATCAGACTTGTATCAAAGAAATAAGTTCTAATGTAACATGTAACATGCAACATACACTTTGTTGTACCCATACCAAAAAAAATCATATTGAGTTACTTTCAAGCTAAAACTTTGCTGTTTCTTAAATCATCAGTCGTTTCAAACCATATTGTGGTCATCTATGTCATTTGTGCCATCTCTAGTCAGTTTGTTTTCAGGACCAACAAAATGAGCTTTCCAATGAATTGGGCAAAGCGAAGATTAGAGTTTGTACGACAGATAGAGGGTGAAAATTGATCAAGTCATGAAAAAGTTCACTTGGTATAAAGGAGCACACCTATGTGAAGGCTAAAAAAATTTCAAGTTATAAAATCACTGCCTAGTGTAGTGGTGCACGCGTATAGGAAGGAGAACATATATTTCAAACAATGTGAAACAATAGTGGGGTAAGTGCTCTTTAACAGGTTAACATGAAATGTGCATAAAATTGCTCCCACTATATAATAGAACAAACTGATAAGAGGAAGAACAAGTTTTTAAAATTAAAAAACAAACACAGCAGGCACATCTATTTTCTCACTTCTTGTCCAAGAAGACATTTTTTTCTAAACCAAAGATTGCAACAGTTTAGATAGGTGCACTCCATTGAAAAAGTTGCAAGTGTTAAATTTTTCAAAATATGCAAAGCAATATGGACACAGTCAACACTCCTTTGAGTATACAGCAGAATTGAGAAATTTCAGACTTGTTTCAAAGGTTTTCAGCAAGCACTTTGATGATTAGTGACTGTCCTATAGTGATGATCACAAAAATTTCAGTCTTTGCACTGATGGCAGCTGATTGCATGCGTTAAAATTCATGGGATTGTTACTTCCACTCTTGGAGTGCGATTGTTGGTGTTAATGATTTAATGTATGATGCATATCCTTTCATTTCAAGGATTTATGATGATCTAGTTGCAGAATGTGGTAATGAGATATATCCATCTGAGTTGTCTATTGGGTCATCTAGGATCATTGATGGTTTACTTTTTGCAGTGGACTATTGTGGATTGGTTCATCTTGGGTCGATAACTGTCCCTGGTTTACAAAGTGACAAAGTGGATACCATTGATGTAGATTTTGCCAGTGTCCTCAAATGCACTCTTGGCAGATGTCACATGGTAGAGTTACTCTTTGTGTTGGTACCTATACACAAGGTCCTTTTTAGGGGCTATTGGTGACAAATGATGATGGAAGAAATATTCCATGGGGGATTATATACCATATAAGCGATTATGTTGTTGTCGCCACCTCTTATTACAGATTTCATAGAAGTCCATTTGAGTAACTACAAGTGGATTGGAGGGAGACTATGAGTAGGTCTTGGTCTCCTACTGAGTTGGTGACTTTTGGGATGACATTTCTTGCCAGGGACACAAATGGAAAATTTATTCTGGCCAAGTTCATTCAGTTCTGCAACAATTATCTTCCTTTTCAAATGTTGCAACTTGAGAATTCTGACTTATGCAGCCGCAGATTTGAGCACTTTCAGTTCAATCAGTTTATTGACAGATTCAATTTTGAATCTCTAATTGAGATGTTAATTGGATTGACTAATCAATTAGGATGTTGGTTGTGTTGTGACATTTTCACACATCGCCCCATTGCAAATGGGGACCCCCTCATTTTTTGCTGAATAAACCAAGTTTTTGGCAGTCTTTGGTGCCTCTCAACCCTCAGAAATGAGTTGTAAGGTCTTCTTGGTCTAGATTCTGGTCTTTTAAGGTGATAAAATGCCTAATTAGGGGATGGATGCTTAAGGAATATACAGCCTAGAGGGGATACAGTCTTAATATTGTCATCCAGACGAGAATCAAGGTTTAGATGTATTGAGAAATGCATTGTGCTTATTGCTTTATCCTTTGAACTTTGCTTTTTACAAACTATGAACTTGATTGATACTTGTACTTCACAACGTTTCCTTGTCTTTTTCAGGTACATTGTAGGGAGCAAGACATTGGATGCTGAGAGGACATCATTGATTGGATGATATCATCGAAGGAAGAGATTGCAATAATCGAATAAAGAATGCACGTGCAGAGGAATGGAATGATGGATATTTGGCTAAGTGTCAAGATAACCTTGAGAATTGATATGAAGAAATGAAAGAGAAACAGCCAAATTTTGGCTGTCTGGAAGCTTGTATTGTCTATTTTAGGGTTTTAACCCTTCAAACTTAGAAATGAGGTCAGTAACTTAGGGTTTTGAGAAATCTGAACGAAGCAATGAAATAAGAACCCTTGAAGAAAGCTACCAATGTAATTTGAGCAAATTCTGAGAGCTTACTATTTTTAGTAAGTCTATTTTCAATGTGTCACCGTGTCCCGGTTTGCCCTAATTTGATGTTTGGAAGAACTTACTATTTTTAGTAAGTCTCTCTTTGGGAAACCTATATCTGGCAGGTGGCAGGACACTAACGGCAAAGCATTCCTAAATATCCAATTCTAAATCCAAAAAAAGTTGAAAAGCAAGCAAACGATCAAAATTTTGGCTGTTTGGAATTCTTTCCTGAAATGGCAAAGGCACGAAAAGTCTATTCTTGGGCATGAAGGAATTCATCCTTCACTGAAAATTCCTCTAGCACCTCAAAATTGCAATCAACGACAAGAGGAGAGCGCATTTCCTTGGTCAAGGAGGATTTTCCTTCCTTGGCAAAATTCCTCCACTACCTCAAAATTGCACTCAAGGACAAGAGGAGAGTGCATTTCCTTGGTCAAGGAGGATTTTCCTTCCTTGGAAAAATTACTCCACTACCTCAAAATTGCACTCAAGGACAAGAGGATAGCACATTTCCTTGGTCAAGGAGGATTTTCCTTTCTTGGCAAAATTCCTCAACTACCTCAAAATTGCACCCAAGACAAGGAAGGGAGCGCATTTCACTGGCAGTGAAGGAGTTTTCAAAAATGCCAAAATTCCTCCTTCCATGCCAAAATGTGTCCAAGTATGCAAAATTCTAGGAAAGTGAAAAATTGACAAAGTGCCGAGAATTCCTCTCCTCCAGACTCCAAATTGGACAGAATTTTTGAAAGATGGAAAAGGTGGTTGAATGTCAGAAATTCCTCCTTCAGGACAAAGCACACACAAGCATTCAAAGAACATGAAATGGCAGAATTTCACAAGGAAAGGAATTTTTCCTTCTCCAGTGTTAATATGCGCTCAGGAATTCCTTAGGAATGGAAAAGGTCATGAAATCTTTTCCAAGGCAAAGATATCCTTCAGTTCCTCCCAAATGTGCCCAAGCACTTTCAGGGAATAGACATGATGAAATTTCACTAAGCAAGAAAAAGTTCCTTATTTCCCTTCCAAAAGTGCCCATCTCCAAAATGGCAAGAAACTCAAAAATTTGACTAAGTATGGAGAAATTCCTTGTCCAAGCTCCAAATGCGCCCATCTGCAAAATGTCAAAAAATGATAAAACATTAAAGAATTCATCTATCCAATCCAAACACAACATCAAGATGTCAAGAGGCACAAAGATCCAAGATGAGCAGATCTAGTTTATGACACCTATTGATGTGTTTTTTAGGCACAACCAAACTCAGAATAAAATACCCAAAGGCATCCTATCCTCTCTTGAACAGAGTTCTCCAAATGTTGAAGATTCGCTTAAGGATTAATTGAGGTAACTCCAAGGTTCTTATATGTAGGGTCTCTACATGTGGATAAGCTCAATTTGGTCAGATGTGATTATGCTAGAATCACAAGGGGACTTACATTTGTACGCCTGATTGTTTGATTTGCTAGAACTCGAATCCTAACTACTCACCGGGATAATAAAGAAATAGCAAAAGGTGTAGGGTTTAGAGAGTCTAATCTAAGACCTAGAATGTAAGAATATAGATGAACGACTAGGTGGAGTCCTACTGGGTTGGGTCTCACCATCAGGTTGAACAATCTGACACCAACTCAATGCAATCTTCCAAGGGAATTTTGAAGATGTTCAAATCGTTACACCATCGGACACTAATCATCATTCAAGTTAATGCACGAACAATAGACGCATAACAATTCAAAATTAGGCTCATTCAATGCCAGTTGACCACGTAGGGCGCCCTTACAATCAGTAAGAGGCTAGTGGTATGGACTAGGCGGATTCCACATGAGTACATTCAACACTTTTCTCCATTCAATCTAATTATCTACCATCAAATTTAAAGAGCCAACAAGAAACCATTCATATTGCCAAAAAAAAACACATTTCACCATAACTTCAATGAAAATAGAGTTCATTTACAACTTAGGCAACAATTTTTTGCCTTCTCCTCCTAGTCTACTCTAATTTCTATTCTATTTGCTATTCTATTCTACTTACTATTAGCTATTAACTATTCAACTAACTATTCCTCCACTATTAACCTTTACAAATGAAGAGCCAGAGCTTTATATAAAGAGCCCTTTACAATTCAAAGGCTCAAATTGATTTAGAATGAATGGCTAGGATTCCAGGATGAAAACCCTAATTAGGGTTTGTTACAACAAACTCTCTTAGCCAATGAGAAGATTACATTTCATGTGTGGAGCAATAGATGTTAGGGGTGGGTGCCTCGAAGTTTGTGCCATCACTAGTGAGTCAGGTACATTGAATCTGAACATGCTAATGTGGACCTATCTGACTAGAGGAACAGTGACTGGGATGCCACCTTGTCTTGCGTTTGTGTTTGGTCAAGAAACAACGTATTTCTTGATATTCAATGTGATGATGATGAGAAGCTAACTTTGATTAACTCTTTTGAAACTATCTGCTTCTTCAACGTACCCTTACACTGCCCTTGATTGATCCTCCTTCGTCCTTGATATACTCAATGAATGATGTACCTCTCCTTGAATCCCCTGTGTTCGATGAGGCCTCTTCACGATCAAGTCTTTCTTTCTTCTCTGTCATCTTATCTCCCTTTGAAGTGTTTGTAAGATCCTTCTTCTGATATCTTGTGATCTCCTTGAGGATAGTTCTCACCCTAGAGGTCCTTTGATTTTAGCAACACCCTGGGTACCTTCTCATGCATCTAAGGCGTCCTTAATGTGGATGAAGCTCGAAGAAGTCCTTCTTGTCCTCACGTGATCTTCCTCTAACTTGGTCTTGTTGATCTGGAAAATAAACAAAAGAAATATATTCATTCTAACATAGCATTTCTTACCTTAAATCATCAACAAGAAGGCATTAGGGTTAACTTCGCTCTGGACCCTCTCCAAGGACAAGACCTATAATGAGATTTTCGCTCTGGATCCTCTCCAAGGACAGGACCTATAATGAGATTTTCGCTCTGGACCCTTTGGAAGGGTCAAGAGTGAATTTTGCATTTTGCACAAATTCTTCACTTTCTCATCATTTTTCTTTACTTCAATTGTCTCCAAGGCATGATAATATCCTAGTTGAGGTTCCAAGACATGAAATTAGTCCATTCTTGAAGCAAAAGGGAGGGTCTTAGGAAAATTCGCTCTAGACCCTCTGAGAGGGTCAGGAGAGAAATTTGTCATTTAGTCTCAATTTCATCATTTCCTTTGCTCCAATCCACTTCTCAAGGCAAGTATACATCAATCCTTTCTCAACTACGCCATAGGAACAAATATTTCGACCTCAAACAAGGAGTAAATAGGTGTTTAGATGAAATTCGCTCTAGACCCTTTGGAAGGGTCGAGAGCAAAATTTGCACTTTGCTCAATTTTCCTTCATAAAAATTCATTTCTCATCCTTTTTCATCAAAAACAAGTCCTTTTGCCCTCAAAAATGTCTAGGAATGGATTAGTTCAAAGGTTTAAGCAAGGTACAAGGCTTCTTGAAGAAATTCGCTTTGGACCCTTTGGAAGGGTCAGGAGTGAAATTTGCTCCCTTGGGCTCAATTCACACTTCCTTTTTCATAACTTTGTCTTAGACTTGAACTTTTGAATCTTTCCTTGCCATGCATGACCACCATTCAATGTCCCTAGTGAGGAATTAGGCCCTTTGGATAATTTCGCTCTGGACCCTTTGGAAGGGTCAGGAGCTAGATGAAATTCGCTCTGGACCCTCTGAGAGGGTCAAGAGCAAATTTGGCAATTATACTCAAATCCCTCACATTTTCATCACTTCATTTTGTTGTACACATCAATTCTTTCTCAATCATGCCATAGGGACAAGGTTTATGATGCAAATTAGGACCAAGAAGGGAGATCTAAGGAAAGTCACTCCTGTCCCTTTGGAAGGGTCAGGAGCGAATTTGGCCTAATTGCTCAAATTCTTAACATTTAGTGATCATGACCTACTCAAATGCATGTCTAAGGGCACCTCTAAGTTCAATCAACCTCAATTAATGCTTTGGAACCTAAGCTTGATGCAAATTAGGACCAAGAAGGGAGATCCAAGGGAATTCGCTCTAGACTCTTTGGAAGGGTCAGGGGCGAATTTGAGGATTTAGCCTTAAATATCACTCAAACATTCAAACTTCACCCTCATTCACATTGATCTCACCTTGGGACATGCCAGCAAATCACCTTAAGGAGGCGCCTAGTTCAAAATGTTGGATCACAAGGACATCTTAACAATTTTGCTTTGGTACCTTTGGAAGGTACATGACCTCAAAAGGAAATTCGCTTTGGACCCTTTGGAAGGGTCGGGAGCGAAATTTGCTTCTTAGACTCCATTCACACTCAACTTGTCTTGGACTTGGCTTTTGGGTCCCTCCTTCATCTCAATCAAATCCATTTACCTTCAAAGTGATGTCCACTCAATGCTTTTGATGACAAATTAGGCCTTTCTAAGGATTTCATTCTGGACCTTTTGGAAGGGTCAGGAGCGAAATTGATGTTTTAGGCTCAATTTCCTAATCCCATCTCGTTCCAACTTGCTCACAAGGCATAGATAGGTCATTCCTCATTCAGTCAAGGCATAGGAGCAAACTTATAGTCCAAGTTAGGACCAAGAGTGGTTTTAAGAAAATTCGCTATGGACCCTTTGAAAAGGGTCAAGAGCGAATTTTGCAATAATGCTCAAATTCTTGACCTTTTCTCCAAATTTCCAAGTCTAAGTTTGTCCAAGGCGCCTCCAAGGGTGAATTCAAGCTAATTTCCCCCCATTCCATGCCTTTAAGTGAAGTTTTATCCAAAATATTAGGGCAAAGAGAGCTAAGGAAGATTTCGCTCATGTCCCTTTGAAAGGGTCAAGAGCAAATTTGACAATCTAGCTCAAATTCCCCATTCAACTCTCAAGCTTTCAAGTCTAGGCATGGTCATTAGGCATTTTCTAAGGATAAATAGGTCAATTTTATACCAATCAATGCCTAGAGTACAAGAGCTTCATCTTTCATCAACTGGACCAATCTCAAACCCTCAAAGGGAAAAATCCTTGAGGATACTTGCTTACATACCTCCATTCATTTGTTTGACTAAATGACCTAGGTTTTAAAGGGCAAGACTCCTAACATGATACAATGGCTTCCTCAAACTCAAACAAGACTCAACCTTAGAAGCAAGACCGATGTCTAACCAAGAGGAAACTTTCAACAGAGACCCTAGCCTGGACCACCTACAGACCCATTTCAACTCAAGCAGACCATCCTATCCTAATTAGCCCTCTGGCGACCCTTCAATGCAAAGACTAATAGCCAAGAACCTAAAAGACTAAGCCAAGAAAACAAACCCTAGAAAGAAAAAAGTAGGAGTCCCCATTTGCAATGGGGTGATGTGTGAATACGTCACAACAAAACCCAAGTTCAAGAAGAAATCCAGTCTCAAGAAGTTCATGGAGGAGAAATTCCAGTTCCAAAGAATGCTACTTGAAAGACCTCAAGAATCAAGCAAGTACAGATGAGAAGAATTTACTATCTTGAATTTTTTTCGGAAGTCCAAGAACCCAATCAGAAAAGAGCAAGGAGGAAGAATTCCAGTTCCAGACATTTAAAGTTCCTAAGATCCAGTTCAAGTATGAAAGGCTTCAAGAATGGTAGAATCGTCGACAAGGAAAGATATCTCAGGGTGAATTCCCAAGCAAGTACATGGAAGGAAGAAAAAGATTAAGGAAAGATAATTTCAGGTAAGTTAATCAAAGTTAGAACCTTGCTCATAAAATGATGCAAAATGGAATATTCCTCGTGATGAGTCACCGGGTCCACATGGCATCCAACATGTTGAGATGGCAACCTGTCACCTTCTTCGACCAATCAAACGTCCCCCAACCGTAATGACCAGATTCATTGCATTGGCCGCCAAGGAGAGGGATAGTGTGCGTGCTATTTTGGGCAAGAAACTACTAAATGCTTGATGGAGTGGCAGTTCATTTAACAGAGTGACGGGTCATTTAATGCAAAGTGTGTGTGATACCTTATTTATTACCAGACCCAATACTTGGCGCCACAAAGGGTCCATTTTTGGTAAAACCCTAATTAGGGTTTTGCATCTTGTAATCTCAGCCGCGATTTCAAATCAATCTTGGTCGTTCATTTGTGGGAGGATCTCTATAAAAGGCCCTACCTTCTCAATTGCAATTCATTAGATAGATAACTCATTAGTTCAACTAGACAGATCTTGCTCCTTAGAGTAGAAGTAGAGTAGAAGGAGAAGACATTGTTGTAAGACTTGGAGAAATAACATTTGATTTCATTGAAGATATGGTGGATTCATGTTTATTTCAACTTGTTGCATGGTGTTCTTCCAATTTCTCAATTGTTAGATAAAGTGCTTTGATTTAAATGGAGAATGTAATGATGTTGGATGAATTTCCATGGTTCATACTTTTTGCATCGTGTTGATTATAAGTTGTAGTGTAAAGTTAGCCTGAGCCACTAAATTTGTGCTAAGTTCGCTTGTGGATAGTCATTTGGATTGTGTCATTTTGGGTATTCAAATGCACTTTCTCGATGTGAAAATCCTTCAGCATCCTCGGAAGATTGCACTAGTTCTTGTGGAGTTGTAGTTGATCTTGGCAAAGCAAAACTTGGTTTATTTGGAATTCATCCATTAGAGCACTATCCATTGATACCGTTGTCCTTAGGAGTAGATTTAAATCCTTCTAACCCTTTCGCCTTTTAATTTTAGTTCATTTGAAGCAGAAGCATCACAAAATTGCTATATCTAACGATAAAGTTCCAGATAGCATTGAGAAGTGAAAGAACGATCCAAATGTAAGTCCCTTTGTGTTGCAAGGATATCACATCAAGCCAAACGAGCTCATATCCAACATAAAGTCGCAAGTTCGCAGTAAGAACCTTGGAGTCACCTCTATGATCTTCACAATCTTAGCATGCGAGGAGTCTTAACTCAAGAGAGGATAGAGTGTCCTTTGGCACTTTATTCTGTGTTGTTGTGGTCACAAAACACCCGTCAATAGGTTGGATGGTTGGGAATCAAATCAAGGTTACTCCTTGTATTCAGCTCACACCTTTATTTGGAGCAGCAGATTTGATTTCAGTGACAACTATTATGGGGAAGTGCAAGGTATTTGTAATGAGTTAGCTTATGATGACTTTCGTGAGCTTACTCAAATAGTGCCTAGGTTTGAGTTATTCGAAGGGCAATTCTCTACGGAGTTGACTGAGTTTGTGCAGTATTCGATTGCTCTTCTTATAGGTCGGTTTCAGGTCTCTTTTACAAATTACCAATAGGACTGGGTTTTAAGCAGATGGTGTGTAGATCTCCTAGGCTAACTTGGGACCTGGGATCATCTTTGGGTTCAAATTGGATCGGCATGGTGATATTGTGGCTGAGTTGGAATTGCACGAGGACAAGCAATCTCTGGGAAGAGAGGACTATAATGTCCCCTTTATTTGGACCTCAAAATATATTTAAATAATTAAAATTTAAATTATCAAAAAAAAAATTCATGACGACTTTTAATTATTTAACAAGGTCGTAACAAAGAATTAAAAGAGGGTCACTTTATTATTTCCCATTGGCTAAAGTTAAATATTAATAAGTGAGGGAAATTTGAAGAGTTTTCTAGAGGCTTCTTCAATGGATTATAAAAAGACAATTTGGGTTTCATTTGGATTATGCTTGATTAATTATTTCTTTTGAAGAGATCTAAGACCTTCTAGTTTTCAATTCAAGAAATCTAAGGATGGAAACCCTTGGGATTTCTCGATAGATTAGACAAAAACCTAGTTCATCTTTGGGGGTGGATTCATATCAAGATTTACCACTATGCAATATTGATCAATTTGTTAGAGGTTTCAATATGAGATCTTACAAAGGGTTTTTTGTTGGTGTTTACCAAGATCAACTAGCAAAGATCAAACCACAAACCATTAGCACACTAAAAGCCAAATGAATATTATCAAAGAGTTGAGAAAAATGTACATAGAGGCTTGCATATATCGGCAAGCTAGATGAGTGAGAAGGTAATAGAAAATTACTACTTACCCCTCCAATAATGGGACACTTGTGAGCACACTCGACAAGTGTGTGAGCAGGTTGCTCATGTGTATGATTAGGTGTCTCACAAAGTGAGTACACATGTCTCAAATATATGAAGTGAGACAAAAGGCTAAAAGTCTCTAAGTGGATACTTAAGCAATGTGAATGGGACTATCTTTAGGCATGCTAATAGCTAGCTAGATTGATAAAGCCACTATTTAAAATTTACACCAACACCCACCCTTAAGTGCAACTTAGGGAGAAATGTATGCATGATAATGAGTCCTAGCTACTAGTACAAGTTAGGTACTCATGTACAAGTTTCTCATAAACGAAGTAAAGGAGAAGACCCAGTGGGAACAAAACTCCTCTCAAAACAAAAATGATACGATAATGAATATACAAGTGAAGAAGATAGGTCACAGAAAAAAGGACTAATGATATCCCCCCCAAGGACTTCTTCTATGCTCAAGTACAATGAATGTTCATGTTGTGACCTTTTCACACATCACCCCATTGCTAACGGGGACACCCCTCTTTTCTTGCTTTCTATGTTGTTAGGTTAGGGTTTTGGCTGCTTAGTGGGCAATTTTGCATTTCCCATGCCCGAGTCTCAAAGTTTTGATCATGCCTAGTGTCGTTTAGGGTTTTTTGAGGTTATAGGATCAAGTTGCAAACGTTGGAATTTTAATGATCCTAATTTTTGTCCAAGTGTTTACCTTCTTGAGCGTTAACGTGGTTTAAACACACACATCAGTGATTTTAAAGTGCCAAGATATTCTCAGACCTTTTGCAGTTGTTTTCTCACTCCTAGAGAACCATTTAAGTTGATTTCACACTTTATCCCAATAAATTTCCTTGTGTTTCGCTCAAATCTTTGGAAAATTTGCCCAAGTCTAGGTGAGTTTTGAAGTTTTTTAGCGATTTTGAGTGGTTAAAATGTCAAATTCCTAAGGGAAATCCATATTCTAAGGGTTGAAAGGTCAAATTCCATGCTACAGGTGCTTTTCCCCTCATATTCCTGACTACCCATCCTTTTCCCCCACTCAAAATCCACACTACATATGGGTTTCCCCTGAAATCCATACTGGCTATGATTTTCCACCACTGTTTATCCATGCCTAGGTCATTTTTCCCCTGGAAGCATTAAAATTTGACTAAGTGTCAGGATTTTTCCGGACTGCCATCGATTTTCCACCGAGAGTGCAGACTGGAGTGCGGAAAAAGTTGAGGATGATTCCATGTCTAGGTCAATTTTCCACCAGGCTGTTTTGTGACAATTTAATGCGGATTTTTGTGCAAACTCTCAGTCCATACCCAAGTTGATTTTCCACTGAGGGCAATATGATGAGTTTTGAGTCCAGATTTTCATCCAGATTGAGGTCGTTTTTCCACCAGGGAATGTGTTTTTTGCAGATGAAGTGAATTTGGAGTGTGGTTTCCTTGTCCACGCCCCTATCGATTTTCCCCTGGCCTGTTTTATATGCATTTTGATGAATTTTAGCATGGATTTTTATCCATACTAATATCGATTTTCCCTTGTGGGGAATATTCTGGCATTTGAAATGATTTTTAATGGGATTTCTTAATCCCTACCCATATCGATTTTCCCTTGGAGGCTCAATTTCGACTTAAATTGAAATTGAAATATTTAATAAATGAGCCCCATTTAATTGTTTTTAAATGATTATTGACGATTATTTAAAATTTTAAAACAAAATTAAATAACTTGCAATGAGCATTTAATGTTTTTACCCTTCTAGAAGCAAGGTAGTTTTACCAAACAAGTATACAAGCAAGTGTTTTATCCCACATTGCTTGTGTGGTGAAAGTGAGAGGCAAAAGCAAGTATAAGAGAGAAGTCTTCGGCAATATTTTATTATTTAAGTTTGCCAGGTATCTTCATGTTTGGCGATTTTTCTCTCTTATTGGCAAATTTTGGCAAAGTGTTTTGGTGAAGTGTTGGATTGAGGATTCTTTTCTCCTCCATTTTTTCCAGCTTAGCAACCTTTGGGTGGCTGCCATTAATGACTTAGTGCCACGATTTTTCAAGTTTGGCGATTTTTTTGTGAAGATGGTGATTTGAGGTGATTGAGGGCTTGGGCGATTTTCCTTGTCTCCTCCATTGTTGCTTTCTGTCCCTGACCTTTATTGTAGATTATGTTGCAGATTCGATCTTGATTGAGGACATTTTCAGATTTTTCAAAATGGCGCCATAGCTGGAAATTTCGATTTTTATTTAAACAAGTGTTTGTGCCATTGTTTGGGGTGGATTCCTTCACACTTGATGGCTGCCATCATTTCCAACTTGCAGATATGTTGCACATCTGAGCTTGTCCTCCATTATTGCAGTTTGTTTGACCTCCATAGCTGGCTGGGAAATCAATTTTCAGACTTATACCTTGTTTCTAGCTATTTTTGTGCTTTAAGCGATTTTATCCAAGGAGCTGATTGGAGACATTTCCAATCAATTTTCAGAGTTATCTTCCATTGTTGCAGACCTGAAACTCCATGGTAGGGGTGTTGTCCTCAGAAAACGAATCTTTCCAGCCACCTACGTACCTTGCGATTTCACTTGGGAAGCATTTTTGCTTCATTTTGGAGTTTATTTCTAAGTATTTTATCATTCCTAAGGGTGCTGGTAAGTCTGAAAACTTCATTTCCAGATTTGTTTTCAGACTTAGTTTTCATTTCCAGCCCTACATACATGCTCAGATTTCCTTGTGTTTGCATTGGAAGGTTGGTTCTCATCAATTTATGCATATCTAGATGACTACAACATATTTTAAAAGGCTTAATTTGCAGGTTGTCTTCAGATTTTGTTGACCTCCATTGTTCACTGCGAAAGGTGTCCTCAAACATACTTTGTGTGAAAACACAACCTTTCACACCTTTCCTTAGTCACTGCTGATCCGGTATACTCCTTTGCACTTTAGTTTGCACAATTTCTAAGTATAAGGAGGTATTAATGAGTTTCATAGAGAGTTTCCATATCCTAGCGTTGTCAGATTTTGAATCTAATTGTCAAGATCTACCAAGAGTGTGGACTATTTTCCTGACTTATGCTTTAATTAGCTAAAATCTTTAGAAAGTCAGGAATTCTATCAAGAACATTATTTATTTTCCCAAGTTCTAACTTCAAGCTTTGTACAAGTGCGATGTCGAAATCCGGATTTAAGGAAAGGAAAGAACTGCTGAAGATACTGGAGACTGGATATTATCCAGAGCGCAAGATTTCATCCAAATGGAGGGAGATCACAGATACAAACATGCATTTCCTAGACCTTAACCAGATGCGACAGCAGATGACACAACCGTCGCAACTCCAACTACCTACCCGTCGACCAACTAACTGACCGCTGTAACTCATTATTACCGACGACAACATAAACATAATATAACAACATAACATAATGATTATTCTCGTCAACATCATCGCCCCCAAGAAAAGAAGTCGACTCCGACGACTTAATACAAAATAGAGATGAACGGCAGGAACTACTAACGCCAGTCGGGCCTGAATCTTATACACTTGCTGCATCCTCGCCTGAAAACCCTTTTCTACTACCATCCGATGCTCAAGTGCGGATTTCACCAATATTGCTTCCTTTGCCATCACAGTCCTCCTGTGCCTAACCCAAACTTGTCTGCAAAACACGTTTTTCAGTCTCAGCTGCCACCAACTGCTACTCAATTGATACTGTCTCCCTAGCCAATTTGTCCCCGATAGCCACCCGTGTTGCTCTCCCAGCATCCAACTCCTGGGTACGCTGAACTAAGTCTCACGCGACTATTGCCTCCAACTTGGTGGTCAGCTCCTCCCGAGCCCTCTGTGCATCCACCAAGGCAACCTCACGTCCAGCCGAGACATACTCCGAGTTCCTCAAAGCATACCAGTCATGCCTGGAGGTGGCCACAATCCACTAGCACAAAGGCTAGGAGACACCTCAAATCCTCCATCACACTCCCCAAAGGCCAAAAACTGAACTGAATAACTCCCTAGTGTCATACAACTGCGCCGACCTGCAATGCCTTCCCTCAAACTCTGTTTGTTCCCAACCTCCAAATCCGTCTCCCTCTACGGCTTATGGCTTCCCCGCCAATGCTTAGCTGTAGGCTTCTTTCTCACAATACAGACAACCACAACACTTCCCGTGGTACTCTGTAGCTCAAAAATAAACTGGGGGTCTGGGGGCAACGCCCCCAGCGGGGTCGAGGGGCAGCGCCCCTCGCAGGGTCTGGGGCAGCGCCCCCGCGGGGTCGAGGGGCAGCGCCCCTGCCGCCAACACCAATTTACAACCCTCATAACCATACGAAAGTCCATGGCGCACAGCATTTCTGTGATATTTTAAGATGCCAAAAACCCTTCTTTTCCACTCTGAATTTCCAGTGTCCTGGCTTCAAACTCCAGCAAATCATTTTAAATCTGGTGGTCGTCGTTATTTTTTTTTTTTTTTGCACTGTAATGTCCCCGATGGCACCCCGGCCATACAACCTCCCTGTACAATCAACAACAACATTGGCACCTCCGATCGTGCGGCCACCTTCCCGTGCGGTCGTGTTGACGTGTATTTTGTACACAATCATACACAGAATAAAATACCGACAGGCATCTTATCCTCTCTTGAGAAAATAGTCTCTAACTGCTGAAGATCTGCAAAAAGGATCAGTTAGATGGACTCCAAGGTTCTTTTAGTGGGGTCTCCACGTGTGGACAAGCTTTTTTAGTGGTATGATGTGATTTGCTGTTTCCTTCAAGGCGTCTTACGGATTCAAAAATTCTTTCTAATTCAACCATTCCTTTTGGAATAGTGTTTGTCTTTAAGTTCAGGACTCCTTCGGCATCGAACTCAGCTTCACCCACTTCATCTTCATCTATGATCTGTGTTAAGAAGACGTCCGTGCTGGTTAGGAAGTCTAGAATGTGTTTGTCGTCTTCGAAAACTTGGAAATTGGTGATGTTATCTGGGACTGAAGGGACTGATATTAACTCGATGGTAAACTTCTTTAATCCTTCCATCGCTAATGGAATCAATGAGCTCGCGGCCTGTGCAAGTGAATTGGCCACTTGATTTTGATGTCTATAAATTGAATTGATATTGAAAGCATCAAAACTTTCAATTAGATCCCAGACTCGATTTCTATACTTAGTTAGCCTTTTGTCATGGCAAACATATTGCTTCCTGATTTGCCTTATTGCGATTTCTGAGTCTCCGTATACTTGCAGTATCTTTGCCCCCTTTTGGATGGCTAACAGTAATCCATGAACCAAAGATTCATATTCTGCTACGTTGTTGGTGCAAGGGAACTGCAATCTGTGAGCGGCAAGGTATGTTTCTCCCTTAGGACTAATTAATTCATATCCAGCTCCGGATCCTTGTTTGGACTTAGATCCGTCGAATCTTAGTGTCCATATCTGATTTTCTTGATCGTCTGTTTCTGGACTTTCATGACTTTCATTTGTTGTATCGGACGAAACTTCATCTTCCACAGAACTTTCAGTGTCTGTAGAGCTTTCATTCTCTGAATCTTGAATTTCTTCTATAATTGGTGTCTGTGGGACCCTTTTGTATACTTGTTCCAATGCGGTCTGGCATAAAGCACAAGATAATTCTGAGTGGACGGCATTGTGGATTCTACACCAATTCGGAAGAAGCAGATCTCGGACGGATGCTAGATTGCCAAGTTGTACACTTTGCTGGATGTTTCTTTGTACAAACCTTCTGAAGTTTTCAAACATCCCTTCGTCCTCTTGGTCGGATCCTTGATCGCTTTCAATGACGATCTCTGTTGATTCCATGACCTCCTGCTGGGTATTTTCATCTTGTATATCTTGTATCATCAAAATCTCCTCCACTTTGGGTTTATATGTTCCTAGGTCGGACTCTAAAAATAGGACTTCATTGTCTTCCCCATATTCAGTTATCATCAACCTCAACCTTGGGGTGCTATCAATTTTAATCTGGTTCGGGACTCCTCTCCATGGTAGCCACATGTGTGCGAAATCGGTCGACACATATCCATTCAATTTTCGGGACCAATCTTGACTTAGGAGCATTCCATATGAATCTGGAATATCCACTACTGATATATCTATAAAGTTTTGGACTCTCGGGTCCGCGGCCAACTGCATGTGAATGTTGTTCAATTCCCCCATGACTGGAACTTCCGTCTTGTCAAGCTGAGTGACCTTTCTCTTGGTAGGTGCGGGAGTTATTCCCAGTCTTTGACAAACGGCTAAGGGCATGACATTGCTTGAGGCTCCGGAATCATAAAGGCAATTGTGCAATAATTTTCCAAATATTCTGACTGATAGCAGGAACGGGGCCGGTTCGTCCTTTCTTTGAGAAGGCACTGAATTTTCTTCACTTGATTCTTGATGTTTAACTTGATTGATCTTTGAGTGATCTTCCTTCGCTGGGCTCTCCTCTTTCGAGTGACTGGTTTTGCTTGTAGATTTTCCTTTTTTAACCACATCTTTCTTGATTGTAACTTCCTTTTCGGGCAGAACCAAGTTAGTGGTGAGGTTCTCTTTGACTGTAGGCTGAGCTTTCTTTGCTTCGCCTCTTTTGAGCAATACTTTTCCTTCTAACATATCTTCCTTTTTAGCTGGGAAGGTTATAGTTTGGACCATGCACTCGTTTTGTTCAGGTTGTTCTTGAGAATTGGCCTCCTCTTGGGTCACATTGATAGTGGCTTGAACATTTGACCTTGTTGCACTAGGTTCACTCAAACTATTGATCACTGCCTCTTTAATTTCAGACACTTTGAGCAACTCATAGAGTGGTAAACTCACCTTGACTTTCTTGAGTTCATCCAATACCAAGGTGGCCAATCTTTTCATTTCATTTCCCGCGGGAGGTGAAATGTTCCTTTGTCTGTATTCTTGAGTGTTCTGCGGATATTCTGGAACGTTACTAGCTTGGGGATCCGGCAGAGTTGAGAAATTGTTTGGAGGGATCGACGTTGTTAGAGGTTCAGGATTCCTCTGATTCCTGTGATAAACTCTTTGGTTCACTCCTCCTGACGATTGGTGAAACACTTCCTTTATTCCCTCTACTAGGACACTGTCGTTCAATGGTGGGAAATAGTATTCTGAATCCTCTACAGGCCCATTTGCAGATGCTGGTGGAAATTGAGATCCTGGTGGTACCATCGGTCCATTGGCCGATTCTGGAGGAAATCTCCCATTTTGTACTTGACTAATTTCTTCTTGTGAATATCTGCAGGTTTCAACGATCATGGCTTGACCATACTGCGTGGTTGGAACAATTTCGTACCCTGTGGTGGGAGGATTTTCAGGTGGATTGGTAGTACGCATCTCTTGTTGGAAAATATCGGCCGCAATCTTAAATTCAGGGCACTGTAACTCGGAATGCTGGTTCGTGTTGTGGAGTCTGCACCAACTGGACAAGGCTGCTTCGGCTAAAAACACTTTGCTCGAAGAGGGGTTCTCTTGACTTTGCGCATTTGGTGGATTGTCCAAGGGCGTCACCACATTTCCATTGTTTGGAGCCGTGTTCCATGGTCTTCTTTGGAAACCTTGATTATTATTTCCTTGATAATTGTTTCTAAATCCTTGATTATTATTCCCTTGGAAATTCTGATTGTTCGTATGTTGGCCATGGTTGGCCCTCTGCATGCTCTGGAGTTGATTATTCTGATTCCTCAAGTGAGTTACCTCGGTCGATAGCCTTTTGACTTGCTCAATTAGCTCTTTCATTTCGTCTTTCTCTTCTTGTGTCCTTGACGAATTTGTAGCATTTTGCAGGTACACAGGTTGAGCGGGTGGGGCTTGAGAGATTGGAGCTCCTGGGTGAAGGACCAACTGATTTGCCGGTTGTACGCTTGGATAGGTCGCTTGCCGAATTGGGTTCATGACTGGAGTATGGTTGGCCAAAGCCGTGCCAACTGCCTGCATCTGGTTAGGTGCTGCGACGGATCCCATATGTAGTAGTGGTCCAGTGATGTTTTGTCCCATGTGCTTACTCACTTCAATGGCTCTTGTATATGCCGCATTTAGATCATTCGGAGTTGGATGTGTCCTTACGAACATGGCTGTGAGATGATCTAAGGCTCCATAGTAAATTTCCCTTGGATCTGCAATAAGATAAGGAGGACGTAACATTGTGTATGCTCGGTGAAATCTGTCGTTAAAGGAAGTAATAGGTTCATGTTCCCTTCTTCGAACCTCAACAAACTGTCTATATAACTCTGCTGGTGTAGTTGGGATGCCAAATTTGGCAATGAATGCGTCTTTCATCGCGTCCCAAGTCCTGATGGATCCTGTAGGCAAATGAATAAACCAAAAGTATGCCTCTTCTCCCAATGAGTAGGGAAAAAGCCTACATGCCACGTCTCCATATTCAATTTGTCTGTTACGAAGAAGGTCCTCGAACATCTTGATGTGATCTTCTGCTGTGCGATGGAAATCACTAACATTGAACTTGGAACAAAAGTGTTCTGGATTCTTCGGCATATCATGATAAACTGCAAATTCCAATGGTGATGGATTGTTGACTAGCCACGTCGCACCATTAAGTACATGAGGAGGAGGAGGTGGAGGTGGAGCACGATGAGCCATTGTACTGTTTGAAACTGAACTTGATGAACTAGCTTGGCTCTTTGTTTGTGAAATTGCTTGGATACTAGATTGGATCGCCGCTTGGACTTGTTCTTGGAGAACTTGTGATGACTCAGGAGATCCTTCCAATCTCAGTTCGAACTCTTTGGGAGTGTCCTCTCTCTTAACTCGCTTTGCTTTGGAAGTAAACTGAAGTTCACTTAGATCTTTGATGCCTGGTGTGGACCTCAAAAACCTTTGATGTTTCTCGGGCGAGAATGAACCAATGCGATCCAGCGTGAAGTCTCTGCAAGGATTATTGTGGGTTCCTTTGATTGCGAAGATTCCTAGCTATGACCCTTTGATGTTCTTCAGCTATATCTTCCTCTTGCTCTAAGATGATTCTGACTCTGTTATATTTGACTTGGCTTCTCCTTGCGTTCCAAGCTACTTGATTCAATTGGGAAATGATGTCTTCTTGGGTATTGCCTACTTGCAAATTGGGTTGCACCACTTGATTCAGTCCTTCATTCGGCAACACCATCGTACTTCATGATCATGTTTGCAATATTTTTCTCTTTTCAAAATCTTCGGACTTCGAACTTCGGAAACTAAAGAGCCCTCCTTCTAGCGCCAATTCTGTTGACGTGTATTTTGTACACAATCATACACAGAATAAAATACCGACAGGCATCTTATCCTCTCTTGAGAAAATAGTCTCTAACTGCTGAAGATCTGCAAAAAGGATCAGTTAGATGGACTCCAAGGTTCTTTTAGTGGGGTCTCCACGTGTGGACAAGCTTTTTTAGTGGTATGATGTGATTTGCTGTTTCCTTCAAGGCGTCTTACGGATTCAAAAGCTCGAAGACTTTACTAATCTAAAGGAACTTTCAAAAAAAATGAAAAAAGATAGGGTTTAAGGAAGTCTAGTCTAACCCTATGAACGACTTAGCATGAATGAGATTTGGCAAGACTCAACTAACTTCAATTTTGCCATAAGGTAACAACTCAATTGAAATTAGTGCGATCTTCTAAGGTAATAATGGTATTCAATGCATCAAAGACCGAGGACACTACTATGAAAGTACATCTCCTAGATGCAAAAATGCTTGAAGGTTAAGGACTCAAAATGTTTTCCAGTCGACCACGCAAGGCGTTCCTACAATCAGCAAGAAGCTAGTGGTTTGGATAGCGAATCCTACCAAATATCAAATCTCACACTTAGTATTTCAAATTAACAACTACTTTGATTGAGCGTGATTCAAGTACATCCAACAACCATGAAGATAACTTAAGAAATTTGCAACAAAACACCATAACTTCAATATTTTATTGATTTCCAAGTCATCATATACAACAATTGCTTGAATTTCTTTCTTCAAGACTCAATCTTGCTACAAAATAAAAATTGCTTACAACTCTAATCTCTCTATTTCACTCTCAACTCTATTCTCTATTTTTCTATTGACTATTCTATTACAAATGAAATGGAAAATGGGGGTATAAATAGCATCCCCAGTTACAATGAAAGGTCCAGATTGAAAGTAAATCAATGGACAAGATCATGACACCTAAACCCTAATTAGGGTTTGTTACAAATGACCTCCTTTTTACTGAACAATATTAAATACATAGCCAAATATTAAATTTGGCACAAAAATCTAGGAGGTATCAACCAATGAGAAATAAGATGTCATGTCATCTGTAACAACCTTTCATCTAGAATCTTATTCCCTTTCCAATTCTCTTTCTTAGCATATGCAATGAATTTTGTCACGATCCCTTCGATTTCTGTGCTTGGAATCTCGGGAAGATTCTTGATACTCTCTTCTAAGTGGATAACCTGATCAAATGCATCTAGAAGAGCTATGTCCCAAGTAGGTTCAAGTTCCTTCGTTCTATCAATCAGGAGCATGGTAGCATACATCTGATCATATTGCTCATCTGTAACATCTGCGTCTTTGCGAAAGATGATCTTGATTCTATCTTCAAATTCTTGTAAATCCACATCTGTCTCGACCTCGATCCTTCTGCCAAGAATGGTACGAAGTACCTCAAATACTCTGTCCTGGATCGGATTGATCACCTCCTCAACTTGACCACATCTAACACTGATGTCCTCAAAGAGAACACTCTTTATATGAAGTAAGGTTGACCACTGAAACAAACTGTGAGAATCACCTTCCAAGATCTTCTCTTGTGCTAAAATTCTTCTGGATGTATGTCTTATAACTTTCAAGACAGGGATGACAACGTCCTTGGTATGGGCAAATGCAGCTACTGTTGCCATCAATCTGTGGATTATCTCAAGAACTTGGATAGCCTGATGGGTGATCTTCGACATCCTTGTAACAAACTCAATGGCCACCGTGTGAGATCTATCCATCCAACTACATGTACGCTGGACCATATTCCTGAATCTTTCTGCTTCATTGATTGATTGAAGGGGCAATGCCTGCAATGGTGATCTAACTGGATCCTGACGTCCCAAAGGTTCATTGATGTGACTGAAATATGTCCTCCATGCACCGACCTCTTTCTCAAGCTTTCTATTCTTTTCTACTTCTTCTCTAAACTTATCCTTCAATGCCTCAAATGTGTCGGTGGCATCATCTAAAGTCTGCTCTGCTGTGGATGGTCCTAACTCAATAGTCTGTATATGATAGTCCTCTGCTAGGATCTCACCCTCATATTTGTCTGCTGCCGGTGTAGCTATCTGCAGTTTTCTAGATCCAGTCTCATCTCGAATCATCTTGGACATCTTTATAGCCTTCTTCTTCTCTGTTGTCATATGTGAACGTCCCACGAGGCTCTCTAAATCAATTGCACTGTCTTCATCCTCAATTACGATCACCTTAGTCAATCTTTCCTTCAACCAATCTGGGATATTTGATCTTGTCTCTTGAACTTGAATTTCTTTATGTACTATTTCTTCTTGTCTGGGAGGAGATGTTACTTCGTTATCATTATCTAAATCATAGTCTTGGAGAGATCCATCGGATGAAACATGCTGTGCCTGTTCCTCTTCCTGTCTATCATTCTGTACCATCGATTCCATGGATTCTTCCACTCGAACTGTTCTATCCTCTGGCCTGGAAGAAGTACCTGGTGTTTGATCTTTGTTAGCACCTTGCTTTTTCTTGGAAGGCTCTTTCTTTTCTGATCTTTCCTTTCTCTTTGAACCTCTCGAATGGAGATTGCCCTCACTGGCACATCGAAGGTTACCTTCACCTGAATTCCTGGGATTAGGATTGCCTTCACTAACACTGGCTCCACCTTCGGCTGGCTTTTCTTCCAAAGTAAAAGACATGGCTATGCCTTGTTCTCTCAACTTCTGATGTTGAACGTCTACCCATCTGCGAGTACAAGACAAGACTGGTGCCATCAATTCATCTAAATCCACGGCCTCGGGCTCATTCCAATTCAAACTTATTGTTTTGCTTTCTCTATCATATGAAGATTGGATGTGCCTGCCGTTGTCCTGAGCTTGGTCGGCCACTCTGTAAATCTTACATTTCCTGATGAAATCCAAAGGCAATCTAGAATGTATCTTTCGTTTCACTTCGAGATCATCTAGGAGATTCATCATAAAATCTTCAATCTGGTACTCATGTCTAAATCCTCTACCGACTGTCTCCTCTAAATGTCCATGTGGGTCAAAACTATTCCTCCAAGCAAAAGATGAAAAAGGATACAAGGCTAACTCCCTCTCTGCGTCATCCATGGCTGACACATTGGGACATACCTCAACTGAATTACCCAAAATAATAGGTACCTGAACTCCATTCTGATGTCTGTGTCTGAATGCCTTCACATATGCTGCCAACTGCCTTGTTACTTCAAGTAACACAATCCTGTCTGTCGGGTATCTCGGCAACATGTATGGAGGTAAAGGACATCCATACACTCTAATGTAAGTGAACTTGGGAAACTGAATGAACCAAGCACCGTACCTCTTGATTAACTCCTGGGCATCCTGAGATAATCTGTTGTGAATCCCTCCTTGCAACGTCCTTGTGATGTTCATCGTGAAAGTATCATTGATTAACTTGTAGTTCTTCCCTGGTGGATGATGCAAGTAGGTATAGGATTCACAAACTCTGACCTCGCCGGGTCCTCTTCCAATCACTCCTCTGTGAGGTAGTCCTGCGTACTCAACGCTCCTGATTAAGGCATAGATGACGTATGAACTCATGTGGAAGGACTTAGTAGCCCTGAGTCTTCTCAACTGTACGTCTAAGTAATGGCTAATTATCCTAGCCCAATGTATTGTACCCTTTCCTTGAACAATCACCTGGATGAAGTAAAACATCCATTTCTCAAAATAGAAGGCATGAGGTGCTCCTGTAACTCTGTTGAGCATGGTGATCAAATCTCTGTACTCCTCTTGGAAATCGATCCTGTGTGGTGTGTTCAGTACTTTGCTCAGACGGGGACGACTCTTAAGTAGCCAGTTCTTGTTGATTATGCTTAGGCAAGCATCTGGATCATCATCGTACACTGATCTGGCTCCTTCAATGCTCTTGTATATCATGTCCCTGTGCTCTGGAAGATGGAAGGCTTCACTTATGGCTTCCTCTGAAAGGTACGCCAAAATGTTTCCCTCATTGGACACAATTGTCCTGGACTGTGGATTGTAATGACGGGCACACTCGATCATCAACTCGTGACACTGAATGGCTGGAAGAAAACCGGCCGCCTTAATGATGCCACTTTCTATTATTCTCCGGGCGACAGGTGATGGCTTGCCGATGTAAGGGACCTCTCGGAACTTCTTCGTACTAAAGTTCCCCAAGTTTGTATCTCCAATGTTGCTCCACTTGGACACGATCTTGGTCTCCACTTCTTCAGTCTTCTGATCTTCTTTCATGAGAGCCGAGCGACTGGTGGATGCTCCCGCCTTTGGGGTCGCCATACCTACACAACATTTCATTATGAGAAATAGATTTTTGCAATAAATAACGTAGATAAAAGAGATAAATTTTAGGAAACCTTATGATAAGTCTCTAGAGTTATCCTTTCCTAAAATACAACGACTGAGCCAAGAGAAATTCAAGATTCAAAATTTCAAAATTTGAAATATGACGATAAAGGAATAAAGCAATAACAATTAAATCGCCATACCTCGATAGAGAGCTAACTCTAGAATGCAAAAAACAAAATTTGCCTAGGCAAAATTGAGGTATAAAGATAGTCTTCAATATGATCTCCTCAAAATTGACTTCGCCACCTCTGGATAGAATGTGATCTTCACTTATCGCCTTGGACATGGTCTCAAATGGATCTTCAAGTTCGCACAAATAAATCTCCAAGTCTTTAGCAAATTCGCCTTAGGCGTGGTCTTGGATGGATCTTCAAATTCGCACCACCTTGGGAATGTCTACGCCACCTTTGGTTTGCAATCGCACCACCTTTGAATGTCTAAGCGCGCCACCCTTGGATGAATGAAACTCGCACCACCCTTGAACACACTTCGCACTATATTCGCCTCCCTTAATTCGCATGTAGAGAAGGTAAAATAATAATGTAGAAATGATAACTTTTACCCCCCTTATATAGTGCTTGCATCCTTTACCCCTTAGGCCGACTTAACAAAAATAAAACCATTTTAAACGATTTTTAAATGATTTGCAATGAAATAACAAGGCCGACCTCCACATATGAGCGCTCAAATCGATTTTTTATTAATTAATTAATTAATTATTTAATGCCTTGCGTTTTTTTAATTGAGGATTTCGATCTTAAATAAAGGCAAAATAATTAATAAGTGTCTAACGCCATATTAAATGCCAATTTAAATAAGATTTTCAATTTTTAAATCGATTTAGCATTTAAGGAAATTCGAATTGTTTAAATTTGGCGCCAAAGATATGAAAATAAAAGGACGTACCTCATCGCTTCTAGTCCCTTGGAGAGGGACAGGAGCGATCCATGATTTTGGTCTAGATTCTTGCGTTTTTAACATTCAACTCCTTCATTTTCACCTCCCAAATCGATCATCTGGTGGTCCTTCGAATTTGAATGCCTCTCTTGTGCGAGCAAATACATCTTATGATCATTATCGCCCTGGTCCCTTGGAGAGGGACAGGAGCGATCCTAAGTTTTTTGCTTGATCTTGGCGACTTTTAAACTTCGATCTCCTTTGCAATGTCTCCCCGACGATGTCCTTCGCATTTCCTATCCTCATTTCGCCTTGATCTTTGAAGGAACGTGAGTGTTTTGATAGGATCGCCTTGGTCCTTGTCCAAAGGACAGGAGCGATCTTGATTTTTTTACGTTCAATATGCATTTTTGACCTTCGATCCTTCATTCTGATGTTTTCCAAACGCCGTCCCTTGTCTTGCTTAACCTCGCCTTGGTTTGATTTTGGAGGAATATGAGCGCTTTTGATAGGATCGCCCTGGTCCTTGTCCAAAGGACAGGAGCGATGTGAGGCCTTTACACCATTTGGCGATGTTTGGACGTTCAAAACTCTTGTCTATCACCTTGTTATCATACCATGGACCCTCCAGAACATTGCAATATATTGTCCTTATGTGAATTTTGCATGAAATGATCAATACATCTAATATCGCTCTGGTCCCTTCCTGAAGGACAGGAGCGAAGTTCATTATTAGGTGCTTGTTCTTGTTTTTACCAACTTGCAATTATCTTCATTGCGTGGAATGATGTCCTTTCGACCCTCTTGGTAACTCGAAACTTTTTTGTCTTTTGAAATCTACGCCATTATGTAGGTATCGCTCTGGTCCCTTCCCAAAGGACAGGAGCGATCTGGGTTATAGAGTGCAAATCCTTTCATGTGATGACCTTTGCAACGTTGCGCTTGATGGAAATGCCTTGAGATGTCTTCGCCACCCTTCGTCTTGACTTGGATCGGCCTTGAACCTTGGAGGGACGACCTTGAACTTTGGAGGGACGTATCATCACCATTGTATCGCCCTGGTCCCTTCGAGAGGGACAGGAGCGATCCTCCCTTTGTGGCCTTCATCTTACTTTGCCAGGTTCCAAGTTTATATTCAACGGAGTCGTCCTTCTTCACTCTATCCGCCCATGCCTTTACATTGTTTGTAACTTTGCAAGAAAAGCAATTATATCAAAAATCGCTCTGGTCCCTTCCTGAGGGACAGGAGCGAACTAGGCATTTAACACTGTTATGGACGTCCCAAAAATCTTCAATTTATATTCAACGCATTCATCCCATGTTCTCCTTCGTTTTTGAACATAAACTCGCCTTGACCCTTGTCTGGATTTTGCAAAATGGAGGAAATCGCTCTAGTCCCTGGGAGAGGGACGAGAGCCACAAGGTACCTCGCCCTAGTCCCTTGGAGAGGGACAGGAGCGATTTAGTCAATATAGGTCATTTTCCTTCGTTTTTGCATCTCAAATTATATTCATTTGGCAAAGCATCTTCCTTCGGGCGTCCTCAAATTGTTAAGTTATCAAAATCTTGCAAGGACAAAACGAAATTTGAATCGTAGCTCCGGTCCTTTACTGAGGGACAGGGGCGATTTTCTTCCTGGAGGCCTTTCTGTGCTCATGAAAATCTTCAATTTATATTCAATGGAAAGATCTTGTCGTTCTCTATCACTTCAAACATAAAATTTGTCTGGACTCTGCAAGGATGATGAGATATTTGAAATTGAGCTCCCGTCCTTCACTGAGGGACAGGAGCGATTTTGCTCCTACAGGCCAAAATAACAAGATTTTTCACATTTTAACACTTCACGAGGCGAAAACAAATCAATTCCAATGCCCAGGATCAAACTTCGAAAAAGTCAAAATTTGGTCAAAATATTCAGTTAGACAAAAATTCATATTGACGGTCATCATTTAGACAAGTTTAAGCTCTGCATGAACATTTCAATTGAAAATTAGACCATTTTGGCGAATTCATTGCATTCAAAATTTGCATTCTAGAAAAGAAGCTCAAAAAGCTCTCAAAAAAATGACTGGATTTTGGCTTGAAAAGGCAAAATTTAAAACCCTAAGGCTTGGCCCTAAATCCAGACAACCAACTAACTAACAAAACCCTAAAAACGAAAGCGAAAACGAACAAAAAAAACAAGCAAAAAGAGGGGGTCCCCATTTGCGATGGGGCGATGTGTGAAATGATCACAACAGGTCGACACCCTTCTTATCGTACGGACACACCTCCGATCAACAACAGCACTGGCACCTCCAATCGTGCGGCTGCTTGGTCTACCTGTGGCGGTCATTTTGCCCTTACGTGGCTGTGTGGATTGTGCGGGCTTGGTCTCTTTTTTTCTTTTTCCTTTTGCGGCTGCTGCGCGTTGGTGTGCGTAACCCTTGTTGTGCATGTTGATTGGGTTGTGCTGTGCATGTTGATCGGGTCGTGCGGTGCGTGGTCGGGCTGTGCGGTGCGTCTTCCTCCTCCTTTATCCCTTGCTGTGCGGCGGTGTTTGGTGTTGTGCGGTGGTCGGGCTGTGCGGCGTGGTGTCTTCCTCTTGCGCAGGGTGTTTTGTTTTTCATCGGCTGTGTTTTTATCTTCCGTGGCTGCTTGGTGACCGCCTTCGGTGGCCCCACCGTCGGTGTGATCACCGCACGGTGGTTCCACCGCACAATGGTTCCACCATCGGTGGTTCCACCGCACGGTGGTCCCACCGCACAGTGGTTCCACCGTCGGAGGTGTCACCGTCGGTGGTCCCACCGCACAGTGGTTCCACCGCACAATGGTTCCACCGTTGGTGGTTCCATCGTATGGTGATGCCACCTTCGGTGGTCCCACCGTACGGTGGCCACTCTTTTTCCCCACCATACGGTGGCCATTTTCTCTATTTTTTTATTTTTTTTTGTATTTTTACGTTTTTTTTTTGTTTTTTTTTTGTTTTTTTCCTCCAACCGTACGGTCATCTGCCATACGGCCCCGTACGGTGGTGTTTTTTTTCACAAATTTTTTTTTTTTCTGCCGTGCAGTTAACTCTCTCATATGACCGTACGGTGGTTTTTTTTTTAAGTTGTCTAGAGAGTCTTCGGCTCAGGTCCCCTGTCTCTGGGATCGCCCTTCATCCTTCTCGGTTTTCCTCACCCAAAAGTCTCTTGCTTTTGTCCTGTGCCTCTCGAGTCGCTTGCCCGGCCTCTTAGGTCCCCTTCCATCCTCTCGGGTCCCCCTTCGGGCTCCCGAGTGTCCTTTCGGCCTCTCAGGTCCCCTAAGCACTTCTCGTGGTAGGGTTTCAATTTGAACCTATTGGTGGCAAGTTTATTTTCCATGGCCATCCGAAGACCTGGAACCACAAATTCTACAGGGACCACGGTCTCCTTCCCGTACATAAGAAGAAGAAGAAGAAGAATAAAGATTTTGAAGACTGCGGCCTTCCACACAAGGTTCCAATTGTTGCCGACACTCTTTGGATTATTTACGTCGCCAGGGTTTGAGGCGTCTCCCTTCCAATATTCTCTGTATTCCGGCAAGTACACCTCTGTTGGTTGCTCTGGTTCCTCTACTTCGAGCCTGTAGCTTCGGAACATTTTGTAATCTCACAGAATGCCTTCTTTTGGCAAATCTCACAAAATGCCTTCTTTTGGCAAGTACCCTTTGTGTGCCCTTCCTCTTTGCACTCAGTGCACCATATGTCCCCTTCGTTCCGACCAGTGCTTCTCATTATTTTGAATTCCTTTCTCATTCGCTCCATGTCTTTCTGGAGCACTTGCACCCGTTTGCCAGCCTCGTCGTCGCTGCAGCTTTCCTGTGAAGAGTCATTGTCCTCGGATGAGGATTTATTACTTTTCTTCTTCTTTGATGTTTTGTGTTCGCTCTCCAGGTCCATCGCCCTATTATAAGCGTCGTCATATGACATCGAGGGTACAATTTTCATCTTCCTCCGTAGGGAGGATTTCAACCCTTCAACGAATCATCGTTTCTTCAATCCATCTGCGGGTTGGCTTTCCATTTTACCCAAGAGTTCTTTCAGCCTCCGACTGTATGCCGTACTGTCTCCCTGGTACCTTGTTTGGTACTGTATATCTCCGTTACAATTTCATTGTCATCACGGAGCAACCGAAACTCCCCCGTGAATTCCTTCTGTAGATTGGCCCACGTGGCCACTTTTTGCTTGTCCACATCGGAGTACCAATCTATGGCAACTCCTCGTAACGTGGCTGGAAACTGCTGTACCCAGTCATCCTGGTCTGTTACTCTGTTGGCGGACCAAATGGTTTCACATGTACGGTAGTGCCGTAAGGGGCCTTCCTTGCCCTCCCCTGTGAACTTTCGCAATTTTTATTTACTCGCCATCCCACCGCTAGGTCTCGCTCCTCTAGTTCCTTGTGTGCTTGTACCTGGCGATCCTCCGCCTCCTGCAACTGAACCTCCACTCGTGGGTCCTCCGGAAAAAGTTGCTGACACCGAACCAAACAAATTGCCTCCCGTACGGTACCCTTGTGCTCCCTCGGCACCTTCGGTCGTACCGTCACCTTCCGGTGTCTCCCTCCGGTTGGTTGTCTCCCTCCGATTGTCCTCTGAAATGGACAAATTCTTTAGCAAGTCTCTGGTAGCGTCGATCAGGTTTAGACTTCGCCTTGTTTGTTCCACCAACTCTTCGCGGCTTCTTACCCTACGGTGGTATTCTGGCGAACTATAGAGTTCTCCTTCGGCACCCTCCGTGACTCCTTCTGGCAGCCCTACAACAGTGTAGATAGTGTAGTTCTCTCCGTCTATCTCTGCCTCCGCAACCTCCGTGACACCTCCTAGGTTCCCTTCGGGCAACCCCTCGGCCGGTCGTCCCTCAGCAAGCTGCCTCAGCCTACGCCTTCGTTCTATCTGCTGTCTGAGATTCAACGCGGTTTGTGCCACTTCCCATTCGTCACTCTGTATCTTTTTATTTTTGTCCTTATTTAGTCTATTGGGCATAAGTCACTTCCATACACAGCAAACACACGCCATGTACACAAAGAAACTTTTATTATTTTTATTTTTATTTTGCCTTTCGGCCACAATTTATATCAGTAGTGTGTCGGGATTGTTACAAGGTTTAATTTCCTCCTGGCCTAGCGCCATCTCGTTCCGTTACCTGTTGGCTGTTCTCTTCGTAGCGTTGCAGGATTTGTTGTCGTTGCTCTTCCTAGGCAATCTCCTCCAGGCGAGCTTGTTGTGCCAGCAATGCCTGTGCAAGCAACCGGGGGAGGTGGTTCATCAACCAGTTTACTACCGGGCTAACCTCTAGCGCTGTCCACACGGCACTTGGTGGGGTTTCTGCCTCCGCCGCTTCTCGTCGAACGTATGTCTGAATGGCACAACTCTTCTCTTGTGTAAAGTTCTCCCCGCACGTCGTCGGCCTCCGGGTTTACTTCACCAACGGGTAGGCCCATTGTGTCTGTGCACCATCCGTGTCTTCCGTTCCCGAGTTCGTCTAGGCAACGGCGCCAAATGTTTGCCCTCTTGGGTAAACGGTTAAATGCAGAACGTAAATGCACAGAACATAATGGAAATATATTAAATAACCAGCCTCTATATTAATTCCACAGTCCATGTACAATAAGTGCTTATAACATTACATCTGACACGACTAACATGCTCCTCCTTCGAAGAAAAGGTACACAATATATAATACCCGAAGGGGTACGACACAACCGTCGCAACTCCAACTACCTACCCGTCGGCCAACTAACTGACCGCCGTAACTCATTATTACCGACGACAACATAAACATAATATAACAACTTAACATAATGATTATTCCCGTCAACATGGATATTATCCAGAGCGCAAGATTTCATCCAGATGGAGGGAGATCACAGATACAAACATGCATTTCCTAGACCTTAACCAGATGCGACAGCAGATGTTCGGAGTTGGAAATCAAATTTCTTCCTTAGCATATGTGAACATTATCAAGAGTGGTATTTTTCATGCCACTGGATTTCCACAGTCCATACAATGCAGTGAGCTCATCCTGGAGTGTGCACGATGTTATGATCCCCTTACACGAATGATCAAAACTCCTAAGGGCGTTGTTATTGCCTACCTTGCCGAGGATATGGGTTTGTCCAAGAATATGATAAACAAAGAGTGGATGATAGAGCCTAGGCTTCATCATTCCAAGGCTCCCAAGACACTCATGTGCACAGACTTCAAAGAGGAGTATAGTGACTTAATATTCCTGCTCAACAGAATGATGGGGATGCCGCAAGGTGCAATTTTGGATGGATGGATGTTCTACTTCATCCAGGATTGTTTTAAAGGAACATTGGTAAATTGGTCTAAGATTATTAGTGACAATCTGGACTTTCAACTGGGGAATGTAGAGCGGTCCAAGTCATTTGCCATGACTTCCTACCTGTATACCTGCTTGCATGGTTCGTTTCATACAAAGGATTGATATGCAAAGGTGAAGTCGGGAATGGGCAAGGACAATTCAGAAGTCATGAGTGCTACCCCCACCTGAGCGTGTATAGAATTGAAGACTATAAGAGAGTGAATGATGTATTCACTATGTACATCACGCGGATGTTGCAAGGCCAAGGCAGAATCCATAGAAGATTGTCCAAGGAGGCAACAGAGCTAATAGAGAAATATGGATCGTGGTATATTCAATTTCCCACTTTCACATACATTAGGATTCATGGGTTTCAATCCGAACCCTACAGGCTTCCTAGGTATCCGACCGACAGAATGATCTTGTTGGAAGTGGTGAGACACTTTCTAGAGTTTGATGTCACAGAGAGAAGCATAGGACAGGCATGACATTCCCTATTTTGGTTGGGAAGACATTAGAGGTTTGTTAGTCTGCCTTAGCCACCAGCACTGCAAGTGAGGAGCTTGCATTCTATCGATTTGCAACCTTCAAGAAAAGAGAAAGATTTGATCCTGATAAGAAAGTTGGAAGGATCAGGGGAGAGAAGTTCATCCACAAAGTTGACATAGAAGATTATTGGGCCAATACGATGGACGAGTAAGCAGTTGAATGTTGTCCAGAATGTCAGTGGATTTCATGAAGAAGTGTGGACTTTTCCTCATTCCTGAGCAAGTGTTAGATGACAAGGATCATACGCATCCACAATATGAGAGTGAGATGAAGAAGGCAATCTTATTGCGTAATTGATCAGTGTCAAAAGAGATTGAATGGAATATATTGATGAGAGAGGTCTTGAATTTCTCCCGTGCATGGGTAGATATAAAGATGAATAAGTTAGTTGATACGGGTGTTCCCCTCACTTATGAAAGGATGAAGTCGGAAGAGTCTACTTCCGAAGGTGATCAGAGGACTATCCGTGATGTCAGGACTCATGCAGACGAAGAGAGTCAAGCTCCCAAGAGAAGGAAGAACACGCCAAGAGAAGTCAGGGTTAGAGGGAAGAAGATTGAGGAGGTGAAGAAGAAGAAACAGAAGACTATCATTCCTCCACCTATCACTCCTTCACCACCTCTCAGTGTCTCATCAATTAAGGTGATTGAAATAACAGAGTAGAACAAGGAAGCCCAGCAATGTTCCAACATAGTAATACTACCAGAGAATATTCAGGATTTACATGCCACAGCGACATCTGCTCCACCAAATGAGAATGATGATCAATCGGGATCCCCTACTGTCCTTTTGGAAGTTAGTTTGGGAAATAAGATATACAATTTGACCAGGAATAATCCTGATGATGATGATGTTATCTCGGCATTGAGAGGGCTTGATCGAGAGATGTGTCTTGATGATGACATGGAGATGGCCGCTATTCCTGATTAGCTGATGAAAAGTATGGAAAAAAGTAAAAAAATGATAGAGGTACAGCCTATTGATAACATTGATAACTAACTAGCTAGGAGTGCTAAGGAGAAGGAACCCAAGAGAGCTGAGATTTTGTCGCACATAGCTAGAGATGAGACAGGAATGCGGATTGCGTAGATTGTTGTTCCTATTGCAGGCGTGACAACGAACGTTGCTACTCCTATGGATTTCCAAATCACTTCCGTTCCCCTTGGTTGTACATCCAGAGAGCAAGAGTTTCAGGAGGTTGGTGATAACCTCAAGGCGATCGACGCAAGGTTAGACAGAGAAATTGCGGAGAAAGAAAGGTACAAAGAAGAAATATTAGACTTAGAGAGTATATTGCAGGGATAAGGTGTGAAAATTCCACCCTTATTTCCCCTATTGCAGTTGACCATGGAATACATTCACACTATGAGGCAGCGAGAGATACACTCTCAGAGGTGGAAAAGTGGATTGAGAGCGCAAGAAAGTAGGTAGATGATTTCCTTACTCATTTTGTCCAGACATATGACAGGATGACAGGGCTCGTATTCAAAATCCAGTATTTGGAGGGAGTTTGGGAAGAATTTCAGCCTATTCAGGAGAAGACTATTCCACGCCTCAAGGCTTTGAAAAAGATTCCTAATTCCACCTTGGTTAGCGAGAACATTGTGCATAGTGGAGACAAATACGATTTCCATGGCTACTATTGTTCATTGGTCGTGAAGAGATCAACTTATGAGAATGCCTAGTCGAGTTGTATGGAGATGGAGGGATTGATTCAGGACATTCAAATGAAGATCCTTGCCTCAATTGAGGAATAATTGGGTGTTGATGTTAGTGATGCTAGTGGTTTACACTAAGCCGAATTAAGAGACAAGATGAAGTTTATGTATTTTTGCCAGTTGGACTCTTCGAAGAAGTGTCAGACGGATGACTTGGTCTCTTTGTTGATTCATGTTCATAATTCGCAAAATCTCATGCCAAATTGGGAGAACACTTTAGACGCTTCCTCAGATTCAATGGACGTGATTGATTTATAGCAGGATACCTTACCTACCATTTCCATGGAGTTAGATTTTGTATTGGCCAAATTCTTGGACTATGCTAAGAGAGAGAGAGAGAGAGATGCAGGGCCATAGGTATCTTTTTATTGGGCCATATGTTGGTGGCACCATTTTTTATGTAAACCCTAATTAGTGCAATTCTAGGGTTTTGTTGGCATGATTGTTGTGCGTTATGCACACCTCGCCCCTTTGCTTCGTAGGGGACCCTCATGTTATGTGTCTATCTGCCCCGATGGAAGAAAGAAACTCACGTATCCTTGGTTCGAATCCCGAGTTTGGTCATAAAACTTCAAAATCGGCCTAATTGCCGGAATTGCAAGATTAAAACTCTCAAACCTGACCTGACCTCTGCAAATGCCTCCCATAGCCCAAAGTCCATCAATTGAGCAGGAATTTAAATAAAGTTAATATAACCTAGAAGGCCAAAATAAAAGTTCCAAAAGTTTACAAATTGGTAAAGAGGGCCAAAATGTAAGGAGGAGACAATCTCACAAAACCTTCAGTTACCCCGAAATCCAGAACAAAGGCGTTCTAATGAAAAATGAAAATCACGAAATAGAGGTCTTTTGGCCGAAAATGGCCAATTCGCGAAGCTTCACAAAGCAAAAAAGACTTAAAACCTTTCAACATAACCTTATAAACCGAAACTCATCAAATCACACAAAGTCTTCATCAGCCGGAAATCACTTAAAGCTGTCAACAAAGCCTTTAGAATGCCAAACACACAATTCATTCAAAAGCTCACGAAATGAGTCAAGGAGCCGAAAAACACTAGATTCGCACAAAAAGACTTTAAAATGTGAAGCAAAGAAGCTCAATAAATGAGTTAAAATACCCAAATCGTGCGATTTTATTAAAAATCCTGAATTTCATCCACGAGGTGAAACACCAAAACCAAGTCGCAAATTTTGGGTCAATGTGCCGAAAATGATAAAAGTCCAATCTCGCAAAATGGCTCCAAAGGCCGAAATTCACAAATTCGGCCTTTAAGCCGAAAAAAATAGAAGGCAAAGGAAAGCTCGCATGTACGCTTTGAGCCCTTCGGCCAAAAACCACGCCATCAAGTGAAAATCGCTCATTTCAGGGTTTAGGGCCGAAATTCATTAAAGCTCGCAAAACAACCTGTAGGGCCAAGAAACACAGAAGCCATTTGACCTGAAAGTAGAATGAAGAGAAAATCGGCTAATATGCCAAATATAACAAAGGGAGACATTTCGAAATGACTTAAACTATCAAAATCTTCATCTAAGCTGAAAATCAAATTCTCAAGGTAGATCTCACATTCTTTGGCCCGAAATTCATGAAGGACGTTTTAACTAGAATTCGAAATCTTACAAAAGGCCTCTATGGCCCAAAAATTGAGTGGGCAAACATTGTGATTTTATATAAACCTTGAATTTCACCTGTTGAACCCGAAATTGCCAAAAGGGAGGTTAAAACTTGTCCTCAATTTTTTATTTCAAAAATTGGACTATCACATAGAAATTTTTGTTAAAAAATGAAAAAATTTACTCTGTGGCACGCTTCCCAAGGCATAAATTTGCCCCATCCTTGGAATAGATCGATTGTTGATCCATCCCCAAGCTACGTTTCGAATTTCATCGCGTTTCAAGTCCGTTTGCTTGGTTTTTGCTTCAATGTAGGGGAATTTTTCGATGATTACCAGTAACTGGTAATTTGTTTTTCAAAACCCCCTTGAAGCTTTTAGGCTTGTAGGGGAATTTTTCTCCAATTGCAAGTTTTTATAAAACTTGTAAATGGGATTTTAAAACCCCTTTACATGTTTTAAGTGAAATCACTTGTAAAGGGAATTCTATTTCCCTATTACAAGTAATTTTACTTGTAATTTCTTTTGTAAAACCCGAAATTTGCCTTAAAGGCAAAAATATGAACATTTTGTAAAACTTCTTGTTTTGTTGCTAAAACCCGAAATTCTTCCATGCCATTGCAAGCTGATTTGAGTTCAAATTTCTTGGAAGAAATTTAGGGATTCCTTCCAAGTGTGGATTTCCTGCAACTTTGAAGGATTCAAAACCCATTTTTTGCGCATTTGTGCAAACCGTTTTATCGCCATTTGTCTTCTTGAAGCCGTTTTTTCTGAATCATGCATTTATGCGTTTTGGCTATGATTTGGGGGATTGAATCCATCTAATCTCAAGGCGCTTTATCATAAATGCGTTGGATTCTATGCTTTGATCAAACCGTTTTCTGCGCATTTGTGGTTTCGGATTTGTAAAAAGGCCCTAACAAAAAAAACAATCATGTGTTTTGCTAAGATACGCACTCTTCTCATTTGAGGTATGCTTACAATCCTAAGTCATTTTCGCTTTGTCTTGTGATTTATGATGAATGAAATCAGTTTCGAACCATTTCCTTGGCATTTTTATAGCAAATTGGTTTTTCTATTGTCACAACGCGTGGCTAAGTTTTTTCCATTGTTTAAATTCTATTTAAAGGGCTTCATCTTCCATGTTTGGTTGATTCTTCAAGTTTGGATTTCTTCTCAACTTTGCAAGGTAATTTTTATTTTTGTCTTTCTTTCTTATTTCTTTCCTTGCATTTTCTTGTTTGGTTTTAGTTTTGTTCATGTCCATAATGGGTTTATGAGAGGAAATTCCCCATTTTACAAAGAAATTTGTAAAGTAAAGTTGTTCTTCCCCTTTGAAATTTCTCCTTCTTTACTTGCATTCGGGTTTTAAAAACCCGATTGCAAGTAAGAGGAAAATTAGTGTTCTTCCCTTTTTGGACAAAGACTTAACCTTCTTTGGTCCAAAAAATCAAGTTTCAAAATAAAAAAGATGTGTTCTTCCCAATTTGCAAAGAAATTTGCAAGTGTAAAAAGTTCTACCTCTTGATGTGTTCTTCCCTTTTCGGACAAAGACTTAACCTTCTTTAGTCCAAAAATCAAGCTTCAATGATTAAAAAATCAAGTTCTTCCCATTTTTGCATGACAAAGTTCCAAGTGATCTTCTTGAAATTCATTTTTACCTATCCGCTCCCAATTCCCTCATCCGTACTTATCATCTTCGTCATTTCCTGCATGCCTAAATACCATTTCTCATCCATTCCTTCGATTTTCAGTTTGTAAATAAGTTTGCATTTGGATTTAGAAAACCACGTGCAAATGTGTTCTTCCCAACTTCCAAACTGAAAATTCATTCTCCTTTCATTTATTCATGCTTCGTGTTTTGCGAGTATAGTTGCATTCGGAATTTGGAAACTCGATTGCACGTTTGTACTTCCCTCTTGTGCACTTGCAAAACATGTTTCAAAACACGAAATAAGTCAAAAGCTTATCTTTCCACCTCTTATATTTCCTCTCACAAAGCCAAAGTACAAAAGTTGAACTTTCCCATTTGGAGGAGTAAAAATGCCTAAAGATACTAACTTTGATATTGCCTTGATACTCTTGGATTTACATTGCAGCGTTTCCAGTTGTTTTCAGATGACAGATGTACCATCATCTCCCACTCCAAAAAAGATGAAATACAGGTGTGACAAATACCAAAATGAAGTTCCGCAATCACAGGTTTCCTCCTTCATTGATCATATCAAGGATACTGAGATAGGGCATGTTGACATGTCCGAATTCATACAAAGGATTGAAGATCCGAAGGAGGGGGACATGCAACGATTGTTGGACAGCCATATCCATCATGCCGCATCCTTTCCAGTTGCTGCCCTAGAACCGGAATTTGTTCTAGCATGTGCCCATCATTTTGATAAAGAGACACGAGTTATTAAAAATGATGATGGAGAAGTGATCATTCGCCTGGATGCAGAAGTTGTAGAGAGGGTTTTCAAAATACCTTCTGAAACCATCTATATAGAGATCTTCAAGCAACGTGCAGCTGAATACTTTGCCAAAAGGGAGAAAGACTATAAGCATCATATCAACAAATGGATTCATGAACCTCGCACTGCGCTTACCAGATGGGCTAAGTTATATTGATCTGATTTCAAGAATGAGATCGGAGATACTATTACCCTTCTGAGTCGTATGATGGGATTGGAACATTCCAATGTTTTTGAGCCTTGGATATACCAATTTATTATGATAATAAGGCAATCTCAGCACATCTGTTGGGGTGAGATCATCAGTGATGCTTTGTGTGAACAACTTACAGTCGTCCCTACTACTTTCACCTTCTACATGAATTCATATCTCGTGTATATCGCTGCGTCACTTAGACATTTCCCAGGTCTTTCTACCAAGGGTGACCGCATGCTTGTACCAGTTTGGGAATACTATGATCAGTTGCCTGTAAGATCAAGTAGGTCTCATTTCAGAAGGGTTCAGGACGCTTTCTTTGGTCATTACCTATGTCAATTTGACAAAAACCTGAAGAACAAAAGAGTCTCAGATGAAGCATGGGAAAGGGTGAAAGAATATGGTTGTTTGTTTCTCCAGTTTCCAACTTTTACCTACATGAGAGTTGGATGCTATGGCAGGCAGCCTTATATGCTCCCACGATACCCAACCGATAAGATTATTCTTATGGAATTGGGAAGACAGATCATGGCTGTGCATACACATCAGTCAGTCAGGCACAAGCTTGGCATGGGTATTTCTTCCAACAACCCATTGAAGATTGGTCAATATTCTCTAATGACTTCAATCAAGGCCAAGGCTATGGAGACTGAGTTGCAGGAAATCAGACTCAAAAGATTCAAACCTAGAGCTGATTTCGATTACCAAGGCATGAAGGAAAAGATCAAGGAGACCTTCATCCATGTGCATCAGATAGAAGATATCTGGGTTGATCTCCGTACGGAAAAGGAGATTCACAAGATGGATTATTGTCGACTTACTGCAGAACAGATTGTGGATCTAAACCTCGTGGACGTGCCACAAGGGATGTGTTGTGACGTTTTCACACATCGCCCCATTGCAAATGGGGACCCTTGCTTTTTTGCTTTTTAGGGTTTGTTTTTTTGGTCTTTTAGGGTTTTGTTAGTTAGCCTTTGCATTTTGAGTGCTGTCGGGGAGATCAATAGGATAGCAGGTCCTGCTGGAGGAAAGTCCTGATCCTGAAATTTGGCTAAGTTTGGAATGTCCTGATCTTGAAATTTGACTAAGTCTGGAAACTGAAAAACCTCAAAAAACTAGATTTTGCAATATAACTCCTGGAGGTCTGAAACCACTCTCAAACATCCTGAAAGTATATATGGAATATAACTTAAAGTATAAGAAAGAAGAAAGATAGAAGGAAATGTCACTTATAAAAATTATCCTGATAGAGAGTTCAAAAAGTCAAATTTCACTCCTGTCCTTCATTGAGGGTCCAGAGCGAAAAGCGCTCTTGTCCCTCTCTAGGGGTCCAAGGCGAAGCACTCCTATCCCTCACCAAGGGACCAGGGCGAAAGGGGCTTATTTGAGTCATTCTTGGCCTTGTTTAGTCAGATTGAAACATCAAAGGCATGGTGAAGGACGAAATGAGCATGATAGAGCATCCAGACTTGACAATGAAATGATGGAGTTTTTGTCTACAAAGGTAAAAGCGCTCCTGTCCCTCACCAAGGGACCAGAGCGATTTTCTTTATATACACATTTTTAGACCTTTCTTAGACTTGAACTCTTATTCATGGCGTGTAACAAGATGATATCTTCCTTAGCCAAGACATTTCATGGTGAAAAGTGAAGCATTTTGGCCTAGAAGACAAAATTCGCTCCTGTCCCTCACTGAAGGACCGGAGCTTGAATTTCAAATTTGCACTGTTCTTGCAGGATCAAGACAATTTTATGATTTGAAGAGACCAAGGAAAACATGATTTATCCATTGAATATAATTTGGAAGGCTAACAAAGGACGGATAAGCTTGGATTTGCAAAATCGCTCCTGTCCCTCTCCAAGGGACCAGGGCGAAAAACCTAATATCCAATCCTTCTCGCCAAGTTTGGACAAATCTAAGCCAAGGCGCGAATTTGAAATGATGTTTAAAATGCCTTGAGGTTGGTATGATCAAGAATTTGCGCAATGGATGCAAAAGGCGCTCCTGTCCCTCACTAAAGAACCAGGGCGATTTTTATAAAATCAACAATTTCCCTCCGAGATTATGCTAAGGCAAAGTTGAGCAAGATTGGAAAGGTCTTCTAAATCATGATGAACAAAGGTTTGACTCCAAAAACTTGATGATCCTAGGCCAAATGCAAAAGGCGCTCCTGTCCCTCACTGAAGGACCAGGGCGAAAATCTCTAGAACATCAATTTTGCCTTGCAAAAAACGAGTTAGGCATGCATAGAATGAACAATGGGGATCATTGCTTACCCCACAACATGAATTGGCAATTTAAAAGATAAAGATCAAGGACAAAAGTAGAAAATCGCTCTTATCCCTCACCAAGGGACCAGGGCGAAAATGTTCTAAGGCACGCTCCTTCTAAAGATCAAGTGAATTAAACTCAAAGTTCCAAATAAAAATGCCATTTTGGACGCCAAGGATGAGGTTTTGAACGTGAAAGCAAGGAATGCAAGGCTTAAAATGCAAGAGCACTCCTGTCCCTCTCCAAGGGACCAGAGCGAGGTTATTGACATTCGTTATTTTTTACCATGCTTGGGCATTAATATCCTCCAAATCGCATGAAATGCCCAAAATCATCAACTTCGAAATATTTGAAAAAATTAATTAAATTGGCATTTAATAAATTAATTTTGGGCCTCAAAAAAAAATCGAATTTCTATTATAAAGGCATTTAAAATTAATTTTTGTGAAATAAAAAATTAAAAGTTGAGTGCACGAGGCATTATTTTGCCTTTATTTGGCAAGTCGGCTTACTCCTTTTGAGGTTTTATTTATTATTTCACCTTTTATTTGCTAGGTCGGCCTCATGGGTAAGTAGAAGGTGAGCGCTCTATATATTGGGGGTGTTTTTTTTCACAATTTAAATCATTCAATCATCCTTTCAAGTGCGAAATTAGAGAGCTAATTGAAGGTGCGAAATCTAGCTGGAGTGAAGCGAATTTCTACTAAGTGTGGAGACTAAGGAGGGCGAAATTCATATTGAAGGCTATTGGAGAGGCGAATTTCTTGCTAGATTGGAGGATAATTTCCAGATTTTTGAAGACATTTGAAGGCGAATTTCCAGATCTTGAAGAAGCTAGTGGAAGGTGGAGTTCTTTTCCAAGCTAAAGGAGGCGCAATTTGTTCAAGGGAGAGCTTTGATCTACACTTTGCCTAGCAAAATTCATCTATTTTTACATCATTTCTTAGAGTTAAAACTCAAGAGGAGGTATGGCGAAATCATCTTGACACCCTTGTTCAAGGTTTGATTTTTTTAAACATTTGTTTTGGAAAATCTAAGTATTACATAGTTAATTAGGAAATGATAATTCAAAGATTTATCATAAAGTTTCCTAATTAAAATCTTGAGTCTTCCTTTTAAAGTTTAATTTTTAGATTTCAAGATATATTACTAATTTTGAAATGTTGTGTAGGTATCAAGATGGCGACTCCAAAGCCCGGAGGATCTACAAGTCGGCAGGTTCTCATCAAGGACGATCAAGCAAGGACAAGGGCGACCTCCTTTAGCCTAGCATCGACAAGGACGGCCTTCTTTGGACTAACGTCATCAAGGGCGACTTCTCCAATCCAGTATTCCAAGGCGAGGTACATCAATCATCCTGCACATCAAGGACACAAGAAGTTAGAACAAGGGTTCGTTGAAGAAGCAGATAGTTCCAGATGAATTAATCAAAGCTAGCTTCTCAACAACATCAAGTTGAATATTTACCAAGTTACAAGTGTCAGACGAGGTGGCATCCTAGTCATCACTTCTCCAGTCAGTGTGGTCCACCTCAGCATGTCCAGATTCAATGTACCTAACTCATGGAAGGTGGCACAAACTCCGATGTACCTACCCCAGCTATCCATTGGTGGAATTTTCTAGAGAGGACATATGTCCAAGCAATACAATTTTATCATTGGTCAAGCATTAAATGTTATGTAATGGTTGTAACAAACCCTAATTAGGGTTTTCATTGTAAAATCTTGGCCATTGATCTCGAATTGATCTAAGCCATCGAATTGTATTGAGGGCACTATATAAGCCCTGGCATTTCATTTTGTAAAAGGGAGTTAGAATATAGTTGGAAGCAGTTAGAAGACAGATAGAGAGTAGTTAGAAGGTGATTAGCTAGTTGATAGAATAGCAATTAGAGTAGAGTAGAGAGAGAAGGCAAAGATTGTTGCCAAGATGTTGTTGTAAAAGACTTGTAACTTCATTGAAGAAATGGTGAAATTTATGGGTTGATTCGACAATTTGCATGGTCTTTATACTTCTCATGTTTGATTTCATGTTATTAGATGAGTGGAAGAAATGTGCTTGATTGATGGTGGAATTCGTATATCCATACTACTAGCAGTTTGTTGATTGCAAACTTGCCTTGTGTAGTCAACTGGAATCATTCAGCTTAAGCTTAACTTCAATTGTCACTTCTTCATTGATATGCATCAACCTGATGGTGTCTATACCTGCAGTGATGATTTGAACATCATAAAGCTTTCCTTCGAAGATCGCACTAACCTTGTGGAGATGATCCTGGGATGTCAAAACAAGACTTAGTTAGAATTCCATCAAAGATCATTCATTGCTCTTACATTCTTAGTGTTAGGATTAGATCCTTTCCTCGCCCTCATCTTTTTTCCTTTTTTTTCCCAAATCAAAGCTAGTAAGAGTCTGTGTTCCAGCAATATTCAAAGCAGATCAGACGTCCAATCATCAAATGTAAGTCCCCTTGTGATTCCAGCAAATCACATCATACCACAGAGAGCTTATCCACACGTAGAGACCCTACATACAAGAACCTTGAAGTCATCCCGATTGATCCTTTTCGCGACATCTTCAGCATTCGGAGGCTTTACTCAAGAGAGGATAAGGTACCTTTAGGTATTTTATTCTGTGTTTGATAGTGTACAAAATACACGTCAACAGGATGATTGATGATGGAAACATTCTTGATCCTAAGTTTGTCAATCAGAATGTTGATGAGGCTCCACTTCCTTCTATCCATTGGTCCCATAAGGAAAGCACTTCTATCTTGGATAGATTTCAGCCAATTCTTGCCAGTACCAATACCTGGCTTAAGAACAATGGTGTCAAGCTCATTAAGATTAAGGTTGGGAAAGAAGATGATTCTACAGGTCCTCTTGGGCGGAAGTCTGAAATTCAACTGGACAATAAAGGTGGTGCATCCTCTTCTAGTACGAGGATCAAATTGCGAGCCAGTCGTGCAATGGTGCTTCCTCCCCAGGAAATAACAATTCAAGGCAAGGAGAAGCCACAGTTGGAAATTCATGTGATTGATCCTGAAGCTTCAGAGGAAGAAACTCAATCTGATAATGCTCCTCAGTCGCTTTCTACAAAGTCCCCACATAATTCTCTTTCTTCACTTCCTATTGAGGTACCCATGTTTCCTCCTGTGATAGACGTGAATTCTCAATCAGCCCCTTCAGTTTCAAAATCTCCGCAGGACGTTCTTCCACTTTCAGCAGCAAAACCATCTCAAGATAGTTCTCAGGAAAATTTGTTGAATATCTTTTCGGATGATCCTTCATATGTACCTTTGTCTGATATTGATACTTCTATGACCTGTTTTGATGAGTTCATGACATCTTCATCACATTCTGTCGTCACTCAGCAGACTATGGTGGCTATTCAGACAAACACTTCTCCCAAGGTCACCACAGTTGTTCAAACAGAAACTGCTTCTCCCTCTTTCCCAGAGTCAGAGTTAATGACTTTACCTCCATGGCTCAGTTCCTTCACTGTGAAGAGGAAGAAGTAGGTGATCTCACCTGATGCCTTTGACTATCAACAATTGAAACAATCAAAACCTAAAGTTGTTAAGAGGGCAAAGACAGTTTTGAGGGTGATTGTTGATGAAAATCGGATGAGAGTGGCAGAAATTGATGAACCTTAAAGTTGCGTGAAGCAGTCTTTCAAGATGTTACCTCCCACTGTAAAAAGGCATCCTGCGACATTCTAAATCAGAATGATGACTTGCTGCCCGAGGAAGAAGTTCTTGCAGATCTGCAACTCAAGATTCATGATGAATGGAGAAGTGAACAATTTTCAATCGCTTCCATTCAAATATTGATTAAGTATCAAACTGAGTTGCAGGAAATCCGGTCCGCATTGGAAAAGGGCAACTCCATGCTATGCCAATGCCATAATGTCGTCGTAAAGACTAGGGTGGTGGCTATGAACACTCATGACCCAGACCCTGATGAATTGCAAAAAGTTATTCGGAAGTTCGAATTGTTCATGTCTTCACAGGGTGCGACTTAAGTGTTTTTAATACTTGGTTGTAAATTCAAAATTGTAATTTCAAAATTGTAGTTTCCCTTTCGACAAGTTCACTTGTAAAAAACATTTTTGTAATTGCAAGTTGTCATCACTTGCATTTTTGTAATTACAAGTAGGCAGGTTACAAGTCAATTTGGAATAGGACTTGTAACCTTGAATAAGTCATAATTAGTTGTTGAATAGGTCTTGGTCGTTGAGGGAATTTTTCAAGTTAGTTAGGATCCTCCCACCTTTTTCTCAAGGCTCCTCTCCTATAAATAGAAGAGAGGGTCCATTGTGATTTTTATGTTTTAAAAAGCAAGCAAAAACTCTGCCAAATTTACAGCAAGAAGTCTTTGAGATTATGTATGTGAATTGAAAGTTTTGAAGAATAATAAAGAAGGATTACTCAAGTTTTGAGTCTTTGAGCTACATGTTTGAGTTTGAATCTTTTTATTTCTTCCATGCAAAGTGTTTCTAAAGGAGCTTAATCTAATCTGATTTGAAGTCTTTGAGCTGCAAGTAGAGAAGATTAATTAAAATAGGAAAATCTCTAGAAGGAGCAGCAAGTCTTTGAGCTTGTGTCTATTCTTGAGGAAAAATTATTGTTTGATAAGAAATAGCAGCAAGTCTTTGAGCTTGCACTAGTTCTTGTCTTTGTCTTGAAAAAATAAATTATTCCAGTCTTTGAGTAGTTGTCTTTATTCGTTGTAAATTTTAGTATAGCAAAGGGTAGATAGGACTTCCAATACTCAAGTCTTTGAGCTTGATATTGTTGTCCCGTCCCGAAGGAAGTGACAGGAGTCTTTGAGCTTTCAGGAAACTTCATTTCCTTTCTCTCGTTTTCATTTGAAGTTGTTACCATTATTATACATTTTCTTGCTATCACTTTTCTAAGGAGAGAAAAGGATATAGTCTTCCTTGAAGAAAGAAGGAAGACTGCTGTCCCATCCTGTTATTATTTCAGTTTTAGATAGATAGGGGGAGCCTTCCCTTAATTAGGAGAGTTTCATACTCACACACTATGGTTGAAGCCACAATTTTGTTTGCTTTCACGAGTGTACAAAATTTTCAACCAACAAAACTTAAAAGGTAAATCTTCCAAAACCTTCGGTATTCCTGAAATTCCAAGACTTAGGTGATTTAATGGTGAAATCGCACGAACAAGGATGGCGTTAAAATGGAAAGCCAAAATCTCACATTTTAGGTGAAGCGTTCGAGAGGCATTTAAAAGATACATCTCACAAAGAGCTTCTCAAAGCCGAACTTCACCAAAACAAAAGAACCCGACATCATTTAAAGTTAAATTTAATATTTCTCAAATTAATTAATTTTTCAAATGATTAATGCGGGTTAAAATTGATTGTTTGCAGGTCGAAGGCATCGTCCGGAAGAACCAGGCGAAAGCCTGAAACGACAAAGCCAAGCGCTGAAAGCTGAAGAAGAAGATACAGGAATGTGTTGCAGGAGACACGCTTCCCAATAAGCTAAAGTCCACCACCGGGACCCAAGCCCGAAGAAAACTCTAAATGCCACAACTGTATGCTTCAGAAATGCACAGTTGGATTAATTCCAAAAATTAAGTTTTAAAACTAAAATTGTTTAAATGTAAAAAAGCATGTCGTCCCCAATCAAGATATTTTGAAATAGAGGGGAAATAGGTCAGCTGTGGACAGTTATGTTCAACTACCAGATAGACCTAAATTAAAGCCAAATAGTGGTACGCAGTTGAGATAGTGGTTGGATAGATAACTAAGAATTAAGTGGGCATGGTTAAAGCTGCCAGCTTCTGGAAGGCAAATCGCAGCCCTTGGATGCAGTCAATCCTGGCCACCAATTCAAATTGTAGAATCTATAAAAGGCAGGATGCCTCTCATTGTAAAGGTTAGAATTTTGTAGTTAGATTTTAGAGTTAGAATAGGTTAGATTTTAGGCATAGCATAGAGATGCTGTAGAAATTGTAGTAATGGTAGCTGAAGCAAATATATGAACGTTGAAATATGGTGTTTGTTATCTTTGTTTTAGCCTATTTGCATGTTTTCTTTCAGCTGGTTAATTTAGAGTGCAGGGATTTTGATGGTAAGTGTAGAGGGGTATTTGATGCATTTCTGGTTCATACCATTGGGGGTCTGCTGGTTGTAGGTCATCGTGCATTGTTAGTCTGAATCCAAACTGTGCTTAGTTCAACTACAGGTGTTCGTCTTAGGCTGCGCTAGAATTGGGTGCCTAAAACGAGTGTCTCCGGTTTGAAAATCCTTCATCCCTTGGAGCTTGCACCGTTCTTCTCTAGTTGTGAGGGTGTCTCTAGCAAAACAAGAACTGGTTTACCGAATCTGTCAACCCGTTGCATCAACTGTTATCATCCTTGCCCTTAGGCTTCCTGAACCCTTCCCTATTTGCTTTTCTTTCCTAGTCCAAAAATTACAGCAGCCCAGCTTGTTGCAAAACATAAGTCCCCTTGTGCTCCCAGCAAAACACATCGATCACTGAGTTATCCTGCAGTCAAGACCTGACAATCAAAACCTTGAGGTCGTCCCCATTGATCAGTTAAAAACAGCATTAAGGATTTCCTTATCTCAAGAGAGGATAGGATACTCAATGAGTAGATTCTATTATGCGTTGGCCGGATAGTCGTAGCAATGCGATTTTAGCCACGTCAACAGAATTGGCGCTAGAAGGAGGGCCGATATGATGAATGTCTGAACAGCTAAACCCAGATCATATCAATCCATATTTGTGAAGAGTAACCTTATAGCTTTTTACCCTTCTCCGTGCTCAACGGAAGGAAGTCCTCCCACTTAGGTTCCTTGCAACAAATTGAGTCTAATCGGCCTTTCCAATGCCATATTCGGGATATGCAAGATCCTTGTTAAACCAGAAAAACCAAAAAAAAATTAAAAAAAATTGAAAATACGAAAAAGTTTTGAGTCAAAATGTTGGGTCAACCACTTCATAAAGACCACCCGCAGTCCGACATTTTTCAGATCCAACAAAGGCTAAGTTTGCAGTTGTATCCAAGGCAGTTATCCGAAATCACATTTGCAGGTCATTGCAGGATTCATGGCACAACTGAGCACGAGGAGCTGAGTTGCTTGCGGTTTCTATCAAGAGTTGAGTTGGCATTGTAGGGGCAGATATTCTTCTAGGATATCCCCAAACCGGAGGAGCTAGCACAGTCGGATATCACTAGTCCTCTATCCAGCACTGATGAGTTTGCAAGATTTAAGGATCGGATTGAGAACCAGTTTGGTCTCGAAGAGGAGTTATGCTTGGAGAGTGTGCTATCACCTTGGTGGTGCAGAATTCACCACACTCCACATTCACAATCCATTTGCTCGCTATGCATGGAGGCAGTCAGTCAAGTCAAAGCCCCATATGGTTTGTCGAAAGAACCAGAAGAGAGCATCACTAGCAAAGTGTGGAGTGCCTACCTTGCTGCAAAGGAGTACAGAAGATCGCAAAATCAATGCAGTGCCGCACTCCCCGATGATGTTAGGATGGAGCTATCAAGTGCTGAGCAAGATGAACCAGTCAATCAGACTATGGCAGCAGATCTCCAACTGATGAGGACAGTGTTCAAGAGAATGATCAAGTGAGTTTTGTGGATCAGCCACAAGTTGAAAAGCAGTTTGCAGCAGCCCTACCAATAGACGATGCAGTCCAAGAGCCAGTTGAAGACATTTCCGAGGACCAAGCTATCAAAGAGTTCCTGTTATTTAAAGACGTGCTGACAGAGGTGCCTAAGGCTGTATTGTTCATACAATCCGAAGGTGCATCGACAGGTGATGCACCCCTCTTTCTTGAGTTCGAGTTCGGTTTTGAGATCAATTTTCAACCTGCACAACCCGATGAAGAATTTGATGCTGATTTGCATGAACTGAACAAAAGTGAGATCCTGCACCACCAATTGCAACCTCCTGAGGACGTTGTTGAAGCTTTTCCGCCACATGACACTCCGCATGACTCAGAAACTTGCCAGGTTGTTCCTTTCCCTCCTACTGTTAATTTTGAATATTTTCCATTTAATTTTGAATATTCTTGGAAAGTAACCTGTAAATGGATAACCACGGACCGAATGAACTTCCCCAACTGATAATACTACCCGACGTCATGGTTAAACCTGAGAGTGGCCAACTGAAAATTTTATTTTCAGAATTCAAAGACAAACAAGTCAAACTTAGAACTATCCCCGTTGCCCTATTGCTGCTGCACATGTTAAGACATCATCATGGGTCGGGAACTGTTGTGACATATTCACACATCGGCCCATTGTAAATGGGGACCCCTACGTTTTGCTCTCTAGGGTTTGTTTTCTAGGTCTTTTAGGTTCTTGTCTGTTAACCTTTGCATTTTGAGTGTTGCCAAAGGGATCACTAAGATAGCACGCTCTGCTTGAGCTAGGGTGAGTCAGTGGATGCTCCAGGTCAGGGTTTCTTTGAAAGTCCTCCTTACGTCAAATTTTGCTCTTATTGCTAATTGTGTCTTGTTTGAGTTTGAGGAGATCGGTGAAGCTTTGTGAGTGAATATACAATTTTGGAGGTCTGAGATAGGTCAAATTGATGAGTGATGAAGTCTTGGGCATTGATTGATGAGTAGCTAACCTATTTATCCTTTGGGGACACCTTGGACAAGGCCAAACTTGGTGAAACTGATGAAAAGGTAAGGAATTAAACCTAAATAGGAATTTTGCTCCTGACCCTTCCAAAGGGTCCAGGGCGAATGTTGTCGGGAATAATCATTATGTTATGTTGTCATATTATGTTTATGTTGTCGTCGGTAATAATGAGTTATGGCAGTCAGTTAGTTAGTCAACCCGAAGGGCAGTTGGACGTGACGGTTGGTCGCACCCCTTCGGGTATTATATATTGCATACCTTTCCTTCTTAGTATCATCATCATAGTCGTATCTGGGTGTAATGTTATAAGCACTTGATGTACATGGACTGTTGAATTAATACAGAAACTGGTTCTTTAATATATTTCAATTATGTTCTGTGCATTTACTTTCTGCGTTTAATCGTTTACCCGTATGTGGCAAACATTTGGCGCCGTAGCCTAGACATACTCGAGAAAGGAAGGAGCGGATGGTGTACGAACACGATGGGCATAACCGTTGGTGAGATTAACCGAGAGGCCGACGACGCACAAACAGAACTCTACGATGGAGAGGACACTGCAACAAGGGAATTCTCAATCCTGCTTCAGGCAGCCATCGAGACCTACGTCCGAAGAGAGGCCACGGACGCTGAAGTCCCAACAAGTGTCGTGTGGACTGCACTGGAAGTTAGCCCCACAGTGAATCGGTTGATGAACCACCTCCCCCGGTTGCTTGCACAAGCATCACTGGCACAGCAAACCCGCTTGGAGGAGATTGTCCGTGCGGAGCGATGCCAACAGGTCCTCCGACAGTACGGAGAAAACAATCGCCGTTGGGACGCAGAGCGTGATGGCAAGAGGCGAAGGGGAAATTGAACCCTGTAATAATCCCGACACAATGTTGACATAAATTGTGGCCGAAAGAAAATAATAAAAGTTTTTTTTTTTGTGTACATGGTGTGTGCTGGCTATTTACAGAAGCAATTTATGCCCAATATACTAAATAAGGACAAAAATAAAAAGATACAAAGTGACGAATGGGAAGTGGCACAAAGAGTGTTGAATCTCAGACAACAAATAGAACGAAGGCGTAGGCTAAGATAGCTTGCCAAGGGACGACCGACCGAGGGGTTGCTCGAAGGGAACCCAGGAGGTGTCACGGAGGTTGCAGAGGCAAAGATAGACGGAGAGGATTACACTCCCTACATTGTCGTAGGGTTGCCCGAAGGGAACCTAGGAGTCACGGAGGGTGCCGAAGGAGAACTCTACAATTCGCCAGAATACCACCGTAGGGTAAGAAGTTGCGAAGAGTTGGTGGAACAAACAAGGCGAAGTCTAAACCTGATCGACGCTACCAGAGACCTACTAAAGAACTTGTCCATTTTGGAGGACAACCAGAGGGAGACAACCAACCAGAGGGAGACGACCGAAGGTGACGGTACGGCCGACGGTGTCGGGGGAGCACAAGGGTACCATACGGGAGGCCATTTGTTCAGTTCGGGGTCAGCAACCTTCTCCAGAGGACCCACAAGTGGAGGGTCAGGTGCAGGAGATGGAGGATCACCAGGTACAAGCGCACAAGGCACCAGAGGAGCAAGACCCAATGGTGGGATGGCAAGTAAGCAGAAGCTGTCAAAGTTCAACGGCGACGGGAAGGAAGATCCCATCCGCCATTGCCGCACTTGCGAAACCATATGGTCAGCAAACGGTGTTACCGACCAGGACGAATGGGTAACACAATTTCCAGCAACCTTAAGGGGAGTGGCCATCGACTGGTACTCCAATACGTATAAGACAAAAGTCGGCACATGCCCCAACCTAAGGAAGGAGTTCGAGATAGAGTTCTACCTCCTCAGAGACGACAATGAAATAGTAGCCGAAATCTATGGCACAAAGCAAAACAAGAACGAGACGGTCCGAGCCTATAGTCCGCAGCTCAAGGAACTGTTGGGGAAAATGGAGAGTCAACCAGCGGATGGGTTGAAAAAGAGATGGTTCGTGGATGGACTGAAACACTCCGTCCAGAAGAAGATGAAAATTGTTCCACCAACCTCGTATGAAGATGCATATGATAGAGCGATGGATCTCGAGAGCGAGACCAAGACATCCAAGAAGAAAAAGAAGAAGGATAGCTCGTTCTAGGATGATGACTCTTCCGAGGGAAGCAGCAGCGATGGCGAATCTGGCAAAAAGGTGCAAGCGCTCCAAAAAGACATGGAGCGAATAAGGAGAAAATTTAAAGCAATGAGAAGCACGGGTTGGACCGAAGGAGATGTATGGTGCACAGAGTGCAAAGAGGAAGGACATACGAAGGGTACTTGTCCGAAGAAGTCCTTTTGCGAGATTTGCCAAGTGATGGGAAACTCCATCAAGGAGTGCCCATACAACATGAAAACACGAAACCAACAAGTATTGCTTACGCAGTAACAACCAACTACATCAGGCAATACCGGCAACTCCCAGGCGAACAACAATGCAACATCGGGAGGCTGCCGAGATAACCAGTGGGGAGGACGAAACAACAATAGCAATAACAATACAAGGAGCCGGATCCAATACGACTCCAAAGGCCGACCGATGATACAATGCAAAGCATGCAGCCAGTGGGGGCACTTCGCCCGAGACTGCCTGAAGGGAGAGGCCACACAATATTTGTGCAAATGGTGCGGACCACGAGACCACGAAGACGCCACCTGCCCGAAGTCCAGCGTCAACTTGCTCAATATCGAGGAAACCAAAGAAGAGGAAGTGTTGGTCGCAACCCGTGCCCAAGCCAGACAAGCAATGTGCTCAGACCCGAAGACGGAGAAGCGAAGGGTACAGGAAGCACGGGGAGAAATTGAGAAAGAGATATGAGAGGGGGCGAAGGCGAAGGGTACAGCGGGTACTTCCAGCCGATCGGAGACGGAGGAGGCTATACTAAATCAAATTTTAAAACTGGAGGTGCCTGTGAAGGTACACGACCTCCTCCAAACAATGCCTCAATTACGAACGGCATTGCTGAATAATCTCTCCCAACCACGCACCAATACCAAGCACCGCACAGATGTTCCTGGGGGGTCTGCAATAGACCCCAGGCTGCTGGCAGTTAACAATGGAAGGAACCCGGGCATTGTGGAGATGGGTAACCTTGGCACCATTCTAACCGATACCATCGTCGATGGTGGATCAGGAGTGAATGTTCTTCCAGAAGAAACCTAGCGGAAGCTGGGGAAGCCAACACTCTGGCCATCTACATTCCATCTGCTAGGAGCAGATCAGCATGGAATCAAACCCATTGGGACACTGATTGGCCAGCAAGTTACCATCAGGACACAACCCTTCATACTGGACTTCGTGGTAATCCCACTAAAGAAAAAAGGGTATGATGCGATCTTAGGGAGAGGGTGGCTGGTGGCAGCCAAGGCCACCCACAACTGGAAGAAGAACACTCTATCTATGGAGAATGGAGGAAGGAAGTTTATCATAGACCTTGGGACGTAGTTGGTTAGGGAGGAACTGGCATCGTCTTCGGAATCGGAGGGTGAAGGAGAAGACGACCTGAGGGACGAAGGACGGGGCTGCAGGGAGCCCAACGACGAAGGGATTCTCAAACTAGGAAGAGGATGAGACGGGGTCATTGCATGGGCTCTTCCACTGGCAGATGGAGGATCACGAAATGTTCCAGAGCTACAAGCTCGAAGTAGAGGAACCAAAGCAAGTAACAGAGGAGGTGTACCTGCCGGAATACAGAGAATATTGGAAGGGAGACGCCCCAAACCTCGATGACATAGATAATCCCAAGATCATTCGTGTTGGCAACGATTGGAACCCTGTGTGGAAGGCCACAGCCTTCAAAATCTTTATTCTTCTTCTTCTTCTTCTTATGTACGGGAAGGAGACCGTGGTTCCTGTAGAATTTATGGTTCCAGGTCTTCAGATGGCCATTGAAAATAGACTTGCCATCAACGGATCCAAATTGAAACCCTACCACAAGAAGCGCGCAGGGGACCCGAGAGACCGGAAGGACACCCGAGAGTCCGGAGGGGGACTCGAGAGGATGGAAGGAGACTCGAGAGGTTGGGCAGGCGACTCGAGAGGCACGGGACCAAAGCGGGAGACTCTCAAGCAAGGCAAACCGAGAAGGATGAAGGGCGATCCCAGAGACACGGGACCCGAGCCGAAGACTCTCTGGACAATTAGATTAGGAAATTGAAGAAAAAAAAAATTGAAAAGTACAAAAAAAAAAAAAAGAAAAGAAAAGAAAAAGAGAAAAAAATTGGTGGCCACGGTGGAACCACCACGATCGACCACCGTGCAATGGGACACCGTACAGTGAAACCACCACGGTTGACCACCGTGTGGTGGGACACCGTACGGTGCACCACCGTGCGATGGTGAGGCCCTGTGCGATGGGACCCCGTACGGTGCACCACCGTGCGGTGAGGCCCCGTGCAGTGAGGCCCCATGCGGTGAGGCACCGTACAGTGCACCATTGTCGACGGAGGTCATTGGCCTAGGGCGGAACTCGACGGGTATTCATCCACCGTACGACCTTCCCAAACACCATACGGGAGACCAATCACTGTACGACACCAAGCTTCGAGTGACCCCAGTTGTCGTACGGCTCAGCCACCGTACGGATTCACTCCATCATCCGGCAGACAACCTTTGTACGGGCTCAAGACATTACAGTCCATAGGCTTGAAGGAGCATGGCAGCAGCGGTTTAAAAGAGGGTGAAAGAGAAAATACCACGGCACAGCAGGGATAAACGGTGGTGATGGCACATGAAAAAGAAAAAAAAAGGACGACCAGATTTAAAATCATTCGATGGAGTCTGAAGCCAGGACATTGAAAAATTAAAGTGGAGAAGCAGGTTTTTGGCATCTTAAAATATCACAAAAATGAGGTGCGACATGGACTTCCGTGTGGCTACAATACACTTTTGAGTTGCTGCCCCCGAAGCTAAGCATTGGCGGGGAAGCCATAAGCCGTAGAGGGAGACAGATTTGGAGGTTGCGAACAAACAGAGTTTGAGAGAAGGCATTGCAATAACGTGAAGTCGTATAGCACCAGATAGTTATTCAGTTCAGTTATCAGCCTTTGGGAAGTGTGATGGAGGATTTGAGGCGTCTCCTAGCCTTTGTGCCAGAAGGTTGTGGCCACTTCCAGGCATGAATGGTACGCTTTGAGGAACTCGGAGTATGTCTCGGCTGGACGTGAGGTTGCCTTGGTGGATGCACAAGGGCTCAGGAGGAGCTGACCACCAAGTTGGAGGCAGTAGTAGCGGGAGACTCAACACAGCATACACAGGTCTTGGATGTCGAGAGGGCAACACACGTGGCTATCGAGGACAAATTGGCTAGGGAGACAGTATCATTTGAGTAGCAGTTGGTGGAGGCTGAGACTACAAAGCGTGTTCTGCAAACAAGTTTGGTTTAGGCATATGAGGACTGTGATGTCAAGAAAATAAAAACTCCTTGCGGAAGCAATAATGGTGGCATTGACACTTGAGCATCGGATGGTAGCAGAAAAGGGTTTTCAGGTGAGGACGCAGCAGGTGTATGAGTTCCACACTCAACTAGCATTCGCAGTTCCTGCAGTTCTCTACCTTGGTTTTGTTTAATGTCATCTCTATTTTGTATTAAGTCGTCCGGAGACGACTTCTTTTCTTGGGGGGGATGATGTTGCCGGGAATAATCATTATGTTATGTTGTCATATTATGTTTATGTTGTCGTCGGCAATAATGAGTTACGGCAATCAGTTAGTTAGTCGTCCCAAAGGGCAGTTGGACGCGACGGTTGGTCGCACCCCTTCGGGTATTATATATTGCATACCTTTCCTTCTTAGTATCATCATCATAGTTGTATCTGGGTGTAATGTTATAAGCACTTGATGTACATGAACTATTGAATTAATACAGAAACTGGTTCTTTAATATATTTCAATTATGTTTTGTGCATTTACTTTCTGTGTTTAATCGTTTACCCGTATGTGGCAAACAACGAAATCCTTTGAAACCTCTATTTTTCACCTTGTTTGAGCTGGGCAAAGGGCTAGTTATGAGATCATGATGGGAGGAGGTTTGAAGGTTAAGTCTAAGATTGTGAAATGTTGAAAATGAGGACTAATTGAGCAAAATATCAAAAAATTGCTCCTGACCCTTCCAAAGGGTCCAAAGCGAAATTCTTATAGGGCTTGTCCCTAGGGAGGATCCTAAGGCAAATTTCATTTTGATCCCTTTTTGTTAATGATTTAAGGTAAAAAATGCTATGATCGGGATAAATATATCATGTGTACTTAATCATCTTTTGGTTTGTTTTGCAGATGGAAGAAGATCAGGCCAGGACAAGGACGACCTATTCCAGTCCCATCATCATTAAGGACATTCCAAATGCATAAAGGACAACTCAAGGTGTTTTGAACCGTTGGAAGACTACAGATCTTCGAGGAATTGCAAGCTATCTCAAAAACTCCATTCTACCACATAAAGAAACCACAAGATGACAAAGAAGGACCTTACCAACACTTCAAGGCGAGGTATGCTACCAGAGAAGAACGAATGACTTGACTTCATCAAGCACATGGAAGTCAAGGAGGTACATCATTCATCGCATCATCAAATTGAGACAAAAAACAGATCAACCAAGGCACAAACATCAGACAAGGTGGCATCCCAGTCACTTTTCCTCCAGTCGGATTGGTCCACCTCAGCATGTCCAGATTCAATGTACCTGACTCATCGGCGATGGCACAAACTTCGGTGTTCCTACCCCTGCTTTCTATTGGTCCTCACTCCTTGAATGTAATTTTCTCATTGGCTAAGGAAGTTTGTTATAACAAACCCTAATTAGGGTTTCTATCTTGTAATCCTAGCCATTGATTCTAAGTCAATTAGAGCCATCAATTTGTAAAGGACTCTCTATATAAAGCCCTGGCTCTTCATTTGTAAAGGTTAATAGTGAGAGAATAGTCAATAGTTAAGGAGTTAGCAGCTAGAATAGTGAATAAAATAGCAATTAGAGTAGATTAGGAGGACAAGGCAAGAAATTGTTGCCCTTGATTGTAAATAAACCCCATTTCATTGAAATCATGGTGAAATGTGTCATTTATTCGCAATATGCATGGTCTCTTGTTGAATCTTCATTTTAGAAGGTAGATAATTAGATTGAATGAAAGGAGTCATTGAATGTACTTGCAAGGAATCCACCTAGTCCAAACCACTAGCCTCTTGTTGACTGTAAGTGCGCCTTGCGTGGTCAACTGGCATAGAATGAGCTTAATCTCGCGTCGTTATACCTCCATTGTTCATGCATTATCTTGAGTACATTCTAGATTAGACTCTCTAAACCCTGCATCTTTTGCTATTTCTTCATTCTCCCATTTAGTAGATAGGACTTGTGATTCCAGCAAATCAGACGCTCAGGTCACCAAACGTAAGTCCCCTTGTGATTCTAGCAAATCACATCATACCACAAGTAGAGAGCCTACATATAAGAACCTTGGAGTTGCCTCGATTGATCCTTCAACGAAATCTTCAGCATTCAGGGAAACTTTGTTCAAGAGAGGATAAGATACCTTGGTATTTTATTTTGTGTTCGCATGTGCATAAAAAACACATCAACAGGAACGTATGCATATAGTCCACATTTTGTATAGTCGGTCTCTTCTTGTACATAGTTAGTTTAGAGGTTTGTTTTCTGTTTTAGAGTAGTTTTCTTTTCTGTTTTTTAGTTTAGATTTCCTGTTTTTCTGCTTTGGTTAGTTTGCTTTGCCATAGTGTAGGTGTCCTTTCGAAAAGGGGTTGTCTCCCTGTCGTTTTTGCAAGGGGCATGTTTGCTTTTCCCAGCATTGGTGTGAGAAGTCAGGAAGTTTTTCCGTCTGTTTTTTGGATGTCGACTTTGGTAGAGCACCTAATTGACGGTTGCCCCCGTAGTCAGTTCATTTGGCTCAACACCTAGTCATTTTAAAATTTAGTTGCTTACTACATCTTGTCACCAATGTTGCGATCACCACACTTATAAACGCTTAATATCGCTTAAATCAGTTGTCTTGTCAAAAGGAAGTCATTGCAAGTGAAAAATTTCAAGCTCTGCTTCAGCGACCACTATAATGCTCAATCCCACGTAAGCTTCACCGCTTACCAGCCAAGGTGAAAAAGTGAAAATACAAGGAAAAATCAAAAGAAAAGAAACTGAAAAGCAAAGAAATATCAAATTTCTTGGCTTTGTGAATGCAAACACATCTGCCGATTTTCAAAAAGAAACTTTATCGGAAATAGAGAAATCTTTGTCAGCTTGCAGGCAATAACTCCGTCGGCGCTATAGACGCTCGCTGGCAGCGGGGCTCTATCCAGGTTGCTTTTGGAGTACGAGTGTGCAAGGTAGCTTGCCTTAACCGAACAATGATATTTTAACTTTCTTTAAGCCGGAATGAACTTCACTGCACGCACTTGATTTTCAGGTTCGGTGACATGATTCAGTTTGCGACCTCATTTTTACTTTGAGTCTGTCTTTTATCATTTGGGTTGTGTTGTGGGGTATATACTAGAGATTCTGGGATTTGATCCGGATAGTCATCCTTGAAATGTTTAGGAACATTTCCAAGCCGAGTCGCCATTTGTTGTGCGTTATGCGCACCTCGCCCCTTTGCTTCGCAGGGGACCCTCATGTTATGTGTTTGTCTACCCCGAAGGAAGAAAGAAACTCGCATATCCTCAGTTCGAATCTCGAGTTTGGTCGTAAAACTTCAAAATCGGCCTAATTGCCGGAATTGCAAGATTAAAACTCTCAAACCTGACCTCTGCAAATGCCTCACAAAGCACGAAGTCCATCAACTGACGAGGAATTTAAATAAAGTTAATATAACCTAGAAGGCCAAAATGAAAGTTCCAAAAGTTCACAAATTGGTAAAGAGGGCCGAAATGTAAGGAGAAGGAGAGAATCTCGCAAAACCTTCAGTTACCCCAAAATCCAAAACAAAGGCATTTTAATGCAAAATGAAAATCACGCAATAGAGGTCTTTTGGCCGAAAATGGCCAATCTCGCGAAGCTTCACAAAGCCAAAAAGACTTCAAACCTTTCAAAATAACCTTATATACCGAAACTCATCAAATCGCACAAAGTCTTCATCAGTCGGAAATCACTTAAAGCTGTCAACAAAAGCTTCAGAAAGACAAACACACAATTCATTCAAAAGCTCACAAAATGAGTCAAGGAGCCGGAAAACACTAGATTCGCACAAAAAGACTTAAAAACACTAAGTGAAGAAGCTCACAAAATGAGTTGAAATGCCAAAATCGCGCGATTTTATTAAAAATTCCGAAATTCATCCACAAAGTCAAAAACCAAAACCAAGTCGCACATTTCGAGTCAATTTGTCGAAAATGATAAAAGTCCAATCTCGCAAAATGGCTCCAAAGGCCAAAATTCACAAATTTGGCCTTTAAGTCGAAAAAATTAAAGGCAAAGGAAAGCTCACATGTACGCTTTAAGCCGAAAATCATTCAAACAACGTAATCTCGTAAAAGAAACCTTTCGGCTGAAAACCAAGCCATCAAGTGAAACTCGCTCATTTCAGGGTTTAGGGCCAAACTTCATTAAAGCTCGCAAAACAACCTCTAGGGCCAAGAAACACAGAGGCCATTTGACCTGAAAGTAGAATGAAAAGAAAATCGGCTAATATGCCAAAAATAACAAAGGGTGACATTTCGAAATGACTTAAACTCTCAAAATCTTCATCTAAGCCGAAAATCGAATTCTCAAGGCAGATCTCACATTTCGGCCAAAGGGCCTGAAATTCATGAAGGACGTTTCAACTGGAATTCGTAATCTTGCAAAAGGCCTCTACGGCCCAAAAATTGAGTGGGCAAACATTGTGATTTTAAATAAAACTTGAATTTCACTTGTTGAACCCGAAATTGCCAAAAGGGAGGTTAAAATAAAAGGCAAATCTTTCAAAACCTTCAGTATTCCCGAAATTCCAGGACTTGGGTGATTAAAAGGTGAAATCACACGAAATTTCACAAGGATGGCGTTTAAATGGAAAGCCAAAATCTCACACTTTAAGTGAAGCGTTCGAGAGGCATTTAAAAGATACATCTCGCAAAGAGCTTCTCAAACCCGAACTTCACCAAAACGAAGGAGCCCGACATCGTTTAAAGTTAAATTTAATATTTGTCAAATTAATTAATTTTTCAAATGATTACTGTGGGTTAAAATTGATTGTTCGCAGGTCGAAGGTATCGTCCAGAAGAACTAGGTGAAATCTCGAAACAACAAAGCCAGGCGCTAAAAGCTGAAGAAGAAGGTGCAGGAATGCGTTGCAGGAGTGCGAGATTCGAACCGAGCATTGGGAAGTGTGTCGTTGAACAAGCAGCTAAAGTCCACCACCGGGACCCAAGATCGAAGAACACTCTGAATGCCACAATTGTATGCTTCAAAAATGCACAGTTGGATTAATTCCAGAAATTCAGTTTTAAAACTAAAATAGTTTAAATGTAAAACTGCATGTGGGCCCCACTTAAGATATTTTGAAATAGAGGGGAAACAAGTCAGTTGTGGACAGTTATGTTCAACTACCAAATAGACCTAAATTAAAGCCAAATAGTGGTAGGCAGTTGAGATAGTGGTTGGATAGATAACTAAGAATTAAGTGGGCATGGGTTAAAGCTGCCAGCTTCTGGAAGGCAAGTCGCAGTCCTTGGATGCAGTCAATCCTGGCCACCAGTTCAAATTGTAGAATCTATAAAAGGTAGGATGCCTCTCATTGTAAAGGTTAGAATTTTGTAGTTAGATTTTAGAGTTAGAATAGGTTAGATTTTAGGCATAGCATAGAGATGTTGCAGAAATTGTTGTAATGGCAGCTGAAGCAAATATATGAACATTGAAATATGGTGTTTGTTGTCTTTGTTTTAGTCTGTTTGCATGTTTTCTTTCAGCTGGTTAATTTTAGAGTGCAGGGATTTTAATGGTGAAGAGTAGAGGGGTATTTGATGCATTTCTGGTTCATACCATTGGGGGTCTGATGATTGTAGGTCACTGTGCATGGTTAGTCTGAACCCAAATTGTGCTTAGTTCAACTATAGGTGTTTGTCTTAGGCTGCGCTAGAATTGGGTGCCTAAAACGAGTGTCTCTGGTCTGAAAATCCTTCATCCCTTGGAACTTGCACCGTTCTTGTCTAGTTGTGAGGGTGTCTCTAGCAAAACAAGAACTAGTTTATGGAAATCTGTCTACTCACTGCATCAACTGTTATCATCTTTGCTTCCTGAACCCTTCTCTTTTGCTTTTGTTTCCCAGTCTGAAAATCGCAGCAGGCCAGCTTGTTGCAAAATGTAAGTCCCCTTGTGCTCCTAGCAAAACACATCAATCACTGAGTTATCCTGTAGTCAAGACCTGACAATCGAAACCTTGAGGTCGTCCCCATTAATCAATTAAAAACAGCATTAGGGATTTCCTTATCTCAAGAGAGGATAGGATACTCAGCGAGTACATTCTATTGTGCGTTGGCCGGATAGAGTCATAGCAATGCGATTTTAGCCACGTCAACAATGATCTGGGCCATTGATCTTGGATTAGTCTTGGCCATCCATTTTGTAAGAGACTATATATACCTCCTTGTCTCACATTTGTAAGAGAGATTTTTGTAGAATTGTCGGTATATGCTGTAGCTATTTGAATCATAATCATTGTTCAATTGTTGGTGATTTTGCTCTTCAAATGTTGTCTTTGCATACATGGTTCTCAATTCCTCCAAGTTAGATTAGAATTTATTTTTCACGTATGTTAGATTGAGTGAAAGATTTGTTGAATATATTTGTGTGGAATCCTTAATCCATACCACTAGCCTCTTGCCATTGGTATGTGCGCCTTGTGTGGTCAACTGGAGATTTGAGTATGCTTAACTTTTACTATTACGCGTCCCTTGACAAGCATCAACATGCATGGTGACAACATTTGATGGTGATAGTCTGAAAATCTTTAAGTATACCTTAGACGATTGCACTAAGCTTGTGTCAATACCTGTTTGTGAGACCTTGCCTAGTTTGATACCACTAGATTTGTTCATCATTTCCTACATTCCTAGGCTTAGAATAGATTTCCTGAATCTTATTCGTTTTGCCCCCCCTTTTTTAGTAAGAATTAAATCCAGAGCCATATTGATAAATCTTAAGTTGTCAGTATAGCTATTCCGCATGTTCATAATATAAGAAGATAATCCTAACATTTGCGTAAGTCCCCAAGTGAACACAGCAATTCACATCGGCCATTGAGTTACCCACTCATCAAGACCTGACATGTAGAAACCTTGGAATCATTTTAGTTGATCTTATCCTTAGCATCTGAGGTGATTTTGTTCAAGAGAGGGTAGATTACCTTGGTATTTTATTCTGTAATGTTATGTGCAGAAAACACACATCAACAGTTCCCATCCCTACGAAAGAAATGAGAGACTATGCACCCCCCCCAACAATGATGTGATACATGTAGTGTTGGTAGATTCTTAACACTAGATGCTAAAGATGATCCACACTCATTGAACAACACCACAAATGTGTGCAACATGAATTCCCATTCTAGATGTGTAGGAAGTAATATCATTGTCTCTGAAATTCGCACATGATCCAGAGACTGAATTCGTCATACTAATTTCCTAACCTACAGTGCTGAAAAATGGTAAGCACAATTTGTTGCAAGGAATCACTCATGCTTTTTATGAAGCATTTTTGGATTCATAAGTAGCAATAATATTGAGATTGCAATGCATGTGAATGGACTAAATTGTTCATCTCCATATAGTGTAGTTAGCTTTTCCTCTTTAAAATATCTTCAAAATTTTCTTAGTTGCAATCTTGATTATTTATTTATTAGCCTTTGACTTCTTTGTGCACCCTCCCATAAAGTTTTTCAAATGCTTCAATGGGTTTTTTCAAGGTCAAACCTTCCCAAAGGATGTTTTCAAGGCCTAATTAGGAGTACTCGGAATGAATACATACACACTTTGAATGTTGGTGTGTGATTGCAAATTTTGGAAGATGAGGAAATGATAAGCCCTGACAACCCCCCTTTGATGTAATATGTTGATGTAATATGTTGATGTAATATGTGGTGAATCCCCCAGATTTTGGAACTTTATGACTGAGTGCTTTTTACATTGCATCAAGGCCCATTGCATAGAGAATGTCAAAATATGAACTTCTGCAAAAAACAATGCTCATTTTGAGCTACCGTTTAAAAGTTATTTGACAATTAATTCATCACTAAGTGCTATTTTTAATTACATCTACACTAAACGATTAAAAAAATTCTATCTTCGGACATGTAGTGTTGCAGTTAAAACACTTCATTGGTGAAGTGACCACCAAGGTTCAAATCCCTACTAGGCCACTAGGCTCACAAGCCTTGTGCCTTTGTTGGGCCATTGTGCTTGCGGGTTTGATCAAGTGAAGTGTGAGGATGAGATCCTCCATTTGTGGCCTCACCGGTTCGTAACTCCAGGTCAAAAGCGTTTCACGTGGAGCCGAAGGGCGTATTGTGTTGAAAAGAATATGTAGCAACGATCGGATAATTCTAACCATTTTGATTTCTAATTGGCCTAATAGCCTTAGACATCTGTATGATAAATTCTTTTATTCCTACCCTTGATCGTACTTCACTTTATATGCATATTCTGATCACAGATCACAATATTATATGATGATCGATTTGCTCCATAATCATCCATATGACAATAGGATTATACATATCATCAATTATATGTATAATCGGTAATAGTTAGTATTACCGATTATACATAGCATTGATTATATTTATATATCAATTATCAAAGAGCGATGATTAAATGTTGTTTATTAAGTCATAGTATCGGTCACACTAATTATTCTGATTACTAATTCTTTGATTAAACATTGCGTATATCGACGGTTATCAATGGTCATTGTTCCACATAGGAGTCATGACTCTGTGGAACCATGTTGATTCCACATAGAGCCGTGACTCTATGTTGACCATCGAGAATATATATCTGGGCTCTATTCCATTCGATGGGACATACACGAAGTTGTTATTATAAAAAGAGCAGTCGATGTTATCGTGCATACAGCAGCGATCTGCAATACTATAAGTTGTGATATTATACAGAATATTGTGTGATCTTCAGTTACATAAATAATATAATCTGAACTGTGTAATCAGCTGTAAAGGAAATTCTGATTCATACATACTACTGTGCATAATTCTATACTACATTATAGTTTATAATTTTCCTATTTATAAATCTGATCCACTTTAACATGGTATCAGAGCCAGCATAAGAAAAAGATCTGATCAGATTTATATAGGCGAGACTACTCTCTATATATTCCTAAATTCTAACTCCCTTCTATACATCAGAGTTGTGAATGGTGTTAGATTTGAGGATCGACTTGAAGGAGATTCCAACTTTGCATCTTGGAAGTTCAGGATCGTGCTTGCTTTAAGAGAAAACGAATTTGATTAATTCGTAAAGAAAGCTATACCGATACCTGATGAAAAAAGTGAAAAGCTCCAATGGATGAAAAAGAACAATAAAGCTATGAGGATGTTGGTGGATGCAGTGAAAGATCATATTGTACCAATTATCTCAAAATTGGAAACAGCCTATGAGATGTTCAAATCATTAGAAAGTATGTATGAGATAAATAACACTAGTAGAGCTCTTGCATTAAAGCAACAGCTCCATCATGTTAAAATGATCAAGGGCGAAACTATCACCTCATACTTCATGAGGATAACAGAACTAAGAGACCAGCTCTCCACCATTGGTCACACAGTTGAAAGTAAAGAATTAACCATGCTGGCCCTAAATGGTCTCCCCTCTTCTTGGGAATCATTCATTCAAGGGATAAGTGCACGATCTAAACTTCCAAAGTTTGATAGTCTAAAAACTGATAGCATTCAAGAAGAGTCGAGACTATTCACAAGAGGGATTGGACAAAGCTCCACGAACGATGACATTCATGTTCTAGCCACACACTCCAAGAAGAAGGGAAAGAAAGGATACTTCAAAAGAAAGAAAGACAAAGAACCAAATGGTGTTTCTATGTCCAAGGGAAGGAAGGATATGTCAAAAGTACAATGTTTTAGATGTGACAAATATGGTCACTATGCCATGAAATGTCCCACTAGGACCATGCCTCAAGCTTCCATTGCACATGTTGACGAAACCCTTCCTCTAGGAGATTCAGATGGATTCATCTTCTATTCAGCTCTCTCAAGTCATGTGGCTACCGGTCACAACACTTGGATAATTGATAGTGAGGCATCATGCCACATCACGGGATTTAGAGAACATCTAGATAACTTGGTGGAAAATACATCAAATGAGAAAGTTACCATTGGAGATGACTCTAGCTATTCAGTGCAAGGAGTTGGGACGTCTACTCTACAACTAAATTCACGCATCTCCATACAATTGACTGATGTATTATTCGTACCAGGGATTAAGCGAAACTTGGTCTCCATATCAGCCTTGGAAGACAAAGGCTACCGAATTGCTTTCATGGATGGCAAGGTCCTAGCATGGTCCAAGAAGACAAACATCAAGAAGGCTCAAATTATAGGAGTTCGCCATGGATGTCTCTATCAACTTTGCACTACTTCTTCTCAAGCACTAATTCATGATTCCTCAAACGCATGTGAGATTTGGCATAGAAGATTGGGGCATCTTCATTTTCGTGCTCTACCTTTGATGGAAAAGATGGTGACAGGACTTCCCAAGATTAACCAAAAACATGAAGGAACTTGCAAAGGATGTGCCTTGGCGAAGAACACTAAAGGTACTTTTCATATCAGTGAAAGCAGATCTAAATATGTTTTAGAACTTATTCATTCAGACTTATGTGGCCCCATGGCAATAGCTTACTTAGGTGGGCTCTTGTACTATGTTATTTTCATTGATGACTATTCTAGGAAAACTTGGATATATTTTTTTAAAAGTAAAAAATCTAATGAAGTACTAATGAGATTTAAGAAATTCAAAGCCCTAGTAGAAAATATGTCAGGGAAAAGAATCAAAACCTTAAGATCAGATAATGGAGGAGAGTATACCTCTAATAACTTTAGAAACTTTTGTAGTGATGTTGGGATTAAGAGGGAGTTTAGTGTTCCCTATAACCCTCAACAAAACGGTGTGGCAGAAAGGAAAAAAAGGACCATTGTAGAATCAGCCAAAGCCATGATACATGACCAAAATCTTCATTCCTCCTTTTAGGCTGAAGCTTCTAGAACTATTGTTTATATTCAAAATAGAAGCCCTCACAGCATTTTGGGAAACAAAACACCCGAAGAAGCATTCACAAGAGTAAAACCTGATATAAGCCACTTGAGAATCTTTGGTTGCCCAGTATACATACACATACCCATGTTGAGAAACTATGTAGCAACAGTCGGATAATTCTTATCCTTGATCGTACTTCACTGTATTTGCATCACGATATTATGTGATGATTGTTTTGCTCCATAAATCATTTCGGATTATACATAGCATTGTTTATGTTTGTATATCGATTGTTAAGAGCGTTGATTGTTAAGTCATAGTATCGATAACTAATTATACCGATTACTAATTGTTTAGCCTTTGCGTATGATTACCTTTGATTACCAATGGTCGTTCCTCCACATAGGAGTCACGACTCTATGTTGAATCATGTCGATTCCACATAGAGTCGACCATCAAGGATGTCTATATATCTTGGTCTATTTCATTTGATGTGCAATAGACGAAGTGGTAATAACATAGGTGCAGTCAATATTGTGGTGAAAGTTACAGCAGTCGACATCATAGCACTTACAGCAGTCGATAATATTGTTATGAGACCAATCGATATTTTGTCTATATATGGTGCCACATATGTATGTGGTCAGCGATCAAGACTATAGATATTTGGTATGATATATGCAATAGGAAGCACAATAAACCCTTCATATCGTGTGAGAACAGTGTGTGGTCTATAAGCACAGTTACAATATAAAGTATTCACCATATTCGAACTTGGACAGTTCGAATATCAGAATTAAGAAATTTTGATCTATCTATAACAGTGAATAAGAATTATATTATTTGCAATACTGAATACATTAAGTTATCAAACATATATTATACATTGAATCAATTGATATTGAATACCTGAGCTAAAGTATTGCACATATGTGTTATTAAAATTTAAAATTATCTACCTATTTAAATCTGATCAAATTCAACAACCCAAAGATAAAAGATCAAAACTAGAACCTTCAGGCAAGAAGGGAATTTTTGTAGGCTACAGTGAAACATCTAAAGCCTATAGGATCTATATTCCAAGACAAAAATTGATTAAGTAGGGATGCATTCTTTGAAGAAGATGTTGCATTCAGAAAATCCAAGGATATCCATGAGATGGACATTGAAGATCAAGAGCCTCCTCAAAGTATGGAAGAAGACCATACTCCTGAGATTCAGAGGGAGACTCATGAACTTGTGGAAGATGTTAATCCAAATGAACCCTTGAATCCTACTGATGGGCCTAGAGACATTGTTGTAAACCAGAAAAGACCTCTTTGGGCAAGAAAAATGATGCAGGAGGCTGAAGGCTTTGCAGCACCAAAAGGAACCTTCAGGGAAAGTAAAAGACCACACAAATTCTCCAGCTATGTTGCATTAATGAGTGAAATCATTGAGTCAGAACCCACTAGTGTTGAAGAAGCTTCTAGTCTTCAAGTTTAGAAAGATGCTATGACAGAAGAATACCAATCTATTCTAAAGAATGATGTGTGGGACATTGTTCCTAGACCAGAAGGTAAATCAGTTGTTTCCTCTAAATGGCTCTTCAAAATTAAACATGTTGCTGATGGTAGTATTGAAAAATATAAAGCCAAATTTGTAGCTACGGGATTTTCTCAAACGGAAGGAATTCCCTACGAAGAAACCTTTGCTCCTGTTGCCCGATATACTCTTGTCAGAACCGTGATTGCTATTGCTGCATCAAAAGAGTGGAAGATCCATCAAATGGATGTAAAGACTGCCTTTCTTAATGGTGTAATTGAGGAAGAAGTATACCTTGAGCAACCTGAAGGCTTTGTAATACATGGAAAGGAATCTCATGTTTGTAAATTAAAAAAGGCATTGTATGGTCTTAAACAAGCTCCTCGTGCTTGGCATGAGAGGATTGACCATTACCTTTTGAGCTTGGGTTTCTCCAAGAATGATGCAGATTCTAACCTATACTTCAAGGTAATTAATGGAGAAATCTTGATCCTAATTCTTTACGTTGATGACTTATTAATTACAGGAGAAGATCATCTTATTATCAAATGTAAGCAAGAGTTGGCATATGAATTTGATATGAGAGATCTAAGTCTATTACACTATTTCCTTGGTTTAGAAGTGTGGCAGAAATCTGATGGAATCATTCTAAGTCAAGGAAAGTATACCATTGACATTTTGAAAAGGTTTGGAATGATGGATTGTAAATCCATGGTTACACCTATGGAAACAAACTTGCATAAGGTAAGAGAAGATGCAACTTATTCAAACTTGGCAGATCCCACTCTTTACAGGCAAATGATTGGGTCCTTGAAGTACTTGGTCAACACTAGACCAGATATTTGTTATGCAGTGAGTGCACTTAGTCAGTTTATGAGTGAACCAAGAAAAATACATCTGGTTGCGGCAAATCATATTCTGAGATATCTAAGTGGCACAATTGGATATGGTTTAAAATATGATGAGGTGGACCTAAACCTTCATGAGTATACTGATTCTGATTGGGTTGGGAGTGTAATTGATCGGAAAAGCACATTGGGGTGTTGTTTCAGTTTGGGATCGGCTATGATTTCCTGGTTCAGCAAGAAGCAATCTAAGTCACACTCAGCCCCAAAGAAGCAAAGTATATTACAGCATCCATGGGGACTCGAGAAGTTGTGTGGCTCAGAAAACTTCTTGTAGGATGGTTTGGACAATCCTTAGAACCTACTATCATCCATTGTGACAATCAGAGTTGTATAAAGCTTTCTGTCAATCGTGTGTTTCATGACAGAACAAAGTATCTGGAGATTCCTTATCATTATGTTAGAGACATGGTGGAAAGGAATGTTATTCAGTTGAGATATGTTAGTACAAATGTAATGTCCCCTTCTCATTGATGTAATTTCAGTGGTCCAGTGGCCTATTCCTGAGACCCGTAGGCTATGTGGAATACAAACATAGGGTTTCAATCTTTGATGAGGCAAGAACTTACTATTTTTAGTAAGACAGCGGTTGGCTATTTTGGTGATACTGTCCTACTGAGCTCTCCATGCTCTATCACTAGGTGCGAAGATTCCTTCTTTTCGGAGCAGTAGTTCATGACTTACTATTTTTAGTAAGTGGTAGAATGGCATATTTCTATTTTGGCAGTGGACAGGGTCTTGATCCTACAGCAATTCAGTGGTCTTCCTTGCTCAGCTTCATCCTGGTTTCAACAATAATTAATATTGGAGTCATAAGTGATATAATTAAATATTATTTCCTTATCCTAAGGTTTGATATTTAATTAATTTGATTATTTTTACTACTAATTTATTGGCTTTGGAAATGGCGCATAATATCTTCTAAGTGCTAGGCGAATTTTATGCCTAGAAAGGAATGCCAAATTTATAATGGAGATATTATTTTATTCACCACACATGTTTGCTAAGTCAAGTCATGGTCCTTGACTTACTTGGCGTGATTCTTTGTCTAAGTATGGTGCCATCCTTGGGTAAATGAAATGCAAATGGAAAAGTTGAATTTGGGCGAATTTGTGAGCATTTGCATTTGGTTTTCGGGAGTTAGAAGTTATAAATAAGAGCCTTGGGCTCCATTTTGTGGCATCTTATGAATTTGCATCGTTATGCTGCTGAATTGGCGATTGAAAAATCTGAGCTTCGAAGTGTGGCTCCCTCGCTAAGTCTCAGTTTCGTACTTGCAAGATAGTACCTAGTTGTGTTTATGTATTTCCAATGCTGTTGGTGAGTGAGTTGCAGATTGTTAAGTGTTTTGTGTGAGATTGGAGTGTTTTTGGGTTGCTGGTCGCGGAGCTGCTGAAAGTGTAATTCGCTTATACCTCTTGGCCAAGCGATTCCATCATTTTGGGTACCGGCTCATCCTTCCTTCCTCCCACTGGCAATGCATCTTGTAATTTTTTAGCATCTTACTTTGTGTGTGGAATTTTATAATGGAAATCGAACTTCCCAGGTTAGGCGTGGGGTTTAGTGAATGCATTGGGAAGCGTGCAAAATAAATATGGATGTTTTGATGGCTTCCTTTGGGTTTGTTTTCATTGTAGCTAGTATAACATTAGTTTAGAACTGATTTTGGGTGAACTGGGTGAGTATTGAGAGAGTTATGAGAGTTTTAGTGAATCCATAGGCTGCTGGTTTTGCGATTCCAGCCTACAGGTTTTGATGTTAGCAAAAATTTCATGCTTGTTATTTGGATGTTCAGCATTACTCTCTTCTCACACTATCTTGATTATTGTAAGGTTAAGTAGTAGTACTACTAACCAATTCTAGCTTGTAACTCTCACCCCACTGAAAAGTGGAAGAGGTTGGCTTGCCGCCTATTTTCAAGTAAATTGTAATTCAGTCCTCTCACTGCATAAGTGGTCGAGTGATGGCTGATTGTAATGGTCCTCCCACTGCATAAGCGGTTGAGTTGAGATTGTTTTGTAATTTCAGTCCTCCCGCTGAAATATTGCGATCAACTGATTTGTGCCTTTGTGTGTTCCTCTTGGCTGGTTCACCGCCAAGTCTCTTGTTTTCCCGCTGGATAAGCGGAAGGGGCTGGCTTGCCGCCCAGTATTGTATTCCACTTCTTCTTTTAGCAGATTTGAGATCTAACGATCCCCTCTTCACCATATGCTCTCACCTTCCCATATTGGGCACTTGGTGATCAGAAAGAGTAAGGATTTTTTTTCAACAAGTTTCAATTTATGCTGTCTAACCTTAACGGGTTATCTGTTTGTGGATGATTATTATTGGCCTAAAAAGAAAACAAAAAAATAACTAGGATACTACAGTGGTATCAGAGCTGGTTTTCCTGCCCGCTTGTGAGTTTCAATGGGTTCAGAAGTCTCCATGAGTGACAAAGACGTCAGATACTACAACCGAGAACAGAAGAGAAAGCAGTTTCAGATTCCGATAGTGCCGAAAGAGGACACATTTTCAGAAGTACTGAGGAACAGAGGGAAGGATTTAGATTCTTCAGACTCAATGGATTCAATGGCAGACAAGACTACAGAACAGAATGAGGCACCTGATAAGAAGGTTGAGAGACAATTCAATGCCATGATGGACATGATGTCTCTACTGCTGGCCAAACTTAACCAGAACGTTGTTGGGACCCCTAACCAACCCAACAATGGACCGGAAGCCAACACTTCTAATGCTCCGGTAGGCAATGGGAATGGGAGTAACAACAGGAGCAACAATGGAGGATCAGCCCCAAGTCCTTTACAACTTGTATTTCTGCCAAGAGAAGTACAGCAAGCTGAAACAGAGATACCTACAGTTGATGAAATAAGAAACAGCTACATGGAGTATGCTTCTCTCCCTAGTGAGATCTGAGATATCCTAACTCTGGATCAGTTTATGAATCAGAAAATGAAGAGAGGAAGGAGGAATGACTATAAGTTTGCTGCCCCAAGATATTATCAGCAAGCTCTTGGAAGAGTGACCTTAGCACACTTTGATGGAAGTGCTAAGAGCACAGCTAGAGCATGGGTGCAGAAGTTGGACAATTACTTGTCCTTGAGACTTCTGTCGGAAGAAGATGCCATCAAGTTTGCTACCTTGCACTTGGATGGAGTGGCCCACGAATGGTGGTACCATGCGTTGGTCACCATTGGTCATAACTTGATCACCACCTATGTTGATTTCACCAACAAGTTGATTGAGAGATTCGACACCAAGGATCTAGAGGTGAAATTTAGAGAACTTGCACAACTCAAGCAGCAAGGTTCATTGGACACTTACATAACTGAATTCCAAAATCTGTCAGTTATGGTAAGTAGCATCTCTGAGAAGCGGTTAGTTGTCCTTTTCACTGAAGGACTTAAGGAACCTTTGAAAGGTTGGGTTAAAGCATTTGACCCGCCCACCTTGGCAGAAGCTATTAAGAAATCTCGAAGCATGGAGTTGGCTGCCCCAAGGAATAAAATTCAGTCCAAGCCTTTTCCTTTCAGAAAGGATAAGAAGAAGTTCACAAATCAGACCAAGAGGTTCCCTCCGCGTATGGATGATGAGCTTCGTCAAGAGCTCCGAAGGAAGAATCTTTGTTATTCTTGCAAAGAACCTTGGGCCCCAAGACATAAGTGCCATGGAAAGGGCAATTTGCATCAGATGGAGTGCTATTCAGCAGATGGATCAGATTATGAAATTTCAGAACAGCAAACTGAAGTTGAGGACAGCGAGTATGAAGAGGCTCCTGAAGGGTCTAAATTTGGGTCAGAAGATAGAGGAGTGGTTGCTCAACTCTCGAGTATTCACAAAAATGAGTCCTTTAAAGTTTAGGGTGTGATTGTAGAGCATTGTGTCATTGCTCTCATTGACATGGGAGTGACACACAACTTCATTGATGAAAGAATTGTTGCTAAGAGGGGACTAGTGGTAGAGGAAGTTGAGGGCTTCAAAGTTATGGTAGTAGATGGCTTCACTATATCCTGCAACCGGATGATTTCCAACATGTCTCTGAAGTTGGGAAATCACGAAATCAGAGATGATTTCTTTGTGGTTAGCATCGGTGGGACTGATGATGCAGTCCTCGGAATTCAATGGCTGAGATCTCTTGGTGAGATCACACTAAACTTGCAAACCATGGAGCTGAAATTCATGTCTGAAGGAAAGAAGGTAGTGTTGAGAGGAATGTCGCATGGTGGACTTAAAGTTGTATCTTTGAAAAGAATGGAAAGGCTGGTCCGCCATAATCAAGTGGAGTGGGTAGCAGAATTTTTGATAATGTCTTCAAATCCATTGGTAGACAAGGGCAGCTATTCCACAGACATTCAAGAAATGATCACGAATAGAAGTAAGGTCATGGTCATGCCCTCAGAACCACAAAAAGAAAATCGGAATTATCCTGAAGACATTCAAGCCTTGATAACTAAGAGAAGTAAGGTGTTTGAAAACCCACCTCCTGGCAGACCCCCTAAGAGAAGTGCCGAACACATCATTGAGCTTGAAGAAGGAGCTAAGCCAGTTATGACTACTCCTTACTGGTATCCTAAAAAGCAGAAGGATGAGATTGAAAAAGCAATCCAGTAATTGCTTGACAAGGGTTACATACGGCCTAGCAAAAGCCCCTTTGCTTCGGCTATTGTTTTGGTGAGAAAGAAGGATGGGACCATGCGCATGTGCGTGGATTACGAAGGCCTGGATCAGAAAACTATCAAGAATCGGTATCCTATCCCGAGGATTGATGAGCTCATTGACGAGCTACATGGTGCAGTGTTCTTCTCTAATATTGACCTCAAATCGGGATATCATCAGATTAGAGTGAGAGCTTCAAATGTGGAGAAGACCGCTTTCAGATGCCACTTTGGGCATTTTGAGTTCCTAGTCATGCCCTTTGGCTTGACTAATGCACCTGCTACTTTTCAATCATGTATGAACAGAATCTTCCAAGAATAGCTAAGGAAGTTTGTTTTGATATTCTTTGATGACATACTCATATTCAGCAAATCTTGGAAGGAGCATTTACAACACTTGGATGAGGTGCTAAGCATACTAGAATCTGAATCCATGTTTGCCAAGGAGTCCAAATGTGAGTTTGGAATGGAAGAGTTGCTCTACCTTGGTCACATTATCAGTGTAGGTGGTGTGAAGGTGGACCCTGAAAAGATTAGAGCCATCATTGATTGGCCTCCTCCCGAAAACATAACACATTTGAAGGGATTTTTGGGTCTGTGTGGTTTTTATAGGAGGTTTGTGAAGGGATATTCTCAGTTGGCTGCCCCCCTCATAGATCTTACAAAGAAATGAGCTTTTGAATGGTCTGAAAAGGCACAGACAGTGTTTGAACGGTTTAAGGGGATCATGAGTTCCTGCCCTGTTTTGGCTTTGCCTGATTTCACCAAACCTTTTGAGCTGCAGTGTGATGCATCTGGAGAAGGTGTTGGTGCAGTCCTCATGCAGGATAAGCATCCTATAGTCTTCGAGAGCAGGAAGTTGAGAGGACCTGAAAGGCTGTATTCGATTTATGACAAGGAAATGCTTGCCATAATGCATGCCCTTGCGAAGTTCAGGTAGTATCTGGTGGGGAATAAGTTCATTGTTAAGACTAATCATAATAGTCTTAAACATTTCATGCATCAGAAGGATTTGAATGAAAGACACCAGAAGTGGGTGAGTAAGCTGCAGGCTCACGATTTTGATATTGAGTATGTTAAGGGAAAAAACAATCTTGTAGCTGATGCCTTATCCAGAAGGCCCCATTTAAGCTCACTATGCGAGCTTACTGCTGGTTGGAGGGAGTTGTTGATTGCTGATTATGCCAAAAATCAGTTTGCAACCAGCATTATAGAAGGTACTTTTCATGATGAAAGGTACAAATTGGTTGAGGGGTTGATACTATACAAAGGAAGAGTCTTCATTGTGGCTGAATCTAAGCTTAAGGAGAAGATATTGAAGACATTTCATGATATCCCCCTCGCTGGTCACCAAGGTTACTTCAAAACATACAGGCAGATCCGAGAGAGATTCTCTTGGAAAGGACTTAAAAATGATGTCTTGAAGTACATTAAGGAGTGTCACACATGTCAGAGAAACAAAGACGAACACACTCTGCCAGTTGGTTTGTTACAACCCTTGCCTATTCCCAGTAACAAATGGGAAAGTATTTCCATGGACTTCATCACTAGGTTGCCACGGGCTCAAGGGAAGGACAGTATCTATGTGGTGGTGGACAGACTCCCAAAGTTCGCTCATTTCTTTGCCATCACCAGTTCTTTTACAGTAGCTTAGGTTGCTGAAGTGTTCTTTCGAGAGGTGTTCAAATTACATGGGTTACCGAAGAACATTGTGAGTGATAGGGACAGCATGTTCCTAAGTGCTTTTTAGCAAGAGATTTTCAGATTATGTGGTACTGTGCTCACTCCAAGCACCAATTATCACCCACAAACTGATGGGCAGACCAAGATAGTGAATAAGTGGTTGGAAGGATATCTAAGAAACTATGTCTCGGAGCAGCAGAATACATGGGTGAGATGGCTTCACCTAGAAGAGTATTGCTACAACTCCTCCTATCACATGTCCATCTGGATGTCACCATTCATGGCACTATATGGTTATGAAGCTCCTAGCTTCGCAGACTTGGTATTTGGTGATAGCAGGACCCCTCAGGCAAAGGATATGATGCAACAAAGTCAAGATATTCTGCAGGTTCTGAGGGACAATCTCTAGCATGCACAGAATCAGCAGAAGTTGTATGCTGATCAACAGCGAATTGAGCGCACCTTTGAGGTGGGCGACATGGTTTATTTGAGGCTCCAACCTTACAGGCAGTCTACTCTCAAGAGAAGTGGAGTTGAGAAATTGAAGCCACGATTCTATGGGCCTTTCAAAGTCAACAGGAGGATTGGAGAAGTGGCGTATGAGTTGGAATTACCGGCAAGTAGCAGAATCCATAATGTATTTCAAGTGTCTCGCCTTAAGAAGGCTCTGGGACATAATGTTGTTGCTTCAGCTAAGTTACATCCGCTTGATGAGGAGGGAGAGTTGGTTTTGGTTACTGAAGTTATCCTTGATTTCAGGGAATGATCTTTGAGGAGAAGAGTGATCAGGGAATAGTTGATCAAATGGAAAAATTTACCAGTAGAGGATGCTACATGGGAGAATGAGGAGATTTTATTGCATCCAGCCTTATAGTCTAAGTCACAAGGTTCGAATTCGAATTCGAATTCAACAGCCATGAAATTCGGATGAAATTCGAAAAGGGAAAAATTTGAAAAAAAATTCGGATAAAATTCGTCTTCTATAATTTTGTTTATTTTTAAATATATTTATACTTTTAATAAATTATCAGAATAGCAACCCTTGTTGGAGAAAATCCGAGGGCGACCCAGCAGTTGCAGACACCCATGAACCAATATATACAAAGCATATACAAAGAACACCCACGACCAACTGAGTTGTGTTTAGAGGCGGATAGCAGTGCTTTATAGAGGAAATTCGATTAAATTCGATTTTTTTATAGAAGTTTGAAATTTGATTAAATTCGAACCTCATCCATGAAAATCGCCGTATCCTGTGACTTAGCTTACAGTTGCTTGAGGACAAGCAATTTTGGGGAGGGCGAACTGTAATGTTCCATTCTCATTGATGTACTTTCAATGGTCCGGTGGCCTATTCCTGAGACCCGTAGTGGAACTTACTATTTTTTGTAAGTCAGGGGTTGACAATTTTAGTGATACTATCCTACTGAGCTCTCCATGCTCAGTCACTGGGTGTGAAGATCCTACTTTTCGGAGCAGTAGTTCATGACTTACTATTTTTAGTAACTGGTAGAATGGCATATTTCTATTTTTGGCAGTGGACAGGGTCCTGATCCTACAGCAATTCAGTGGTCTTCCTTGCTCAGCTTCATCCAAGTTTCGACAATAATCAGTATTGGAGTCATAAGTGATATAATTAAATATTATTTCCTTATCCTAAGGTTTAATATTTAATTAATTTGATTATTTTTACTATTGATCTATTGGCTTTGGAAATCGCGCATAATATCTCCTAAGTGCTAAGCAAATTTTATGTCTAGAAAGGGACACCAAATTTATAATGGAGATATTATTTTATTCACCACACATGTTTGCTAAGTCAAGTCGTGGTCCTTGACTTACTTGGCGTGATTCTTTGTCTAAGTATGGCGCCATCCTTGGGTAAAGGAAATGCAAATGGAAAAGTTGAATTTGGGCAAATTTGTGAGCATTTGCATTTGGTTTTCGGAAGTTAGAAGTTATAAATAAGAGTCTTGGGCTCCATTTTGTGGCATCTTATGAATTTGCATCGTTATGCTACCGAATTGGCAATTGAAAAATCTGAGCTTCGAAGTGTGGCTTCCTAGCTAGGTCTCAGTTTCGTACTTGAAAGATAGTACCTAGCTGTGTCTATGTATTTTCAGTGTTGTTGGTGAGTGAGTTGCAGATTGTGGAGTGTTTTGTGTGAGATTGGAGTGTTTTTGGGTTGCTGGTCGCAGAGCTGCTGAAAGTGTAATTTGCTCATACCTCTTGGCCAGGCGATTCCATCATTCTGGATACCAGCTCATCCTTCCTTCCTACCACTGGCAATGCATCTTGTGAGTTTTTAGCATCTTATTTTGTGTGTGGAATTTTATAATGGAAATCAAACTTCCCAGGTTAGGTGTGGGGTTTAGTGAATGCATTGGGAAGTTTACAAAATAAACATGGGTGTTTTGATTGCTTCCTTTGGGTTTTTTTCATTGTAGCTGGTATAGCATTAGTTTAGAACTGATTTTGGGTGAATTGGGTGAGTATTGAGAGATTTATGAGCGTTTTAGTGAATCCATAGGCTGCTGGTTTTGCAATTCAAGCATGCAGATTTTGATGTTAGCAAAAATTTCATGCTTATTATTTGGATGTTCAGCATTACTCTCTTCTCACACTATCTTGATTATTTAAGGTTAAGTAGTAGTACTACTAACCAATTCTGGCTTGTAACTCTCACCCCACTGAAAAGTGGAAGAGGCTGGCTTGCCGCCTATTTTCAAGTAAATTGTAATTTAGTCCTCCCGCTGTATAAGTGGTCGAGTGATGCCTGATTGTAATGGTCTTCCCGTTGCATAAGCAGTTGAGTTGAGATTGTTTTGTAATTGCAGTCCTCCCGCTGAAATATCGCGGTCGAGTGATTTATGCCTTTGTGTGTTCCTCTTGGCCGGTTCACCGCCAAGTCTCTTGTTTTCCCGTTGGATAAGCAGAAGGGGCAGGCTTGCCGCCTAGTATTGTATTCCACTTCTTCTTTCAACAGATTTGAGATCTAACAATCCCCTCTTCACCGTATGCTCTCACCTTCCCATATTGGGCACTTGGTGATAAGAAAGTGGAAGGGTTGCTTTTTTCAGCAAGTTTCAGTTAATGCTTTCTAACCTTAACGGGTTATCTGTTTGTGGATGATTATTATTGGCCTAAAAAAAAATAACTGGGATACTACAACAGATGAACAAATTGCAGATATCCTCACCAAGCCTCTTGCTAGAATAAAGTTTGCATACTTTCGAGGTAAGCTTGGAATGGTAGAAAATGTAGCTCTAGATGAGATTGAGTCTCAGCAAGATTGATTTGTTTTAATAGTACTAATGTATTCTCTAAGATGTTTAAAGTGTAAACTCTTATTAATCTGATATGGTTCGTGATTAGTGTCATGTGTGTGACTTCATGACAACATTGGTTCAGTGCTTGATAAGCCCCTGTGAACATTATTGTGAGGTGACAATCTCTTAATTATGAACACTTGTATATCTGATCATTATTGTAAGGTGACGATCTTATGATATAGATTGATCATACCATTATGATGGATACCATGGGACGTGATATCTATGGACATGTCATAATGGTTTATATCTATAGTACTAATATCTATGGATATGCCATAATGGTGGATATCATGAGACATGATATCCATGGATATGCCATAATGGTGGATATTACATAAAGAGATACTCATGGTGGATTTCATGTGACGTGAAATCCATGGACATGCCATGAAGTAATACCTTTAGATATACCATGATGGTGGATATCATGAGACATGATATCCGTGGACAAGCCATAATGGTGGATATTACATTAAAAGATTTATGGTGGATATCATGTGACATGATATCCGTGGATATGCCATAACTCCTGATATCACAATGAGGTGATATCTTTCTCTCACACAATAGATGACCATATTGTGTTCACAATATGGTGATATAACTTATTTGAAGGATAGAAGAATTCCTCCCTAGCTAAGAGGGAGTGTTGAAAAGAATATGTAGCAAAGGTCGGATAATTCTATCCGTTCTGATATCTAATTGGCCTAATAGCCTTAGACATCTGTATGATAAATTCTTTTATTCCTACTCTTGATCGTACTTCACTATTTATGCATATTCTGATCACAGATCACAATATTATATGATGATCGATTTGCTCCATAATCATCCATATGACAATCGGATTATACATATCATCCTAAGTTACCGGTTCCGGTTCGAATTCGGGTACGGATTCGCGGATTCGGAAAAAAAAAAAAAAAAAATTTGGGTACGGGTACGGGTTCGTCCGTACATATATATATATATATTTTAATTTTTTTTAATATATATATATATATATGTTCAAACTTCAAACATCAAAATTATATATGTTCATAGTTCAAACATACAAATATGAAACATCAAACATACAATGCAACTTTCCCATACAATGATACATAAATGATAACAGATAAATCATAAATCATAAATCCATAATTGCCAATGCCAATAAATATTCAGTAGATGTAATTATAAGATTAAAAATATTGTTTTTTTATTGTTTTTAATTGCTTGCTAACCCGTGGGCCCCGTTTTTGGGAACCCACGGGCTTGGGTTCACCCGGGTCCTCCTGGGTTCACCCGGGTGGGCAGGACCCACAGGGAACCCAGCCGCCTGGGCAGGACCCGGGTGGGACCCAGAGCGAACCGGACCAGGACCAGGACCCAGCCAAAATAGGGGAGAACCGGTATCTGAGATATCATCAATTATATGTATAATCGGTAATAGTTTATATTACTGATTATACATATCATTGATTATATTTGTATATCGATTATCAAAGAGCGATGATTAAATGTTGTTTATTAAGTCATAGTATCGGTCACACTAATTATACCGATTACTAATTGTTTGATTAAACATTGTGTATATCGACGGTTATCAATGATCATACCATGTCGATTCCACATAGAGCCGTGACTCTATGTTGACCATCGAGAATATATATCTCGGCTCTATTCCATTCGATGGGACATACACGAAGTTGTTATTATAAAAAGAGTAGTCGATGTTATCGTGCATACAGCAGTGATCTGCAATACTATAAGTTGTGATATTATACAGAATATTGTGTGATCTTCAGTTACATAAATAATATAATCTGAACTGTGTAATCAGTTGTAAAGGAAATTCTGATTCATACATACTACTGTGCATAATTATAAACTACATTATAATTTAAAATTTACCTATATATAAATCTGATCCAGTTTAACATGTTGTGACAGCATCACCGGTCACGCTAAAAAGTTTACCATGCATAGTTTAAAAAAAAAAGCTCTAAGGTGAGATCTACCCTGTGCATGCAACCACTTGTTGGAATCGGCTCTGAATAAGATTTCCAATGACTATCCCCACTCAAAAAAAATACATCTTGATTTGCGACTTATGGAAAATCAAAAAACTGTTCCCCCCCTCTCAAGCTTTAAATTAAGCTAATAATTGCCCCCTAAAGCCAAAAATAAAAAATGCCCCTCCCTTTACAATTTTATTGTGGTTTTGAGAGTTAACTGGACACCCGATATTACCTATAATGATTACGATATTTAAAGGAAAACATAAAATATTTGATAATACAAATGTAAATGCAATCAAAAGAACTTGAACAACAAAAAAAATGGTGTTGAAGAGGTTGAATGCCTGGCAGATTAAGATGTTGCATGTGGAAGGAAGGAGTTGGAGGATAAGTCGCCTTTATTGCTGCTGAAAATATGCTTTTACTGGGCCTATCTTGCACCAAGTGAAGTGATTGTTGTTATGTAGCAATAAATGTGCTGGTATTTGGCTATTTCCTATACCTTTTGACTGCAGATTTTCTGCTGGATAGTAGATGCCTATTGGGATAAATTTGACCACGCAGTAAATAGCCCGAGACAAAAGGCAAAAGAACTCAAATACCACAGATTTGGCAAATCTAAGTTGTTTTGCGACTTGGTCAAAGTGACAAAGCATTGGGTTTGTTGCAAAACTATTTCAAAACCAACTTCCTTGAATGCTAGACTCCAGCCTCTTGTGTGTTGGGCTGAGCAAAGTAAGTGAAGATTCTCTCCAATCAAGAATGGACTCGCCCTGCCGATGACTACTCACAACAAATAACCATGAATCTGCTGGTATGTTTTGAAGTGAAATGATATTTCAATATAGATTGATTGAGTGATTACAAATGGAGACAGTCTCCTTATTTAGAGAAATTACCAAGAAAGAAAACGGAAACATTCTAAAACAACTAACTGAGAAATTTAGAAACTATCTAAAAGATTAAATATTCCTAAATGACCATTATAAGGTAAATAATCTAGTATTATTCTAATACCCTCCTATAATGGTCAATGTATTAACTAACCACCCTACACAAGGGAAAAACTTTTAAATGCAAAGAAGGTTGACTCCTCAAAATGCTCTGCAACATGAACCTGTTGTTGAGACTCTCCTTGGTTGGTCTTCTAATCAGCCAACCACTTTCCACATAACCTTTGAACATGACCAATCTTCCCACAATAGTGACAGGTGAAATTCTTCTTGGAACCGTTCTCAGATGTGCATTGTCCTTTCTGCAAAGTGCACTGGCCTTTGCCTTTATCCTTGGCAGTAAAAACCTGTTCCATACTAATCAAGTCACTCTTCCTACCAAACTATTGTCTCCACCGAGCTTGCTGCAATAGCTTAGTGCACAACTCTCAGACTTCAAGTCAACATTAGTGGAGTTAATGTTAAGCGTCTCGATAAAGTGTTCATAGGAGCGTGGTAGATTCTTCAGCATAATCACTACCATGTCCTCCTCTTCTATCTTGCGACCAATGGCCACAAGTTGATCACATATATCCTCAATCTTCATAAGTTGCTCTGCAAAGCCATCTTCTCATTCATCATCATTGAAAACAGTATGTTCTTCAAAAAGAATGCTTGGCTCTTGTCTGACGTCTCATGGAGATCTTTCAGATGTGTCCATATCTCCATAGCTGTCCTACCAGTTAGCAGCTCTGGAAGCGTTTCGTCAGTGACTCATAGTTTCAGCAACATAACTGTTTCTTTGTTACGTTTATCAAACTTGTCTTGGTCTTTGCCCGCCACTATGGGACTGCTTCTGGAATTGGATCCACCCCCTACCGCCCTTAGAAGAGTAGGGGGCACGGATGCTTCCGGTACTTCAACAAGTGCTTCAACGGGTGGGCCCTATTATCTATAGGCAACTATGGAATCTCCAACAGGATCTGGATCTCTATCTCAATATCGATCCAAAACTGGTGCCACCCCTTCAAAATAGTTATTATTTACCACCTTAGCCACTTATTCTGTTTATCTTTATTTTCTGTCATTAAATAATACAAATTAACTAACAAGATTTAAGCGAAAAAAATTCTCTTTTAAAACATACCTAGAGTATCAGTTTACTCTGAATAAAGTAATTTCTATGTTCAAAATAAATATTATACATGTGATTCATCGTTTCTTCTTTTCATAATTGTATATTCACATGTTTATCATTGAATTTAGATCAATGAAACTTAGAAATCCTAAAATCCATCCATTCTTTTAACCTTTAACACTTTACATTCCTTTCAATTGTAGATCACATGCACGATTGTTGATACAATCCATATCTACAACTAAGATGCATTCCCTACTAATTCTAAAGCAACCTACTTTGCTCAATGAAAAACTAGTAAACCAACCCAATACGAAAAGTTAGCTTGTTACATCAAATTGTCCAAATTAAAGTCTAGATTTTCATATTATAGAAATTGCTGTAGGACCCAAAGTCATTTCTACAATCACACCACTTCCACATATCTTCCACACGGAATCTTTTCCCTGTTGACTGAAAATATTGGTTTATGAAAAGGTGTCCCCCATTAAGCGAACGCACCAAACGCCATGGAAGAATTGAATAAAGTGGCTCAAATTCCCAGTCAGACATACTGTATGGACGATGGAGAATGAATCTTATGTGCATTATCACTTATAAAATAATAATATTATACATGGATATTAAATCACACCTTTACATCCTTAGATATTTGAGTTCTCTTAGTGACGTTTCAAGAAATCACTTTTTATTACGTAAGATTCCATTCGGAGGAGCTTGCATAATTGTAAACTTAGTAATGGACTGTGCACTGTGCGCAAAACAGTAGATTCAATATTTTAAAACAGTTTGACAAGATAATAAACGAAAATAAAGAGATAAGATCAAGGAAAAGATAGCATTCCCTTTGCCACTGGCATGTCCTGTTTCTACTTTCTAGTGGGCGAAGATTACGGAAAATAAGGGCTTAAAAAACTTACCGATGGACTGTACACAGTGCGGCTTTATCTGTGTTGTCCTTTTTTTAAAGACAAAAGTTATGAAGGACAAACGTTTTGATAAAAAATATCAAAAAAGGGCAGATTTTTTTATTAAAGAATGCTACGTACTTAACAAATACACTGTGCCTATACATTACCATATGTCAAAAGATGCTGAAACTAAGGACATCACATACGATATTTCCCTGTATAATAGCATTTCATAACCTTACTTTTTTTTGACAAGATAATCAACGAAAAGAAAGGCAGAAGAAAAAAGATTGTGTTAATAGGGTAATCTCTGGTTGCCAAGGCATGTTTTCATGTTTTCAGTTACAAGATTTTAGTCATCTATGAATACTTAAAAAAAATTAGCAGATATAAAAAAAGTGTGAGGGATGCATGCTTAATGGCCGCCTTTATCTTTGGGCTGGACCACAGTAGGGAGGTGTATAACTCTTAGTTGGGAGCTTTGCATGAACTCAAAGCCATATCCGGCTGAGACTGAATCTTCTTGTTTTATTTCGCAAAGACCATTGCCAGTACTATGCATTATCATCTTGTAAACTTTAGAACATAGCAGACCTTCTGGTTGTTTTCTTTACTTGTTCATTTGTTCCTTCACCAAAATGCTCCATCTCTCAAAAGTCCGTCCATTTGGCTGTATATGAGGATCCCAATCATCTCCAAAGGATCATTCCTGCCTTTTCCTACACCAACATCATTTCACGAACTTTGGACAGTAACCTTGTTCGATTAAATGAAAGTAGAAAAACAACTGATACAAAATAGTAAGATACCATATGACCTATATTTCAGCTAGCACTTTGCCATGATTAGATTGCATGTTTTAGGTGAGAAGTTTTCATACTTCCCAAATATATCAATGATAGGGTATTAGCTCTTAAGTTCAGATTTCAAATGGACAATAATTATTCTAAATAGGAGGCAGAAAAGAGGAGGCCATTTATAAACTTTTATTCTTTTTCAGTTAGATTATTATAATAAAAAAAATGCTGGCTTACCCTCTTGGAGTGAAAAATTGCTAGCCTTGGAAATAGAATTTATTTTAATGACTTTTGGAACTATGATCAATATAGTTATATGACTAGTTAGCTCAAAGGCTTGCGACTTATGGATGTGTTCAACCACTTTGTATGGCCAAGTGTCGAAGAGAAGAAGAGATTGGTGCATGATTCTCTAGATTTCTATCTCCAATTGGATGAACTCATGGGAAGAATTATTTATCATTGATAGACATCCTTTGCTCCCATCTAACGCTATGATCCCAACATAATCCTGATATATGGCTTGTCCAAGGTATTATCCAATAGATATTAGGATGAAGATAAAATCGAAGCCTATTAGAATTATTGGCAGGAGATTAAAAATATTGAAAAGCATTTAAGAAGTTACCTATAGATAAAATGTGGGAACAACCATGATCTTTCCCTTGCCTCAAGCTGTAACATAAGCAACATCTTGTGCAAAGGGATAAAAGTCAACCCATACGAAAATGAAAAGTATAAATATTATAGCTCATGAGAGACTAAGGCCAACAATTGTTCAATCAAGTAAGTCTTCATCCTACCTTAAATGCATGGACTTTGGCCACCACCACTTCATACTACTCTTGAGTGAGAATCATAAGTTCTTCCTTCCATTAAATTAGCTATAGCTTCTAGTATCTAGCATACATCATTGAAACAATTCTATAGAAAGGCTAGAAATACCCTCCAGTAAGGATTAGAGAGGAGACAAAATGTGTATGAACAAACCCCTCCTAAGAAAGGCCAAAGATCATCTATAATGGAAGATACTTCCCAAAAGATAAGGAAGCTAAAACTAAGGAGTTAGACTCGAAGGAATACAAGGTATCACAACATCCAACAATTGATGTAGTTATTTAAGCCAACCAAGTACATGCCTCCATTCCTCTCTCTCATGTTCATCTTTTTTTTTTTTGCTACTCCTTACGTTCAAATCCTCCACACTCCTTTGGCTAGGTCTTCTATTGAGGACACTTCACCCACATGGATCATATATACAATAATCACTTTGTCAACAATTAGTGCTACTATATTGGAATTGTCTTCTTTAATCGCCATTAAATCTCTCTTTATGACATCTCCTTGTCATACCTTTCCACCTTCATTATCTTTTTTGTCATATGTTATCCTTTCATCCTCAAAATAGTCTTCAAATCTACCAAATTTCACCCTATACACACTCATAATTCACTCCCCTTTCCACCAGGTGGCATAGTGTTTGTCCTTTCTTATCAATTTAGGTTATATTCCCACATGCTATACCCAAAGAAGCATTAATCATTTGGGGAATTAATAGGCAAATCAAAACTATAAGATTTTTTTTTTAAATTGGGAAAAAATCGAAAAAAAAACGGCTTATTAGAAAATTCAATAAATAATTTAAATAATTAAAGTTGTTAATAAATAAAAACAATAATATGTTTCTTAAATTTATTTAAATATCTGAATTTGTTAAATTATTAAAATCTATATATGGTGAATTAAAATAAGTTATAATCAGTTTAATATTGTTCAAAATTTAAATTACAAAATTAAATTTGTTAATATTAAAATAAAATAATACTCTATTTCTTCAATCTAATTAATATTTGAATTTGTTAAATTTTATTAATTAATAATTTAAAAATTAAATTAAATATTTTAAAATATTAAATTCTAATTTATTAAGAATAATATTTTTGAAAACATATATAAAAAAATAAAACAACAAAATAAAAAATAATATTAAATTTCAATATTGTAAATGTTAAATTTTTTAATGTAATTAAAAAAAATTATAACTCGGGTATTAAAAATTTAAAAGATTTCTTAAATTTAATAAATGTTTGAATTGTTAAGATTTATAAAGTAATACTTTAAAATTAAATGTTGTAAAATCTTTTTAAAAATTTGAATATTTAAAATATTAAATTTTAATTTATTAAAAATTTATATTTTCAATTTCTATAAAAAATAAAACAACAAAATAAAATATTATTAAATATCAATATTATAATGTTAAATTTTTTAATATAAATAAAATAAAATGATAAACAACTTAAAATGCATATATTACATTTTTATAAAAGAACAAAAAAAACGTAATATAAAAAAAAAAATCAAAACCTTAACTCTTAATTTTTACAAGCAACAAAGACGAGAAAACCAAAGCAGACAACAAAAACTCAAAGAACTTTCTCCTTGCCTTGTAAAATTGCAACTAAGCCCTCATCATACCCGTGTTGTGTAAAACCTCATGGTTTCATCATTGCCATGTACAAAATCAGAGTTTTGCCATCTTCATGTAGGTTTTAGGGATTTTAAGCACTTCATGTAAGATTTAGGGATGTCACCTTTTTCATGTAAGATTGAGGGATTTTGAGCACTTCATATATGAAATAGGGATTTTTCTATGCTCCTACACAATTTTCATCATTGCACATACCTTTGACATTCACAATTCAAGTTGAGTTTCATGCTTTCAAAACCCACCTCATCCACTTTTCTCTTCTCTGTAAACTTGATGTTATCCTCTATAAATGAATAACCCCTAGTGCAATGCAAGACTACATGATGTCTCACTCAATGATTTCTTCAAAGGTATAAGGCATTTGCTCAAGGTTTTGGGGGATTTTGAGTCAATCTTGTATAAAATCGGCTTTGGAGGCATGCTATGTAAGAAGTCGGACTTTTCACCCTATCATGTAGGAATTCGGACTCTTCACCTATGCATGCACAAGTTTAGGTTAATGCAGTGATCATGCATAGGGTGGTAGGAGTTGCAAGTGCTCACACATACATTCAAAATTGCAAGTTGGACAACCCCTTGTGCTCATCTTCAAAAACTTTAGCCTTTTGTGCAATGAATCTTGGAGTTGTAAGGGATTTCATGCATACTAAACACATCGTTACAACCTTCAATTTAGCACAATCATACCCTTTGCAAACAAACTACACTTTTGCAACCTCAAGCAACCATTACACCTAATCATGCACTCGGATTCAAGATGAAGAGCAACTTAGCATAATATGGTGGGATTGCAAGGGAACCTTGTAATTTCGCCTTGAAATAATCATAACTTTACCTTTCAACTCACCTCCAGGCCACAACAAAACGAACAAACTAACTCCTTCAAGGGTTAAAGACTTACATTGCTGCAAAGCTAACACTAAACTAACCAAAACACCTAACCGAGCTAGCAAAAAGAGGGGTCCACATTTGCAATGGGGCAATGTGTGAAAACGTCACAACAATGTGATTTTGGTATTGGGGCACAAATAGTAACAAAGATTAAGATCTTTAGATTCGCACTAGGAGATCTCTTTGCTTAAGATACATTGAAGGCAACTTGGTTGACATTGCAACCAAGTAAAAAACTATTAAGGGGATAATTTAACTTTAAAAACTAAAACTTTTCCTCCTTTTGTATTATCATTAAATATTGAAACTTCAAGTTGGATAATGAGATTGATTTTTTTCGTTTTCTCATCTGAGATCCATGGGAGGAAAGATTTGGTTAAGGCACCAAATCTTCAAAGGATTGCAGTTTGAGTATTGATCCAACTATGCAGTGCTTTGGGTTGTGAGCGCAATTGGAGTATGTTTGAGCACATACCCTCCAAGAATCACAATATACTGTTAGTGCAAAGGTAAAATGATCTAGTTTATATTCATTACGACCTTCACCTTTGCCACAAATAGATTTGGGCATTGACTCATCCCCCATCACAGTAGGGGAGGTTGATCCACAATCTAATTAGATCACTGAGGCTAAGAATCCTATCTTTAGTGATGAGGACCTCGATTGGATTGACTAGTTAAATAGAGAGACAGAGGCAATAACCATGGCAAAGGAGGATAAAGCACAAGAAGACAGCTTGGATGTTGGTTGAGGGTGTCACTCAGACAGAGGTGGATATCATGGCTGCAACATCATCCAAGACCTATCTTAGACGCCAACGCATGAGGATCAAGTGCTGCAGGATCCTCTGAGCCATAGACTTCTAGGTTTTATTTTTATATTTCTTTGGAACTATTGATGCCATGGATTTCATATTCCATGAGTTTTGTATACACTTGACAATATTTATATATCTAAATGTGTTATTTTCTTCAGCTAAAATTTGTTTTTATACTTATGTGATCGATATATACTTGTGTACGTGATCAAAGTAGCTTCTATTTGATGAAGTTATTGTTTCTTCAAAGTTTATTTATTAAAGGGTGCATAAAACAAGTTTTTAATCCTTAAAAAAAATTGAATTTTTTGGGTTTTTCAATTTGTTGAGTCTTTATTGAGTCTACGCACCGAGTCTCAGTCCGAGTCCAAAATTGGATTGCTGAGTCTTGGGCGAGTCTAAGTCTCATAACACTAGCTTTCATACACCTTTGTAAACAATATAAATATCTTGTTGCACTCGGTGGAATGGTGAGGTCAAGAATGAATGAATAGTAATTATCATGCCTACTTATTGCTGAAATTGCTATTCAGCGATTGTTAATCCATAATTCAATTTATATTCTCTCAATAAAATTTATTATGCCATTCTTGCTTCTAAGTACCTATTGAGATGTTCTATTAAGTGCTGAGATATATTAAGTAGTTTCTACCAAATTTAAAACCTATGCATTGCAAGTCTTTTTAAAATTGAATATCGTGGCTTTGTACTAAATCCTTCATTTACTTTACCACAGCCATCATGTTTCTATATATTTACATATTCAATTCATGTATACTTAACTTGCTCAATCTCTATTTTTAACTGAATGGCACAACCATCTAATCTTAGGATTTATTTTCAGTTAATAAACATAAAAAAAATTCCTTGTGTTGAAAAAGCCTTTTATCTTTTAACACTAGGCAAACCCAAAAAGGTATACGTGTCAAGTTTATTCAGCTTGAACATGAAAACATTGTAAAACTTGTAAAATTGTAAGTGCATGTTTTTCAAGTTAATTTTTACTTTATGAGGAGCTTCCGCTTCTAAATTCAAAGAGTTATTCTACTGCACATCTATTCCATTTTGTGTCACACTAAAAGTCGTGAATTAAAACACTAATAATGTTGCATAATAAAATCCCTGTCAATTCTAGATATTTTTATAAATTTTAATGTAAGGAAACTTATATCATTTTCTTTATTCTTTCAAAAAGGAGCTTTCTGTCATTATTCAAATATAGGCTTCGCCTTACTATTTTATTTTGTATCACATTGAAAGGTGCAAATGAAAATGCTTATTAAATTATTAAACAATAGCAATGCTTGTCTCTAGCAGTTGAAAAAGCCATTAAGAAAATTGAATTTAAGCTATCTGAATTAATCAGAAAGAGCGCTTAGTTTTTCAAAAATATCTGACGTGAAGCAAATAGACAGATTAATGTTGAGAATAAAATTAGTCAATTAAATAAATATCATTTATTCATACAACAAAGTACCTGAAGAAACATAACAGATGCCACTATTCGAATCACCCAAGTAACAAACTGAGATATCCCTCTGTCCACACTCCCATCCTCTAAAAGTACTAGTTTTCTTACTCCCCAAAAGCCCAACCCTGCTCCTGTGAATACAATACATAGCAGCAGAAACAACGCTACCTGTAACCAAAAGAAACCACAAAAAATATTCATATATCCCCATAAATAATTTGCTAGCACAATTCCTTTCAACATAGAAATATTAATCAGAAAATTATGATATGTTATATGATTCCTCAGTTACCAGTTTTTAATTAAAGCTAAACTGTTAAATTAAATAATTGGTGTCACACAGTCCAACCACTGTGAAAGATAGTCCCATAAGTCGAAGCGATGCATGAGAGCCCACTGAGATAAGCAGACCAACTTTGAATAGTTCGGAAGAAAAAAAAAGTACCAAACACATCCAACTTGTTTAGCAGATTTCACAAATCTAATATGACAAACTATCAAATAAAGCTAACACAAATAAACAATAAGCACTATAAGCAAACTGAAGTAAGATATCTATTAAAAATTGTCATAACTTACAAAATGGTAAAGAGAAGAGAGGATATGTATACAATAATATATTACATTATACCAAAAACTGAAATATGCATAGAGTAATGTTACAGCAATCCATATGGCATGCTTATATAGATGCTAAAGATGTATAATTGTGATGGATCACACCTTTCAGTTATAGATACCTTATTAGATATTACATAGGTTCGTTAAAATTCCCCCTTGTTTCAGATGCAATGTCCTCAACCATGGGGAAAGATGGATAAGAGTCCATGAATGATTCATCTCAAGATGCCTCGTCTAGTGGTGAATTTATCCCTTTGATTAGATTCTCAATGATTCATTGAGGATGAAAGTTACATGTAATTTTAGAGAACACCTTCATGTTCAAGTACAAATGTTCCTTCTTCATCTAGGAATATGTTAGTGTTTTAATTTGTCTATTGCCAGACAACACAAAATGAAATAGTGTATACAATAGAACTATTCTTCAAAGTGTAAGATTAACTTCCCTAAGATCTAACTAAACCTAAAACTAACAAAATTTACAAGTATTCAAAATTTTTACAAGAGTTCATGAAGGGTTTGCATCGAAATGTAAATAACTATTTTTTTACCCCCAAATGCAAGTGTCAAATTGTCAGTCAAGGCCTGCAACAAGATTTTCAGATTCAAGGAGGATAAACAATTAAAGTATGAGTGAGCACAACTTTCTACTAGCTGAAATAGAGGTCAATATTCTGCTATAAACAAAGATTTAATAGAATAAGACCAATGGATGCCAACTATTTGGTTGTGATGTCCCCATCCTTTGCCTACACCAATCAACAAATGATATCGAACTGTAATATCCCTTGTCCAATGATGACTGAAAAACAAGGAATATTCGCTGTCAAATCTGCATGTTATGCTGTTCGCTACTGTCGCGTGTTATGTGGACTGCTGTCTCAGAAGTTTTCAGTTTGGTCTAGAGGTGAACCATCATATATTTCTCATAAATATACAACTACAATTAACTGCAAGTGAAAGAATAATAGCCAAGAATGCATATACAATCAAATTATGATGATCTAACACCAAATTAGACTCAAAATCAGAATGTTTAGCTTGCTGACATTATGTCAAACAATTGGCATGAGTCCTCAGAAAATGGGCATATGATGATGCAACCTCAAATTACTCTTATTTCATATGAAGATCAAACAAATGCCTCATTGACAGTCATAAATACATGTTATAGGCAGCTAATGTAAAATTACATGGACAGTCACAATGATGTACCAAAATCAGACTTCACTAGATCATTGACATTTCGTCAAACATATGTCATACATACCTCAGACTTACAATTCAATAACCAGGTCTGTTACAATTGGTTTCAGACTTTATTTCAGACCTTATTTTGATAAGATAACCTTCTTCTACAATGATCACACGACTATCTAATTACTGCCCTAAGTCTGAAAACAATTAACCTCAGAAATGGACCAAAAAGCAAGACAAATAAATGCCAAAAACCTGATCGGAAGCTGCCGAACTGAAGGAGATGGCTGAGCGATGATGCTTGATTTATTTGGTGATTTTTACTGGTCTCTAAACATAAAATTGCCCCTCCTTGAGTGTGCCGCCTAACCTCAGAAAGTTGTAGGTTGAAGACATAAATATTATCAGCTTCTAAGGCATCATAAATATCCTCAAAATGATCGCCTAAACAAGGCGATTTGATTCAGCTATTACCCACAAATTGATCAACCTCCAATCAGCAGTAGTGCATGAAAATGTGAGTTCCAGGTGGTCTGATGCAAATTCTGATAACCACTGATCTGAATCAAAATGGTGGCCGAAATACCTCCAAATTGCACCTAAAAAGATCGCCCAACCCTGCTCTTCAATTTGCCTCTAACATATGTGAAGTTCGAAGTCTCCTTAGATGGCAATGAGCAAAATCGATGGATAAGGGTACAGCAGCACAGTAGTTTTCAGACTTCGCAATGATGGATCTGCCAGCTATATCCCTCCAATAGCCTTAACCAAATCGGCCTCTCTTCCTTAAATGATTTGACTAGCTATGATATCCTATTCGCCATCTCTGAAATTTCTTCAAGATAATAACCATGGCTGCAATCAACTTCCTTAATAGGCTCAAATTGGAAGACTGAAATGTCTCCCACTCTTATGCAAATTTGTCTTCAAAGACGACTTAACAAATTAGGCACCAATGTAGATCCCGTCACGAACCTACTCCCAAAAGAAGAAACTAGGATTTCGTCCAGCCCTTCTATCCAATCTGCTGAAGGTTTGCGTCCTCAGAGATTCCACCAATGCAACGCATCAGTCACTTCATCAAATCAATCTCCAATCTTCGTCCCTTTCCTTCTATTACCCTCCTCTATTTATCTTTTCCCATAACCCATCATGAGAGGCATCTAGAAGAGGGTAGGTACACTTTATTTATTTTTAATAAGTGACTATTAATTATTATTTTATTTTTTATACTTTAGTCACTTTTAATTAAATTAATTAAATATAAAATCACTTTTTAATAATTAATTTATTTTAATGACTTTATAAGAAATTAATTTAATTAATTTCCCCTTATTACTCCTATTAGCCAAAAGGCTAAAATTGGGGACATTACACGAACCATTAGGCTACTCAATGGGAACAATTGATTACACCCATATCAAACATGCTATCAAGCAGACCATCAATACATCATGATCGATTTAATAACAATTTCATATCACTATCAATCCTTAGCGATATCCTCAAGATAACTATGGTATCAAAGGTAGCGAAGCATATTTTGGCACTAATGAATGGCGAATACAACATTGGTATTATAGTTTTGGTCATTCGTTGAGAAGTACTTGGTGAGCAATATGAAAGATATAGTGATCCTTGTTCACCTATATAATTTCCAATGAAGTACAAAGACAATCCGAACCTATCGATGTTGCGCTCCCCACCGTGCCAAGAATTACTAATGGAGAAGCGAACTGTATGTTGACTGTGTTGGTGTTGGAAATAAGCCACATCCGAACCGACGATGGACTGGTCCAAGAGGGGCCAGTAGCTCAGTGGTAGACCACTCCAGCAGGGTATGGAAGGTCCTAGGTTCGAGTCCTAGCTGGTCCATGTCTCAACATGGTATCAGAGCTATAGTTAAATCGAACCTGAGGCTGTTCAATTTTACGTAAAATTCAAATCAAGTATATTCAACATCACAATCCTATCAATGGCCAGCGCTATCAGATTTGAAGACAGACTTGCAGGAGGTGACGATTTCTCCGCATGGAAATTCAGAATTCAAATGATACTAAAAGATAACAAAGTTGAATCATTCGTAAAGACTAAATCCAAAGAATCTGAGACTGAACCTGATCAAGCAATTTGGAGAGAAGGAAATGATAAGGCTATCAAAATAATAGTTGATGGGGTAAGGAATGATATTATGCCCATTATAAAGAAACACAAATCAGCCTTCAACATATTCAAAGCACTTGAAGACGCTTTTGAGATATCCAATGCTAGTAGAACCTTGGCTCTAAAAAGAGAGATAAATCATATAACCATGATGAAGGGAGAATCAGTCAACGCCTACTTCATGCGGATATCGAACTTAAAGGATGAACTAGCAGCCCTTGGATATGAGATCCAAAGCAAAGAAATAACCCTCATTGCTTTAGATGGGTTACCTAGTATTCGGGAAACGTTCGTCCAAGGCATCAGTGCAAGGGACAACTTTCCAAAATTCGATAGACTAAAGGCTGACAAGGAATCAAACAAAAGAATATAGATGAAGATCTTCAAGTTCTAACTACGAACTCAAATAGAAAGGGCAAGAAGAAGCAATTCAGGAAGAGAAAGAGTCGTCATGGCAAGAACTCTTTCAAAACGGACCTCTCTCAAATTCAGTGTTACAGATGTGACAAATTTGGGCACTATGTTGCCAAATGTCCAGAAAGAGCTAAACAAGCCACATTTGCCAAATCAAGAAAATCGAAAAGGGAAGAGGACTTCGAGAAGTATGTGCTCTATTTAGCACTCACACATCAAACATCAAACAAAGTGAACTCCTAGGTAATCGACAGTGGCTCATCCAGACCTAAGTTACCGGTTCTTTGGGTATTGGCTTGGGTTCGGGTCCTGGTTCGTGCCCGGTCCTGGTCCGGCCCGGGTTCAACCTGGGTTCCACCCGAGTCCTTCCCAGGTGGCCGGGTTCCCTGTGGGTCTTGCGTCGGTTCGTGCCCGATCCTGGTCCGGCCCGGGTTCAACCTGGGTTCCACCCGAGTCCTTCCCAGGTGGTCGAGTTCCCTGTGGGTCTTGCATCGCAGGACCCACAGGGAACCCGGCCACCTAGGAAGGACCCTGGTGGAACCCAGGTTGAACCCGAGAGGACCCGGGTGAACCCAGGCCCGTGGGTTCCCAAAAACAGGGCCCACGGGTCAAAAAACAATAAAAACCATAAAAAACTATTTTAAAAAATAGTTAATTAATAATTAAACCCTAATTCGCCCCTTTATGATGCATTTCATGCATCAAAACATTCATTCAACTCATTCTATTTGCATTTTTGAAGATTTTTTCTCTAAAGCCGGGTTTCTTAGTTTTTGCATTTTTCTTCGAAGGTAGAGACTATGAAGATGTGAGACACGCATAAAAGGCATAGGAATCACTGGAGAGGAAGATTTAGCCATCAAAGGTGAGTGAATCTGAATTTTTTACAAGTTTTCAAGAATTTTTTTAAGTTTTTCTAAAAAAATTTAAATAAGTTTTATATATTTTTTTACACTTTGTATGCATAGTATGGGGTTATAATGCCGAAATTTTATCAATTTTTTTCAATAATGTTGCGGTTTCTCTTTTTATTTTAGGTGCATTATTCATATAATCATACATAATGGCTGAAATTGGAAGTGCAAGTGCAAGCTCTAGTTCAATTGCCCATGCCCGAACTGAAAATAATGCCTTTAAAATTGATCAAGATTCACCACTTTGGCATTATACAACAATGATCAAGCAAGTGTCTGGTGGTGGGGGTTTTGTTTGGAAGTGTAACCATTGTGGCACTGAGTATACCAGTTCATACTATCGAGTGAAAGGCCACCTTTGTTTCATCCCCGGGCATGCAACAAAATTTTGTAAGGGATCAGATGGCAAGGGGCTGCCAAAAGCTCTAGTTTTGGAATATATTAGAGAACAAGAGGAAGCTGATAGGAAAAGTGGCAAAGCAAAGACTAATCATCCTCTTGTCCAGTCAAGCTCGAAGATAGGATGGAACTAAGTGCTCTTCACCCAGGAGCAGCCGTCAGCGACAATAGGCACATCACAGCCCCAAGCCAACACCACGGCATCATCTAGCGGTTACAGAGGTAACCGAAGGGTAGGAAGAGGCAACAATAATAATAGCAATAATCAGAGTCGGATGCAATATGATGCCAAGGGACGGCCGATGATTCAGTGTCGGGCATGCAACCAATGGGGACACTTTGCGCGGGACTGGCAGAAAGAGGAGGCACCACAACACTTGTGCAGATGGTGTGGTCCTGGAGACCACGATGAGACAAATTGCCCCAAGCCAGGGGTTAACTTACTCAACATTGAGAAGACTGGTGAGAAAGAAGTATTGGCAATCACCCGCGCTCAGACCAAAAAGGCCACTTATCTGGACCCTCGTACGGAGAAGGAGAGATTACGAGAGGCAAAAGCCAATATTGAGCGTGAGATGACGGCTAAACGATGGAACAACGAGGTGGTGAGTACATCATCCCGTACGAAAGCCGAAAATAACATAATTGGGCAAAAACTGCAAATGGAAATGCCCATAAGGGTAAAGGACCTTCTAGAGACAATGCCATAATTGAGAACCGCCATTTTTAGTTCCCTACAAACCACTGCGCAGGCACCTTCGCATGCGGCACGGGCGGCAGTTCCGGTCAGCCCCTTGACTGACCCAATGTTGTTGGCCTTAAATAGTGGTCAGCATCCTGTTGTAGTAGAGATCGGAATTCTCGGGGCTATCCTCAAAGACACCATCGTGGACAGAGATTCAGGGGTGAATGTGCTGCCGGAGGATACGTGGAAAAAGCTCGGGAAGCCAACACTATGGCCACCCACGTTCAACTTGGTAGGTGCAGACCAGCACGACATCAAGCCACTCGGCACCCTGATGGCCCAACCAATCACCATCGGAACGCAACCCTTCCTACTAGATTTTGTGGTAATCCCACTCAAGAAGAAGGGGTACAACGCCATCTTAGGCAGAGTGTGGCTGGTTACAGCAAAGGTGAACAACGACTAGAAGAAGAACACCCTTTCCATGGAGGAAAGGGGGGCGGAAGTACACAATTGATCTGAGGACCCAGGTTGTTGGCGAGGAACTTGCGTCATCTGACTCGGATTTGGAGGATTCAAACAGATGGGAGTGGGACTCCTGTGAAGGTAAAGACGAGAGGGAAGGAGTGTTGGAACTTGGTGGATGTTCAGAAGATGACATTTCCTCATTTAATGGACTCTTCCACTAGCAAATGGAAGACTATGAAGTGTTTCACCCTGCTTGTCACATGCTACAGATTGAGGACGAGCCAGACGAGAAGGAGAAGTTTCCGCTAGAATACACGGAGTATAAGGAGGGAGACGCCAAACTAAATGATGTTCCAATGTACGAATTTTCGAAGGATAGGCCAATGCGGTACGAAGACCCCACCGTGAAGGAGACAAACTTGGGAGACACTGCCAATCCCCGAAATATCTGGGTAGGCGACGATTGGAGCCCGATGCTGAAGGCTGCAGCATTCAAAATCTTCCTGGAATACAAGGACGTATTTGCGTGGTTCTACAAGGATCTGAAGGGGGTCCCGCCAGAAATGTGTGTCCATCGGATACCACTAGTCCCGGGAAGCTCAACCAGTACAGAAGAGGCCATACTGAATGAATAAAAACTATGCTGCCAGAGTGAACGAAGAGATCGAACGGATGTTGGAGGTCGGCATCATATTTCGGGTGGAGACAAGTGAGTGGGTCTCGCCGATTGTGATCTCACTCAATAAGGAGGCCAACCAGATCCGCATCTGTGTGGATTTTCGGTGCCTCAACGCAATCACCATCAAGGACCCGTTTCCCATACCCTTCACAGACAGTATCCTAGAGGAGGTGGTTGGCCATGAAATGTACTTATTTCTTGACGGCTTCTCAGGATACAACCAGATTTCGATAGCTAAGGAGGACAAGCTGAAGACCACCTTTGTGGTGGAAGATGGAGTCTATGCCTACAACCGGATGCCATTCGGGTTGTGTAATGCTCCCGCAACCTTCCAGAGGATAGTCCTTCACATCTTTGACAAGATGTCGGTGGGAAATTTTAAAAGCCTTTTTGGATGACTGGTCGATTTTCAGTAGCGAAGACGCTCACTTGGTGGCGCTGAGAGAATGTATGGAGTGATGTCGAAGGGCAAGGCTCGCCTTAAATCTGCAAAAATGTCGATTTATGGTACCACAAGGGAAGTTGTTGGGCCATATCGTTTGTAAAGCTGGACTGAAAACTGACCCGAATAAGGTAAGGCTAATTGTGGAAATGGAGTTGCCCATTGATGTGACAGGAGTCAAGTCCTTTTTGGGACACATTGGATATTACCGGAAGTTCATCAAGAACTTTCCCCAACTTTCATTTCCACTCGACAAACTAACGAGAAAGGGCGAACCATACATATGGGAATCAGCACAAGGGGAAGCATTCCAGGAACTCAAGACAAGACTGGAGGCAGCACCCATTCTGGCCTATCCAAATTGGGACCGAGAATTCCACGTACACGTGGACGCCTCAAACTATGCCATTGGGGCTATGCTGGCTCAGGAAGGGGAACACGGTTTGGATCACCTCATCTATTTTGCAAATAGGTTGATGTCGAAAGCCAAGAAGAACTACACTGCCACCGAGAGGGAGGCCCTCGAAATGGTCTATGCTGTAAAGAAATTTCGACACTACTTGTTGGCGACACCCTTCACCTTCTATGTGGACCATCAGGCCTTGATGTACCTGGTAAACAAACCCATCATCCAAGGCAGGATAAACAGGTGGCTACTGTTACTTCAGGAGTTCACGTTCACAATAATTGTACGGCCAGGCAAAAGCCATGTCATTGTTGACCAGTTGTCCCGGATCAGGTCCAGAGAGCTGCTAGAGGGGGTAAATGACGACTTTCCAGATGCCCACCTATTCAAGATCACAGTACTACCACCATGGTATACTACCATCAGGGAATATCTCTCCACCTCTGTATTCCCCCAAGGCATGCCACCAGGAGAACGAAGAAAACTTGTGTTGAGAAGCCGCAAGTTCCAGCGGATTAATGGTTTATTGTATAAAATGGGGCCCAACAAGGTGTTACGTCGGTGTGTGATGGAGGAAGAGGTGCCAAGCGTCATGAGGGAGGCACATGAGGGCCCCGCGGGAGGCCATATGGGACCAGACACTACGGCAAGGAAGGTGTTGCTAGTAGGCCTCTGCTGGCCCACATTGTATAATAATGCGAGAGAATGGGTAGTAGGTTCTGATACCTGTAAGAGAGCGGGGAGGCCACTGAAAAGGGATTTCATGCCACTCAACCCTTCACATGCTCAAGAACTATTCGAGCGTTGGGGGCTGGATTTTATTGGGCCACTTAAGGTGAGCCGCGCTAGGAGGTGTCGCTACATTGTGGTAGCCACGGAATATTTAACCAAGTGGGTTGAAGCGCGGGCCCTACCTGACAACTCGGCCATAAGTATAGCAAGATTCAGCTATGAGCAAGTTATTACACAGTATGGGATCCTGTTGTGACCATTTCACACATCGCCCCATCGCAAATGGGGACCCCCTCTTTTTGCTTGTTTTTTTGCTCGTTTTCGCTTTCGTTTTTAGGGTTTTGTTAGTCAGTTAGTTGTCTGGATTTAGGGCCAAGCCTTAGGGTTTTAAATTTTGCCTTTTCAAGCCAAGATCCAGTTGTTTTTTGAGAGCTTTTGAGCTTCTTTTCTAGAATGCAAATTTTGAATGCAATGATTTCGCCAAAATGGTCTAATTTTCAATTGGAATGTTCATGCAGAGCTTAAATTTGTCTAAGTGTTGACCGTCAATGTGAATTTCTGTCCGATTGAATATTTTGACCAAATTTTGACTTTTTTGAATTTTGATCCTGGGCATTGGAATTGATTTGTTTTCGCCTCGTGAAGTGTTAAAATGTGAAAAATCTTGTTATTTTGGCCTGTAGGAGCAAAATCGCTCCTGTCCCTCAGTGAAGGACGGGAGCTCATTTTCAAATACCTCATCGTCCTTGCAGAGTCCAGACAAATTTTACGTTTGAAGTGATGGAGAACGACGAGATCTTTCTATTGAATATAAATTGAAGATTTTTATGAGCACAGAAATGCCTCCAGGAGGAAAATCGCTCCTGTCCCTCAGTGAAGGACCGGAGCTACAATTCAAATTTCGTCTTGTCCTTGCAAGATTTTGAAAACTTAACAATTTGAAAGGGTCCGAAGGAAGATACTTTGCCAAATGAATATAATTTGAGATGCAAAAACGAAGGAGAATGACCTATATTGACCAAATCGCTCCTGTCCCTCTCCAAGGGACCAGGGCGAAGTACCTTGTAGCTCTCGTCCCTCTCCCAGGGACCAGAGCGATTTCCTTCATTTTGCAAAATCCAGACAAAGGTCAAGGCGAGTTTACGTTCAAAAACAAGGGAAAGCATGAGATGAACGCATTGAATATAAATTGAAGATTTTTGGGACGTCCATAACAGTGTTAAATGCCTAGTTCGCTCCTGTCCCTCAGGAAGGGACCAGAGCGATTTTTGATACAATTGCTTTTCTTGCAAAGTTACAAATGATGTCAAGGCATGAACGAATAGAGGGAAGAAGGACGAGTGCGTTGAATATAAACTTGGAACCTGGCAAAGTGAGATAGTGGCCACAAGGGAAGGATCGCTCCTGTCCCTCTCCAAGGGACCAGGGCGATACAATGATGATAATACTCCCCACGCAAGTTCAAGGTCGACACAAGTCAAGACAAGGTGGCGAGGGACATTTCAAGGCATCTTCATCATGCGCAAACACTCAAGGGACGTTAAAATGAAGAAATTGACACCATATAACATAGATCGCTCCTGTCCCTCAGGAAGGGACCAGGGCGATGTTAGATGTATTGGCCATTTCAGGCAAAATTTACGTAAGGACAATATGTTGCAATGTTCTGGAGGGTCCATGGTATGACAACAAGATGATAAACAAGAGTTTTGAACGTGAAATGATCATCATTTTGAGCATGGAGACTAGATCGCTCCTGTCCCTCTCCAAGGGACCAGGGCGATTTGCTTTGGATTCCTTGTTTTGCTTCAAGAGCAAGCTAAGTCAAGACGTTTTAAGATAGCATATGGTCCAAGGCATCGTTTGAAGATAATTTGCAAGAGTGTTGAACGTCCAAACATCGCCAAATAATGTAAAAGCCTCATGTCGCTCCTGTCCTTTGGACAAGGACCAAGGCGATACTATCAAAAACACTCACGTTCCTTCAAGATCAAAGCGAAGCGAGGTTAGGAAGTGCGAAGGACGACGTTTGAAGGACATCGCAAAGGAGATCAAAGTGTAAAGTTGCCAAGGTCAAGGAGAAAACGTGGATCGCTCCTGTCCCTCTCCAAGGGACAAGGGCGATGGTCCCTTTAATACGTCCAAACACATAATGAAGACAAATGGAATAAGCGCGAAAGGAATGAGCATAGACGTTATTCGCCTTACAATGGAAGTTCGATACAAGATGAACGTGAAGACATGGAGATCGCTCCTGTCCCTCTCCAAGGGACAAGGGCGATGTTAGGCAAAACACATGATATTCTTTGAAAATCACGTTAAGACAAGGACGCACAAGGTTTTAAATGGCATTTGGAAGATGATACAAGGAAAGGATCGTACCAAATTGGAGAGTTTCAAGCAAAAACCTTAGGATCGCTCCTGTCCCTCTCCAAGGGACCAGGGCGATAATGGTCATGAGATGCACTTGCTCGCACAAGAAAGAAATTCAAATTCGAAGGACCACCAGATGATCGATTTGGGACGTGGAAATGAAGGAGTTGAACGTTGAAAACGCAAGAATCAAGACTAAAATCATGGATCGCTCCTGTCCCTCTCCAAGGGACGAGAGCGATGAGGTACGTCCCTTTATTTTCATATTTTTGGCGCCAAATTAAACAATTCAAATTTCCTTGAATGCTAAATCGATTTAAAATTTGAAAATCTTATTTATTTAGCATTTAATATGGCGTTAAACATTTATTAATTATTTTGCCTTTATTAGAATCGAAATTTGCAAATTAAAAAAATGCAAGGCATTAATAATTAATTATTTAATTAATAAAAAATCGATTTGAGCGCTCAATTAGGCAAGTCGGCCTTGTCATTTCATTGCAAATCATTTAAAAAAATGGTTTTATTTTTATCAAGTCGGCCTAAGGGGGGAAGGATGAACGCGCTATATAAGGGGAGTGGAATTATCATTTTCTACATCATTATTTTACCTTCCTTCATGCGAATTGAGAAGAGGCAAATATAGTGCGAGTTTCATTCATCCAAGGGTGGCACGCTTAGTTATCAAAAGGTGGTGCGATTTCAAACCAAAGGTGGCGCTAATATCATCAAGTATAGAGTGCGAATTACGTTGAAGACCAAGGGTGGTGCGAATTTGAAGACCACACCAAGCGCGAACTTGAGGATACATTGAGGCGAATTTGCTAAGGACTTGGAGACCACACCAAGGCGAATTTGAAGATCCATTTGAGACCACGTCCAAGGCGATAATTGAAGATCACATTCTCTCCAGAGGTGGCGAAGTCAATTTTGAGGAGATCATATTGAAGTTTACTTTATACCTCAAATTTTGCCTAGGCAAATTTTGTTTTTGCATTCTAGAGTTAGCTCTCTATCGAGGTATGGCGATTTAATTGTTATTGCTTTATTCATTCATCGTCATATTTCAAATTTTGAAATTTTTGATTCTTGAATTTCTCTTGGTTCAATCGTTGTATTTTAGGAAATGATGACTCTAGAGACTTATCATGAGGTTTCCTAAAATTTATCTCTCTTATTTACGTTATTTATTGCAAAATCTATTTCTTATAATGAAATGTTGTGTAGGTATGGCAACCCCAAAGGCGGGAGCATCCACCAACCGCTCGGCTCTCATGAAAGAAGATCAGAAGACCGAAGAAGTGGAGACCAAGATCGTGTCTAAATGGAGCAACATTGGAGATACAAACTTGGGGAACTTTAGCACAAAGAAGTTCCGGGAGGTCCCTTACATCGGCAAGCCATCACCTGTCGCCCGGAGAATAATAGAGAGTGGCATCATTAAGGCGGCCGGTTTTCCTCCAGCCATTCAGTGCCACGAGTTGATGATCGAGTGTGCCCGTCACTACAATCCACAGTCCAGGACAATTGTGTCCAATGAAGGAAACACTTTGGCGTACCTTTCAGAGGAAGCCATAAGTGAGGCCTTCCATCTTCCAGACCACAGGGACATGATATACAAGAGCATTGAAGGAGCCAGATCAGTGTACGATGATGATCCAGATGCTTGCCTAAGCATAATTAACAAGAACTGGCTACTTAAGAGTAGTCCCCGTCTGAGCAAAGTACCGAACACACCACACAGGATTGATTTCCAGGAGGAGTACAGAGATTTGATTACCATGCTCAACAGAGTTACAGGAGCACCTCATGCCTTCTATTTTGAGAAATGGATGTTTTACTTCATCCAGGTGATTGTTCAAGGAAAGGGTACAATACATTGGGCTAGGATAATTAGCCATTGCTTGGACGTACAGTTGAGAAGACTCAGGGCTACTAAGTCCTTCCACATGAGTTCATACGTCATCTATGCCTTAATCAGGAGCGTTGAGTACGCAGGACTACCTCACAGAGGAGTGATTGGAAGAGGACCCGGCGAGGTCAGAGTTTGTGAATCCTATACCTACTTGCATCATCCACCAGGGAAGAACTACAAGTTAGTCAATGATACTTTCACGATGAACATCACAAGGACATTGCAAGGAGGGATTCACAACAGATTATCTCAGGATGCCCAGGAATTCATCAAGAGGTACGGTGCTTGGTTCATTCAGTTTCCCAAGTTCACTTACATTAGAGTGCATGGATGTCCTTTACCTCCATACATGTTGCCGAGGTACCCGACAGACAGAATTGTGTTACTTGAAGTAACAAGGCAGTTGGCAGCATATGTGAAGGCATTCAGACACAGACATCAGAATGGAGTTCAGGTACCTATTACTTTGGGTAATTCAGTTGAGGTATGTCCTAATGTCTTAGCCATGGATGACGCAGAGAAGGAATTAGCCTTGTATCCTTTTTCATCTTTTGCTTGGAGGAATAGTTTTGATCCCCATGGACATTTAGAGGAGACGGTCGGTAGAAGATTTAGACATGAGCACCAAATTGAAGATTTTATGATGAACCTCCTAGATGATCTTGAAGTGAAACGTAAGATACATTCTAGATTGCCTTTGGATTTCATCAGGAAATGTAAGATTTACAGAGTAGCCGACCAAGCTCAGGACAACGGCAGGCACATCCAATCTTCATATGATAGAGAAAGCAAAACAATAAGTTTAAATTGGAATGAGCCCGAGGCCGTGGATTTAGATGATTTGATGGCACCAGTCTTGTCTTATACTCGCAGATGGGTAGACGTTCAGCATCAGAAGTTGAGGGAACAAGGCATAGCTATGTCTTTTACTTTGGAAGAAAAGCCAGCCGAAGGTGGAGCCAGTGTTAGTGAAGGCAATCCTAATCCTAGGAATTCAGGTGAAGGTAACCTTCGATGTGCCAGTGAGGGCAATCTCCATTCGAGAGGTTCGAAGAGAAAGGAAAGATCAGAAAAGAATGAGTCTTCCAAGAAAAAGCAAGGTGCCAACAAAGATCAAACACCAGGTACTTCTTCCAGACCAGAAGATAGAACAGTTCGAGTGGAAGAATCCATGGAATCGATGGTACAGAATGATAGACAGGAGGAAGGACAGGTGCAGCATGTTTCATCCGATGGATCTCTCCAAGACTATGATTTAGATAATGATAATGAAGTAACATCTCCTCCCAGACAAGAAGAAATAGTACATAAAGAGATTCAAGTTCAAGAGACAAGATCAAATATCCCAGATTGGTTGAAGGAAAGATTGACTAAGGTGATCGTAATTGAGGACGAGGACAGTGCAATTGATTTAGAGAGCCTCGTGGGACGTTCACATATGACAACAGAGAAGAAGAAGGCTACAAAGATGTCCAAGATGATTCGAGATGAGACTGGATCTAGAAAACTGCAGATAGCTACACCGGCAGCAGACAAATATGAGGGTGAGATCCTAGCAGAAGACTATCATATACAGACTATTGAGTTAGGACCATCCACAGCAGAACAGACTTTAGATGATGCCACCGACACATTTGAGGCATTGAAGGACAAGTTTAGAGAAGAAGTAGAAAAGAATAGAAAGCTTGAGAAAGAGGTCGGTGCATGGAGGACATATTTCAGTCACATCAATGAACCTTTGGGACGTCAAGATCCAGTTAGATCACCAGTGCAGGCATTGCCCCTTCAATCGATCAATGAAGCAGAAAGATTCAGGAACATGGTCCAGCGTACATGTAGTTGGATGGATAGATCTCACACGGTGGCCATTGAGTTTGTTACAAGGATGTCGAAGATCACCCACCAGGCTATCCAAGTTCTTGAGATTATTCACAGATTGATGGCAACGGTAGCTGCATTTGCCCATACCAAGGACGTTGTCATCCCTGTCTTGAAAGTTATAAGACACACATCCAGAAGAATTTTAGCACAAGAGAGGATCTTAGAAGGTGATTCTCACAGTTTGTTTCAGTGGTCAACCTTACTCCATATAAAGAGTGTTCTCTTCGAGGACATCAGTGTTAGATGTGGTCAAGTTGAGGAGGTGATCAATCCGATCCAGGACAGAGTATTTGAGGTACTTCGTACCATTCTTGGCAGAAGGATCGAGGTCGAGACAGATGTGGATTTACAAGAATTTGAGGATAGAATCAAGATCATCTTTCGCAAGGACGCAGATGTTACAGATGAGCAGTATGATCAGATGTATGCCACCATGCTCCTGATTGATAGAACAAAGGAACTTGAACCTACTTGGGACACAGCTCTTCTAGATGCATTTGATCAGGTTATCCACTTAGAAGAGAGTATCAAGAATCTTCCCGAGATTCCAAGCACAGAAATCGAAGGAATCGTGACAAAATTCATTGCATATGCTAAGAAAGAGAATTGGAAAGGGAATAAGATTCTAGATGAAAGGTTGTTACAGATGACATGACATCTTATTTCTCATTGGTTGATACCTCCTAGATTTTTGTGCCAAAATTAATATTTGGCTATGTATTTAATGTTGTTCAGTAAAAAGGAGGTCATTTGTAACAAACCCTAATTAGGGTTTAGGTGTCATGATCTTGTCCATTGATTTACTTTCAATCTGGACCTTTCATTGTAATTGGGGATGCTATTTATACCCCCATTTTTCATTTCATTTGGTAATAGTTAATAGTGAATAAGTGTGAGAGATAATAGTTGATGTAATAGAGAGATTAGAGTTAAAAGCAATTTTTATTTTGTAGCAAGATTGAGTCTTGAAGAGAGAAATTCAAGCAATTGTTGTATATGATGACTTGGAAATCAATAAAATATTGAAGTTATGGTGTTTTGTTGCAAATTTCTTAAGTTATCTTCATGGTTGTTGGATGTACTTGAATCACGCTCAATCAAAGTAGTTTGTTAATTTGAAAGACTAAGTGTGAGATTCGATATTTGGTAGGATTCGCAATCCAAACCACTAGCTTCTTGCTGATTGTAGGAACGCCTTGCGTGGTCGACTGGAAAATATTTTGAGTCCTTAACCTTCAAGCATTTTCGTATCTAGGATATGTACCTTCGTAGTAGTGTCCTTGGTCTTTGATGCATTGAATACCATTATTACCTTAGAAGATCGCACTAATTTCAATTGAGTTGTTATCTTATGGCAAAATTGAAGTTGGTTGAGTCTTGCCAAATCTCATTCATGCTAAGTTGTTCATAGGGTTAGGCTAGATTAGACTTCCTTAAACCCTGTCCTTTTTCCATTTTTTGAAAGTTCCTTTTTAGTTTAGTAAAATCTTCGAGCCTTTGAATCCGTAAGACGCCTTGAAGGAAACAGCAAATCACATCATACCACTAAAAAGCTTGTCCACACGTGGAGACCCCACTAAAAGAACCTTGGAGTCCATCTAACTGATCCTTTTTGCAGATCTTCAGCAGTTAGAGACTATTTTCTCAAGAGAGGATAAGATGCCTGTCGGTATTTTATTCTGTGTATGATTGTGTACAAAATACACGTCAACAGATCCCTATGCAGTTGACGAGCGATAGGGGTGGACATTTTGTGAACCACGTTATTAAACTCCTTACTACATAATTCAAGATTTTTCATTCACTGTCTAGCCCCTATTACTCGCGAGCCAATGGGTAGGCCGAAGCTACCAACAAGATTCTCATGGTTGTAATCTACAAGTCGTACAATGTCGAGGGAGAAGACTGGGAAGAAAAATTACCTTCGGTCTTGTGGGCCTACCGCACAACCTACAAGGTAACCACCGGCCAAACTCCGTTCCAACTCATGTACACGCAGGAAGCTGTGGTGCCAGCGGAATTCATGGTGCCAAGCCTTCGCATTGCAGTGGAGAACAAACTCGAGGATATGGAGAGCCTGAGGAAGAGATTGTATGCCTTGAGCAAGCTGGACGAAAAAAGAATGATGGCACAATAGGCCACAGAGGCAGACCAACAAACACGAAAGGTCTGGCATGACAAGCATCTTAGGCAAATGAAGTTTACTCCGGGGCAATTAGTGTTGAAATTCAATGGGAGGAACGAAATCAAACTAGGAAAATTTCAAGTACGATGGCTAGGCCCCTTCAAGGTACGCGAGGTCAATGCCAACGGGGCGATTAAGTTATGGACGCTCGACGGGAAGGAGATGCCAGATGTCGTCAATGGGTCGAAATTAAAACAGTACCACGAGCAGAGACGGGCGACCGATCCCGAATCCTCTTCCCGAAGAAATAGTCACTAAAAACAATAATAATAAAAAAAAACGTGGTCGTAAGAGTCCGTACGACAAGTGACCGTGAGGCCCGGAAAAAAAAAAGAGCACCTTACGGTGGCACCACGTGCCCACCGTGTGGTGGGGCAGATACCCCGCACGCTATATACCCACGGCGTCCAAAAGGAGACAAAAAAAAACATAAGGGAAAAATCGCGAGGGAAGGAGATTGCAAGACCCCGCCAACCGTAAGGGAAAAATTGCAGAGGAAGGAGATTGCATGCCATACACCGCACACCCCCAGGCCGTACACCGTACCACATACCACTAACACAGTCAGCCATACACAGTACAGCGAGAGCTGAAAGGGAAACGCTGGCAGTTGGAAGGAGAAAGAGGCACATGCAAGAAAGTTAAAGCTATAAAAGCAGATTAAGGAAATTAATCAAGGATCAATGGACACAAACAAGAATAAGGCAGATTGGAGAAAACGGTCGCAGCCGTTAGAAGACAAGTTACAGGGAGGGCGAAGGACTGCAGAATCAAGTGCAGACACAGGCAAGCAAGTTTTGCCATCTGGTGTGCATATTGCAAGCAACCTCGGGATGAGCAGCACTGAGAAAAGAAGGAAGCATTGTCCAAAAACCTAGTCGACAAAGGACAAGGAAGAGGTAACAGCGGACAATATTGTGTTTGAGGGTCTTAATGGAATAGATTACAGGAATTGGTGGGCGAAGACACCTCATGACGACTCAATAAAGAAAAATCTTTGCCAGGCATAGGTACATTGGGTTGTCCAAATGCCAGTTTTCTACATAAAAGATTTCGAGGTAGTTTTGCATGCCATGATTGGCACCTATGATAGACACCGCCACCAGTTTGTATTTGACTATCAGCACCAATGGATAACTGTTTCTTTCACGACAAGCGAGTTCGATAGGGTGTTTGGCATACCTAGGTTGAAAGGAAAAAAGATCGATACTTCGCAGAAAATCACTCTCAAAAACCGTGCCACCTTGCTACAGTTGATGTTGCAGGATAACCTCACACAGGCAGAAAAAGATAGCCTCAAAAGTGTCGAAAAGACTAGGGGGGTCAAGAAAACATTTTTGGCAAAGGGAGTATGGTGATGCTTGTTGTTTGTAGTAAAGAGTCGCCTTACAGGTGCCAGCTGCGCGTCTGATATAGCCATCGCACAAATTGTGTTGATGAATGGGTTGCACAATGGAGTGGTGTATGATTGGGCATCACTGCAGGCAGATAGGATGGACGAATTCATGACCCTCCAGTATAAGAAATTTTACATGCCACATCACGCCACTGGGTTATTTTTTGATGCAGTCCGCACACAGATCACCCCAGGCTCACAGCCATTGGAGCCACAGGGTCGTGTTGCACCGGACCAGCCGCCTATATTCTACTGGTCGCATTTGGATGTCTTGCCACATGGCACGGAGGCACATCTGGGCACTAAAAGGAAGAAGCCCACCATGTCAGAAACGGATTCCGACACAGAAGAGTCTGACACAGAGGAGGATGCTGATAGCGGCAGGGAGGAATCCGCCGACACCTCCCAGGTGAGCGGAGGGAGTTTTCGGTTGGCAGATAAAGGGGGTGACCAGTTGGGTGAAGAGGAGGTAATGGAATCGGCAGGCACGGAAGGGTCTACACCAGCCAATACTGTTCTAGCATCGCACCAGGCTCGGGTCCAATTTACACCAGCACGCTTACCGAAGACTTGTCAGTTGGCGGTGCCACAGTCATTCGGGACAGTCAGCGTAGTCACCACGGTGCAAGTACCTAGCTTTGGCCAACCTCGGGTGGCGATAGCTGTGACACCACCGAGGGTCGAGACCACAACAGGGATTGACTCTGGGGTGGCCTCAATTCAGCAGGATGGGTTGGGTATCTTGGCGAGTGCAGGGGCTTCCATGGAGCAGGATGTGTCGGGTGTGCAAGGTTATATGCAGGAGGTAATGATGGAAGCAGGCGCTCTCCATGATGACCTCACTGCCTGGTTGAGCCGTTACCAGCTCACACCCGTGGCAACTGCAGGGGAGGCCACTCTATCTCCAGGCAGGGAGATGCATTCCTTGGATATCATTGATCTCGAGGAAGGGAGTTCTCCAAGTAGTAGGGCGCTTCAGAGGGATGCGTCACCCCCGACAGATGTAGTAACCAGTCCTTACAGAGAGGAGGGGGTGTCTGTGGGAGTACAGCAGGGTGTGGGAGAGTTTGAGCAGTTCATTGCAGAGATGACTCTAGGAGCACAGCGGCTTGTGACATCTGCGAGACTCCAGGAGGATGCCACCGTGGTCGAGTGGATGGAGAGGTTGTTGGCCTTTGCCCGCACCGGATGCAGAGAAGATTTTGGGAGGTGTTTTGAGTCTGTCGGGTGGCCTGAGACAGAGAACCTGGGGATGTCGGAGGCTTGGCACCTCACTGAGGGGGTTGGCGAGACCCGGATGCAGTCCTTGTTGAGAGAGGTGGAGCAGGCCTTCCACGAAGGCTCTCTTGAGCTCCGGAGGACATAGCACATGGCATCCACAGCTGAGGCCTTGTGTGTAGTAGCAGTGACGGCTCGGGAGGAGCTGACTATCAGGTTTCGGGAGGTTGAGGCTACCATGGCACAGACTCAGACAGCAAAGGACATTCTAGTAGCAAATAAGTCTGCCTTGGTTATGCAGCTAGAAGAGGAAAGGGCATCCAGAGCTCGGTTAGAGACTCAATTGGTCAGTGCACTAGAGAGCATGGACAAGAAGGATAAGGAGGTGTTGAAAGCAGCCTATATGGTCAAGACTGCAATGGAGAGGTAGATGGTGGCAGAACGGGATCTAAAGAGGAGGACTGAGCAGGTGTACGAGTTGCATGGGCGATTGGCTTCCACCACTACACCACCACCGGCGCCTTCTTCATCAAGGACGCCTTCTGCACCCCCTTAGTTTTTGATTTTGGGTTTTGTAGTAGCAATGTATTCCCCATTTTGTTGTAAGTCATTTGGAGATGACCTTTCTTTTGGGGGGGGGGATGATGTTGGCCGCAATATTGTACGAGAACAAAACTAGTTAATTAAGTTGTATTTGTCTTTGTTAGTTCGGTAACCGAGGGATGTGTTGACGTGTATTTTGTACACAATCATACACAAAATAAAATACCCAAGGGTACCTTATCCTCTCTTGAATAAAGCCTCTGATTGCTGAAGATGTCGCAAAAAAGGATCAATCAGGGTGACTCCAATGTTCTTTTATGTAGGGTCTCTACGTGTGGATAAGCACCAGTGGTTGTTGTGAATATTGTTTCATCAAGGGGCCTTACGTTATCCGAGCTGCAGGAACAAGATTTCCTAAAACTAACAAGTTCTCAAAAAGATCAAAAGGTAGAGTTTTCAAGGGATAAATTCTAATCTAATCCTAAGAATGACCCAATGTAGGCTAGACTTGGTAGGATTCTACCAATTTCAATATTGCCATGAAATAACAACCCAACTGAAATTGATGCGATCTTCTAAGGTAACAAATGATTTTTCAATTCATCAAGGATCATAGACACTACCACAAAGGCACATATCCAAAGCTCAATGACGATTGAAGGTTTAAGTAATTCAAGTCTCTCCAGTTGACCACACAAGGCGTTCCTACAATCAGTAAGAAGCTAGAGGTTTGGAACGTGAATCTCACCAAAGATCAAGCCCAACACTTAGTCCTTCAAACTTAAATACTACTTCGACTGAGAATGATTCAAGAAAGCAAACAACCATGAAGATAGCCACAAGAATTGCAATAAAACACCATAACTTCAATATTTTATTGATCTCAAAGCCAAAATAGACAACAATTGCTTGAAATTCTTTCTTCAAAACTCAATCTTGCTACAAAATAACTTTCTTCTCTCCAAAAGCTCTAGTCCTCTAACTATTTCTTATTGCTAACTATTTCTAATGACAAAATGAAAATGAATGAGGGTATATATAGCATCCTCAATTACAATGAACGGCCCAGATCAAAAGAAGATCAATGGCTGAGATTCTGACACCTAAACCCTAATTAGGGTTTTATTACAAAAGTTCCCTTTTTATTGAACAATATTAAATGCATAGCCAAATATTTAATTTGGCACAAAAATCTAGGAAGCATAGACCAATGATAATTAAGGTGCCATGTCATCTATAACAACCTCTCTTCTAGAACCTTATTCCCTTTCCAATGCTCCTTTTTAGCATATGCAATGAATCTGGACACGATTCCTTCAATCTCAGCAATAGGAATCTCGGGAAGATTCCTCATTCGTTCCTCCAAGTGAATAATCTGATCAAAGGCCTTGAGAAGAGCTGCGTCCCATTCAGGTTCGAGTTCCTTGATTCTCTCAATCAGGAGCATAGTAGCAAACATTTGATCTCTTTGCTCATCTGTAATAACATTCTCATCTTTGCAAAAGATGACCTTGACCCTTTCTTCCAACTCTTGAAGATCCACATCTGTCTCAACTTCGATTCTTCTGCCAAGAATAGTACATAACACCCCAAACACCTTGTCCTGGATTGGATGGATGACCTCCTCAACTTGATTGCATTTGGTGCTGGTGTCCTCGAAAAGAACTTCCTTCATCTGGAGTAAAGTTGACCACTGGAGTAAATTATGAGCTCCTCCATCCATTATCTTCTCTTGCGCTAAGATCTTCCTTGGTGTTTGCCTGATTACTTGAAGAACGGGAATAATAACATCTTTAGTATGAGCAAAGGCGGCTACTGTTATCATTAGGTTGTGGATGATCTCAAGGACCTGGATAGCTCGATGGATTGTCTGCATCATTCTTGTTCCAAACTCAACGGCAACTGTATGGGATTTGTCAATCCAAGAGCTCATAAGCTGGACCAAGCTCTTAAGTCTCTCTGCCTCACCAACTGATTCAAGGGGAAGTGCTTGCACAGGAGACACTGCGGGATCCTGACGTCCCAAAGGCTGACTGAGGTGGCTAAAGTAGCCTCTCCAAGCACCGACCTCTCTCTCAAGTTTTCTATTCTTTTCTATTTCTTCCTTAAGTTTATCTTTAAGTGCCTCAAATGAATCAGTTGCCTCATCCATTGCCTGCTCAGTGGTGAGTGGACCAAGCTCAACGATTTCTACATCATATTCTTCTGCAAGGATTTCACCCTCGTACTTGTCCACTGCCGGTGTAGCTATCTGCAACTTCCTGGACCCTGTCTCATCTCTGATCATCTTGGACATCTTGGTGGCCTTCTTCTTTTCTGTTACTTCCTGAGAATTTCCTACAAGGCTCTCTAAGTCAATTACATTATCTTCATCCTCAATCACAATTACCCTTGTTAGTCTCTCCTTCAACCAATCTGGAATGGCGGACCTTGTCTCTCTAACTTGTATTTCTTTAGGTAATGGCTCTTCTTTCCGGAGAGGAGATGTCGCTTCATCATCATTCTTGTCTTCATGTAGCTCATTGACCTGGGGAGATTGACTTGATGAACGTTGAGATGCCTGTCCTTCTTCATGTTTATCATTCTAAACCATTGATTCCATAGATTCCTCCACTTCAAGTGTCCTCTTCTCTTGTCGAGAAGATGTGCCGGATGAGCGATCTCGATTGGCCTCTTGCTTCTTCTTGGAAGATTCTCTTTTCTCAGGTCTTTCCTTCCTCTTCGCACCTCTAGGATGAGGATTGCCTTCACTTACGCTTCTGGGGTGAGGATTGCCTTCGCTTGTGCTTCTAGGATGAGGATGGCCTTCACTTGCGCTTGCTCCTCCTTCTGCCGATCTTTCCTCCAAAGTAAAAGTCATAGGTATGTTCTGCTCTCTCAACTTTTGATGTTGCACATCAACCCATCTGCGGGTACAGGACAAAACTGGAGCCATCAAAGCCTTCAAGTCCACAACCTCAAGCTCGTTCCAACCTATCTTCACTGCCTTGTCCTCTCTATCATAAGATGACTGGAGGTGCCTGACACTATCCTGAGCTTGGTCGGCCACTCTGTAAACTTTGCATTTCCTGATAAAATCTAAAGGCAATCTGGAATGCATCTTTCTTTTCACTTCTAAATCATCTAAGAGATTCATCCAAAAGTCCTCTACCTGACATTCATGCTTGTACTTTCTACCAACTGTCTCCTCTATATACCCATAAGGATCAAAATTCTCCCTCAAGGAAAAGAATGAAAATGAATATAAGGCCAACTCTCTTTCCGCATCATCTAAAGCTAGAGCATTAGGACATACCTCAACTGAATTTCCTAGTATGATAGCTACAGGAATTCCATTTCCATGCCTGTGTCTGAATGCCTTCGCATAAGCTGCCAACTGCCTAGTCACCTCAAGTAGTACTATCTTGTCTGTCGGATATCTTGGCAACATATATGGAGGTGAAGGACACCCATGAACTCTAATATATGTAAACTTCTGGAATTGGATAAACCAAGCACCATACCTCTTTACAAGTTCTTGTGCCTCTTGAGATATCCGATTGTGAATCCCGCCTTGCAGTGTCCTGGTGATGTTCATCGTGAAAGTATCATTGACTAACTTGTAGTTACTTCCTGGTGGATGATGCAAATGAACATAAGAATCACAAACTCTGACTTCCCCTGGTCCTCTTCCGATCACTCCTCTGTGAGGTAGTCCTGCATATTCAAAACTCCTGATCAAGGCATATATGATGTATGAGCTCATGTGGAAGGACTTGGTAGCCTTCAGTCTTCTTAACTGCACGTCCAAGCAATGGCTAATAATTCTAGCCCAATGAATTGTTCCTTTCCCTTGAACTATCACTTGGATGAAGTAAAACATCCACTTCTCAAAATAGAAGGCTTGAGGGGCCCCTGTAACTCAATTGAGTAAGGTTATCAAATCTCTGTACTCCTCCTGGAAGTCGATCCTATGAGGTGTGTTGGGAATCTTGCTCAGGCGGGGACGACTTTTGAATAACCAATTCTTGTTGATGATGCTCAAGCAAGTGTCTGGATCATCTTCGTACATGGATCTAGCTCCTTCCAAGCTTTTGTAAATCATATCCTTATGTTCTGGTAGATGAAGAGCTTCACTGATAGCCTCCTCTGAAAGATAAGCCAAAGTGTTTCCTTCCTTGGACACGATCGATCTTGACTATGGGTCGTAATGGCGGGCACACTCGATCATCAGCTCATGGCACTGGACTGCTGGAGGGAAGCCGGCCGCCTTGATAATGCCACTTTCAATTATTCTCCTTGCGACAGGTGATGGCTTTCCAATATAAGGGACCTCTCGAAACTTCTTCACACTGAAGTTTCCCAAGTTGGTATCTCCAATGTTGCTCCACTTTGACACGATCTTGGTCTCCAATTCTTCATTCCTTTGATCTTCCTTCATGAGGGCTGGACGACTGTTGGATGCTCCCGCCTTTGGAGTCGCCATCTTGGTACCTACACAACATTTCATAATGAGTAATATATTTTGCAACGTAGAAATAAAGACTAGATTTAAGTTTTAAATTTAGGAAACTTCATGATAAATCTTTGAATTATCATTTCCTAAATACGACTATGCAATTGGAATTTCAAAATTCAAAATTTCAATATGAACAAGGGAGATCTCGCCATACCTCTTCTTGAAAACTAAATCTAAGAAATAATGCAAAATTAGGCAAGTTTGCTAGGCAAAATGCGGATCAAGGTTCTCCTTTCAACAAAATGGTCTTCTTCTAGACTTCGCAAGCATTAACTTTATCACCTCTAACCTCCAACGCCTTGAGGAAAATTCGCTCCACTTCTAGCCTCTAACAAAGTTCGCACTCCTTCTTAGACCAGATTTCGCACCTTTATTACTTCTTCAAAATCACACTTGAACAAATGCTTGAATGATGGATTAACATGCTTCAAAATACCTCTCTTATATAGGCGCTCATCATTGCAATTCCCATAGGCCGACTTGGTGAAAATAGGCCAAAAAATAAATAAAAATTAAATAAAAGAAGAGGCCGACTTTGCAAAAAAACATTAAAATAATACCCCAAGCACTCTCTTTTTTATTTAATTTAATAATAATTAATTTAAATGCCTTTGCAATTAAAAATTTTGATTTTTTAAAGGCTTAAATTAATTATTAAATGCCCATGCGTTCTTATTAAATGCCAATTTAATTAAAATATTTCAAAGTTTTAGCGAATTTAGCATTTAATGCAATTCGAAGGATATTGGCGCCTAAGCATGGGAAGAATAAGGGATATCAACAACGTCGCTCTGGTCCCTTGGAGAGGGACAGGAGCGCTCATGCATTTTTAACCTTGTATTTCTCGCTTTTCACGTTCAAAGTCTCTTCCTGGACGTCCAAAATAGCATTCTTGCTTGGCATTTTGAGTTTAATTCGTGCGACCTTTGGAAGGAGTGTGCTTTAAAGCACTTTCGCCCTGGTCCCTTGGAGAGGGACAGGAGCGATCTTACCTTTGTCTTTGGACTTCATTTTCCAAATCGCCAATTCATGATGTGAGGTAGGCAATGATCTTATCGCTCGTTCTATGCATGTTTTGCTTGCTTTCTTCAGACAAAATTGACCCTCTTAGGATTTTCGCCCTGGTCCTCCAGTGAAGGACAGGAGCGATTTTTACATTTGAGCCCAAGATTGTCGATTCTTGGAGTCAATTCCTTGTTCATCGTCCTTCGAAAGACATTTTTGACTTTGCATAACCTTGCCTTGATGTGGTTTTGGAAGGGAATGGTTGTTTTTATGAAAATCGCCTTGGTCCTTGAGTGAAGGACAAGAGCGCCTTTTAGTTCTTGGTACAAACCCTTGATCGTGTCATCTTTAAATCACTTACTAAATGTAGAATATCACTCCGCCTTCCATCTTGAGTCTTTGAAACGAACGTGGTACTCTAAAATTAGGCATACTTAAAGATTTCGCTCTGGTCCCTTGGTGAGGGACAGGAGCGCCTTAGCCAATTTCATCAAGTTTTTGTGGTCTTTGCAACTTTGTTCTTCCTTGAAGCATTCCAAATATCATCGCCATCTTGTGCCTTGGCCTGGATTCATCTAAATTTGGAGGGAAAGACTTGATGATGTGTTTTTCGCCCTGGTCCCTGGGAGAGGGACAGGAGCGCCTAGGCAATTTTGAGCTCACTTACGTTTTGCTATCTCTCCGAAATTATCTTCAATGGATTGATCACGCCTTCCTTCATTCATGTCAAACTTGAAACGCGCTTTACCTTGGCCAGAAAATTGTCTTGAGGGAAAATCGCTCTGGTCCCTTGAAGAGGGACAGGAGCTTCCTTTAAAAATCGCTCTGGTCCCTGGGTGAGGGACAGGAGCGCCTATTGCAACTTGGGTTGATTTTCTCCTTCATAAGCCACTCAAGTTATATTCAATGAATAAAACATACTTCTCTTGACCTCCTCAAATCACGAAATCACTTAAATCTTGTGTGGACAATGCAAGTTTGGAATTCAAGCTCCAGTCCTTCAGTGAGGGACAGGAGCGCCTTTTGTCCTCAAGGCCAAATCTTTACAATTTTCATCTCAAATTTCCTTTGCTGGGGAAGATACCATCATTATGCAAGCTATGAACAAAAGCCCAAATCCAAAAAATGTCCAAGAAGGTGTGTTTGAGGAAAATCGCTCTGGTCCCTTGGTGAGGGACAGGAGCGATTTGTCTTGCTAGGCCAAAAGTTCGACCTTTCATTGCTAACGACTAAGTCTGGATACTCCATTATGCTCACTTCATCCTTCATTGAGTCCTTAATGCTTCAGTTCAATCAACCAAGGCCAAAAATGATCTAAGAAAACCATTTCGCCTTGGTCCTTCAGTGAAGGACAGGAGCGAATTTACCTTAAACCTTAAAAACTTGTCATTTTTGAGTCTTCAAAATCTTCAAAATCTTCAATTTACGTCCAATTGTATCCCCTGGCGCTTCTGCACAAAACAATTAAAACAAGTCAATAACCAAGATGCACCAAATATCATTTTCGCCCTGGTCCCTGAGAGAGGGACAGGAGCGATTTTGCCCTTATAAGCCTAAATATCCAAAATTTAGGTCTTCAAATCACTTCACAAGGCATAATTAGGTCATCTCCAAGGCCAGGAATCGGTTACTAAGCCTTAAAAATTTGGTCAAATTTACCCAGACAAAATTGCACAATTCCATTCTCAAAAATGTTAACACTTAGACCTAACTTGAATTTGCTCTCAAAATCCTGACTGGACTCATCCTGAGACATACTCAACTTCCTGACAGACTCAGGCAATTTCAAGAATTTGCAATCTTCGGGAGGATGCTTAATAATCTTCAAAATTAGACTGGACTCGGCTTGAAAATATCCAAAAGAAACTCCTAAGGCTTAACCCTAGTCCAGACGACTCACCCACTTACTCAAAACCCTAAAAGCAGAGAGAAGAATAGGCAAAACAAAAGCAAAAAGAGGGGGTCCCTATTTGTATGGGGCGATGTGTGAAATGGTCACAACAGGATGGTAGTTACGGGTTCGACGATTGGCCCTCACACCCCCTCGGTACCTTTATATACCTTGGAAGGTAACTTGTACTAACACACATGATTATGAATGGAATAGCATTTCTTATGTTTTATCTGATAACTATGGCATTATTATTCTGCATTGAGTGTTCTATCTGTATGTTCTAAATTGTTCACCCAGAGGGTAAACAACTTGTAGTTATATCGATAAGGTAGACGATTGAATGAGAGATAAATGAAGTCTCTCATTCAATCATTTATCTTACCAAAGCTACTTAGTTTCAGCATTTGCATCGATCAACTCCTGTTTAAGAATGCCCTTCAACACCCTAGGGCATGGGATCAATCTGTCCTGAACATCTTGAAGGTTGTCTCATGCTTCTACCATGCTCGCAATTCAGGAGAGTAAAAAGGAGGTTTGTCCATATGTCAACATCAATTTGTCCACAAATGTGGCTGCTTCTTCTCTTGTGCCTACCATTCATTCTTTGGCCTCTCTTGCTATCACTTTTTCTTCTCCAAATTTTTCAATTGTTTCTTGCTAAGGATTCAAAAGTGGAGTTGCTACATCGCCTTGGTTAAGTGGGCTTGGTCAAGTGCTAAATATATCCCTTCAGCTGTTAAATTTTTTTCTTATATTCTCTTTTCTTTCCAATCTTCTTGTCTAATCTCGCCTTCATGGAAAGTACCGAATTGTCTAAGTCCTCAACCTCTTAACCCTCTATAGTTGGTCCGAAGGCAATAGTGGTGATTGCATACTCCTAAGGAGTAATATCTTCCTTTGCCTTGTTCACTTTTGGCACAGCAATTTGCACTAAACGGCAACCGGTTTCATCTCTCTGGATTGTGAAAACTTCTTGGTTGGCTTCTTGACTACCACCTTTCCTAATCTGGCCAAGAAATTGGTCGTGTCATCTTGCTCTTCTTGAATTTATACTAGTACTTTTACCATCACTCTTTCTCTTAACCAATCAGGAATCGTAGGCTGCTCAATGCCTTCCTCCTCCCGATTGCTCTCTTCACACGACATATCTTGAACTCCTCTAAGAACGGAAAACATTCCCTCTTGAAATTCCTCGTCCAAAAAAACCATCTCATTTTCTGATTCCAGTATCTCTGTGCTTGTAGGAGATGGGGGTTCTTCATCTTCCTGCTAGATTGACTCCACATTTCCCTCATAGATTGGAGAAGGAATCTTCATTTCAGCCAATGGCTCATCCTCAATAGTCAATACATTGTTCACATTCCTGGATGCTGCAGAATGGGATGGCTCTAATCTTTGCTTCTTTTGAACAGGTTGCTCAATAAAAACTTTCTTTCCCTTTGTCTTCGAAGAGCCTTCAACTGCTTCCTTCCTTTTCCTAGAGTTAATGCTTTCAATCGGTACAACACTTTTATACATTAGAAATGCATCATTTACCCGTTTGAAGTGGGCCTTCTTGCTCAGTTGCAACTACAAATAATAGTCATAGGACTTAAACTCACTCTCGTCATTGCCTACTATGCCTTTACAAATCAGTCATGTATATCTATAGGTTCTTGCCAGTAGGTAGACGATGTAGGAGCTCATGTAAAAAGTCTTCTTCCTTTCCAAATTTTTCAGCTGTTCATTCAGGTTGTCACTGATTATCCTAGACCAATTAAACATTCTGACTCTAGAGGTGATTTCGTCAATGAAATAATACATCCATGTTTCAAATGGCGCACCTTGAGGGCTGCCCATCACTCTATTCAGTAGTAAAATAATATCACCATAGTCCTCCTTGAAGTCAGTAGGAAGCAATTTCTTTGGTACTCTCTTGAGTGTGGGCCTTGGCTTCTCCAGCCACAACTTGTTGACATTTGCTGCGCAAAGCTCAAGTTGGTCTTCATATATTCTTTTGTTTCCTCCTTTGTTTTATACGAAGGTCAATTATAAATTGGTATCCCAAATGCTTCATGAATGGCTAACTCTCCGAGATGAGCCAATACTCTGCCATGTGACGCAATGATTTCTCTTTCTTGTGCATTGTAGTGTATGGCACATTCAATCATAAGTTCAACGCACTCCATAGCTGATCGAAATCCAGCTGCTTAGACAATGCCATTTCTCATCATCTAGCGAGCAAGAGGTGTTGGCAAAAGTCCATCTTTCCCATACATTCTCCTTTTGAAATCTTTGAAGTCCACGTGCCCGAGGTTGGCGTTTGTAACATTTTTCCATTTGGAATTAATTTTTGACTCCAGCGGCAATCCTTTACTAGCGAACTTCATCTAATTTTTTCTTGAAGGTTCACCTTTAGTGGTCATCAACCTACAATAAACAGACAAAATTTGACATTACTTTTTCAAGAAAATTTAAGATTCTAACTTTGATTTTTGGACCTTTTGCTCGAAAATTTCACTTTCAGCCTGTCAAAAAGCTAAATTTCTGTGAAAAATCAGACTGAAAATCGAAGAATTTGGCCTAACACTTAGAAAATTTGAACCTTCGAAATTATGCTTTTGACTGAAAATTTGCCTTCAATTCTGAAAATTTTGTCTTTAACTCAGAAAAATCACTTTATCTTTTGGAAATTATGTCCTTCAACTCAGAAATTTCGCTTTATTCGCTGTCCTCCACTTTAGAAAATTTACTTTATCTTCAAAAATTCTCCTTCAAAAACCTATCTTTTGTAAGTTCGTAACCTTGAGAGAGAAAACCTTTCACCATCGAACTTGAAAGAATGAATTGAAAATGACACGCTAAACTCGATATAGAATTGAAAATTTCGACCAATTTAGTAACTTCTCATTTTAATTCAGATTCTTCGAACCTAGTCATTTCCAAAATGGCCACTTAATCTTCATCCAAAATTTTGGAAGAAAGTTTTTGTTCTTGCCTTTGTAATGTCCCCTACTTGATCTATTTCAATATACTAAAATTGATTGATATTCTTCAATTGGTTATTAACAAGTTCTTATTTATTTTCCTCATTAGATGATTAATTTAGTTTTTAATATAGATATCAAACCCTGCTACTACTTCAGTTTTAAGGGAGAAGGGTCTATGTATGTTACCAAAGTGCTTAGAGACCAAATACAATAGGTTCCCTCAAAGTTCACAAATCCAAGCCCTTACCTATCTTGGGTCTATACCCTCAAGGCTTATGGGTCGCTGATCTCCACCCTATCTTGGGTCTTAACCTATTGCTTGGATTTAGACTGCCCCTCTTTGGAACATCTCATTCCCATCTTCTTAAATACTGGCAGTAATAACATGATTTAGACTATAAGTCTATAAGTATACTAATCTCTTATGTATTATGAATATATATAAAATTAAGTATGAATGCCATACATATTGCAGTCCATATTAATATTACTATTAATTCTGCATAAGAACATTAGCAGGTTTCATATATTAAGCATACATACTCAGCTCATCCCCATGCATACCACCAAGAACAAAGATGTTACTGCTTGTAACTTAATAACAAATCTGATCTTATCGATCCATGGTGATGTTATTGGATGCTTTAATTCCTTTCCTTTATATCTCTCAATGTGAGAGAGAGGTCACACCTCTTCATCATGTATACCCTTTGGCAAGAGACACACCCTTTCACCATTAGCACCTTTTGAAAGAGTGTAACTCTTCATTATTTCTGCCCTTTGAAAGGGACACAACCTCTCATAATCAGATCTGCACTTCTCATTTCCAAATTATTCCCCCTCTCAAATGAGGTTCCCTTCTCCCTTTTATATCTCATTGTTGAGGGAGTCACAACTTTTCCTTTCATGTCTTTTGACTTTTCATTAACTTAATTAATTTTTAATTAATCATATTTAATTATATTATTTTATATTTTAATTTAATTTATTATCATTTATTATTAAAATTTATTTCAAAGTGGGGACATTACAGCCTTAGGCACCACCTTAGCGAAAATATCTTTCCTTCAAATGAGTTGGCAAAGAATCTTCTAGATTCTTCTCTTGAATTCAAAAAAAATTCCAAGTGTTGGAAAATTGAGTTTTTCGAAAAAAATACCACGTGTAATTATTTTTTAAATAATTCTGAGTGTAGGATTGATTTTTTCAACCTCCAAACCTGGTTAACCCTTTGTCATGGCGGATTTACCCATGTATTGTGCCTTTTTCACATGTTCTTTGGCAGATTTGACAACGTTGTCATGTCATTTAACTTCTCCTTATGGCAAGCTTTGATTCATATGTTAGGCCAAATTACCTTGTCTTAGGTGGACTTCACCTTCTTCATGTCATGGGCGGATTTGGTACCTTGCTTGCATTTGTGTATGGCGGACTTGGAGTGTTCCTTGCCATCTTTTATGCTAGGGCGGAATTTGTCATTGCTTGGCTATGTTCATCTTCGCCTTGGCGGAGTTTGACTTTGTCTTGCCGTTGTTCTTATTGCTTTGGGTGGACTTCAAGACTTGCAAGCCATTCTCACATGTTCTTTGGCGAAGTTGGTGATTGTCATGCCAAATTTTCCCGAGTGTTGGACGGACTTCATGCTTACCTTGCATAGTTCTTGGGCAGAGTTTACATACCCTTTGCCATGTCAAATGAGGGCGGACTTTCGCAATGTCATGCCACTATGCACTTAGCAAGGCGGACTTGGTGGTTTGCTTGCCACTTTGTGGCAGACTTGGCACTTGTCTTGCATATTGTTTTTGCTTTTCTCCTTGGGCGGACTTCAACATTGACATGCCATTGTGCAAGGCAAACTTCATGACTTGCACACCATTGTGCATATGCTACGACGGACTTTGAGGTTGTCTTGCCATGTGCTAGGCGGAGTTTAGCTTTGGCATGTCATTCTTGGGTGGAGTTTGTGGTTACCTTGCCATGCTTGGGCAGACTTTTAGACTTACCTTGCAATGTCCCTTGCATCTTGACATGGAAGACTTCATGTTTGGTATGTCACTCTAGTCAATGGCAAGGCGGACTTTGCACTTCTTAAGCCATCTCCTCTTGCTTTCTCATTGGCGGACCTTGAGGTTGTCTTGCCATTGCATTCAAACCATGGCGGACTTTGACATTGACATGCCATTGTGCAAGGCGGACTTTATGTTTGGTATGTCATGACACTTTGAATTTCTTCCATTGCTATCTCCATTTGAACTTGTCCTTGGCATAGACACATAAGAGATTTTCTTTCTCAACCATTTATGCTTATCTGGAACATTTGGAACAAAACCTCACCTGGAGATTTTTCCTTGCTTTTTACACTTGGAGACACAAAATCTTTTATTTCGAAGATAGGAATGTTGTTGCCACAACTTGAGGGACCCAATCCTAGGTCAACTTTCAAAAAAGCTGGAAAAAGAAAAACTCTGGCCAAAAAAGTTGCTTCCCGAATTGATCCAAAAGTGCCAAAAATCAAAAAAACAAAAAAAGTAAAAAAGCAAAATCCCACAAAAATAGGAAGGTGTCAGAATTGACCCTAAGCAATTGCATTTTTCTTCCTTTGGGCCTTCTAAGGGTTTTGATGGGGTCTAGACACTGTTCCGAGCATGACTTCCCTATTTGACCTGGGATGACCCCTGAAAAACTTCTAACTCCAAACTCTCGAAAATAAAGACTTATGAAATTGCAAAACTAAGACAAAACCCTAAAAAGAAAACCACTGGGGGTCCCCATTTGCAATGGGGCAATGTAATATTCACACTAACTTTTTTTGTTTTTTCAGAGCAATATTGTAATGTCCCCTTCTCAGTGATGTGCATTCAGTGGTCCATTGGCCTATTCTGGAGACCTGTAGGCTAATTGGAAAGGAGAATTAGGGTTTCCAACTTTTGTGGAGTTCTGCACAAGCTTTCTAGGGTTTGTCAGGAGGGAATTCTTCAATTCTGCTTATGGTTTCCTTCTGGGTTTTCCATGAACTCCGGGGTGGCATAACATGCATTTGTTTCTTTGGTGAAGTCAGAACTTACTATTTTTAGTAAGTTAAGGTTTGGTTGTTTGGTTGATGCAGTTCTACTGAGCTTTCTAAGCTCTTTCTCTGGGTGCGAAGATTATGTTTTTCGGAGCAGTATTTCTTGACTTGCTATTTTTAGTAAGTGGTTGTGTTGAGCATTTCTATTTTTCGCAGTCTCGGACAGGGTTCTGACTCAACATAATTCAGTGGTCTTCATCGCACAGCTTCATCCTTGATTTTGGTATTAATCAGTATTGGAGCTATAAGTTATTTAATTAAATATTAATTCCTTATCCTAAGGTTTGATATTTAATTATTTTATTACTGATTAATCGTGTTTTGGGTGACTTAGGGAAAAGGATAAATATATGCTATTAATATCATTATTTCCCTTAATCAGGGGGCACTGAGAATGATTAAACATGTCATGTTCATATTGTTTTAATATTGCATGTTGTTCACCTAGCAAAAGTTCGAACTTTGCCTAGGGAGTTGGAAATAAGTGGACGCCATTTTGAAAGGACATGTTTAATTAAATTCAAATGTGTTGGGTGCATTGGAGGACATGTAATTTGGGTGAATTTGTGTGCATTTGCATTTGAATTTGGTGGAGGAAGAAGTTATAAATAAGAGCCTTGGGCTCTCTTTTTGGGGATCTTGAAAATTTGTAATGTTATGCTGCCGGTTTGGCGACAGAACTTGAGGCTTCGGAGTGCGTCTCCCTAGTGCTACCCGGTTTCGTACTTGAAATACAGTACCTAGTTGTGCATTGTATTCTCCTACATTCTCAAAGTTTACCATAGACATTTTTGGTGTTGAAGTGATTCTGGAGACTCGCTGGTTTTGCTTGTGGCTGAAGCATATTTTCGATCACACCTCTCTGCTGAAGCGACTGACGATTATGGGTATCAACTCTATCTTCCTTCCCAGCACTGGCGATAAACTTTGTAAGTTTATAGCACGTTTGTTTGAGTTTTGAATTTATTATGCCAAATCGAAATTCTTAGGCTAGGCGTGGGTTTTCTATGTTGCATTGGGATGCGAACAAAAAAAAAAAAAAAAGTTTGTTTGGGGTGTGGTTTTGATTGGTTGTCATTGCTTATGATGTACGGTGGGTTTGGGACTGGTTTGAGTTGATTTGGATGTAAAATGAGGGAGTTATGAGTATTTTGGTATTTCTATAGGCTGCTGGTTTGTACTTTCAACCTGTAGATTGGTTGTAACAGAAATTTATATCCTTATTGTAGAAATCTTCATTACTCTCCTTCTTTCATCTCTATCAATGTAAGGTTAGGTAGTAGTACTACTAACCAGTTCTATCTTTGTAACTCTCATCCCACCGAATAAGTGGAAGAGGCTGGCTTGCCGCCTGGTATTCATCAAATTTGTAATTTTCAGCCCTCCCACTGAATAAGTGGTCGAGTGATAAGTTAATGCAATTGTCCTCCCGCTGAAATATGCGGTTGAGTGATGTCTTGATATAATGTCCTCCCGCTGAAATATGCGATAGAGTGATTGAATCTCAGTTTCTTGTCATTTTTCCCTTGGTCGGTTTACCGCCAAGAGTTTGGTTTCTATCCTGCTGGATAAGCAGAAGGGGCTAGTTTGCCACCCAGGCATTGTAATTTCAGTTGATTGTTGTTGCTAACGATCCCCGGAACACCGTATGCTCTCACCTTCCCAGCTTGGGCTCTCGATGAACAAAAGGTGGAAGGGTTCCCTTTCAGCAGTTTGGATTATTTCTCTAACCTTAATGGGTTGTGGTGATTGCTTGTATTTCTTATTGTTAAAAAATCAAAAAAAAAATTACTGGGATATTACAAATATCACAATTATCAACCACTCATTAGGGTTAGAATAATGAAAACCATACAACTAGAAGGAACCCTACACTTTCTGATCACCGAGAGCCCAGACTGGGAGGGTGAGAGCATACGTTAGCAGGGGATCGTTAAAGATAAACTGTTGAAGTGTTGAAATACAATAACGGGCGGCAAGCCAGCCCCTTCCGTTTATCCAGCGGGAAAGCAAGGAACTTGGCGGTAAACCAGCCAAAAGAACAACACTGCAAACACAAATCACTCTACCGCAATATTTCAGCGAGAGGACTGAATTACAAAACTACTCAACTCAACCGCTTATGCAGCGCGAGGATCATTACAACCAATATCACTCAACCGCTTATGCAGCGGGAGGACTGAATTACAAATTATCAGATATAGGCGGCAAGCCAGCCTCTTCCACTTTTCAGCGGGATATGAAGATTACAATCCAGAACGGTTAGTAGTACCACTACTTAACCTTACAATAGAGAGGAAAGTGAGAGTCGAAGTTTATTGCTGAACACAAGAGACAATAATCATCAAACTAATTCAACACAAAAACAACAGGCTGGAAATGCATAACCAGCAACCATAAACTCACTAAATTGCTCATATCTCACTCAAATCTCCTTCAATTCACTCCAAATCACTCCCAAACCAACACTAGACAAGCAGCAAATAAGAACAATCCAAAATAGAGCTACCAAACACTTCAAAACACCCTGCACGCATCCCAATGCACTCACCAAAACCCACGCCTAGCTAAGATATTTCAATTTGCAATATAAAATTCAAAACTCAAAATATGGTGCTGCAAACTTACAAGATGTATCGCCAACAGAAAAAAGAAGGTTTGAGCCGGTACCCGGAATGATCAGTCACTCCGACAAGGAGGTATGATAGAAAACTTGCTTCGGCCACAGGGAAACTAGCAACTCCAAAAATCACTCCACACTTCAAAAATACTAAAATATGCACTGAAAATGTCATAGAATACACCACACAGCTAGGTACTATATCTCAAGTACGAAACTGGAAACACTAGGGAGTCGCACTCCGAAGCTTCAAAGTTCATACGCCAATCTGACAACATAACAATGCAATTTTTCAAGATCCCAAAATGAGAGCCCAAGGCTCATATTTATAACTCCAAGCTCCCCCAAATTCAAATGCAAATGGTGCCCAAACTCAACTCAAACTCCCTTCATTTCATTTGAAGTCTCCTCCCAACATGGCGCCCACTTCCCCTCTTTCTAGGCAAAGTTCGAACTTTGCCTTTTGTGGCGTTTTTTTGCAACATCAAAATTATAAAACAAGAGATATTTTATCCTCCCAAATTGCCACCAAATAATACGCCATTTGACTTAGGAAAATAACACATGGATATCAAATAATTATTTTTCCCTAAGTCATCCTCAATACATTTAATCAGTAAATACAAATATTTAAATATTAAACCTTAGACAAGGAAATAATATTTAATTAAATCACTTCTGACTCCCATATTGATCATCAACAAAACCAGGATGAAGCGGAGTAAAGAAGACCATAGAACTACTGCGGGATCAAGACCCTGTCCACTGCCAAAAATAGAAATGCTCCATACTGTCACTTCTAAAAATAGTAAGTCACAAATTACTACTTCGAAAAAACATGATCTTTGCACCCAGTGACAGAGCATGGAAAGCTCAGTAAGGCAGCATCATCCAAACAGCCAACCCCTAGCTTACAAAAAATAGTAAGTTCTCGCTTCACCAACATTTGAAACCCTAATTCTTCATTCCACATAGCCTACGGATCTCTGGAATAGGCCAATGGACCACTGAAAGCACATCATTGAGAAGGGGAAATTACAGGCAATGTGTGAAATAGGTCACAACAGAACCATAATCTAGATGACAGCTCTCTATTTCGGTTCTCCTTGGCTGTTGTAGGATCCACTCGTTATTCTCCTAACCATTGACTTATGTTCATATACTCCAAGTCGCCTTATATGGTATTGATATATGATGGAATTAGAATCTCTTCTGAATATCGTTATCTGTTGGTCTCACTCTTCTTCCTTCCATTATTATTCGTATATTCTGATTTCTTTGTTCCAATTTTGTCTCTTTAGAGACTTCACAAAATTCAGACGCTTGGTTGGTCTGATGTAAAGGATGGGGACATCACAGATTTCATGTGTATAATGTGTGTTACTAAAGGAATGAACTAAGAAAGATAATTATCAATATCATGTTGTACCATACCTTGGATTATTGATGGTGCTTCTTCACCTAGACTAATGGATGGGGAGGAAAGGAACATCCTCATTGTGGGTTCAAACCCTTTCCCATTCAGCAACAAGAGCATAGGATCTTGGAGGGTTAGCTTGCAAAATAAACTTGGAGTTCTTCATATGCTTTTTAGACCACTTATATATATGTGGTTGGTCTCCCAATCAATTATATTCTTATCATGGATGAGGGTTGTAGTTTTGACCCCTTGTATATCTTGGTTATGAAATGAAGATAACATTGTTGAGCATTAGACATATACTTGTGAGACTTTCAAATTATTACAGTGTGCTTCCTTGTTGCAGTACTCAAGTGGGAGTTATATATATACTGTGTGGATTCTTATTGGTCCATTCGATATCACTTGCATATCATTGTAATATTGTATCATGGAAATTAATGAAAGTTGTTAGGATGTTAACTACTACCATTTTGTTAGCATTGAGATGTTCATCTTAAGTTAATGCATAAGAAATTCTATGGTTGTAAATTTGAGGTTGTTACATCTTGGCATTTTATTCTCAAAGACCCCAACTTTGGAGAATTGAGCAGCAAATTATCTTTCTACCCTAGGACAAAAACCCTATGGCAAAGATTGATTTCAAGAATGAAAACCCTCCTAGAAAATTTGTGAGTGGATGATTCACAAAGGTATTAAATGTTAATAAAAATTTAGCGGTTGATGTTGATGAGTAAAATATCATTTCCTGTTTCTGAGATTTTGTTTCATCTTGCAGCTAAGGTTGAAATGGGAAAGAAATATTGTTTGCTAAGAAAATTCTTATCCATTCATTGATATTAAGGACTAGCTACAGCCAACCATACCATTGCAGACCCCTCGCCACCACATTTATAGGGTTACTTCGGCATTGTATCTTGTTTCTATCAGTAAGGAAGGAAGCATCTTGGTGCTGAATAGAAAACAGTTGCAGTTTGAGATGATTTTAGACCCCTCAAACCCTAGCTGAGTATTCAATTGATGATTTGGAGGCATTCTAAGGAGGACGTGCTGATCTGGAGGAGAGACGCAGTAGGCCAAAGGCAGCATTTGTTTGTCTTTTGGTGAGTAGTACTTACTTTTAGTAGCAGCAATAATCCAGCCAAGAATTTCAGCATTCTATGAGTCATTGTGAAGGCATGTGCTGGCATAGAGAGGTTCATACAGGCTGCTACAGTAGACATAATGACTGATTACAATTGCCAGAATAAAAATCAGAGCTGAGCCATGTTAGCAGAGCTGTACTGTGATTGTTGATCAAATATTGTGTATCTGTTTCTATTTCAAATATCATTATTAATCAAGGGTTTAAACCAGAGTTACAAGACTCTGCAAGTCTAGGCAAGACAAACAGAGTTCATAGGCGGGTCACCCTTGCCGAGCCCCACGGCCTCTGGACTCAGCCTCGGCCGAGTTTTGGCAGACTCGCCAAGTCTGTCAAACTCTGCAGACTCACCGAGTCCCGTGGGTCGAACTCTGCCGCCTAGTTAAAAAAAAATATGTCAAAAAAAAATGAAATGTCATAGTTTTAAATGAAATAAAAGGGTAATATGTTCTTCCACACCCTAAAAAGTCATTTTTGTTGTTTGCAAGCACAAGGAGGAGAGAAAAAGAGAGTTTTGAGCAAAAAATAGAAGCATTGAAGAGCAGACCAGCAGATAGATTGAAGAGGAGATAAGGATTGTTGATTGTTTGTGCAAGTTTGTAGCTTGCATTCAAGCATCTGAAGGTGTTAAAGAAGGATTTGGAAGAGGTTTTCAAGCAAATTTATAGAGGTAAGTGTTATCACAAAAGATCGCACCCTTGCTGAGCTATCAACTCAGCAACCTTATGAAACATGGAAACAACCCCGAAGTGTGGGACCTTGCGCAAGGGGGTTGAATCTCCGGAAAAGGCCGGCTTCCTTCTCTATCTAGGTGCAGGTGTTGAACCAACTCAACACTTCAAAACTAACTCCTAAACCTATCCTAACAATCTGCAATGGAAAAGGGAAGAGAGAAATTGCTTGAAACAAAGGGAGGTGATGCACCAAGAAGAGATTGTTCCTCTCCCTACTGAAATGACACAAGGAATTAACTGAAACACCCTGAAAATGCACAAATTTCAATTGCATAAGTGGCCCAAAAGCATGTGTGGAGGTTAGAATTTGCTAAGTGTCAAGAGGGGAGAATGATTCCCACAAGTCACACTCAGAAAACAAGTTAACACAGCACATATGGAGAGAAAAGCCACAAGACATGCACCTATGATGAAGGTAAGAAAGCATACACAACATGCATAAGTTGAAATAAGGCAAGAATGGTGATCTTCAATTAATTCAAGGCCAAAAGCCAATCTTACAATTGCAGAAACGCAAAAGATTACAAGTTTTCAAGAGAAGAGAAGAGCATAAGAAAGCTCAAGGCAGCAGGGAGGGAACCCTTTACAATGAGGCTAAATAGCCTTTTTATAGCAAAATGGGTTACAATGGTGATCATGACCCCTGCATGTCAGTCTGGAAGTGCAGGGAAGTGCATGCACTTGGCTTGTACATGCAACCAACCTAGCCATACCTACAAAGGCAATTCTGAGGAAAGTGGATTGATTGACCTTCCAAAGTCAAACATGACAGTCATGACACAAGTCACCAAGCATGGCCCCGTACCTCCCTTGATGGAAATCCTGCCAAAAACATTAAATGTACCCCTGTGGCTCCACAAAAAAAAGTGCAGAAGTCACCAAAATTGTCGGAGCATTTAAAGCCTTGAGTGTCGATCAGGCCATCCAAAAGTGTTGCCAGCCAGAATCAAGTTTGGAAGACTTCGGAGACTTGGGTCACCGTAGTTGGGGAACTTCAGGGATCTGGGTCACCGTAGTTGGGGAACTTCGGGGTTCCGGAGTTCCGAGGTTGAAGAACAAGGAACTTGGGAACCTGGGGTTCCGGAGTTCCGGGGTTCAAGAACAAGGAACTTAGGAACCTGGGGGTTTTGGAGTTCCGGGGTAGAAGACTTAAAAACTTCAGAGACTTGGGTTACCGAAGTTGGGGAACTTCGGAGACCTGGGTCACCGTAGTTGGGGAACTTCGAGGACCTGGGTCACTGTAGTTGGGGAACTTCAGGAACCTGGGTCATCGTAGTTGGGGAACTTCGAAGACCTGGGTCACCGTAGTTGGGAACTTCAGGGTTCCGGGTCACCGTAGTTGGGGAACTTCAGGGTTCCGGAGTTCTGGGGTTGAAGAACAAGGAACTTGGGAACCTCGGGGTTCCGGAGTTCCGGGGTTGAAGAACTAGAGACCAAGGAAGGGAACTTCGGAACCTCAGGGTTCCGGAGTTCTGGGAAAGAGAGAGGAAGAGAAGGCTTGGGAAAGGAACTTCCAACAAGACAACACTTCATACTTTATGATTCCATCGTCTTCTCTTGGATCAAATTGGGGCAGCACTGGTCCATGGAACATATCTATGATCAGTTCTCACTGATGGACCAAGGGTGTCATAAAATGACAACAGTTTTGGCAACCTCTACGGGATGCTTGCCTGCTAAGCATATAGATCAATAGCCTATGTAATCCATTGGGCGCAGAGTCACAACTACAAGAAAAAGAAAACTCTCTCCTATATAACCTGCAAAGGATCAAAAGAGCCATTTTGAAGGGGAACAGCCTGTGCTTGTGCACTTCTTGGAAAACAAGAAACCTAACTAATATTTACATTGTTACAATAAGAGGCAACTGATGCTTTTGCCTCTGTCAAAGAGGAACCTTTTGAAGGAGTTGATCCCCTTCATACCATTGTCACATTCACCATCTAGCTGCAATGTTTGAAATCTCTTGTATGCATGCATTAGATTACACATACTACTCATGTGGTGAAAGAACACTTCACCATTTACCTTGCCACCATAGGGAAGCCATAGAAAATAGCCACCTGAGGCATCTGGGGATACATGAAGCATACACATAGTAGCAAGGGGGGAGTTTTTTAGGAGTTGGCTAGCATCAAAAGAACTACTCCTTGCAAAAGAGAAGGCATCTCTATTATACAAGGGGGCATCATTTTTTCCACAATAGCCGACCTCCTCTTGGCGTGAGTTGAAACCAAAAGAAAAGGCCTCGAACTCACATGGTGATGAACAGTATACCATATCTCTGTCTTGGCCTGCACAAGGGGGCTCTTCAGACACATAAAATTGGAAACTTTGAAGCTCGGGTATACTATCAAGTTGAGCAACCAAAAGAGCGTCGGCATAACCAACATGTTATTGCTCAACGTCATCAAACTTGGCATGTTGGTCCCAAGTGAAACATTCAAGCTCAGGCACATCATCCCTAATGCCAAAAGAAACATCTTCACCTTGAATGAAGACCTCATACTCAACATCATCACTTTCAGGAACAAGGGAGAACCAACATACATCATAATCACATGTGTTGATATCCAACTCATCAGCACATATCTCAGGTTTATGAGACACCTCACAAGAAGATCTAAAATATTCAGATCGTCTCTTTGTTTTTGTTTCCTCCTCTAGGCAACAGAAAGCAACAACCTCAGGTTCATGGCACGATCCATCCGCCATGCAATCTGTAGTAAAAACATTACCCCTTGTGCCCTCCTCAAGACTAGCATGTTGCTCCAGAACTACCACCGGGGGAGGTGTAGACATATCCTTCTCCTCGTGATCAATAAAGAAAGGAAGATTGTCAAATGAGAGAACAGTGTCTTCCTCTTTACCTTCACACTCCTCATGTTCAATGACCTGTTGATGCAACTAATTGTTCTCAATATCCTCTTGCAACATTGCTGATTCCTCTTCTTTTAGGGCATATGAAGGCTCACCAATGGCTGATTGAACCCCTTCGTCATGATGATGGGAACCATCAGTCCTCCATACAACAGGTCCGCCCTTAAAAAGATAGATAGCATCAGGAAAGGACCTAGGTGGTGGAGTGTTTTGCAAGAGGCACTGAGGAGAAGGCTCTTGTATAACAACAGCTGGAGCTCCCTTGAAACTTGGAATTTTAAAACTAGGGGAGTTAGCTGAAGGCTTGGGAGGTCTCCTCTGCTTGAAGCTTGGGATTTCAAACTTAGGAACCCTAGGGGCAGAAAGCTCCTCCTATATAAGCCGCATCTCTATGGCTGCTAGTTGCTCAATTTCTTTCTTCCTAGCAGAGGCAAGCTGCCTTGCAAGGAACTCCCTATGTTGTCTTTGGGCTCCCATCTGTTGTTGCTGAAGATGAGCCTGATAAGCAAGTTGATCCTGTTGTAAATCCCACTCCTGTTGTCTCTTCAACTCTTCCAGCTGCTTGGTGAAATCAAACGACACACTTTTGATTTCTGCAATTTGCCTTTTTTTGTCATCTTGGGTCTGGTTGGACTACCAAGAAGGTTGAGCAGGGGTGGGTGGGTGGCAAGCATTAGGAAAGTACCCACCTGCTGCTGAAGTGAAGTTGTTTGGGTTGAAACTAGGAGCAGTCCTAGTTTGGTCATGTTTGTAAGGAGGGGAAAAATGGTTGGCATTCTCATAGAATGGGGGTGAATAGAAGTTACACCCATGATATGAACTCATTTTAAAGCATTTGAAAGAGATGGAGCTTGTTTAACAAAATGCTTAAAGAGAGTAGACAGGCCGTCTCAACCAGAGACTAATAACATACCACAAATCCACCAAATGATTGCAAAGTCGCCAAGAGCTTGAAAGATGTTGCCTCCAAAGGCTTGATGAACTGAAGAACACACTGAATCTTCAGTTGGCTTGGGCTTAGGACTGCATGACTTCGGAAACTCAGGGTTCCGAAGTTGAGGACTTAGGCACTTCAACACCTGGGGGTTTCAGGGTTCCAGACTTGCGAACTTCGGAACCTAGGGTTCCGGACCTCTGTAGTAGCGAACTTCAGAACCTGGGGGTTCCGAACTTCCAGAGTTGTGAGAGATGCGATGACTTGGGAACCTGGGGGGTCTGGGGTCCCAGAGTTGTGAACTTTGAGCGAACAAGAATTGGTCCTTGAGCAGAGTCGCCAAGTGCTTGAAGATGTCTTCCTCTAAAGGCTGAGATGCCAAGAACAGCACTGAATCCTTAGCATGTGAATTGAATGAGGTCCCACTAGGCGTGCTAAAAACTGTTATCGCAAAAGCTCACACCCTTGCTGAGCTATCAACTCAACAACCTTGTGAAACATGGAAACAACCCCGAAGTGTGGGACCTTGCGCAAGGGGGTTGAATCTCCGGAGAAGACCGATTTTCTTACCTTCATCATAGGTGCATGTCTTGTGGCTTTTCTCTCCATATGTGCTGTGTTAACTTGTTTTCTGAGTGTGACTTGTGGGAATTATTCTCCCCTCTTGACACTTAGCAAATTCTAACCTCCATACATGCTTTTGGGCCACTTATGCAATTGAAGTTTGTGCATTTCCAGGGTGTTTCAGTTAATTCCTTGTGTCATTTCAGTAGGGAGAGGAAAAATCTCTTCTTGGTGCATCACCTCCCTTTCTTTCAAGCAATTTCTCTCCTCTTTTCTTCTGCAGATTGTTAGGATAGGTTTAGGAGTTAGTTTTGAAGTGTTGAGTTGGTTCAACACCTACACCTAGATAGAGAAGGAAGTCGGCCTTCTCCGGAGATTCAACCCCCTTGCGCAAGGTCCCACACTTCGGGGTTGTTTCCATGTTTTACAAGGTTGTTGAGTTGATAGCTCAGCAAGGGTGCAAGCTTTTGTGATAACAATAAGTACCATTTTTTTGTTATTTTTTTTATTTTCTTACTTTCATATTTCCATTTTTTGTACATTTGTTTTATTTTTGGTTTATTTTATATTGATGGAAAAATATGAAAGTTGAAACCCTAGTTTTGTTTTTTCTTTCTATTTTTTTTAGGTTTTAATTTATTTAGAATAGGAGACATTATGCTGATTTTTTCCATTTATAATATATTGCAGCATAATGTCTCAACCTAGTGGAAGTGGTGCCTCAAAGGCAACCTCAGTTAGAAAGGATAAGGCTTGGAAACATGGCATCCCCGGTTCAAAAAAAGGAGAAGTAATATGTATTCATTGCAAAACAAAATAGAATGGGAGAGGTATTAACTGGCTGAAATATCGCATTGCACAAATAAAATGCCATGATGCAAAACCATGCAAAAAAGCACCCCCTGAGGCTATTCGTGAACTGCAAGCTCAATTAGAGGAGTTTGAAGAGAGAAGAGAATTGAAAAGGAAGCAAATGGAAGAAATGGCAGCCACTGGTGGAGAGGCTTCTTCAAATCCTCGACCTCCATTCCCTGGATCTAGAAGTAGTGGTAGCACAAGTGTGAGCATTGGGCCTCGCATTCGTAAAAATAAATCCACATTAGACTCACTTATTGTTCCACGCACAACTCCGGGTGCCCAACCATCGCTTGAGAGCATGGGTTGGAATAAGGAGAGGCATGATGCTACGAAAATGGCAATTGGAGACTTTTGGTTCTACAACAACATTCCATTTCACACAGTGAGGTATTCATTAGTATTTTGATTTCTATGTCTTAATTTTTTTGCTTTTAAGAAATTGAGAATTTAAGAGTATGTCACATTCATTATTTTAATTTTTAAAGTTACAAGTAAAACTTAATAGTTATTAGTTAATACTTATTCCGTTTATTTAATTTGTTTTAGGTCTCCATACTGACAAATTATGGTAGATGCCATTACTGGTTGTGGCCAAGGGTTCAAAGCCCCTAATGATGAAGAGATAGAAGGCCCTATCTTGAATCAAAAGGTGGCTGATGTTAAAACCAAAATTGTCGAGCAGCGTGAGATATGCAAGAAGGGTTGCACCATCATGACTGATGGTTGGACCGACAAAAAAAGTAGAACACTATTAAATTTTCTTGTCTCCTCATCAGGTAATTGTACTTTGTAGTTTGTAGTTTGTATTTTGTAAAGTATATTTATTATTGGTTTAGTGACTAAGTTTTTTAATTTTTATTTTACTAAATCTTTTTTTTTCCTTCTTAGGTAGCACGGTGTTCTTGAAGTCAATTGATGCTTTAGGGAATGTAAAAAATGTTGAGTATCTTTGTCGATTGTTGGAGGAAGTGTTGGAGGATGTGTGTGAGGAGAATGTGGTGCAAATGGTGACTGATAATGCAGCAAATTATGTTGCTGCAGGTAAACTTCTTATAGAGAGGCACCCCACCTTGTTTTGGACCCCTTGTGTTGCTCATTGCATTGATCTCTATTGGAGGATCTTGGTAAAATTCCATGGATTAAAACATGTGTAGAGATTGGAAGGAATATTTGTAAATACATATATAATCATGCCTGGGTCCTCAACCTTATGAGAAATTTCACAAATAAGAAAGAGTTGTCTCGTCCAGGAATTACCCGATTTGCAACAAATTTTATCACGTTGCAATCCTTGCTTCAGTCCAAGGCTGGATTGAAACGCATGTTTGTAAGTGAAGAGTAGACGGCATCATCATATGCAAAGACCACTACAGGGATTGAGACGGCTGATCAGGTTTTTGAAGAGCATAGTTTTTGGCAACCGGCCAAGGAGATTGTGCGGATAATTATCTATTATACTTTTCATTTATGTTCTCATTTCCATTTCATTTCCTTATTTTAATTCACACTTGTTTATGTAAACCTTAAAACTTAAAGCTTAATGTTGCAACTTTCAACTTGTGATCACAGTTCATAGAACCTCTTGTTGTTCTCCTACGAGTTGTTGATGGAAAGAAGCCTGCAATGGGTTACATTTATCAGAGCATGGATAGGGTGAAGGAGGCCATTAGAGCCATTTATTCAGGAAATTAGGGAATATGGGAGGTCATTGATCGACAATGGCACAATCTACTTCACAAGCCTATACATGCAGCTGCCTACTACCTTAATCCGGCATTCCAGTTTCACCCGGATTTCAAGGCCGGTACGAGATGTTGAGTGGGTTCTACGAAGTTGTAAAGCGAATGTCACCTGATTCATCAGTTGGAGCACACATAATCCATGAGGTAGAGATGTTTAAGAATGCACAAGGAGACTTCTTCTCACGAGACACATGCAAGCAAAACCGGACACAAATGATGCTAGGTAAAAATCTAATCAAGGCATAGTTTAAAATTTAAATCTTAAACTTTTCTATCTATGATTCTATTACCATTATTATAAACTGAAAGTTATAGAATGGAAATGATTTTTATTATTTTTTTGTTTCAGATGCTTGGTGGGAGATGTTTGGTAATAAGGTGCCAAATCTACAAAAGATTGTAGTTCGTATCTTGAGCCAGCCATGTAGTGCTTCAGGATGTGAGCGCAATTGGAGCATGTTCGAACATATTCACTCCAAAAAGTGCAATAGGTTGGCAGTACAAAAGTTGAATGATCTTGTATTTGTTCATTACAACCTTCGCCTCCATCACAAACAGATCTTGGGCACTGACACATCTATCACTTTAGAGGAGGTTGATCCACAGGGAGAGTGGAACACTGAGCTTGATGATCCTATCTTCAGTGATGAAGACTTAGAGTGGGTCGATCAGGTGGATGGAGAGGCAGAGGCAGTGGCGATGGCAGAGGAGAAGGCTAGAGCACAAGGAGACCCATCGGAGGACCTTGAGTATGATGTGGATGAGGATATGGATGTCACTGAACCTAAGCCTCAGACACAGGCAGAGATCATGGCTACAGAACATTCTAGGACCTATCATAGGTACACATGAAGGACAGTTGCAGGGTTGACTAATATTGGCGCCTCTGGGCCTTAGACTTCTAGGCTCTAGCTTTTATGTTGAACTTGATATATGTTTTGAACTTTTGATGACATGGATTTCATATTCCATGAATTTTGTAGGCATTTGACACTATCTAAATTTCTAATGCGTTATTTAGTTTAGCTTATTTCCTTAAGCGCAAGCCTAAAATTTGCATTTATACTTATGGATCAATGTAAACTTGTGTATGTGCTTCTATTTGGTGTGATTATTGTGTCTTTAATGTTTATTTATTAAAAAATGCATGAAAGAAGTTTAAAATTGTTAAAAATCTTTGAATTTCTTGGGTTTTTCAATTTGTCAAGTCTCAGTCGAGTCTGGGCGCCGAGTCCGAGTCCGAGTCCGAGTCAAAAATCAGCTTGCCGAGTCCAAGCCGAGTCCGAGGCGAGTCCGAGCCTTGTAACTATGGTTTAAACAACACTACAATCTCCCATATTGACATTAGATTTGTTTCCGGTTTAGTCAACTTGTGTGGATTTTATTTCTCGAAAATTAGAAGTTAATGGAATCAGTGACGCATATCTGAATTCATGTTATTTGGCTTATTTGTTGTGATACTGAAATTGGTAATGCAAATTTAAACTGAGATTTTCGTGTTATTCCAAATTGTCATTCTATCAAACATTGTCAAAACACAAAAAAAAATTACAACACTGTCCTGCAGTTCAAAATAACCAAAAATTAACATAAACACATTCTGTTCTCCTGATAAATGCAAATATTATTGATGATTCTTGTTGACGGGAATAATCATTATGTTATGTTGTTATATTATGTTTATGTTGTCGTCAGTAATAATGAGTTACGGCGGTCAGTTAGTTAGCCAACAGGTAGGTAGTTGGAGTCGCGACGGTTGTGTCGTGCCCCTTCGGGTATTATATATTGTGTACCTTTTCTTCGAAGCAGGATCATGTTAGTCATGTCAGATGTAATGTTATAAGCACTTGATGTACATGAACTGTTGAATTAATACAGAGGGTGGTTATTTAATATATTTCCATTATGTTTTGTGCATTTACTTTCTGCATTTAACCGTTTACCCGAGAGGGCAAACATTTGGCGCCACTGCCTAGACGTACTCGGGAACGGAAGACACGGATGGTGCACAGACACAATGGGCCTACCGTTGGTGAGGCGGAGGCAGAAATCCCACCAAGTGCCGTGTGGACAGCGCTGGACGTTAGCCCAGCAGTAAACCGGTTGATGAACCACCTCCCCCGGTTGCTTGCACAGGCATCGCTGGCACAACAGGCCCGCCTGGAGGAGATTGCCCAGGAAGAGCAACGACAACAAATCCTGCAACGCTACGAAGAGAACAGCCGACGGGAAACGGAACAAGATGGCGCCAGGCCAGGAGAAATTGAACCTTGTAATAATCTCGACACACTGCTGATATAAATTGTGGCCGAAAGGCAAAACAAAAATAAAAATAATAAAAGTTTTTTTGTGTACATGGCGTGTGTTTGCTGTGTATGGAAGTGACTTATGCCCAATAGACTAAATAAGGACAAAAATAAAAAGATACAGAGTGACGAATGGGAAGTGGCACAAACCGCGTTGAATCTCAGACAGCAGATAGAACGAAGCCGTAGGCTAAGGCAGCTTGCCGAAGGACAACCGGCCGAGGGGTTGCCCGAAGGGAACCCAGGAGGTGTCACGGAGGTTGCGGAGGCAGAGATAGACGGAGAGAACTACACTATCTACACTATTGTAGGGATGCCAGAAGGAGTCACGGAGGGTGCCGAAGGAGAACTCTACAGTTCGCCAGAATACCACCGTAGGGTAAGAAGCCGCGAAGAGTTGGTGGAACAAACAAGGCGAAGTCTAAACCTGATCGACGCTACCAGAGACTTGCTAAAGAATTTGTCCATTTCAGAGGACAACCGGAGGGAGACAACCAACCGGAGGGAGACACCGGAAGGTGACGGTACGACCGAAGGTGCCGAGGGAGCACAAGGGTACCGTACGGGAGGCAATTTGTTTGGTTCGGTGTCAGCAACTTTTTCCGGAGGACCCACGAGTGGAGGTTCAGTTGCAGGAGGCGGAGGATCGCCAAGTACAAGCACACAAGGAACTAGAGGAGCGAGACCCAGCGGTGGGATGGCGAGTAAACAAAAATTGCGAAAGTTCACAGGGGAGGGCAAGGAAGACCCCTTACGGCACTGCCGTACATGTGAAACCATTTGGTCCGCCAACGGAGTAACAGACCAGGATGACTGGGTACAACAGTTCCCAGCCACGTTACGAGGAGTTGCCATAGATTGGTACTCTGATGTGGACAAGCAAAAAGTGGTCACATGGGCCAATCTACAGAAGGAATTCACGAGGGAGTTTCAGTTGCTCCGTGATGACAATGAAATTGTAACGGAGATATACAGTACCAAACAAGGTACCAGGGAGACAGTACAGGCATACAGTCGGAGGCTGAAAGAACTCTTGGGTAAAATGGAAAGCCAACCCGCAGATGGATTGAAGAAACGATGGTTCGTTGAAGGGTTGAAATCCTCCCTACGAAGGAAGATGAAAATTGTACCCCCGACGTCATATGACAACGCTTATAATAGGGCGATGGACCTGGAGAGCGAACACAAAACATCAAAGAAGAAGAAAAGTAATAAATCCTCATCCGAGGACAATGACTCTTCACAGGAAAGCAGCAGCGACGACGAGGCTGGCAAACGGGTGCAAGCGCTCCAAAAAGACACGGAGCGAATGAGAAAGGAATTCAAAATAATGAGAAGCACTGGTCGGAACGAAGGGGACATATGGTGCACTGAGTGCAAAGAGGAAGGGCACACAAAGGGTACTTGCCAAAAGAAGGCATTCTGTGAGATTGCCAAGTGATGGGACACTCCACCAAGGAGTGCCCGTACAACATGAAAACCCGAGGTATGCAAATGAACCAGGACCCCGCGAGGGGCGCTGCCCCTCGACCCTCAGTTTATTTTGAGCTACAGAAGACCACGGGAAGTGTTGTGGTTGTCCGTATTGTGAGAAAGAAGCCTGCAGCTAAGCATTGGCAGGGAAGCCATAAGCCGTAGAGGGAGACGGATTTGGAGGTTGGGAACAAACAAAGTTTGAGGGAAGAGCATTGCAGGTCCACGCAGTTGTATGACACCAGGGAGTTATTCAGTTCAGTTTTTAGGCTTTGGGGAGTGTGATGGAGGATTTGAGGTGTCTCCTAGCATTTGTGCCAGCGGATTGTGGCCACCTCCAAGCATGACTGGTACGCTTTGAGGAACTCAGAGTATGTCTCGGCTGGACGTGAGGTTGCCTTGGTGGATGCACAGAGAGCTCAGGAGGAGCTGACCACCAAGTTGGGGGCAATAGTCGCGTGAGACTTAGTTCAACGTACCCAGGAGTTGGATGTCAGGAGAGCAGCACGGGTGGCTATCGAGTACAAATTGGCTAGGGAGACAGTATCATTTGAGTAGTAGTTGGTGGAAGCTGAGACTAAAAAATGTGTTTTGCAAACAAGTTTGGGTTAGGCACAGGAGGACTGTGATGGCAAAGGATACAATATTGGTGAAATCCGCACTTGAGCATCGGCTGGTAGCAGAAAAGGGTTTTCAGGCGAGGACGCAGCAAGTGTATAAGATCCGGGCCCACCTGGCGTCAGTAGTTTCTACCGTTCATCTCTATTTTGTATTAAGTCGTCGGAGTCGACTTCTTTTCTTGGGGGGGATGATGTTGACGGGAATAATCATTATGTTATGTTGTTATATTATGTTTATGTTGTCATCAGTAATAATGAGTTACGGCGGTCAGTTAGTTAGCCAACAGGTAGGTAGTTGGAGTCGCGACGGTTGTGTCGTGCCCCTTCGGGTATTATATATTGTGTACCTTTTCTTCGAAGTAGGATCATGTTAGTCGTGTCAGATGTAATGTTATAAGCACTTGATGTACATGGACTGTTGAATTAATACAAAGGCTGGTTATTTAATATATTTCCATTATGTTCTGTGCATTTACTTTCTGCATTTAACCATTTATCCGAGAGGGCAAACAATTCTCCTATTTTGTAAAGAAGAAAATTTTGTCTCGTGAATTTTGTTAGCCTCAAAGCATAAGTATTAAACATATTACTTTTCACAGGTTCTCATCATTCATGCTATTGGAAAGATACAAATGCATACACATCATGTTAAGGACATATTATAACTAGTAAGATCTTATAGGACAAATAACTTGATTCTATAAATACTGAAGTGAAAAATATTTTATTCAAACATCTGCAATTATGAACAACTTACAGGATTAAACATTTCCTCCCCAAACCCTAACTCTTCAAGAATAGAATGAACCAATCCTGATAAATAATGTAGAATAACAGATCCAAAGCCAACCTGTAATAGCATTAAATAAATTTGATTAGAAAAAATCAAATAAGATAAGCTGACTAGCAGGTGCAACGGAAAAACCTCAAACATTGATGGATACTTACAATTGAACCATATAAAACAATGTATGCCGTGCTTTTCCGCCCTGTTGGAAGCAGCTTCATAACCTAACATCAGATAAGATTCCTATTGAGGACTACCGTATGAGAATTAAAATAAATAGCTTGGATCAAACAAATTACCTTTGTTGACATGGCATTTCCATAGACCATGAGATTTATTTGAGAGTGCTTATGGTAATTAACTGTATAGAAGTTTATTTTGTGTCAATGTTTCAGGTCAAACTTTGTGATCCATCATCAGGATGAGGAAAATATGTGATAAGCGTGTGATTCGAAAAGTTGATGCAAAATAAACTTCTACACAGTTATGAAAGCACTCTCAAATTAAGTTCCTACATTCTAATCAAACTTGGTCATCATGAATATTTTGCAAAATTTCAGCTTTGGAATATACCAATAAAGTTTGCATTACCTTCCAAAATTATTTGTATTATTGGCAGATCAGAACTCAAAGTGCATTAAGATTCAAGCACTTCAAACAACAGAAGCAATCATTGTTAATGATGAGATTGTTAAACATCATATTGTGCAAAAAATTGCTATTTTACTGATTAAATTGATATGAAAGATTTTTCTTTAATCCTTGATATACAATATTTATCCTTTCCTAATCTATGCATTATAAAAAAGAGTACATTCAATTAAAAATGAGAAAGTCGGTCAGCTATCACAATCTTTCTCCTTTGTCTTTCTATTATTTACAAGAGAAGTTATCTTTTTCTCAAAAAAGACGTGAACAACTTTCTGGAGGAGGAAATTCTACTGAGAACTTTTCAATATTCAGTGATTAGGCATTACAAGGGTAATGTCCGTGAAGAAATGGGAAGTGAATTAGCCATTTGCCAAAGGGAAGCATTTCTAGTGAAGAAAGCTAGAGTGCATTAGGAAGAATTTAACCTTTCAATGAGATTTTGGGGTCATTCGATATCTTTGTGGTCTCCTTGCAGTTTCTCAGTGTATAAGCCATCAAATATGGTCAATTGATATGGCTGCTGGTTTACAAGATGCATGGACAGAGCAGAGAAAGATAGTTAAGCGAAGATAGAAATAAAAATGATTTAGTAATAGTCTAAGCCATGGCCAAGTTATAAAGCCATGGCCAGGGTATAAAGCAAGTTTGGAGTGCACAGAGTGTATTAAGGGCAAGGAAACCAAATTTGCAGTGCTGTGGTTACACATCACGTCAGAGTTTCTATCCTTAATTTTGTAATCTTGATAGAAATGCCTCTTCTTTTGCAAGTCTTGCCACTTCAGTGAGAAAAGGCATATAATCAACCCTCAGGATATCAACATCCTTGACATGTATATCATCATAGGCAGTAAAATCCATCATAAAGTGACATTCTGTTTCTATGACCCTCACATAAAAGGCAGATAAGTTCTTTCCTACAAATGTTTAATTCATCTACAGGTTGCACACCTGACCTGATAAGATCTTGACCTCAACTGGACTTTAAGCATCCTTTCCTTCCAATTGATTCTGCCCCAAATAATCCTTTTGGTAGAGCTCATATATGGGGTTGCATAAATTGAGGTATTACTGTCATTCTCATTCAATTTTCTTTGTCCATATAGTTATCCTAAACTTTGCTCTTTGTAACTCTTTGACTTCTTGATTACTATTTGAGAGTTTGTGTAAGCTATTGTCCTACTGACTTATAAAATTGTTTTGTTCCATCCTTCTTTTTCTTCCAGCTCTTGTCCTATCACCATTCTGGGGCATTGGTCAATCCATGGAAGCGGATATCTTTAAAATATTGTGATATTTATTTTCTCAGCAGGGTTCCTGACTATGACCAAAACTTTCACCAATACATTGTGATATCATCACCAATAATATTTTAAATAATTTTTTCTCTATATAAGCCTCCAACCTGCTATTTTTTATCATTCTTCTATAAAACGTTTATAAACATGCTATACACCCTGAACAATGTAACTAGTTGTAAATATTTCCATCTTCCATTATTGAATAGCAGTAAAGTCTATCTAAAAAGGGGCTACAACAATTCTTGCCATTTTTATTTCAAAAATGAATTTAGTTATCTACAGTTGTGAATACAATTGGTGTAATTGACTTTGAAAACCTGGTGAATAGAGAACGCAGTTATTTTTATTGTGATTAATGGTTATGACTGCTGCCTTTTATAACAGAAAACGCTGCTATTATTATTTATAACTCATGGACATATTCATTACTAGACAAGACTGTCAAATCATTATGCTATCCAGTTGCTCCACTGCCAACTTGCTCTTCATCAAGCAACTCCTGCCTCACCACACCAACCAATCTTTGGCCTTCACCTTTTGGGGTTTCTTCCAAGCTCCACTTCATCTGCCTACTCCTTTGTGTCACACTTGACAGCATCAACTGCAACATGACTTCTTCATATAACACTTCAAGAATTCTCCTCCCTTCCTTAGTAAGTCCTCTCTTGGAGAAATTTTTATGCCACATCTTCATTGCAACATTTGGCACCATCATCACAATTGGTGTATTCTCTATCTTCATTATCTTCTTTGCACCTATCTTCTTTAGGCCTATTTTGAGGGCTCCTATCTTCCAAGTTTTCTGCAAATCCTTTGCGCAATGACTCTTGTAGGATCATCCTCGCTTCCAAATCTTCTTTCCACACTCCCACCCAGCCAACCATTGTGGCCATGCTCCTTAACAATCAAACTCTATCCACGCCTAGAGGATCATCTATCAATCACTCATTCCTTTTTCTCCTTTACTTATTGTGGTATCACCCTTTCTCTTCTGAACAAGTATCGGATGTCACTTTTCCACTACAACTCTCCACACCTCTATACCTCCTAAGGTCTCCTATGCCTATTGGACATATTTTGTGCACTATTATTCCAATTTAACTAGCATTTACTAATGCAACCTCTTTTGTGGCACCACATCCTTTGCTATGACACTTCCAAAAACTACAGCCTCCTCTCTTGCTTTCTCAAGATCTCCCTTGTGATCGCCATCACTAAAAAATCTTCCTTGTACTCTTCCTTTGGATTCTTCAAAGGATTCAATAATTGTTACTTGCCATCTTTGACAAGAATATAGATGTTAGCTTGACCATCATGCAATGCCTCTCTATAAAACTGCCTAAACCTCCCTAAGTGTTCACGGCAAACATCCATGGCCATGATGTTGCACACCACCTCATCCTTGTATGCATCAATGTTAAAACTCACCTTGCACTGCTCCACCACAATGCAATGTCCTTTTTGCAACCAAGGCAGATTTTACGGACTGCACTAATCCATTGACTTTAGCACCAATTTCTCTACCATCTCAACAGACAATTTTTTTAATGTGAGCATTGTCTACTATTACCATGCAAGATTCATCCCCAGACTTGCAAACTACGTGGAATAGACTCCAGTACTACACCAGCTCTCTATCTTCCTTAAGTGGCTTCACCAACACTCATCTCATCATGAGCATCTCACCGTCCTCAAATTTTGTCCACTTCTATAATCCTATTGATTCATCAGCAGCATGTTCAAATTGTTAAATTTTGAACCAGAAAGATAAAAAAACTCAGAAATCAGAATCAAGAATTCTTACAAGAACACAAAGACACAAAACTTATCCTGGGAAAACCCTCCACCTGAGGGTGAAAAACCCAGCCACACTAAAAATATCTTTATTATCAAAACAAGTCTGATACAAAGCTGATACACTTAGTAAGATATGATTGTTATCAATTTAACAATCAACCAAATGAGTCAAAAATGACTTCTACAATGCGTACCACATATATCCTCCTTTACAACATACATATATCTTGCACATCGATCATTCATACAAAGGTTATATAGAAAGGATCAAGCAATACACGGAAGCTACTGAACAATACCTCCTTCGAACTTGGTCACTACTGAATACCTCCTTCGAACTTAATCACCAAAATACATAACATAGATAGAATGCCTGAACTCGATCACAGTCAGAACATAGAGATATATAAAATGAATCAAAGAATTATAACTCTCCACGGAGTGAAGATGAAAGACCACACTCAAGGGAAAGACGACAGTGACATGACTGACATCAAGAGAAGAGGACAACGGATGGAATCCAGATCGGACAATAACGGCAGCCAACGCACAATACTTCCACGAAGAGATGTGAGCAACATATACATATGCGGTGATGGATATTAAAAAAACAGAATTATCACAAACATCAGCAATACGAATCTCACAGATATTGTATGAAATGATGTCTCACGACACACATTAACACAAATTTTGTTCACTCCTATCAATCCTACTGACTCATCAGCAGCAGCAACATGTGTGCCAAATTTTGTACACTGCTATCAATCCTACTGACTCATCAACAGCAACATGTGTGCCAGTCTCCTTCCTCTTGCTGCCAACAATCTTCATTTAATGGCATTTAATGGCTCAATGAGCTTGTTATCGCCACTAGAAACAGATTTTGCGGGACCATCTTCCACAAGATTTGGTTCCTCATTGGCTCTTTCTTGAACTTGAACTATTAAATGTTGATAGTTGACTTGAGAAGGTTTCTTCTCTTTCCTACTTGACTGTGTTGAGAATTCTTAGCACTTGATCAACCTCTTCCTCCATTGGTACCACATTTTCCTCTAGCATTCTTCAATTTCCTTCTACCCAGCATCTCTTTGTCTTTCAATGGTACCAATATGCATCCCTCCATGTTGTGGAAGGTTGCAATACTCATCTTGTACCGTCCCCATTTTCCAAATGAATCATTTTACGAAGACCGTTAGCCTATTCTATTCCTATAGGCTAAATCGGGTATTTTAAGAGAAAAATTAATTTTAAATAATCCTAAGCTTCTCGGAATTATTTGTATTTTATTAATTAAAAGCTGAACATTGATTATTTTGATAAAGTGACATTTTAAAACAATGGAAAATTACAAAATGGGTCACTTTATGAGTGGAAAAATGAAATAAAAGAAAATTAAATTAAATAATTCTCTCAAAGATGGATATAAAAGGGGTTGGCAGCCAATAAGCAATTTCATTCTTAACTTGTTATTTTCTTGGATAGCTTTAGGAGCTTGTGCTTTCAATTCAGCAAACCATAGGACAAATACCCTTGGGTTCTTCTTGGTTGATTGGACGAAAACCCATTTCAATCAACCTAGGTGGATTCACACAAGATTCACAAGTGCAGTTAATCAGAGAAAGGAATTATTTGCAATTGTCAGCATTAGCTATTACATGTAGAAATTAATTGACATTTCTAGGCAAATGATTAATTTGTGTGTAGTGTGTGCAAGTCATGCAAATACATAAATTACCAATGTATGGGTGTGTTGTCACGTCTTCACACATCACCCCATTGCAAATGGGGACCCCCACTTTTTGCTTTTTTAGAGTAGAGGTTTTGCCTAGTTTCCTAGTGTTTGCCTAGTGACGTCTAGGGTTTTTGAAGTTATAGGATCACGTTGCTAACGTTGATATTTTAATGATCCTAAATTTTGCCTGAGTGTTGACCTTTTGAGCGTTAACGTGTTTTTAAACACGCACATCAGTGATTTTAAAGCGCCAAAGTATTCTCAGACCTTTTAGAGTTGTTTTCTCGCTCCTAAGGTATTATTTAAGTTGATATCGCACTTTATCCCAATATTTTCTTAGCGTTTCGCTCAATATTTTGGAAAATTTGCCTAAGTCCAGTCTAAATTTGAAGTTTCTAGGTGATTTTGAGTGGTTAAAATGTCAAATTCCTAAGGGAAATCCATATTCCAGGGGTTAGAAGGTCAAATTCCATACTAGAGGTGATTTTCCCCTCATATTCCAGACTACCCACCCTTTTCCCCCACTCAAAATCCACACTACACATGGGTTTCCCCTGAAATCCGTACTGGCTATTATTTTCCACCACTGTTTATCCATACCTGGATCGATTTTCCCCTAGAAGTGCTAAACTTTGGCTAAGTGTCAGGATTTTTCCAAACTGCCATCGATTTCCACTAGGAGTGCGGACAACGTTAAGGATGATTCCATGCCTAGGTCGATTTTCCACCAAGATGTTTTGTGACAAGTTAATGCGGATTTTTGTGCAGACTCTCAGTCCATGCCCAAGTTGATTTTCCACTGAGAGCATTTTGATGAGTTTTGAGTCTAGATTTTCATCCAGACTGAGGTCGAATTTCCACCAGGGAGTATTTTTTGCAAGTGAAGTGAGTTTGGAGTGTGGATTTTCAATCCAGACTGCCATCGATTTTCCCCTCGAGAGTTTTGTGTGCATTTTTGATGAATTTGAGCATGGATTTTTATCCAAGCTAAGGTCGATTTTCCCTTGTGGGGAAATTTTTGACACTTAAATGATTTTTAAAGGGATTTTTCAATCCCAACCCAAGTCGATTTTCCCCTGGAGGCTCAATTTGGACTTAAATCGAAATATTTAATAAGTGAGCCCCGTTTAATTGTTTTTAAATGGTGATCCTAACTAATTGCTTTCCAAAAGATAAAAATTACAATAGACCCCTCAAGTATTTATAGAAGAGGAGCCTTGAGAAAAAGGTGGGAGGATCCTAACTAACTTGAGAGATTCTCTCAACCACCAAGACTTATTCAATAACTAACTAAGACTTATTCCAACTACAGTCCTAATTGAACACAACTTGTAGTTGTTTTACATGTAATACAAAAGTGCAAGTAATGAGTTAACTTGCATTTTACAAAAAGACTTTTACATGTAACTTGTCAAAAGAAAAACTACAACTAAAGATTACAAATGTGGAAAAATACAACTAAGTGTTGAAAAACACTTAAGTTGTAGCACGTGAAGACACGAATCCTTCAAACTTTTGGATGATCATTTGTAATTCATCGGGATCCGGTTCATGGGTGTTCTTGGCAACAACCATGGTCTTCACAATAGTATCATGACATCGAAGGAGCGCAGAGCTGTTTTTCTCTAGGATGGACTGGATTTCATGCAAAAAGATTTGGTGTTTCATCAACATTTGAATTGAAGTGGCCGAGAATTGTTCGCTCCTCCATTCATTATGAATCCTCATCTGTAAATCAGCAAGAACTTCTTCTTCTGGAATCAACTCTCCATCCTGACTTACTATGTTGCAAGAGGCCTTTTCACAATGAGAGACTATCTTGGAAAACTTCACCCCGTAATCTCATTGTATCACCAATCTCCTCAATGAGGGATTTAAGAACAAGGGCCTTATTTTCCAGAAGCTCTTCAAATTCCAAGTACATGACCCTGGAAGAGATGATGGCATGCTCCTATAGAACACTCAATTGTTGTTGGGGCATGGTACGCCAGATTGTCAAACTATCTTCAACACTTTCCAGATTTTTTGTGAAAGTATCGGAAGTCTGATCCAGTTTCTCTTCAACGGTTTCCAACTTAGACATCATCTGAAAAATGTCTTTCATCACTTGTGCGCATAGATCATGAAGCTGATCAACCCACGAATCCAATGCTTGTACCTTCTGAGCAGCCCTTTCCACTCCACGAATTGATTCTTGGGAACCGGAAGAACCTATGGAGTTACTCCCTTCAACAGCAGGTTTTGTGATTTTATGAACAGCTGTCATAAGTTGTCGGTTTTCCTCTTCTAGCTTATCTTTCTTTGCTAGAAGTTCATCACACCGTTGTACCAGTGAAGCTACAGAAAACTGAGCATCATGTTTAATCACCTCATGCGTTTGCTTACCCAATTCTATCCTTGTAACTTTGTAATCAGCAGCTGACATTTCTTCAAATGGCTTATCTACAATGGGTTCAACAATTTCAGCTACCTTCATCTTGTTACTGTCAACAGTTACTCTGGAGATAGTCTTGGCCTTTTTAGCAACGTTGGATCTAGATTGTTTTAGTTGCTGATAATCAAAGGCATTAGGTGAGATTTTTTGCTTCTTCCTTTTTGGAGTAAGAGAACTAAGCCATGGAGGTAAAGCTATCAACTCTCCTTCAGTAGCATTTGTAGGCAAAGGAGAAGCAGTTTCTGTTTGAATAATCGTGGTCATCTTGTGAGGAATATTTGTTTGGATGGCGACCACGGTTTGCTCAGTAACTAATGGGCATGAAGATTGCATCATGAATTCTTCAAAACCAAAAGTGGAGGTATCAATTTCTGACAGCTGGATACAAGCAGGAGTATCTTCAGGAACTTCCTACACATTCTCTTGTTGATGATCAAGAGGTGGCTCGTATGCCGAAATAGGAATGGCATTCTGAGGAGATTCATCCACAAGCAAGTCAGGAGGAGAAAGGGGCGTCTCAATGGAAACTGGGGTAATAATCTCATGAGGCGAGTCCGATGCTGGAGACTTGAGAGCATCATCAGATTGCTGCCCTTCTTCTGGATTGACCAGATCGATCACCTAGACATGAAACCATGACTTTTCCTTCCCACGAACTGTCGCTTCCTTAGGAGGAAGCACTACTATCCGACTAACTCACAATTTGATCCTTGTACCCGAAGATGATGCACCTTCATTGTTGTCGACCTGAATCTCAGACTTACATCCAAGAGGTCCCATAGAATCATCTTCTTTTCCAATCTTGATTTTTATGAGTCTAACAGCATTACTTTTCAGCCAAGCATTGGTGTTAGCCAAGCATTGGTGTTAGCCAAGATTGGCTGAAATCTCTCAAGAATGGATATGCACTCCTTATGCGACCATTGGATTAAAGGAAGTGGAGCTTCCTCAACCCTTCGTGAAATATATTCAGGATCAAGTACGTGCCCATCGTCAATCATCCCTTGTCGAATATCCACCAAATTCAAATCAACAACTTGCTCAACAATGAGCCTGCAGTAATCCATCTTCAAAACCTCGACCTCTATACAGAGATCTACCCAGATATCCTCAATGCGATGCACGTGCACGAAGGATTTTTTGATCTTCTCCTTCATACCCCGATAATCAAAATCAGCTCTGGACTTAAACCTTTTGAGCTTAATTTCCTGCATTTCAGTCTCCATGGCCTTGGCTTTAACGGATGTGACAAGAGAATACTAGCCAATTTTTAATGGGTTTGTTGTAGAGATCCCCATTCCAACCTTATGTCTAGCAAACTGATGAGTGTGGACAGCCACGATTTGTCTTCCCAACTCCATAAGAATGATCTTATCAATTGGGTATCTAGGAAGCATGTATGGCTGCCCACTATAGCATCCGATTCTCATATAGGTGAAGGTTGGGAACTGTAGAAACAAGCATCCATACTCACTCACCCTTTCCCATGTCTCATCTGATATCCTTTTGTTCTTCAGAGTTCTCTCAAACTGACACATGAAGTAACCGAAGAATGCATCTTGGACTCTTCTAAAATGCAATTTGTTGGGTCTCAAAGGCAACTGATCATAATATTCCCATACCGGTATAAGCGAGCAATCACCCTTGGTAGAAAGACCTGGAAAATGTCAAAGCGATGCTGCCAAGTACACCAAATATGAGTTCATGTAGAAAGTCATGGTGGAAGAGACTGCTGAAAGTTGTTCACACAAAGCATCGCTGATGACTACTCCCCATGATATATGATGGGACTGCCTTATGAACATGATGAACTGGTACATCCAGGGCTCAAAAACATTAGAATGTTCAAGGCCCATTATCCTCCTAAGGAGGGTTATGATGTCTCGTATTTCCCATTTGAAGTCACAGCGGTACAACTTTGCCCACCTCGAGAAGGCGGCTCGTGGCTCATGGATCCACCTATTGATATGTCGTTTACAGTCTTTTTCCCTTTTCACATAATACCCAGTTGCACTCTCTTTGGAGATTTCCATGTAAACAGGTGCGGGAGGTATTCTGAAGGCCTTCTCAATTGTGTCTGCATCAAGGCGGATTATTGCTTCACCATCATCATTTTTAATGATTCTTGTCTCCTTGTCAAAGTGATGGGCGCAAGCGAGAACAAATTCAGGTTCTAAGACAGCCACCGAGAAAGAAGATGCGTGATGGATATGGCTGTCCAACAGCCACTGCATATTGCTATCTTGTGGATCCTCAACCCTCTTGACAAATTCTGAAATATCCACATGCCCTATTTTTGTATCTCTTATGTGATCCAAGGGAGAGGAAACTTGGGAAGGCACAACTTCGTTTTGGTACTTGTCATATTTGTACTTCATCTTTTTTGAAATTGGTGATGACGGCAAATATGACATTGATGAACAACCTGGAATACTGTGATGAAGGCTTAAAAGTGTTAAGGCAACATCATATTCAGCTGCAACTAACATTTTTCCTTCTTCTAATGGGAAAAACTTCGACTCTTGAACTTCACGACTTTGTGAGAGAAAGAGGGGAAATAAATGGAAATGGGGGAATCTTGACTTTGACCAATTTCGGATCTTGGGGAAATTTTTGCAAGTATACAAGTTGGAAAGGGCATACATGCAATCAGATTTTTAAAACCCGAATGCAAGTACACTTGTAAATTTGCAAATGGAGAAATGGATGGAAAATGAGAATTAGACTTGTGGAAAATGACGAAAATGGAAAGTACGGATATGGGTGACATGAATGGATAAAAATGGGAAAATTCGAGAATGTCATTTTCATGAAAATGGGAAGAACTTTTCAACATGGATAAGAGATTGTTGATTCGTGGCATCCTTGAAGGAGAAAAACGTGGTTTTGGTAAAAACGTGTTTGCATTTTTGACACCAAGAAACCAACAATAAATCGAACTCCTAAAACCCTAGAATGGCGTGAAAGATGTTTGCAAATGCACAAGAATAGGGAAGAATCCCAAACGCCTCTCCTTCGTAAAAAATCTCCACAAAAATTTGCTTGAAATCTTCAACAAAAACGTTTCTCCTTGCTGGTCGGGTTTTTTGAAGGAAATAGCAAGTTTGAGTTTGCATGTATTGTTGAAAATCGGATTTTTTGGAGGAAATAACAAGTTCGAATGCACTTTATCTCATTCCTAGGCAAAATCGGGTTTTTTGGGCAACATGAAAAGTTTTAAAATTGCACTTTTTCATCAATAAGGCAAAAATCGGGTTTTTAAAATGCAATTACAAGTTTAAAATCCTCAAAAATACACTTTATAGGCAAAATCAGGTTTTTGGGGGAGAATAGCAAGTTTTAAATGTCACTTTTCTCATTCCTAGGCAAAATCGGGTTTTGGAGAGAAATGTGCAAGTTTAAAATCACTTGTAAAGGGAAAATAAAATCCCTACAAGTTATAATTCACTTGCACACATGTAATAGGGGTTTAAAATTCCTATTACAAGCAAAAACCATTAAAGTAGGGGTTTTAGAAAAGAATTACAAGTTTACTTGTAACTTAACCAAAAAATCCCTATTTTAACTGAAAAAGCCAAAAAGCATCAAGGGGGAAATAAAAAGCAAATTACAAGTTTTTATTTTTCAATAAAGTGCACTTGTAATTAGCCAAAAATTTCCCTACAAAGGCCAAAACAATGGAAATCATTAAAACTTGCAGTTCAAGGAAAATTCTCCAGCTGCAGTCAGGGAGGAAAAACCCGAAATTGAAAGAAAGACATAGCAAACGAATCCAGAATGCGACGAAATTCGAAACGTAGTTCGAGGATGGACTGAGGATTAAGCCAGTCCAAGGATTAGTCGAAATTCTGCCTCGGGAAGCATGCCATAGAGTAAAATTTTCATTTTTTCACAATAAATTTATGTAATGGTCCTTCATTTTTTAAAACAAAAATGAGGACAACAAGTTAGTAGTTCAAGAATAGTTCAATAGCAGATAGTAGCTAGAGTAAAGTAGGAGAAGGCAGAAATTGTTGCCAAATGTTGTAAATAAGCTTCCTTTTCACTAAAGTTATGGTGGAATGTGTTGTTTCTTTACAAAGTGCATGGTTTTTTGTTGAATCTTCATGTTAGATGATGATAATTAGATTGGATGGAAGAATTTGTTGAATGCATTTATGTGGAATCCATTTAGTCCATACCACTAGCCTCTTGTTGATTGTAAGTGTGCCTTGCGTGGTCAATTGGCATTGAATGAGCTTAACTTCAATTGTTATACGTCCATTGTTTATGCATTAACTTGAATGGTAATCAATGTTTGATGGTAATGATTTGAACATCTTTGAATTATACCTTGGAAGATTGCACTGAGCTTGTGTCAAATCGTTCAATTTGATGGTGAGACCTTGTCCAGTAGGATTCCATCTAATCATTCTTGCATTCTAAGTCCTAGGATAGAATTCCTCAACCCTTTTCTTTCGCCCTCTTTTTTAACTCAAGTTAGTTTAGGAAAGAGAGCATCACAAGATTGCAACATCAGATGATCAAGTTCTAGCAATTCAAGCATTCGTATACAATGTAAGTCCCCTTGTGATTCCACCATAGTCACATCAACCAACAGAGCTTATCCACACATCGTGACCCGACACTCAAGAACCTTGGAGTTATCTCAAGTGATCCTTATGCAAATCTTCAGCATTTGACTAACTTTGTTCAAGAGAGGATAAGATACTTTTGGGTATTTTATTTTGTGTTAGACTATGCATAAAAAACACATCAATAGATAGGAGGTGGTGGAGGTATTAATACCTCAAGAAATGTACTCGGGGATGGGATCCCCCGCTATGACCCCACTGGTTCAAGCTCCAATCAAAAGTAGTTACCAACCGAAAAAAAAACAATATTCAAGAAAACCCACAACTAGATATATTTCAAATTTGTTCATATAACTAAAGTTACAATATATCATGAAAATAAGAGCAACCCTAATCATAAATTTACATTACAATGCCATTTCAAATTTGTTCATAAAACTAAAGTTACAATATATCATGAAAATAAGAGCAACCCAAATCATAAATTTACATTACAATGCCATTACAAACATATCCAGAAAATTTGATTGACTTTGAAACTCAACTACACTAGAAACCAACTCCAGCAAGCTCTCCAAAATGGATGCCACAACCAAAAACTGAATTGGAGATCACAAATTAAACACAAATATGTTTTTCAACTATAGGCACAACCAAAGCAGCAATAAACACCTCCAAAAACCCTAGCGCCAACAGTAAAGGAAGACTCGCACCTCCCTAGACAAGTATGACCAGCAAAGAGCGTACAATCTACCCTTGATACAGCTGTTGTATCATCAAATCTTCTCCAAATAATCATTTCTACTTCTACTTCGAATTCTTTATGAAGCAAACTGATAATATTAACTCCACAATGAAACCCAGCTATGATCTTCAAATGAAATCACCATTTATCTTCCAGATTGAATCTTTCACCAACATAGAAGATGTTCCTTGTAAGGGTTTTCGTCCCACAAAGCCACACAATGAACAAGTTCAACCAGCAAGAGAAATCTCCAAAATATCAATTCCAAGCATCACAAAATGAGCTCCCAAACTTCACTTTAATAGGCTCTCCAAAACCCATGCCCTAGCAAAGGAGTCTTTTTTTAATTTAATTTTAAATCCTTAAGTCCCCCAAAAGTGGTGCTCATCCCAATAAGACCCCCTTTATCAAATATTTGCACTATTATTCGGGCACCCATATAGTCCTCAAATATATTAAAATAACGATAAAGTTAAATGTTTAATTTAAGTTTATAACTTATCATTATTAAAATTAATAGCACTAGACTACATCAAATATCAATATAACTACACCCAGCGACAAAACTAAAAATAGTAATACTGACAACCAGCTTAGTCAGTGCCCAAGCTGACTTACAAAAAATAGTAAGCATGAGAAAACTATCCAAAACCACTCCAAAAAAGGGTGTTATGCAAATCTCAACCGTCTAAGGTCATAAGAACACCTGTCACTACCAAACTATTGGATCAAACTATCATCATGAGTCCCCTAACCCTAACTTATTAGCCTACAGGAACCCATTGAATAGGCTAATAGTCCACCATGTTGATGTGCTCAGGAAGGGAACATTACATGCTCTTGCATCAATAAATCCCTTGTATATAAGCTTTATATTTTAGTGTGATTCAATTCTTTAGTTGTTTATTTTCATTCATGCAAACACCTATACTTGCAGCACATAAGTTGTAATGTCCCCATTTTAAGCAATATTGATTTGTGAACAATTAGCCAGTTTTCGAGTTATGTCAAAGGTGAATTAGTGTGCTGGGGAGAACTTCCAACTTCTTGGAGTGCTCAAGGTTGGTTAAACAATGACTTTGGTTCTAGCAATGAGCTTAATTGGCCTTGGTAAGCCTTGTGACACTTTCAGAATTGATTTCCAGCCTTTTGGGAGCTCTCCAAACTTCTTGGGGTAGCAAGCTATTTTTAGTAAGCCACCCAATTGCTTTTGATTATCATCTCAAGTATTCAGCATCATGTTGGTATGATCAGAATTTGATTTCTATGTCATTTCAGTGCTTTCTGCAACTCAAGTAAATTATTGAGTAGTTAATTAATTTATCACTTAAGTTGTCTAATATTGAAATATTAGAAAGGACAACTTGATGTAATAGCTTGTTAAAAGGTGTTAAGTTATTTTACAAGATGGACGCCTATGCCATGGGAGGCCTTTTTGCACATTAAAATATTATTTACTTTTCAAAAAGATCATTTTGAAGAATAATGGAACTATTATTTCAAAATAATGAATATTTTCCTCCAAAAAGCTATTAAAGGAGGATGTGGGCTCCTTTGTGAGGCTAGATTAGAAAATTTTGTTTGTTTTTGCTATTGGAAGAACCTGAATTATTCCAAAGCTTCTTGAGGACAAAAAACCCTCTCAGAGTTGTTGGTTTTGAGGACGAAAACCACCCTAGCTAGCTAGAGTGGTTTCAAACAAAAATCACCATTGTGCTACAAATTAAAGCTTTAGTTTTAGGTTGCAATTTTAGATGTTTTTGATGTATTTTGAAGTTTTTGATTTTGATATCATTTGTGGTGACATTGTTGAAGTTTATTTGAGGACAAGCTTAACAGAATTTTACTTACTGGTTGTAACATTCTGTCCAGGCAGGCCATAAAATTCCTCATGCTAGGCTATACAATCTTTGGTTGCAGATATAATGGTGGTTTGGTATTTGTTTGCAGTTTTGTTGACATATTCATGAAATTGCAGGCCATACCTCTGAAAAGGGTTTCATATTTTGAGAATTTATGTCATACCATCTAGTACAGGTCATAGAAGTGGTTGTAGGAGGGCGTGACTCTTGCTGGTCAAAGTGCTTGGTATTTTGGTTTGTTTTCTTCTTGTTTGGAGGCACTGTGATCTTTCAAACTTATTCCCCATTTCGCATTGCATTTTGCTGATTTCGGAGGCGTTTTGATGATGTTCATGGCACTATATCTATTGTACCAGTGTGATGACAGACCTGTACAGGTCTGATCTAAATTACCAAATTGTTATACTCTCTTTCCTAGGTGTTAGGTGGAGTTTGGGAGTGTTGAGCGGTGCCCTTCCCGCTTATGATTGTTTGGTGATGTGTTTGAGTACGTGTAGGTGAACAACTAGATGATTATCTTGCTATCCGAACTTATTGCAGCGCATCACAAATTTGGTACTAATTTGAGGTGTTACAGCAGTTTCTATTATCATCAGCGGTTTATATCAGCAGTATTTTCCTTTAACAGCAGTTACACTTCCACTTGATGTTGTTGCATATGAGCGAACATTGTAAACACTGAATGGTAGTACCGCCAATTATTTTGGATTTATGAACTCATCCCACTAAACAAGTGGCAATATTGTAATCACTCGCCACTGGAAAAGTGGAAGAGTTGTTTATTTAATTTCGCACTGAATAAGTCTGTTGAGACATGGACCAGCTAGGACTCGAACCTAGGACCTTCCATACGCTGCTGGAGTGCTCTACCACTGAGCTACTGGCCCCTCTTGGACCAGTCCATTGTCGGTCCGGGTGTGGCTTATTTCCAACACCAACACCCCCCCTTAAGCCACACCGCTTGGGGCTCCTAGCCTGGACCTGGCTCTGATACCATGATGAGACATGGACCAGCTAGGACTCGAACCTAGGACCTTCCATACGCTGCTGGAGTGCTCTACCACTGAGCTACTGGCCCCTCTTGGACCAGTCCATTGTCAGTCCAGGTGTGGCTTATTTCCAACAACAACAAAGTCAATGGTTTGATTGTTCAATGTCAGTAGATTTCCACAATCCATTAGTCTGAACAAGAGGTTATTTCTATTAAGCTTTCCCATTGAATAAGTGGAAGTGCCCATTTGCTTTCCCACTGCATAAGTGGAAGTGCCCTTTATTTGCTCACTGAATAAATGGATGTTTGTAATTGCACCCCACTGAACAAGTAATTGTGTGCCTTCGATCATTATTGCATAAGCACTTTGTTGGATAAGTGGTCAAATTAAACAAAATAACACCATATGCTCCCACCTTGCCCATCTCAAAAACTGGATGATCAAAAATGGAAAGGACGTTGCATTTCATCTTACTTTCAATTGTAAGCCACTCACTCCTAATCACAATTAATTGTTTTCTTAATCAAATACTAAGAAGACTGCAAAAATGATCAAGCAAGTTGCTTTCTCATTATAATTCATGTTGGTAAATAAACTATGGAATATCTATGTTAATTACAGATCACCAAATGGAGCACATATACATCTTCCCATTTGGAAAATTAAAAGTACCATTAAAAAATTTATATAATGTATCCATATCAATATACCAAAATTAGGAGCTAAATAAAGTGAAATAAAAATAAAAAATTCTTAGTAAATGCACAGTGACCACATAAAATAAAATGCAGAAGATAAAAGGTGGTGGAAGCATAACCTGAAAAAGGAAAATTAAAATGACAAGGATGATTCCAAACGCCATTGCACTGCTAAAGTAAAATGGCACCCATTTACTCACAGTAGGTGCCAAAATTAGCATCACAAGCCCTAAACCCAAGAAAGCCAAGCGGTATGGTTGGAACTCTGCAACCATATAACAATAATTTAGACTCTAGACATCCATTAGCATTACCTAACATCATTTTACTCTTCAGTGACACTCTATTAATGTTTTAGGCTATGAGTTCAAAACAAATAATGTCCCAAAAGATCACTGACCTTCTTCCACAGAAATTGTGAGAGAACCAAAAATTGTGTCTTGCATCCTAATGTCCATAAATTTTGTCTCATAGGGTGACATAATGCCAATCCATGAACCTTTCTCAAGTGCTTTCCACTCATGTTGTTCACACTGGCCCAATGAAAGAGATGCATTTCTGTAAAGATAAAGCTACAACTAAATGAGAAAAGGCAATAATACAATAGTCTCTCATAGCATACCTAAGTGGAAAACAAAACCTGTTCTTTGTTAAATTCAAATTGTATTAAAATTACGTGTAGAAAAACACATATTAGATCAGCAACAAAAAGTTGTGTAACTGTCAATTTTAACATGAAATGGCTGCAGGTCACATATAGAATATATTTATCTTTATCCACTATAAACCCCTGAAACTCCACCAAGGCTATAAAATATTTTGTGGATAGACATCTGAAACTATCACTTCTTTACTTTTTATCTTCCCTTCTCATCAACTATATAAATTACAGGCTGAAAAAAAGCTGACATCAATTACAGGTATTTGTTCTGCCTTTTCATGACAGCTGTTTTTGTTCCTATAGGTTTTTCACCCCAACATAGCTTGCTTTGTATTCTTGTTGAGAATGTCTTTAACACCCCTCCAGTATTGGTACAGCTGTTTCCTACAAGGACTCTAGAACAGGTGGGCATAAAGTGATGGAGGGCCGAGCCTTTCCAATTCATAGACAGTATGAAATAAGCTACATGCAGACTGCCATCTCAAAATCCTTGAATTGCTAGCTTTGCTTATATCATACATGGTTTTGTAGAAGCATCATTAATATACACCAGTATATGAAAATAGCTTATTCTTAAGTCTTCAGATAACAATGAATGACTTTTAACTTAAGTTCCTCTTTTCTGTAAGCAAGTTCTAAACGGTGAACATTTGCTCTAAATGAGAGAAATTTCAATGATGCAGATGATTTGAATGAAAAAATTATAACATATGTGAAGCCGTATATCATTTTGAATTCTCCTTTTTTAGAAAGCTTGTAAAAGCTGCAATGAATAAAATTCTAAATACTGAAATCAAAAATAATAAGATTCAAAATTCTCTTTTCCTGTTTAACACGGAGCACTCTAAGGCATCTTGACCATCATAGACATAAACCTAGCTTTGGAAGCTAAATTGATAGGATTATGGTTAAGATATGAAACTGTATGAAGTGAGCTAAACAACCCTCGGTGTACAGTTCCCTTTCCTCAATGTATGGAAAAAACACCTCGTCATCACAAATTAAAAAATTAATATTGGCCTATGATTTTTCGGTGCAAATTAAATGGTACAAGATCTATGAAAATGTTGCTAAAACGAGACTTTGATGTCTAAAATATGAATGATTTAAACTTCCAGCAGAAAATTCAAATCCATTCATTCAAGCTTTAAAATATCTGTAATATGACAATAATATAAGCATCAGAAAATGAAAACTTAATAGCAACTAGAAATTTACCAAGATTACAAGAAATCCAATGTCCATCAAAGCAATCTTACCTGTGAATGCACAGTTCAATCTTTTGTGAATATTTTGATATTCCCTGAGAGTATTGTACCTTGATTCGACGTAAATGAGCATATTTCTTAAGATGTGCAAACCTTTGAAGCCCAGGAACACAGACCCGTTCACAAGCTATAATAGACCCAAATTTTAAGCCTGGGGAACTTTCAATCAGTTGTACACTTGGTAGCTGTATTGTAACAGGAACACTATGTACATCTGCAATATCAATTTCCATAATACAATTACAATAACTTACATGTTTCCCAGATTTCATTTAGAAAGTTGTATTATCAATATGAGTCATTAAAAAAAGTTTTCAGCCATTCCTGAAGATTATTTTTCCGTTCCTGGAGATTTTTTTATGCACCGCTTAGCTTAATAAATGAACAAATATTAGTTTGGAAGTAGTCAACCCGGAGTAATATTTAAGCCACTTGAAGGAAATTTCGTTCAAAGGAGACTCTTGCTAAAAATAATGCTTAAGCTTAAGGAAAAACCGAAACAACTGCTGCTAAGGATGCTTCTACAGTTTAAGTCCAATTCAAATCAATCAATCCTATTAGGATGCTCTAATACCACTTCATTAGGATCCAATAATATAAAAATAGAAAGTTGTGAGATGTTAACAATAACATGCAAAATAAGATAGAGACCACACACAATACATGTTTTTGAGCCAAGATGCTCAAATATCCAATATACTTATAAATAGAATAAACCCTTAAGGCAAAGTAACAATGTATAACACGCCTTATAGAAGAAGCCATTCCAAAATTGAAAATAAGAATATAGTTCATATATACTACAAGACATGTTTGTAGGCCAAGGTGCCCTAATATTCAACATAAATAGAATAAAACCCTCAAGGCAGGAAAATATTCTATGATACTCCTAAGTCTAACTATACAAGCCATCCCACACTACCCTACACATCACATTATGATTATATTCCCCACCTAGATTTAGACCTCCTAAGAACATAATGGAGGGATAAACGACTAATCCCAACATAAGCCAACTCCTTACCCAATATAGTTAATTACACAAGTTGTCCACATGACCCAATTTAACTAATTAAAAGGATATATGTCACATGTTGGAACCTGCATCACCCCATTATATTATATGCCTAGATACATAACATGCCATACCTCCTTCACATGTTTCAAAACCAAATAGTGAGTTGCGATGCTATGCTCTATCATCCAACCATCCATATGTGATCTTCTTGGGTAGTTTTGCTTGAGTGTTACCTTTCTAACAACCTTGTTCCATATTTCACAATCTCACATAAAATGATTTTATATTATTTCTGCTTTTTAACTTAAATCACTTTTAAAAAATTAAATAAATACAAATTGCCTGCAACATTGATTTAAGGCAACTTGATTTAATTAATTAAATTATTTCTTTTTTTAATTCTTTAAATTAACCTATGGGAATAAAACAGGCTAACGGAACTCTGCCAAATGCCTAAGTTGAAGAAGGGGATTTTCCAATTATCTGCAGAAATAATTTCTGGGAGATTTTAATGTTATTTGGCCATTGAAATAAATATTGTTTACATCATAATATTTTTTCAAATGTTACTGCTTAATACTATTTTCTGATTATTGTTAAGGATTGCAGATTTGAACCTTGTTAAGCTGCAGCTGCCATACAATAAGGAATTAGCAGTTTATCATACACATGCTACAGTAGTCGTACATCCCCTCAAAGAGAATTGAAAGATGTAATTGCTGCCATATTAAAGACTGTAGGTTGCAGCATTTTCAGGGTCTGTCACACCATTTAGTACCAACTGCAGCCTATTCTAAAATAGTTGAAGTACTTTAAAATTCTAGTGCTGCCTTTTCGGTAAATGAAATGTTTGAATAATATTTGGTCCATTTAATACAAAATAGAATATTATTAACAGAGGAGGTAGTCAAGCATGTGGAGAACTCCCTTTCAATGAAGTTGGATTAGAAAGTAAGTGAGCTCTCAGAGGACAAATGATATCCATTTAAGGAGGTAACAAGGGGGATTGAAAGTGATGTTGATGGGGGCTTGGAGAGGATGAAGACAAGCAAAACGCCCAGAGTGTTTGCTGTCGGGATATCCAAAAGATTTGGACGTAGAAATGCCTTTCATATGTGTTCTGACATTATCACACATCACCCCATTACAAATGGGGACCCCCACTTTTTCGCTTTTAGCTTAGGTGTTTTAGATAAGTCGTCTCCAAGCTTGGCGATGGTTGCAATCATTAACCTTTGCTTGTAAGGGTTTGTCTTGTGGTTAGGATAGGTCAAATTAGGAACTTAACTATCAAGCCCTGGACTCGTGCAAGCGTCACAATGAGGAGTTGTATTCAAATTGCTATGGGGGTGTGAAGATCGCAAGGCATTGTCATCAAGCAAGAAAAGTTGCGAATGTTGTCAAAATTGTCACAAAAAGTCTCACAACTGCAAAACCTTGCCAAAATTGCTACAGTTGTCAAAGTTGTCATTGTTGTCAGGTACATAAGGTTTGCAACAAGTGGCGAGCTTGCTTGTAATTCTATCAAGAATTGCAACCACAACACCTTAAAGGTCATGAATTGCAGATTCATATTATGTAGGGCCTAGGTGGGTAATTAAGGCGAGGGGACTCAAAATTTGTCTAAGTCTACAAGTAAACCCCTCGTTTCATGTATAAATGTGTGCAAGGTCAAGGGGGGTGTTGTGACCATTTCACACATCGCCCCATCAGGATGGGGACCCCCTCTTCTTTTTTGGTTTTGCTTTCTCTTAGCTAGGTTTTTCTCTGCTTGCTAGGTGTTTTGGGTGAGTTGGTGGTCGCCTGGGCTGGGTAGGTTAGGGTTTCCTTCAGAGAGCTCACCTAGGGTTTCTTCCAAAGCCAAATTTGACCTAGGCTTGGGGAGGTCATGTGTTGTCTGCCTTGAACCCTAATGTTATCTTAGAAGGATCTTGCCTTTCAAGAGATGGAAAATGGATAGATTGTGCAAAGAAGTTAAAAGTTTTGAGTCAGGATAGGTCAGGGTTGTTGGTTTTTTGGTCAAAGTCGTGTCTTCTATCGAGTCAGAGTCGATTGAATAGAGCCAGTGACAAAGAGAAGACTCAAGAGGCGATTTAAGGCATGATGGATGGCGAAGGTAAAGAATTTGAACCAAGGAATGAATTTCGCTCCTGACCCTTCCAAAGGGTCCAGAGCGAAATTTCACCAAGAACCCAAGATTTCACCCGAGTCAAAGAGTTGTTGAGCAAATTGGCAAGGATATGGAAGGATATGCATCAAGGGATGAGTCTGGGGTAAAGTCAAGTCAATTTCAAGGGAAACTATGCCTAGAATAGGAATTTCACTCCTGACCCTTCCAAAGGGTCCAGAGCGAATTCCTCTATTAGACACTCCACCTTGACCCAAACTATGAGCTAACCCATTCCCAGGCTTGAATGAAGGCAAAATACTTGTTTGAATGAAGAAATGTGAAAAAATGAAGTCAAGATTATAGCCTAAGGTGAATTTCGCTCCTAACCCTTCCAAAGGGTCCAGAGCAAAATTCATATAAAACCCTATTTTTCTTCACAAAGTCTCCAAATGGATGCCATGTTGAGCTTGATCATGATGGAAAGAAGCCTAACAAAGTATGTCCAAGGCATGAGAAGGAGAAAAGAAGGGTGAAATCAACCCAAAACTAGAATTTCCCTCCTGACCTTTCTAAAGGGTCCAAAGCAAAATTCTCCCTAGACACTATTTTCTCCCTTGTTTGGGCCAACATCCTTGTTTCTTGGACATGGTGAGGGTAGATTGATATGTTCTTGCCTCGGGAAGTGATTGAAAGTATTGATAAATGAAGATTTTGACCTAAGACATGGATTTCGCTCTTGACCTTTCCAAAGGGTCCAGGGCAAAATCCACTTTTCCTCCATTTTGCTCTTTGATATGACCATGTTTGTTGACTTCTAAGGCGTAATGGGAAGACTTTGATGCATATTTGCCTTTGAGAGGAGGTTTGAGGCGATGAAGTGGTGGAAATTAACCTAGAATGAGAATTTTGCTCCTGACCCTTCCAAAGGGTCCAGAGCGAAATCCTCAATTTGACCTTCTTTTTTGCCTTAAGCACTAGGAGAACCTTGTCTTGAGCTAATTTGATGGTAGATTCACTTAAGTGAGAAAAAAGGAGCTTGAATTTGATCAAGTTTGAAGGAGAATTGGATGAAGGAAGTGTGAAACCAACCAAGAACATGGATTTCACTCTTGACCCTTCCAAAGGGTCCAGAGCGAAAAATCCCCATGGACCTCAATTTCTTCCTTATTTAGACCAAGTTCTTAGTTTCTAAGGCATGTTGGGAAGTGGATTGACATGTTTTTGCCTTAGGGAGTGACTAAAAGTGAAGGAGTGAAGGATTTTAGCCTAAAACTAGAATTTCGCTACTGACCCTTCCAAAGGGTCCAGAGCGAAATTCTTGAAAACTCCTATTTTCTTCTTGGATGAGGTCAAGACCTTGATTCCCGTGGCATGGATGCAAGTGGAGTGGTGTATTTTCGCCTTGCAAGGAAGATTGGAGTTGAAGAGATGAGGAGTCAAGCCTAAAATGTGAATTTCGATGTTGACCCTTCCAAAGGGTCCCGAGCGAAATTCCCAAAACCTACCTTTTCCTCTCAATTTTGTGTCAAGCCAGGTATGGATCAAGGCGAATTAGGATTGAGGATGTCCTTAAGCATGGCTTTGAGTTGCTTGTGATCACCAAATGTGAAGGAATTGATCAAAAACTAGAATTTCGCTCCTGACCCTTCCAAAGGGTTCAGAGCGAAATTCTTGAGAACACCTATTTCCCCTTCAAAGAAAGTCAAATTCTTGGTTTTTATGGCCTGGATAGGAATGGAGTGATGTGTCCTTACCCTTTTGAGGTAGATTTTAGTGGAAAATGGAAAAAATGAGCTCAAAGACATGGATTTCGCTCCTAACCCTTCCAAAGGGTCCAGAGCGAAAATCCTAGAATCTCTTCTTCCTTCCAAATTTTATGCCAAGACAAACCTTGATCAAGGTGAAATAAGTTTGAAGATACCCCTAGGCATTCCCTTGAATGGATTGTGGCCACCAAAAATGAAGGTTTTGAGATAAAACATGGATTTCGCTCCTGACCCTTCCAAAGGGTCCAGAGCGAAATCCTATATAGGTCCTGTCCCTGGCCATGGTTTTGAGCGAATTTCCCCTTTCAGGCCTTTTTTGGGGTCAAACAAGTGTTGTCTTCATGAGAGAGGGATCCAAAGGTGAGAGTCAAGGTAGAACAAAGTGAGAAGAATGGAGCTAAGTAAGAGATAACAAGCAAAGAATGAATTTCGCTCTTGACCCTTCCAAAGGGTCCAGAGCGAAATTCCTCAAACCACCTATTTTCTCCTTGTGTGAAGCCAAAACATTGATTCCTATGGCGTGGTTGAAGGTAGAGTGATGTATTTTCGCCTTACAAGATGAATTGAAGTGAGGAGTGAATGATTTTAGCCTAAAACTAGAATTTCGCTCCTAACCCTTCCAAAGGGTCCAAAGCGAAATTCTTGAAAACTCCTATTTTCTTCTTGGATGAGGTCAAGACCTTGATTCCTATGGCATGAATGCAAGTGGAGTGGTGTATTTTCACCTTGCAAGGAAGATTGGAGTTGAAGAGATGAGGAGTCAAACCTAAAATGTGGATTTCGCTCCTGACCCTTCCAAAGGGTCCAGAGAGAAATTCTCAAAATATCCTTTTTCTTCCAAATTTGTGTTAAGCCAAACGTTGATGAAGGTGAATTAGACTTAAAGATTGCCATAGGCATGTATTTGAATAGGTTATGAGTTCAAGAAGTAAGGATTTTGAGCTAAGGAATGAATTTTGCTCCTAACCCTTCCAAAGGGTGCAGAGAGAAATTCTCAAGATCACATAATTCACTCATAATGGAGGCTAAAAAATGAATTCCTAGGCTTTGGAAGAACTAAGACTAGCATATGCTTACCTTGGGGAGCAATTCGGAGTAAAAAGGTGATGCAATTTGGGCCTAGTCATAGAAATCGCTCCTGACCCTTCCAAAGGATCCAGGGCGAAGTCCTTAGAAACCCCCATTTTTCACCTTGGTTGAAGGCAAAGCTCATAATGGCAAGAACATTAGAGGTCAAGGATCAAGATGGTGAAATAATGAAAAAATGGAGAAGAAAAGTGGCAAACACTAAAGAAACATCAATATCTCCTAAGCTTGCCTATGCCTCTTTAAGAGATTCACAAGCAAAGTCGCATTCAAGACACATTTTCCCTCTCATAAATTGCTAATTAATCCTCATTTGGATAAATAATGCAAATCCGCCTTGGTTAAACATTTGTCAAACGTGTTAAATTGATCTTTGGGCCTTAAAATTCAAAAATTCACTCTTTGTCGCCCAATTATATTTTTTTTTTAGCCTTATTGCTAGGTCGGCCACCTTGAAGATGAATTTTTTTAATTTTATTTGTTTATTTAAGAGGTCAGCCTCTTGAGAAAATGAGGAAATCGCCATATAAAGGTAAGTAAGTTTGGCAAACATTAATCATTCATTTGTATTTCTTCCTAAGCGAATTTGAGGAGCAGAAGTGGAAGAGCAGATTGCAGTAAGAAGGCGAATTTCTGATCCATAAAGGCTGGTTAAGGATTGAATCTACAAAGGTGAACCTGAAGTGCAGATCAAAGACTTTTGAAACCCTTTGAATACCACTTGGACGAAAGGCGAATCCAGCAGCAATCTCCATTTTTTTATCCAGCTTTTCAAGTTGATAATTAGAAATCAAAGGTAAGGTGTACAATCTGATTTTTTTGACAAGGTATTGAAGATCTGATTCAAGTTTCTGCATCCATCTTCTTAATGTTAGGTCTTCAATATCTAGTCTAATTTCTAGGTGATGCCAAGTTTGAAAATTCATAATTTTTAAGGTTTTATCATTTCAAATTTTAAGGAATCTCAAGTCACCTAGCTAAGGTTCTACACGTAAACCTAACTTAAGCCTCTTTTTTGTAGGTAGCAAATGACGGCCCCCAAGGCGAGTGGATCCGCTACCCGGCAGGCTCTCATTAAAGAAGATCAAAAGAACGATGATTTGGAGACTAGGATCGTGTCCAAATGGAGCAATATTGGAGACACCAACTTAGGGAACTTCAATGTGAAGAAGTTTCGAGAAGCACCCTACATCAGCAAGCTATCACCCACAGCCAAGAAGATAATTGAGAGTGGCATCATCAAGGCCGCAGGCTTCCCTCCCGCAGTTAGATGTCATGAGCAAATGATCGAATGTGCCAGGCACTATGATTCACATTCAAGGACAATCGTAGCCGAGGATGGAACTATCCTAGCCTATCTTTCAGAAGAAGCTATAAGTGAAGTTTTTCATCTTCCGAAGCCGAGAGATATGATCTACAAGAGCTTAGAAGGAGCTAGGTCTATCTATGAAGATGATCCTGATACCTGTCTGAACTTCATCAATAAGACTTGGTTACTCATGAGTAGGCCTCGCTTGAACAAGATACCTAATACGCAACAAAATTGATTTCCAAGAGCAATTCAGAGACTTGATAACCATGCTCAATCGGGTTATAGGTGCCTCTCAGGCCTTCTTTTTCGACAAGTGGATGTTCTTCTTTATTCAAGTGATCATCCAAGGAAAAGGAATGTTCAATTGGGCCAGAATTATTAGCAACAACCTAGATGTGCAGTTGAGGAGGCTAGTCCCTACTAAGTCATTCCACATGAGTTCATATGTTATATATTCTTTAGTCAGAGGTTTTGAGTATGCAGGGCTACCACATAGAGGAGTTGTTGGGAGAGGGACAGGAGAGATAAGAACATGTGATTCTTATGCTCAACCACATCATCCACCTAAGAATTACAACAAACTAGTCAATGACACCTTCACAATGTATATCACTAGGACATTGCAAAGAGGGATTCACCATCGACTGTCTCCGGAAGCACAAGAGCTCGTGAAGAAACATGGTGCATGGTTCATTCAATTTCCAAAATTCACCTACATCAGGATCCATGGATGTCCTTCACCTCCTTATATGTTGCCAAGGTATCCTACAGATAGAATAATACCACTTGAAGTGACTAGACAGTTGGCAGCTTGTGCTAAAGCACCAAGACATAAGCATGGAAATGGTATTCCCGTACCGATTTCACTAGGAAATTCAATTAAGTGTGTCCTAATTCTCAAGCAGCCGAAGATGCAGAAAAGGAACTATCTCTGTATTCATTCACATCCTTTGCCTCGAGAGAGAATTTTGATCCCCATGGTCATATGGAAGAGAAAGTTGGGAAGAAGTACAGAAATGTGTTTCAAGTAGAAGACTTTTGAATGAATGTTCAGGATGATGTGGAGGTGAAAAGAAAGATGCATTCTAGATTACCCTTGGATCTTATTAGGAAATGTAAAGTTTATAGAGTAGCCGATCAAGCACAAGACAGTGGTAGATATCTCCAATCATCCTATGAGAAGGAAGATAAAGAAGTGAAGATAGATTGGAATGAGCAAGAAGTTGCAAACCTGAGAGCATTGATGGACCCAGTTTTAAATTGCACTCGCAGATGGGTGGACGTACAGCATCAAAAATTGAAGGAGCAGAATATAGCCATGACATTCACCCTAGAAGCAAGAATAGAAGAAGGAGAAGCAAGTGTGAGTGAGAATACTTCTCATTCCAAGGGGTCAAAGAGAAAGGAAGGACCTAACAAGAAAGAACCATCCAAGAAGAAACAAAAGGTGAATCTTGATCGTCCATCGAGTACTTCTTCTAGACATGAAAAGGAGATAAGTCAAGTAGAGAATCAAAGAGAGAAGGTGTATGAAGTAGATGAGTCTATGGAATCCACAATACAGAATGATAAACGAGGCAAAGGACGAACACCTCAGCACTCATCAAGATAGTCTCTTCCTCTCCAAGTTGGTGCTAATGAGCAACAAGAAGAAAAGAATGATGATGAAGCAACATCTCCTTTCAAAGCCGAAGACCTTTGCCTGAGGAAATACAAGTAAGGGAAAGAAAGTCTTCCATTCCAGATTGGTTGAAAGAAAGATTGACGAGGGTAGTTGTAGTTGAACAGGAAGAACAAGTATTTGATTTGGAAAGTCTCATAGGAAACTCTCACGAAGAAATCGAAAAGAAGAAGGCTACAAACATCTCAAAGGTAATTGGAGATGATGCAGGACCCAGGAAGATACAGGTAGCTACACTAGCAGTGGACAAGTATGAGGATGAGATTATGGCAGAAGAATATGATTTAGAGACATTTGATCTTGGTCCACTTACCTCCGAGCAAGCCATGGAAGAAGCAACTGATTCAGTGAGAGCAATTAATGATAAACTCAAGGAAGAAATGGAAAAGAATAAGAGGTTAGAAAAGGAGGTTAGCGCTTGGAGGAATTATTTTAGCCACCTTAATCAACCATTAAAGCGACAAGATCCAGCAATATCACCCTTGCATGCACTCCCTCCTGAGTCAATAAATGAGGCAGAGAAGATGAAGAACTTAGCCCAACTCATAAGTTCATGGATTGATGAATCCTACAAGGTAGCCATGGAATTTATAACAAGAATGATGAAGACAATCCACAAAGCTATCCAAGTCCTTGAGATCATTCATAATCTATTGATAATTGTAGATGCATTCACTCACACTAGAGACATTATCATCCCTGTATTACAAGTGGTAAGAAGGACGTCAAGGCAGGTTTTAGCACAAGAGAAGATAATTGATGGAGGAACCCATAATCTTCTACAATGGTCAACTTTGCTCCAAATGAAGGAATTTCTATTTGAAGACATCAATAGTAGATGCAGCCAAGTTGAGGGCACTATCCATCCTATTCAGGATAAGGTGTTTGATGTATTATGTACAATCCTTGACTGAAGGATAGAGATCGAAACAAATGTGGATGTCCAAGAATTGGAAGACAAGATCAAGATTATTTTTTGCAAAGAGGAGAACATGATCACAGAAAAGTAGCGAGATCAGATGTATGTTACTATGTTCCTGATCGAGAAAACAAAAGAACTAGAGCATGGATGGGAGATGACCCTTCTTGCAGCTTTTGATCAGATCCTTCACTTGGAAGAGCGGATGAAGAACCTACATGAGATTCCCATTGCTGAGATCGAGGGGATTACGTCCAAATTTATTGAATATGCCATAAAAGAACATAGAAAAGGGAACAAAATTCTAGATGAAAAGTTGTTATGAAATGATGTGGCAATTCAATTCCTATTGGGCTATGTTTCCTTGTTATTTGTGCCAATTTCTATTGGCTATGGGATGATAATACTTCTCGAAATAGGGTCATTTTTGTAACAAACCCTAATTAGGGTTTAGGTGTCAACATCTCAGCCTTTGATCTTCTTTAAATCCAGGCCATTCATTGTATTTGAGAGTGTTATATAAGCCATCACTCAATTCATTTTAAAAAGTTAGAAAAAAAAAAGAGTAAGATTGTTAGCAGCAAAGAAAAAAGTAGTGAAGAGAGAAAGTTAAACAATTGTTGTTATATTTTGCTATGAGATCAATGAAATATTGAAGTTATGGTGTTTTATTGCAATCCTTGTGGCTATTTTCATGGTTGTTTATCTTCTTGAATCACCCTTAGTAGAGATAGTACTTAAATTTTAGAATTAGATTGAAGGACGAATGTTGTGTTTGATCTTTGGTAAAACTCATAGTCCAAACCACTAGCTCCTTACTAATTGTAAGCACGCCTTGTGTGGTCAACTGGAGATATTGAAATTGTTTAAGAGTTCAATCATTATTGGAGATATTGATATGTATCTTATTGATAGTATCTATTGCATTGATGATTTGAAAATCATTGAATCCCCTTAGAAGATTGCACCAATTCCAGTAGAGTTGTAATCTTTTGGCAATACTGAAATTGGTAGAGTTTTCTCAAGACCACTCCTCATTTAGTCATTCCTAGGATTAGTTTAGCATCGCCTTCTTGAACCCCTTAGCTTTTGCTTTTTTTTTGAAACATCAGTTAATATTAGGAGAATCCGGTTTCCTTATTGAAAAGTACTTGCAAGAACAAGCTTTCTTAGAAAGTACGTAAGGCCCCTTGTAAAACAGCAAACACAACGACCACTGGTGCTTATCCACGAGTAGAGAACCTACATATCAGAACCTTGGAGTTGCTCCAATTGATCCTTCTGCGAAATCTTCAGCATTCGGGGAGCTTTATTCAAGAGAGGATAAGATACCTCTAGGTATTTTATTCTGTGTTTGGTCATGTACAAAAGACACATCAACAAGGGGTAGGTTGTGCACTAGTGTCAAACCCTACCTCAAGATGATCATTCAAAAATGTCTAAGTGTGGATTCAAGGGCCGTCATAGCTTGTACAAACTTGTGCATATCTCTCCTTCATTTGTGCCCTTCATGCTCTGCAACCACTTCATCCAAATGCACTCATCTTATCTTGTGCATAGCTCCACCTCATGAGTGCCTAGGGTTGTGCCAAGGCACCATAAAATCCCGCCCTTCACCTTAGCAACTTTTATGCATACCTAAGTGTCCTATGCGCTCATCCCTTGTGCAAGCACTTATTCTGAATCCACCATCAAACTGTGCAAATCAAGGTATGAATCCTGCTACAACCAACAATTTGTGCAAGGTAACCCCTCATATGTGCTCCATCTAGCTTTGTGCAAGCATGCTATTTTGATGTGCTCCACATTACCTAGGCTTGTGCACACATACCTATCATATGCACTCATGCAAGCCTAATCCTCACATGCACCCTTGCATCATTTTGTGCAATTCAACATCTAATATGCGCTCAGAATTTTGTGCAATAGGAGGTCTAAATTCTGCCGAGCAGGATCATGAAAATGAGACCCTGAAAAAACATCAGAAAATCAGGTTGGAAAGTCAAGATGAAAATCAAACCTTGAAGAGACTAAAACTCAGAAATCAGACCTAAAGCTCAGACTTGCAACTTAGAAGTCAGATCTAAAAGTCAGTCAAAATCAGACCTACAGACCTAGAAGAGCAGGCCCTAATTTGCACTAGACCTGAATGCAGAGCAGAGCAATAAAAATCAGGTGTGAATGGTGTTTTGGGAGTGAAGGCTTGCCTTCTTTTTATGCGTTCAATCATTGATTCCCTAAACTAGCCAACCTGATCAGGACAACACAAAAACAAATTATATAACCTAGCCGACTTGCCTTTTGTCATGTCCCCCCTCTAGTTGACAGGTGGTTGAGCAAGATTGGCCTATCATTAGGGTGCCTGTATGTCAGCAGAGTGGTTAGGGGACCCAACCAGGGGTTGTGGAGCTTAGCAGGGATCTTTACAAGCCATTCCAGACAGTTTGAGGCAGTGTCCTATTTTTTAGGAGGGTTCCTACTTTATAGGAGACTGACAATTAGTCTGATGATCACTTAGAGGGTGGGGAGCGCAGCAGATCATCTTTGGAGCAGTCTTGGATGATCACAAACAGTTTCCTAAATTTTAGGAGGACTCCTATGTTTTAGGGATTGACTGGGAGTTAACCAGAACATATCAGGAGACCTCGGGGATCATTTTGGAGGCTGTGGTTGCAGTAGACCACTTTGGGAATGGAAATGACCACTTTCAGGTCTGATATGAAGTCTGATCTGCAACAGCAGGACTGATATGAGCTGCTACAGGTCTGATATGCAATTCTCAGCCATCATCTTCTCTGCCACGAATCTAATATGCACTTTCCAGCCACTATATAAACAATTACATGTCTGATTATGATTCCAAACCCTAACACCTAGCTATAGTAGGTTATATTCTCACTGAATAATGGTATAGCAAGTTGGATTTGCTGCTGAATGATGATGACATAGGCCCAAACATCCCAGATCTGCAACTAAATGGTGAATTCAACCTGCCATTACAAAAATGTCTGATTTACCTCTAAAAATAACTCCAAACCTGCATAAGAATCTCTCCAATGAAGCCCAAATAGGAACCCTGTGTAAATTCCCCTCAAATATGAATTGGGTTTTTATCCAATTCACTATTACGCTTAGGAAATTCCATTCACAGGAGGCTGATCTACTATAGAAACCCTTTCTCAAAGCTCGCATGCAATTTCCCGTTGTGAAAATGAAAGACTGAATGCTCAAAATGAAGCCTCACATATTAGTTTATTGGTCTCCAAAAACACACACCCTAATTAGGGTTTTCAAGCAACTTTATTAAAGTTTATTTTATGAAATAATTCCTCCTCAAGGTTGGGCGTTCATCTTGGGGCCTTTTATAAACTTTCATAAAGTAATTTTTCATAAATAAAACCTCCTCAAAGTTGGGTGTTGGAATTCTAGGCCCATATGACATTTATTAAATTAATTTTATTCATGAATGAACACCCCTCAAATGGCCACCTTTTAAAAACAACGTTGCGATACTAGGACATGGCATCCTTTATTAATTTAATAATTTATTATATAGTGACATCATGATTAAATCACTTTATTTTATTTAAATTAAATATTAAAGTCAATACTTTAATATGTAATTTTTATTCAAACCACATCACCTAGCCATCCTGAACTAAAGACTAATAATGCACGTGTCGTCCTAGTGATGTCTAACTATAGCAGAGCCACTGCCAGTCCCCTCCTCAAAAATAGGGATCCTCCCTAAAATATAGGAATTGCAACCACAGCCTCCAAAATTATCCCTAGGGTCTCCTGATATGTTTTGGTCAACTCTCAATCAATCCCTAAAAAATAGGAATCCTCCTAAAATTTAGGAAACTGTCCCTGCTCATACAAGACTGCTCCAAAGACCTCCTACTGCGCTCCCCACCTTTTAGGTGGTCATCAAGCTGACTATCAGTCTCTTCCTAAAAAGTAGGAACCCTCCTAAAAAAATAGGAGACTACCTCAAACTATCTGGAATGGCTCGTAAAGATCCCTGATAAGCTCCACAACCCCTGGTTGGGTCCCCTAACCACTCTACTAACCTACAGGAACCTTAATGATAGGCCAATCCTACTCAACTGCCTATCAACTAGAGAGGGGACATTACACTTTTGTCTTCATGTATATCTACACTCAAGATTGTGTACATGTACACGCACACTTGCAATATGCACTTTCCATTGTACATCCACACCTTCAAAACCGGCTCAAGGGAAATTTAACACCTTAGTCGGCCTTTACCTTCATGAATATAGAAAATGTTTTAACATAAGTCAAGCCGGCTTAATTAGATAGGGTGTGAGGTTTTGAATGTGTAGGGTGGTATATAGGAGATTAGTTTCATCCTTTCAAATTGCAATCAGCCTTAATTCGTAGTTAAGAGCAGAGCAAACCTAAAATCAAATAAGAGGGAGAACAACACAGACTTGAAGTGAATTTAGCTTGGACCTAAAACCTTCAAAATTTAGGGTTACAGGTACCATATTCAGACTAGGGAAGTGTTATGGCGTCTTCACACGTCACCCCATTACAAATGGGGACCCCCACTTTTCACTTTTTAGAGTACAAATTTCGCCTAATTTCCTAGTGTTTTGCCTATGCTTTGTTAGGGTTCCCACAGATACTGAGATGGGGGGGGGGGGGGTGAATCAGTATCTGACCGGTATTATAATTTTCTTAAGACAAAACATGCAGAACATAAAGTAACAGTGTACCGGTATGCAAGAATTAATGTAGTAAACAGAATCAAAAACATCCACATGAAAAGAACACCATAACACAAGATGTTTAACGAGGAAACCCGGTGTGGGAAAAACCTCGGTGGGATTTGTGACCCACAATATTCACTTACTGGCCAATAAGAGAATATTGCTTACAATAGGGGCCTACACATGCAGGAAGGCCAATTGCCTAGAGCACACTGCTCAGTGAGAAGTCACACTGACTTACAATAAGGATTAAACTAATCCAATGATCTGTACTGCTTTATAATAGCATCTCCAATGCCAGATTCAGTACCGGTTCTTGCTCTGTTCTTTACATATACCCTTGACCTATAATTCACACATTAGGTCTGTCTAATAATTTTCTTTATGCTCGCATACCTATCCCTACAAATGTCTATAATGATCTCTTTTATATACAAGAGTCATTTTACAATTTGCCAAGTCGGCTTGCAATAATAATCAAAATATTACATATCAAAAATCTTGTCGGCCTTTGTGCCGGTATAAATCTTTATTTCTGTGCCGGTGCCGGTGCCGATGTAAAGTGGTTTTGCTAATGTCGATGCACTGTCTTGCTTGAATAATGCTTTGTCGGTAGAATGTCTTGCCGGTGCCATAGGATTGCAAGGTTGCCATCAATGACAAAACCTTCAATCACACAAAATGTCTCATTGGAGTGTCCATATGCCAACAATCTCCCCCTTTGGCATTGATGGCAACACTCATGAGAAATTTCAAAAAGATGTCCAAAAATGTGTAGACCAAAAATTTACCAAAAAAATGAGGGACTCCCCCTGAGCATATGATCCCTGTGTTTTGAATTTTCTCATCCTACTACTCCCCCTTTGGCATCAATGACAAAGGTTGTCAAGATGTTAGTAGAGTTTGTAGTTATACCGGTCCATGACCTCAACCTTGTAGTTGGGTAGTTATTATCTGAAAAAGATCGCCCAAAATTAAGTTTATACTGTCCATAAACTTTTTGCTATCTTTTATTGCTGTTTCAGTTCTCTTCACAGTGCCGGTTAGATGCTGCAATTGCTCTACCGGTGTTTTACTTCCCGGTGATAATGCCTCTGAGATTTCCTTCCGTAGAGATGCTAGATAATCCAATCTTGGACTCATTTTAGATCTCAAGTATTTTGCCTTATTTATTATTGTCTCTTTCTCTTTCTCCTGTTTAAGTAATTCTGCCTCAAAATTTGCTAACTTATCTTCAAAAACAGATAATGAATCCGGTGAGTTGACAAAATTGTCTGCAAACTTGTTTATCTCTTCTTGTGTCTTGCTTATCTTCTTGTCTATATCTATAGTCAGGAAGTTTGCTTTGCATGTGTCTTTGTACAGGTTTTTGTACTCTTTTAACAAACTACACAGTTCCGGTAGAAGTGTGTCAAAATCTCTGTTACACTTCTTAATTTCTTCCTCAAAGAATTTCTGTTTCTCCTTTTCTACAATGTCCTTTACAGATTCTACCTATATCTGCTCAATATTTCCAGAAATGTATTTACATAGTGTATCCAACTGTCCTAAAGAATCTTTATTATCTATATTACAATTAGGAGCAATTGTTTTCAAAATTGGTATTGAATCATCTATTGCTTTGTAAGCTTGTGAGCTATAGTCAGTTATTTTCTTGATGGATTCAAGTAATACCTCAGTCACATTTGTTGACTTTGATGGTGACCCAACAACCTGAATACCGGTGGAAGTGACCATGCTTGTATTGACCTCTGGCAGGTCAGTTTGTGTCTGCATTTCCTTTAGCACTGGTTTTCCTGCTTCATTTCTTACCGGTGGCATCTGTTCTGGAGCCTTTAGCTCTGTCGGTTTCTCTGTTTGTGCTTCAGATTCCATCTTTTTCCCTGTATCCGCTACCGGTTGCTCTGTATTTCCTGTTACCGGAGGCCCTTTGGCCATATCTGATTTTTCACTTGGGTCTTTATCAACTGTTATGTTGATCTTTTGGGTATCAACATTTACAATGAATAGGACTTCAAGATTTGTTTTGCTATCCTCTACATCCATGCTTTCAGTTGCCGGTTGATTTTCACGGATTGCAATTTTTACAGGTGGAGGTAGGTTATCTTTAATCTTTATGCTTGGAGGTCCACCAACTTTCCCTTTCCCTTTGTCCTTATCTTTCCGATATACCTTAATAGGCTTGGGATTCCTATATTCTTCTTGTTTTTCTTTTTCAACCAAAAATATGTCCCAACCATCTTCTGTTTCCTCTGAAACCTCTGTAACTCTACCTGCCATCAGTGAAATATGCCGGTGTGCAGTGGAAAAAACTATCCGGTTGGCCTGAGCTATCAAATCATCAATTTCTTTTGGGGAATTTACCGGATATACAGCAAGTAGTTTTTCTACTTTTATTTTCTTGTCCAGTTCAATTACTCCTTGCCTTCTGGCCTCAAGTCTTTTGTATAAGTCATCAGGAATTTCATTTAAGACTTCCATCAAAACCTTTTTAAACATGTCCATGTGTAGTATTACACTCTCCTCAACTTGCCCCTTCTCATCAACCGATAGGGTGTCATATATTTTCTTTATGTTCTTCAGTTTTCCTTCCTCTGTGATCTCATTTAACAAAATGTCTAGAGGTGCCAAGTCAGTTTTTGCCTTTTTCTTTTTCTTAGGGGTCAGCTTCCTTTTAGGTGTGACCTTTCTGACCGGAGATCTCACAGCTTGTTGCTTTTGCCTTGTCCTTCTAGGTGAAGGAGTGGTTGCCGATGAGGGGTCTCTTTTCCTAACAACTCTTTTAAAGGTTGCTGGCATATCTCCTTCTGAGGAAGTACCTACCGATGATAGATGAGCTTCAGGTTGTGGGGCTGCCAACTCATCTTCAGTTATGCCGGTTTTCTTTAATACATCTTCCTTAATGGCTTTTGCTTGTCTGGATCCTTTTCTCACAAAAGCTTCTACCTTCTTCACTCTTTTCTTTGATTGAATTTGGCTTTCTATGGTTTCAGCACTACCAAATATTTCTTCTTTAGGTTCATTTGGGGCTTCCAGAAGTGCTTTGGCATAAGTTTCAACTATGTGGTCATCTGTTTCATAGCCCATTTCTGTTACCCAGATTGTCCTGGGGATGACTGCTTCCATCCATATTTCATCCTTTTTGATAACAAAGCATATATCATCTTTCTTTGCTATTTCGGGGACCAACTGAAATACGGGCCTAAGTCTTTTAATTACTTCCACAACAGTAGGGTTCGCTATGTATTCAATTGTAGAGGTGGATGCCATGATAAAATACCTTTTTCTGTCTTGCATGAATGATTGCTTGGAGTGTGCTTGCTTCTTGCTCGAAATGCCTTAGCTCGGAAATCTTCGCGCTCTCTAAAATTTTGAAATCACAGTAAAATGAAATGGAGCCAAAACCTTATTTTATAAAGTCTTTTTCCCTACCTACCACATTAATTGCATGCCGGTAATGTATTCACTTAACTTTATTTGCCGGTAATAAATGATTTTCAACTTCTTTTCTCTAACCGAGGGAATAATAGCACATGTGTCATTAGATTGCCAAACCCTCAAGATAATTTTCTTCAATTAGATGAAGAACTTCCTGCCGGTGGAGCACTGCTCTGTCCTGCCGGTGGAGCATTTGTTGGTTCTACTGGTGGAGGAGTATTCCCAATATTTAGATCAGCTTTTCTAATCCATTGCTTTGAGAATTCTTGCTTAACCTCTTCAACCTTTTCTTTACCTTTCAAGCTAGTACTTTTGTTGTCTACCGGTGTACCTTTACTTCTACAAAATTTAGCAATATAACCAATCTTGTTACATGCATAACAAATTACATTATTTTTCTAAATAGCTTTCCCATAACCTATGCCAGTTTGTGTTCTACATTGATTTGATAAATGTCCAAATCTTCCACAAACATAACATCTTACATTCATTCTGCAGTTTTCAGAGTTATGACCAACTTTGTTGCATTTGGAGCATTGACCGGTGGGAGGATTGATATTCTGATAATTCCTAGATCTATATTCATTTGCCCTATGACCATATTTATTATAGTTAAAGCATTTTCCATTGAATTTATAAGTATTAGGAGGTCTTACCAGTTTGCTATGATCCTGAGTATTTGCAGTACCGAAGCTTTCTCTAGCTTCAAATCCAATTCCAGAAGTGTCACCTTTGGGTTTTTGATTCTTCAATAAGGTACCAAGTTCTTCTGAGTTTTTCTTGAATTTTTCTTTGTGTTGATTTGCAATTTCCAATTCCCTTTCCAAGATTTCTTTTTGTCTCATTAGTTCATTCGAGTCATTCTAATATGCATCAGATCTGCCTTCAACATGTCATTTTCATAGCTAAGTCTTGTGTTCTCATTTGCTGCATCACTTAGTCTTTTGGTCAATTCTTCTTCATTCTTCTTTCTGTCCTCAATCTCTTTGCAAAATCTCATAGTCATATCCTGCATTTCATTTTTTGTTGTCATGATCTCTTGTTTCAACTTGCTTATCATATCATTAAGTGATTCCTTTTCATCATTCTCATTTTGCAATTTTTCACAAAGTTCTCTTCTCTTATTTCTTGTAACAGTAAGATTTTCTTGAAGTGCCTGAATGATATCCTAAGCTGCTTTTAAATCATCTTCTAATTTGATATTTTTCAACTTCTCTGCATCATAGTCAGTAAGAGCTCCTTCAAGTTGCTTCATTAGATTTTCCATTTTTACCGGTGTCAAGATCTTCCTCAAGCTGTTAGGCTACTGAAAATAGAGGACCAAGCTCTGATACCAATTGTTAGGGTTCCCACAGATACTAAGAGGGGGAGGGGGGGGGGGGGTGTGAATCAGTATCTGACCGGTAGGATAATTTTCTTAAGACAAAACATGCAGAACATAAAGTAACAGTGTACTGGTATGCAAGAATTAATGTAGTAAACAGAATCAAAAACATCCACATGAAAAGAACACCATAACACAAGATGTTTAACGAGGAAACTTGGTGTGGGAAAAACCTCGGTGGGATTTGTGACCCACAATATTCACTTACTGGCCAATAAGAGAATATTACTTACAATAGGGGCCTGCACATGCAGGAAGGCCAATTGCCTAGAGCACACTGCTCAATGAGAAGTCACACTGACTTACAATAAGGATTAAACTAATCCAATGATCTGTACTGCTTTATAATAGCATCTCCAATGTCAGATTCAGTACCGGTTCTTGCTCTGTTCTTTACATATACCCTTGACCTATAATTCGCACATTAGGTCTGTCTAATCATTTTCTTTATGCTCGCATACCTATCCCTACAAATGTCTATAATAGTCTCTTTTATATACAAGAGTCATTTTACAATTTGCCAAGTCGGTTTGCAAGAATAATCAAAATATTACATATCAAAAATCCTGTCGCCCTTTGTGCCGGTATACATCTTTTCTTTTGTGCTGGTGTAAAGTGGTTTTGCTGATGCCGGTGCACTATCTTGCTTGAATAATGCTTTGCCGGTAGAATGTCTTGCCGGTGCCATAGGATTGCACGGTTGCCATCAATGACAAAACCTTCAATCACACACAATGTCTCATTGGAGTGTCCATATGCCAACATGCTTATGAAAGGGTTTTTGAATTTTGAATAGGATCATGTGACATAGGGATTTGATTTATTCTTGCTAAGTGTTGAGTTTTAATTTTGCCTTGACATTTGAGCGTAAATGCGTCTAAGTGTGGTAACTCAGTGATATTTGGTGCATAAACATCAAAGAGGTCTTTCAGGAGTTACTTTCTTGCCCCTAGGAAGTTATTCAAGTCAAATGTGCACTTTATCTTGATGAAATCCATTTTTTTTTGCTCAAATTTTGATAAATTTGCCTAAGTCCTGACACATTTTATTGAAAATTCTAAGTGTCCAGATGATTTTGAGTGGTTAAATTGTATAACTCCTGATCAAAATCCAAGTTCTAAGGGTCGAAATGTCAAAATTCCTGATGGGAGGTGTTTTTCCCCCACATTTCCGATGACCCATGGTTTTCCCCCACTCAAAATCCTAATGGGAGGTGAATTTCCACTGGATTCCTGATGGACCCTGTTTTTCCCCCATTCAAGTTCCTAATGGAGGGCAATTTTCCACCAGGAGGCTAAAATTTTGACTAAGTATGGGAAATTATCCTGATGACCCTCGATTTTCCCTTGGAATACAAATAACTTTGATCTGGATGAAAAAAAATTTCCTAATGAAGATCGATTTTCCCCAGGACAATTTGTGAACAAGTTTAATGGATTTTTATCCAAATGGGGGTCGATTTTCCTCAAGTGGCAATCAAGATGATTTATGAAAACTTTTTTAATGATGATTTTTTTCCAGACATGGGGCAATTTTCCACCAAGCTGTTATAAAGGCAAAAATTTTATCCCACATTGCTTGTGTGGTGAAGTTTCAAGGCAAAAACATGTAAAGTATGCCCAGTCAGCATTCAAAATAATAATAGATTTGCTAATGGTGATTGCTAAGTGGCAGATTGAAGGTGATTTGTTGATTCCAGCTGGGTGATTTTTATCAAAGTGTCCATTGGACACCGTTTGAAGTGTTGCAGTTGCAGATTTGTCTAGTTCAGCCTTGGTGCCCCATTTGGAGGAGAAACTACAGGGATTTAAGTGGCTGGTCAACCCACCATTGTTGGCGATTTGGAGCGATTTGGAGCTTTCTAAGTTTGGTGCCACTATTTGGATTGGGCGATTTTGGCTAAAGTGAAGATTTTTCCACATTTTTGGAGTTAAGTACTTATGATAGGGAGGTGCCATTATTTCACCATTGTTGGGTGCTGCTTGACCTCAATTGTTGACTGAAGTGTGCATTTCCAAATTTAACTTTTCACTCCCAACCATCTTCACACTTGGGCGATATTGTTTGGAAGTCATTTTAGAGTGGTTTGGAGGCATTTTCTAAGTACACAATTGCTGGTGTAAAGTCTGAAGCTCCATTTTCAGGTTTTGTCTTCATGCTTATTCTTCGTTTCCAGCCACCTCTACCCTTGGGAAATTTCACTTGTGCATCATCCTTATGAGTTTTTTGGGCATTTGGTGGAGCTTCCGTTACTGATCTAAGTTTGAAACTTCACTTACAGATTTGTCTTTAGACTTAGATATTCATTACCAACCCCTTTGTTTGTGCCCAGATTTGACAAACTTCACTTTGAGAAGGTAAGATCCATCAAATACAAGTGTTTCCTATGACTGCAACAAGTTTAAATGACTGATTTATTGAAGTTGCAGGTTGTCTTCAGACATTGGGCAGCCATTGTTGGACCTTGGAAAGGTGTCTTCGGACTTTAAGAACTAAAAAATCAGACTTTTTCACACCCTTTTCCAAGCACGTTCAGAATTGTAGTATACTTCCGAACACTAATTTTCATATTTTTCTGAGTATACCAAGTTATTTTCAGACTGAAACTTCACTCCCAGCCACAGTTGTTCCCAGATGTGACCATTTCTGAGTTTTGGAGGGTAAAATAATTCAAATGCAAGCATGTGACATGGCTGTACCACTTCCAGCCATTGATATTCATAATTTTCAGTGTCTTCAGACTTTTTGAAGCCATTTTCAAACTTTTAGAGGGTGTATTCAGACTTAGGAATCAAAAAATCAGACTTCAATACACCATTTTATGAGTATTTTCAGACATTGGAGGGCGTATTCAGACTCAGTCCTCAGAAAATTAGAATTTTATCACAACTTTGATATCCAAAATCAATCACTTTCTGAGTGTTTTCAGACCTTCAAGTGATATTTCCAGACTCGGGACTATAATTTTGGGCTCCAATGTAATATCCCACTGATTTTTTTTTTATTTTTAGACCAATAACAATTCATCCACAACAAATAACCCGTTAAGGTTAGAGGAATAAACCAAACAACTGAAAGGGAACCCTTCCACCTTTTGTTCACCGAGAGCCCAAACTGGGAAGGTGAGAGCATACGGTGTTCCGGGGATCGTTAACAATAATAATCAAACTGAAAATTACAATGCATGGGCGGCAAGCCAGCCCCTTCTGCTTATCCAGCAGGATAGAAACCAAAGCTCTTGGTGGTAAACCGACCAAAGGAAAATTACAATAAAATAAAGTTCAATCACTCAACCGCGTATTTCAGCGGGAGGACACTACATTAAACTATCACTCTACCGCATATTTCAGCGGGAGGACCGTTGTATTGAACTTATCACTCGACCACTTATTCAGCAGGAGGACAGAATACAAAAACTAAATTACAAAACTTAGAAGGCGGCAAGCCAGCCTCTTCCACTTATGCAGTGGGAATTACAAATGAAAACAGAAAGAAAGGATGATCAGTACTACTGAAACAACCTTACAATATTGAGATGAGATGAGGAGAATAATTGCAGAATTCTACAGCAAGACTGTAATTTTCTGTTACACTGATCTGCAAGCTGAAAGTACAGTTTTCAGTAGCCCATGGAAACATCAAAACACTCATAACTCACTCAATTTTTACCCGAATTGATTCAAATCAATCCCAATCCCACCGTACATCAAATGCAATGACAACCAATCAAAGCCACATCCCAAACAAACCCATTTTTATTTTGCACGCATCCCAATGCAAAATAGAAAACCCACGCCTAGCCTAGGAACTTCGATTTTATCTATTAAATTCATTGCTTAGTTTTAAATGCTAAAAACTCACACATTGTATCGCCATGGCATGGAAGGAAGGATGAGCCGGTACCCAGATGGATGGAGTCGCCTGGTTAAGAGATATGAGCAAATTTCACTTTCAGCAGTCCCACAACCAGCAACTAGAAACAATCAAATCCAACATCAATCACTCCATAATCTGCAACTCATTAACCAATCTGCAATGGGAACACAAGGGCACAGCTAGGTACTCTATTGCAAGTACGAAACTGAGACTCAGCTAGGAAGCCAACTTCAAAGCTCAGATTTTCAGTAGCCAAACCAGCAGCATAACGATGCAATTTTCAAAGATAGTGCAAATGGGAGCCCAAGCCTCTTATTTATAACTTCACTCTTCGAATTCAAATGCCATTCCTCCAAATTCCACGCCTTGCATTTGAATTTCATTCCACTACATGTGGACCCAAATGTAGCGCCACTTTCTCCTAAGTCAAAACTCACGCCCAAAAAGGGGGAGGACCCACGTTAAACACTTAGGCAAATAATGGAGATGCAATGTGAAATAATATTCTTCTAAAATATTTCTACATCCCATAGTACATCTGAATTTCACCAAAACTTAGGATAAAATAGGCATTAATCACAAATTTATAAACCAGTAGCCAATAAACAGATTAATTAAATATTAACCTTAGGATAAGGAAATAATATTTAATTATGTCGCAAATGACTCCCGTACTGATTATTATCACAACCAGGATGAAACTGAGCCCGGACGCCCACAGAACTGCTGCAAAATCAGAACCCTGTCTACTGCCAAAAATAGAATTGTGCCACACAGTCACTTACTAAAAATAGTAAGTCAAGAATTAATGCTCAGAAAAGCATGATCATCGCGTCCAGAGGCAAAACATGGAGAACTCAGTAGGACAATAACACCAGAATGGTCATTCCCTGACTTACTAAAAATAGTAAGTCCTTGTTTCATCAATGCTAGACCCTCATTCTTCATTCCACCTTGTTTGCCCTCTCGGGTAAACGATTAAATGCAGAAAGTAAATGCACAGAACATAATGGAAATATATTAAATAACCAGCTCTGTATTAATTCCACAGTCCATGTACAATAAGTGCTTATAACATTACATCTGACACGACTATCATGATGATGATACTTCGAAGAAAAGGTACACAATATATAATACCCGAAGGGGTACGACACAACCGTCGCGACTCCAACTACCTACCCGTTGGCTAACTAACTGACCACCGTAACTCATTATTACCGACGACAACATAAACATAATATAACAACATAACATAATGATTATTCCCGTCAACATCATCCCCCCCAAGAAAAGAAGTCAACTCCGACGACTTAATACAAAATAGAGATGAACGGTAGAAACTACTGATGCCAGTCGGGCCCGGATCTTATACACTTCCTGCGTCCTCACCTGAAAACCCTTTTCTGCTACCATCCGATGCTCAAGTGCGGATTTCACCAATATTGCTTCCTTTGCCATCACAGTCCTCCTGTGCCTAACCCAAACTTGTCTACAAAACACGTTTTTCAATCTCAGCTTCCACCAACTGCTACTCAATTGATACTGTCTCCCTAGCCAATTTGTCCTCGATAACCACCCGTGCTGCTCTCTCGGCATCCAACTCCTGGGTACACGACTATTGCCTCCAACCTGGTGGTCAGCTCCTCCCGAGCCCTCTATGCATCCACCAAGGCAATCTCACGTCCAGCCGAGACATACTCCGAGTTCCTCAAAGCGTACCAGTCATGCCTGGAGGTGGCCACAATCCGCTGGCACAAATGCTAGGAGACACCTCAAATCCTCCATCACACTCCCCAAAGGCTAAAAACTAAACTGAATAACTCCCTAGTGTCATACAACTGCGCGGACCTGCAATGCCTTCCCTCAAACTCTGTTTGTTCCCAACCTCCAAATCTGTCTCCCTCTAAGGCTTATGGCTTCCCCGCCAATGCTTAGCTGCAGGCTTCTTTCGCACAGTACGGACAACCACAACACTTCCCATGGTATTCTGTAGCTCAAAAATAAACTGGGGGTCGAGGGGCAGCGCCCCTTGCGGGGTCCTGGGGCAGCGCCCCAGGTGCGCTCCATGTCGCAGTACAGGGCTGGGTCGAGGGGCAGCGTCCCCGCCGCCAACACCAATTTACAACCCTCAGAACCATACGAAAGTCCATGGCGCATAGCATTTCTGTGATATTTTAAGATGCCAAAAACCCTTCTTTTCCACTCTGAATTTCCAGTGTCCTGGCTTCAAACTCCAGCGAATCATTTTAAATCTGGTGGTCGTCGTTTTTTTTGTTTGTTTTTTTTTAGCACTGTAATGTCCCCAATGGCACCCCGGCCATACAACCTCCCTGTACGGTCAACAACAGCACTGGCACCTCCAATCGTGCGGCCACCTTCCCGTGCGGTCGACACCCTTCTCCGGTCAACAACAGCACTGGCACCTCCAATCGTGCGGCTGCTTGGTCTACCTGTGGCGATCGTTTTGCCCTTACGTGGCTGTGTGGATTGTGCGGGCTTGGTCTCTTTTTTTCTTTTTCCTTTTGCGGCTGTTGTGCGTTGGTGTGCATAACCCTTGCTGTGCGTGTTGATCGGGTCGTGCGGTGCGTCTTCCTCCTCCTTTATCCCTTGCTGTGCGGCAGCATTCGGTGTTGTGCGGTGGTCGGGCTGTGCGGTGTGCGGTGGTGGGTTCATGTCTCGGCAACAACCTTCGGTGGCTCCCACCGCACGATGTGACCACCGCACGATGGTGTCACCGTCAGTGATTCCACCGCACGATGGTGTCACCGTTGGTGATTCCACCGCACGGTGGTGTCACCGTTGGTGATTCCACCGCACGGTGGTGTCACCTTGGTGGTTTCACCGCACGGTGGTGTCACCTTGGTCCCACCGTACGATGGCCATTTTCCCTTTTTCTTTCTTTTTTTTTTTTGACCATACGGTCGCTGTCATACGACCGTGCGATTTTTTTCAAATTTTTTTTTAATAAATTTTTGATCGTACGGTCGTCTGTCATACGACCGTACATTTCTTTCTTTCTTTCTTCCAATCGTACGATCATCTGTCGTACGGTCCCGTACGGTGGTTTTTTTTCACAATTTTTTTATTTTTATTTTTTTTAAAAGTTGTCTAGAGAGTCTTCGGCTCGAGTCCCCTTGTCTCTGGGATCACTCTTCATCCTTCTCGGTTTTCCTCGCCCAAAAGTCTCCTGCTTTTGTTCCGTGCCTCTCGAGTCGCTTGCCCGACCTCTTAGGTCCCCTTCCATCCTCTCGGGTCCCCCTTTGGGCTCTCGAGTGTCCGTCCGGCCTCTCGAGTCCCCTGCACGCTTCGCGTAGTAGGGTTTCAATTTGGGCCCATTAGTGGCAAGTCTATTTTCAATGGCCATCGGAAGACCTGGAACCACAAATTCTACAGGGACCACGACCTCCTTCCCATACATAAGAAGAAGAATAATAATAAAGATTTTGAAGACTGCGGTCTTCCATACAGGTTTCCAATCGTTGCCAACACTCTTCGGATTATCTACGTCACCAAGGTTTGGGGCGTCTCCCTTCCAATATTCTTTGTATTCCGGCAGGTACACCTCTGTTGGTTGCTCTGGTTCCTCTACTTCGAGCCTATAGCTTTGGAACATTTCGTAATCCTCCATTTGCCAGTGGAAGAGCCCGTTAAGTGAGCATACCTCATCTTCAGAACATCCCTCCAATTCGAGCACCCCTTCACTGTTCGGCTCCATCGCGTTCTTGCCCTTGCTTTCATCGGGACCCCCTTCCCCTTTATTAGAGTCCTCTGAGTCCGAGTCGGAAGAGGCGAGCTCTTCGCCAACATCTTGGGTGTGTAGGTCAATGGTATATTTCCGCCCTCCCTTCTCCATGGAAAGTGTATTTTTCTTCCAGTTGTGGTTTACCCTCGCGTTGATCAACCACGCTCTCCCCAGGATGGCGTCATAGCCTTTCTTCTTCGAAGGAATAACCACGAAATCTAACAAGAATGGTTGCATACCAATCGTCACTTGCTGGGCCATCAACAAGCCGAGTGGCTTAATGCCGTGTTGGTCCGCTCCCACCAGGTTGAATGTGGGTGGCCACAGGGTGGGCTTCCCTAGCCGCTTCCATGTTTCTTCTGGTAGTACATTCACCCCAGATCCCCCGTCCACAATGGTGTCCTTCAGAATGGTCCCATGGATACCCATTTCTACCACAGCTAGGTGTCTACCACTGCTCACGGCTAGTAACATCGGGTCAGTCGAAGGGCTGATGGAAACCTCCACCTGTAGTGTACTCTTCGTAGCAGTGGCGGGAAACCCTACCTATGGTGCACTCGACGATGCGGTGGCGGGAACCCCTACCTGTGGTGCACTCGATAATGCGGTGCTTTGCACATTGGTGAGGATGGCAGTCCTCAATTGTGGCATAGAGTCTAGAAGGTCTTTTACCTTTATCGGCACCTCCATCTGCAATATTTGCCTAATGATGTTATTTTCCACTTCCGTACGGAATGATGTACTCGCCACCTCGTTGTCCCGTCGTTCGGCCGTCATCTCACGTTCAATATTGGCCTTTGCCTCCCGTAATCTCTCCTTCTCCATACGAGGGTCGGGATAAGTGGCTTTTTTCGTCTGAGCGCGGGTGATCGCCAGTACTTCTTTCTCACCAATCTTGTCAGCCTTCTCAATGTTGAGGAGATTAACCCCTTCCTGCGGGCAATTTGCATCCTCATGGTCGCCTAGCCCACACCAACGGCAGAGGTGCTGAGGGGTGGCTTCCTTCGTGCAATCACGAGCGAAGTGCCCCCATTGCTTACAGGCCCTACATTGGATAATTGGCCGGCCCTTGGCGTCATACTGGATACAACTTCCGTTATTGGTATTGTTGCTATTCCTTCCGCCGCCGCGTCTGTTGTCCCGGTATCCTCCAAATGATGCCATTGTGTTAGTATGTTGGCCGGTACCCGCTAGTGCGGATGTTGTGGCCTGCTCCGTGAACAGGACCTGGTTCATTTGCGTACCTCGGGTTTTCATGTTGTATGGGCACTCCTTGGTGGAGTGTCCCATCACTTGGCAAATCTCACAGAATGCCTTCTTTTGGCAAGTACCCTTTGTGTGCCCTTCCTCTTTGCACTCAGTGCACCATATGTCCCCTTCGTTCCGACCATTGCTTCTCATTATTTTGAATTCCTTTCTCATTCGCTCCATGTCTTTCTGGAGCGCTTGCACCCGTTTGCCAGCCTCGTCGTCGCTGCTGCTTTCCTGTGAAGAGTCATTGTCCTCGGATGAGGATTTATTACTTTTCTTCTTCTTTGATGTTTTGTGTTCGCTCTCCAGGTCCATCGCCCTATTATAAGCGTCGTCATATGACGTTGGGGGTACAATTTTCATCTTCCTCCATAGGGAGGATTTCAACCCTTCAACGAACCATCGTTTCTTCAATCCATCTGCGGGTTGGCTTTCCATTTTACCCAAGAGTTCTTTCAGCCTCCAACTGTATGCCCGTACTGTCTCCCTGGTACCTTGTTTGGTACTGTATATCTCCGTTACAATTTCATTATCATCACAGAGCAACCGAAACTCCCCCGTGAATTCCTTCTGTAGATTGGCCCACGCGACCACTTTTTGCTTGTCCACATCGGAGTACCAATCTATGGCAACTCCTCGTAACGTGGCTGGGAACTGCTGTACCCAGTCATCCTGGTCTGTTACTCCGTTGGCGGACCAAATGGTTTCACATGTACGGCAATGTCGTAAGGGGTCTTCCTTGCCCTCCCCTATGAACTTTCGCAATTTTTGTTTACTCGCCATCCCTCCGCTGGGTCTCTCTCCTCTAATTCCTTGTGTGCTTGTACCTGGTGATCCTCCGCCTCCTGCAACTGAACCTCCACTCGTGGGTCCTCCGGAAAAAGTTGCTGACACCGAACCAAACAAATTGCCTCCCATACGGTACCCTTGTGCTCCCTCGGCACCTTCGGTCGTACCGTCACCTTCCGGTGTCTCCCTCCGATTGGTTGTCTCCCTCCGGTTGTCCTCTGAAATGGAAAAATTCTTTAGCAAGTCTCTGGTAGCGTCGATCAGGTTTAGACTTTGCCTTGTTTGTTCCACCAACTCTTCGCGGCTCCTTACCCTACGGTGGTATTCTGGCGAACTGTAGAGTTCTCCTTCGGCACCCTCCGTGACTCCTTCTGGCAGCCCTACAACAGTGTAGACAGTGTAGTTCTCTCCGTCTATCTCTGCCTCCGCAACCTCCGTGACACCTCCTGGGTTCCCTTCGGGCAACCCTTCGGCCGGTCGTCCCTCGGCAAGCTGCCTTAGCCTACGCCTTCGTTCTATCTGTTGTCTGAGATTCAACGCGGCTTGTGCCACTTCCCATTCGTCACTCTGTATCTTTTTATTTTTGTCCTTATTTAGTCTATTGGGCATAAGTCACTTCCATACGCAACAAACACACGCCATGTACACAGAAAAACTTTTATTATTTTTATTTTTTATTTTGCCTGTCGGCCACAATTTATATCAGCAATGTGTCGGGATTATTACAAGGTTCAATTTCCTCCTGGCCTAGTGCCATCTCGTTCTGTTTCCCGTCGGCTGTTCTCTTCGTAGCGTTGCAGGATTTGTTGTCGTCGCTCTTCCTGGGCAATCTCCTCCAAGCGGGCTTGTTGTGCCAGCGATGCCTATGCAAGCAACCGGGGGAGGTAGTTCATCAACCGGTTTACTGTCGGGCTAACCTCCAGCGCTGTCCACACGGCACTTGGTGGGATTTCCGCCTCCGCCGCTTCTCGTCGAACGTATGTCTGAATGGCTACCTGGAGCAAAATTGAAAATTCTCGCGTTGCCGTGTCTTCTCCTGTGTAAAGTTTTGTCCGCGCGTCATCAGCCTCCGGGTTTACTTCACCAACGGGTAGGCCCATTGTGTCTGTGCGCCATCCGTGTCTTCCGTTCCCGAGTTCGTCTAGGCAACGGCGCCAAATGTTTGCCCTCTCGGGTAAACGGTTAAATGCAGAAAGTAAATGCACAAAACATAATGGAAATATATTAAATAACCAGCCTCTGTATTAATTCCACAGTCCATGTACAATAAGTGCTTATAACATTACATCTGACACGACTATCATGATGATGATACTTCGAAGAAAAGGTACACAATATATAATACCCGAAGGGGTATGACACAACCGTCGCGACTCCAACTACCTACCCGTCGGCTAACTAACTGACCGCTGTAACTCATTATTACCGACGACAACATAAACATAATATAACAACATAACATAATGATTATTCCCGTCAACACACCTAGCCTACGGGTCTCAGGAATAGGCTAATGGACCACTGAAAGAGCATCAATGAGAAGGGGACATTACAGTCCGCCCTCTCCAAAATTGCTTGTCCTCGAGCAACTGTAAGGCTGGATGAAATAAAATCTCCTCATTTCCCCACGTAGCATCCTCTGCTGGGAGATTCTTCCATTTGAGCAAGTATTCCCTGATCACTCTTCTCCTCAAAGTTCGTTCCCTGAATTCAAGGATAGCTTCTGGAACCAAAACCAACTCTCCCTCCTCATCAAGCGGAGGTAACTCAACTGAGGCAACAACATTATATCCCAGAGCCTTCTTAAGGCGAGACACATGAAATACATTATGGATCCTACTGCTTGCTGGTAATTCCAACTCATAAGCCACTTCTCCAACCCTTCTGCTGACTCTGAAAGGCCCATAGAATCGAGGCTTCAATTTCTCAACCCCACTCTTCTTGAGAGTGGACTGTCTGTAGGGCTGGAGCCTCAAATAAACCATGTCGCCCACCTCAAAGGTGCGCTCAATACGCTGCTGATCAGCATACAACTTCTACTGATTCTGTGCATGTTGGAGATTGTCCCTCAAAATTCTCAAATTATCCTGACTTTGCTGCATCATATCCTTTGCCTGAGGGGTTCTGCTATCACCGAATACCAAGTTTGCGAAGCTAGGAGCTTCATAACCATATAGTGCCATGAATGGTGACATCCGAATGGACATGTGATAGGAAGAATTGCAACAATATTCCCCTAGGTGAAGCCGTCTCACCCAAGTATTCTGTTGCTCTGAGACATAGTTTCTAAGATAACCTTCCAACCACTTATTCACTATCTCGGTCTGCCCATCAGTTTGAGGGTGATAACTGGTGCTTGGGGTGAGCACAGTACCACACAATCTGAAAATCTCCTGCCAAAAAGCACTTAGGAACTTGTTGTCCCTATCACTCACAATGTTCTTCGGTAAACCATGCAATCTGAACACCTCCCGGAAGAACACTTCAGCAACTTGAGCTGCTGTAAAAGAGCTGATGATAGCGAAGAAGTGAGCAAACTTTGTGAGTCTGTACACCACCACATAGATACTATCCTTCCCTTGAGCCCAAGGCAACCCCGTGATGAAATCCATGGAAATACTTTCCCATTTTTGACCAGGAATAGGCAAGGGTTGTAACAAACCAGCTAGTAGAGTGTGCTCATCTTTGTTCTTCTGACATGTACGACACTCTTTAATGTACCTCAAAACATCATTTTTAAGCCCCTTCCAGGAGAATCTCTCCCGGATCTGCCTGTATGTTTTGAAATAACCTTGGTGACCAACAAGGGGGATGTCATGGAAAGTCTTCAAAATCTTCTCTTTTAACTTAGATTCAGGTACTATAAAGATTCTTCCCTTGTACAGTATCAACTTCTCAACCAATTTGTACCTTTCATCATGAAAAGTACCCTCTATAAGGCTGATTGCAAACTGATTTTTGGCATAATCAGCAAGCAATAACTCCCTCCAACCAGCAGTAAGCTCGCAGAGTGAGCTTATATGGGGTCTCCTGGATAAGGCATCTGCCACCACATTGTTTTTTCCTTTAACATACTCAATATCGAAGTCGTAAGCTTGTAGCTTACTCACCCATTTCTGATGTCTCTCATTCAGAACCTTCTGATGCATTAAGTGTTTAAGACTGTTGTGATCAGTCTTAACAATGAACTTACTCCCCACCAGATATTGTCTAAATTTTGCAAGAACATGCATTATGGCAAGCATTTCCTTGTCATAAATGGAATATAGTCTCTCAGGACCTCTCAACTTTCTGCTCTCAAAAACTATAGGGTGCTTATCCTACATGAGGACCGCACCAGCACCTTCTCCAGATGCATCACATTGTAGCTCAAATGGCTTGGTGAAATCAGGCAATGCTAAAACTGGGCAGGAGCTCATGATCCTCTTAAACTACTCAAATGTTGTCTGTGCCTTTTCGGACCATTCAAAAGCCCCTTTCTTGGTAAGATCTGTAAGGGGGGCAGCCAACTGAGAATATACCTTTACAAACCTTTGATAGAATCCACATAATCCCAAAAATCCCCTTAGATGTGTTATGTTTTCGGGGGTAGGCCAATCAATGATAGCTCTAATCTTTTCAGGGTCTACCTTCACACCACCTGCACTGATAATGTGACCAAGATAGAGCAACTCTTCCATCCCAAATTCACATATAATTCCTTGGCAAACAAGGATTCAGATTCTAGTATGCCCAACACTTCATCCAACTGTTGAAGATGTTCTTTCCAAGATCTGTTGAATATTAGGATGTCATCAAAAAATATCAAAACAAACTTCCTCAACTGTTCTTCGAAGATTTTGTTCATGCATGACTGAAATGTAGCAGGAGCATTAGTCAAACCAAAGGGCATGACTACGAACTCAAAATGCCCAAAGTGGCACCTAAAAGCAGTCTTCTCCACATCCGAAGCTCTCATTCTAATCTGATGGTACCCCGATCTGAGGTCAATCTTGGAGAAAAACACTGCCCCATGTAGCTCATCAATGAGCTCATCAATCCTCGAAATAGGATACCGATTCTTGATGGTTTTCGGATTCAGGGCTCTGTAATTCACACACATGCGCATGGTCCCATCCTTCTTTCTCACCAAAACAACAGTCGAAGCAAAGGGGCTTTTGCTAGGCCGGATGTAACCCATGTCAAGCAATTCCTGAATTGCTTTCTCAATCTCATCCTTCTGTTTTTTTGGGTATCGGTAAGGAGTAGTCATGACTGGCTTAGCTCCTTCCTCAAGCTCAATAATGTGCTCGGCACCTCTTTCAGGAGGTCTACCAGGAGGTGGGTTTTCGAACACCTTGCTTCTCTTAGTTATCAAAGCTTGGATGTCGATAGGATAATTTCAGTGCTCTTGTTGTGGTTCTGAAGGCATTACCATGATCTTGCTTCTATCCTTGACCATAGCTGAAATATCTGAGGAATAGCTGCCCTTATCCACCAATGGATTGGAAGGCATTATCAAACACTCCGCTGCCCACTCCACCTGATTGTGGCGGATCAGTCTTTCCATTCTTTTCAAGGATACAACTATAAGTCCCCCATGCGACATTCCTCTCAAAACTACCTTTTTCCCTTCCGACATGAATTTCAGCTCCATGGTTTGTAGGTTCAATGTGATCTCACCAAGAGATCTCAGCCATTGAATCCCGAGGACTGCATCATCAATCCCTCCAATGCTTACCACAAAGAAATCATCTCTGATTTCATGATTTCCCAACTTCAGAGACATGTTGGAAATCATTCTGTTACAGGATATAGTGGAGCCATCTGCTACCATGACTTTGAAGCCCTCAACTTCCTCTGCCACTAGTCCCTTTTTTGCAACAATCCTTTCATCAATGAAGTTGTGTGTTGCACCTGTGTCAATGAGAGCTATGACACGATGCTCTCCAATCACACCCTGAACTCTAAAAGACTCATTTTTGTGAATGCTCGAGAGTTGAGCAACCACTCCTCTATCTTCTGACCCAAATTCAGGCCCTTCAGGAGCCTCTTCAAACTCGCTGTCCTCAACTTCAGTCTGCTGTTCTGAAGTTTCAGAATCTGATCCATCTTCCGAATAGCATTCCATCTGATGCAAATTCCCCTTTCCATGGCACCTATGCCCGGGAACCCAAGGTTCTCTGCAAGAGTAACATAGATTCTTTCTCCGGAGCTCTTGACGAAGCCCATCATCCATACGCGGAGAGAACTTCTTGGTCTGATTCGTGAACTTCTTCTTATCCTTTCTGAAAGGGAAAGGTTGGACTGAATTTTACTCTTTGGGGCAGCCAACTCCATACTTCTAGATTTTTTTATAGCTTCTGCCAGGGTGGGTGGATCAAAAGCTTTGACCCATCCTCTCAATGGTTCTGTTGTATTTTACGACACCCTGGAGAACCGATCGGAGATATGTTCCATGGACCAGCGCTGCCCAGTTGATTAAGGAGAAAAGCAATGAAATCATGGTTTGAAGTGTTGTCTTGTCGGAAGTTCTTTGGCCCTCTCTTTCTCTAGCTCGAAACTTCGGAACCCCGAGGTTCCGAGTTTCTTTACCTTAGCTTCTTTCTTTCCTACTCTGGAACTCCGGAACTCCAAGTCTCCAAAGTTCCCTCCCTTCCCTTAGCTTTTCTTCTATCTTCTACCCTGGAACTCCGAAACCCCCAGGTTCCGAAGTTCCTTGTCCAACTATGGAGACCCCGGTCCCCGAAGTTCCCCAACTACGGAGACCCCAGTCTCTGAAGTTCCCCAAGTTCCTAAGTCTTCTACCCTGGAACTCCGGAACCCCCAGGTTCCGAAGTTCCTTAGTCTTCTACCCCGGAACTCCGGAACCCCCAAGTGCCAAAGTTCCTTGTCCAACTACGGAGACTCCGGTCCCCGAAGTTCCCCAACTACGGAAACCTCGGTCCCCAAAGTTCCCCAAGTTCCTAAGTCTTCAACCCCGGAACTCCGGAACCCCCAGGTTCCGAAGTTCCTTGCCCAACTACGGAGACCCCGGTCTCTGAAGTTTTTCAAACTACTTCCGACTTGCAACACTTCCGGATGGCGTGATCGACACTCAAAGCTTTAAATGCTCTGACAGTTTTGGTGACTTATGCACTTTTTTTTGTGGAGCCACAAGGGTGCATTTAATGTTTTTGGCAGGATTTCCATCAAAGGAGGTACGGGGCCATGCTGGGTGACTTATGTCATGCCTGAATTTGGAGGGTCAGTCAATCCACCTTCTCAGGATTGCACTTTGTGGGTATGGCTAGGTTGCTTGCATGTACAAGTCAAGTGCATGCACTTCCCTGCACCTCCAGACTGACATGCAGCGGTCATGATCACCATTGTAACCCTTTTTTTTTTTCTATATAAGGCTGTTAAGCCTCATTGTAAGGGGTTCTCTCCCTGTTGCCTTGAGTTTTCTTATGCTATCCTCTTCTCTTGAAGACTTGTAATCTTTGCATTTCTGCAACTGTAAGATTGGCGTTTGGCCTTATGATTAATTGAAGAACACTATTCTTGCCTTCTTTCAACCTATGTATGTTGTGTATGCTTTCTTACCTTCATCATAGGTGCATGTTGTGGCTCTTTCTCTTAATATATGCTGTGTTAACTGGTTTTCTGAGTGTGACTTGTGGGAATCCTTCTCCCCTCTTGGCATTCAACGGATTCTAACCTTCATCTATGCATTGGGGTTACTCATATAACTGAAAGTTGTGCATCTTCAGGGTGTTTCAGTTAATTACTTGTGTCATTTCAGTAGGGAGAGGAACTATCTCTTCTTGGTGCATCACCTCCCTTTGTTTTCAAACAATTTCTCTCTTCTCTTTTCCTTTGCAAGTTGTTAGGGTAGGCTTCGGAATTAACTTTGAAGTGTTGAGTTGGTTCAACACCTGCACCTAGATAAAGAAGGAAGCCGGCCTTCTCCGGAGATTCAACCCCTTGCACAAGGTCCCACACTTCAGGGTTGTTTCCATGTTTCACAAGGTTGTTGAGTTCATAGCTCAGCAAGGGTGCAAGCTTTTGTGATAACAAGTTCTTCAAGTCCTTCAGTGAAAAGGACAACCAATCGCTTCTCTGATATGCTACTCACCATGACTGACAAGTTATGGAATTCAGTCACGTAAGTGTCCAATGAACCTTGCTACCTTAGTTGTGCAAGTTCTCTAAACTTCACTTCTAGATCTCTGGTGTCAAATCTCTCAATTAGCTTGTTAGTGAAATCAGCGTAAGTGGTGACTAAGTTGTGACCAAGGGTGATCAACCCATGGTACCACCATTCGTGGGCCACTCCATCCAAGTGCAAGGTAGCAAACTTGATGGCGTCCTCCTCCGGCATCGGTCTCAAGGACAAGTAATTGTCCAACTTGTGTACCCATGCTCTGGCAGTACTCTTAGCACTCCCATCAAAGTGTGCTAAGGTCACTCTTCCAAGAGCTTGCTGGAAATCTCTTGGGGTAGCAAACTTGTAGTCATTCCTCCTTCCTCTTTTCATTTTCTGATTCATGAATTGATCCAGAGTTAGGATATCTCGGATCTCACCGGGAAGGGAAGCATACTCCATGTAGCTATTTCTTATCTCATCAGCTGTGGGTATCTCTGTTTCAGCTTGTTGTACTTCTTTTGGCAAAAAGACAAGTTGTAAAGGCCTTGGGGCTGAACCTCCATTGTTACTCCCATTTCTATTGCCTACAGGAGTGTTAGAAGTGTTGGCTTCCAGTCCATTGTTGGGCTGATTAGGGACCCCAACAACGTTCTAGTTGAGCTTTGCCAGCAGTAAAGACATCATGTCCATCATGGCATTGAATTGCCTCTCTGCCTTCTTGTCAGGTGCCTCATTTGTTTCTGTAGTCTTATCTGCCATTGAATCCACTAAATCTGAAGTATCAATATCCTTTCCTCTGTTTCTCAGTACTTCTGAGAAAGTATCCTCTTCCGGCACTATCGGAACCTAAAACTGTTGTCTCTTCTGCTCTCTGTTGTAGTATCTGACGTCTCTGTCACTCATGGAGACTTCTAAACCCACTGACTCTCACAGGCTGGCAGGAAAACCAGCTCTGATACCACTGTAATATCCCACTAATTTTTTTTTATTTTTAGACCAATAACAATTCATCCACAACAAATAACCCGTTAAGGTTAGAGGAATAAACCAAACAACTGAAAGGGAACCCTTCCACCTTTTGTTCACCGAGAGCCCAGACTGGGAGGGTGAGAGCATACGGTGTTCCGGGGATTGTTAGCAATAATAATCAAACTGAAAATTACAATGCATGGGCGGCAAGCCAGCCCCTTCTGCTTATCCAACAGGATAGAAACCAAAGCTCTTGGCGGTAAACCGACCAAGGGAAAATTACAATAAATTGAAGTTCAATCACTCAACCGCGTATTTCAGGGAGAAGACATTACATTAAACCATAGATGACAAACTCGCCGAATACTCGGCGAGTCACAAAAACTCGCCGAGTTTTTGCCCCTGGCGAGTAGTAACGACTTCTACTCGCCAGGAAACTCGCAGAGTTTTTGGCGAGTTTTTGCCAAAAACTCGGCGAGTTTTTGCTAAAAACTCGCCCGTGTTTTGTATACAGCCGAAAACGGCTTAAAACTCATTTGTTTTTTTGTTTTTCAATTGTGTTTTGGGCTAAGAAGGGGGAAACTCATTTGGAAGGCTTGGAAGGTGATTTGGGGTGGTTATTGAGTGATTCCAAGTGGATTTGAAGGGGATTTGAAGGGGATTTGAAGGGAAAATCAGATTCCAAGTAAGTTTTTTAATTTTTTTTCTATGCTTTTTTAAAACAATTTGTTTATTTTTTGTTGCATTTAGATTGATTACAAATGATTCCTAGATAGTCTAAATCATTTCTAAGTTATTTACACAAGATTTAACACAATTCTTGTTGAATTTTCACAATTTTTTTGAAGAATCTAGTTTTCAAAAAAAAATTCAAACCCTACTTTTTTTTTAAAAAAACTTCGAATGATGTCTAAATTTATTTAAACTAATGTAGATAGTTTGCTTAGTGCTAAATTGTTTAACTAAAATGTTAATTTTTTTTTGCACTTTGTATGTGTAGGTTAAGTAAGCATTAATCATGGCAAGGGAGCAATGGCCACTAGATCCATGCCCATCTGGATTTATAGGCACCCGTCCTAGAGGTGCTAGAGATGGGGCATGGAGGTATGCCTATGAGGGACCCGATCCTGGGTCAATTATATGCATACAGTGTGAGAGAATACTTCATGGAGGCATCAACCGCCTCAAATACCACCTTGCAGGAATAGATAGGCATGATGCTAGAGCATGCCCTGGGACCAATGAAGAAATAAAAAGACAAATGAATACCCTACTTGCAGCTGGGGAAGAGAAGAAACTGCAAAGGGAGAGGGCAAAACTAGCCATGAGATCAGCCATAGCTGAATCTCAAGGTGTTTCTATTGACCTTGAAGAGGAAGAAGAAGCACTTGAGGGCATAGTGGGCTCTCGGCGTGGCCCACGTATCCGCAAACCGACCATCAGCTCACCCATTGCTTCTGCTTCCTCTAGTAGAGTACCTGGCCGGGGCCCTGTTCCACTTCCATCACAACGATCAAGTTCGATAGGTGATTATTTTGTGCCCAGAAACACACCTGGAGGACAACCATCATTAGAGGCTAGTGGATGGAATAAGGAGGTACATGAGAAAACTGACATTGCAGTTGCCGATTTTTGGTACTTCAACAACATTGCATTCAATGTGGCGGAGAATGCTTATTGGTTGAATTTGGTGACTGCTATGACAGTTTCAGGAAAGGGGTACAAGGCCCCTTCTCGCAGGGATTTGAGTGGGAGGTTAGTAAATTACTACATAGTCCACTTGATTTCATTTTTAATTATTTTTTAGATTTCTTGTTTATTAAATCAAAATTGTGTACTAATACCTAATTTCACTTTGCATTTACAGGTTGCTCACAAATGCAGTTGCTAGGGCAAGAGAAGTGATGGAGGATCAAAAAATTGATTGGGCAAATTATGGCTGCACCATTCTTTCTGATGGGTGGACAGATGGCAAGAACCGCACCATCATCAATTTTTTGGTCGCTTGCAAGGACAATGTAGTGTTCTTGAAATCTGTCGATGCCTCCAACAAGGTGAAAAATGCAGAAACATTGGCTGGAATGTTGGAGCGTGTCATCATGGAGGTGGGGGTAGAGAATGTGGTGCAAATCATCACAGATAATGCAGCAGCATATGTGTCAGCAGGTAGAATCCTTTTGAATTATCACCTTTAGGCATTAGCAATATTCTCATTTGTTGTGGGCTTTGTTTTACTTGGTTGCATATTTCTTAAGAATAAATTCTTCTTTTGCAGGAAGAATCCTCCAAGAGAGGCACCCCACTCTTTTTTGGACACCTTGTGCAGCACATGTCCTTGACCTTCTTTTGGAGGACATAGGAAAACTTGAGTGGGTGACTCCAGTTGTGGAAGATGCAAGGAGGATCACTAAATATATCTACAATCACCCTTGGGTCCTAAATTTGATGAGACAACACATGCAAGGGAAAGATTTGGTGAGAGCTGGTGTCACAAGGTTTGCAACGATTTTCTTGACGTTGCAAAGCATTCTTGCTGCATTGACTTCTTTGAAACAAATGTTTGTGAGTGGAGAATGGCTTAACTCACCTTATTCAAAGAAGCCTGAAGGAGAGGCTGTCGCATGCATAGTCTTCGACAACCAATTTGCACAAAGGGCTGCAGAGATTGTGAAGGTTGTTACTTCAAAACTTTAATTTTTAAATTTTAGTTATTTTTGATTCAAGTCTCTCATTACTAATTTGTAACTTCATTATTTAAATTTTGATCTTTTTGTAATTTGTATTTTTCAATTGTAGGTGTCAGAGCCCTTGGTTCGAGTTCTTCGCTTGGTGGATGGGGATAAAACCCCAATGGGATATCTTTATGAGGCCATGGATAGGGCCAAAGAGTCTATCAAAAATTACTACAAGGGGGATAGGCTCAAATTTGATCCCATTTGGGAAATTGTTGATAGGAGGTGGAACAATCAGCTCCACCAACCCATTCATGCAGCAGGGTACTTCCTCAACCCTCGTTTTAGGTTCGGGGGTTCTTACTCAGATTCGAATGGAGAAGTCATGGAGGGCCTCAGTACATGCATTGAGAGGATGGTACCTGATGTTGAGGAGAGAGACCTCATTGTGAGTGAGCTCCAAAATTATGAGGGAGGAAGGGGTAAGCTATTCTCTTCAGAGCTGGCTAGGAGAGGAAGAACCACTCAAACCCCAGGTATAACATTTGCCATTTGGATTTTGGGATCTAAAGACTAAAATGATTGATAAATTATGTTTTCTCTTTTCTCTTTGCTTTCTAACTTTTCCATTTTATTTATTTTGCAGATGCTTGGTGGCAAAATTGGGGTGGAAACACCCCACATCTCAAAAAATTTGCCCTCAGAGTCTTATGTCAGCCTTGCAGTTCATCCAATTGTGAGCGCAATTGGAGCTTGTTTGAAGCAATCCACACGAAGAAGAGGAGCAAGTTAGCGCAGAAACGGCTCAATGACCTTGTCTACGTGCAATATAATCTTCGATTGCGCGTAAAGAAGGTAGAGGAACTAGAAGGTGGTCCAATTGACTTGGATGATATAGATCCTTACAGTGATTGGACATCACAGGAGCAGCCTCCATTGTTTTCCGACACTGACATCACTGATTTGGAGAGGCAGGCTATGGAGGAGGGGGGTGGATTTGGTTTCAGGCTGGATGACATTGAGGAGGATGAGGATGAGGATGAGGATGAGGATTCATTGCCAGTGCCAGAGGCAGGTGGAGACATAGCTTCATCCAGGATGGAGAATGAGTCTCAATCAACCATACCGAGCGAGGAGGCACAGTCACGCCCAGTCCCACAGCAGACTTATACGACTAGACAGTCTAGACCCTCTAGTTCTACCTCTCCCCATGTTTTTGCTAGAGCTGGGAAGAGGAAGTTGTAATTGTAATTTGTGATGATGTATTTACTTTTGGTTTTACAAAAACTATTTAGTAATTTACTATTTTGCTTCAAGCTTCCAGCCATCAGCATTCCTCATGAGGATGTGATTTTGTAGACACTTTGCATTTAAATATATCTAGAATCAGCTTGTTTCTTTTGTGTTATCATTTATTGACTCTTTGGATGCATCTTCTCATTAAAAATTGCAAAAAAAATGCGTTTTTTACTAAGTTTAAGCGTGTTTTTAAGTTGCCGAGTTTTTCGTCGAGTTTTTCCGAGTTTTCGCCGAGTTTTCGCCCCAGGGGCTTGGCGAGTCGAGCCGAGTCGCGAGTAGTTCAACTATGCATTAAACTATCACTCTACCGCATATTTCAACGGGAGGACCATTGTATTGAACTTATCACTCGACCACTTATTCAACGGGAGGACAGAATACAAAAACTAAATTACAAAACTTAGAAGACGGCAAGTCAGCCTCTTCCACTTATGCAGTGGGAATTACAAATGAAAACAGAAAGAAGGGATGATCAGTACTACTGAAACAACCTTACAATATTGAGATGAGATGAGGAGAATAATTGCAGATTTCTACAACAAGACTGTAATTTTCTGTTACACTGATCAGCAGGCTGAAAGTACAGTTTTCAGCAGCCCATGGAAACATAAAAACACTCATAACTCACTCAATTTTTACCCGAATTGATTCAAATCAATCCCAATCCCACCGTACATCAAATGCAATGACAACCAATCAAAGCCACATCCCAAACAAACCCATTTTTATTTTGCACACATCCCAATGCAAATAGAAAACCCACGCCTAGCATAGGAACTTCAATTTTATCTATTAAATTCATTGCTTAGTTTTAAATGCTAAAAACTCACACATTGTATCGCCATGGCATGGAAGGAAGGATGAGCCGGTACCCAGATGGATGGAGTCGCCTGGTTAAGAGATATGAGTAAATTTCACTTTCAGCAGTCCCACAACCAGCAACCAGAAACAATCAAATCCAACATCAATCACTCCATAATCTGCAACTCATTAACCAATCTGCAATGGGAACACAAGGGCACAGCTAGGTACTCTATTGCAAGTACGAAACTGAGACTCAGCTAGGAAGCCAACTTCAAAGCTCAGATTTTCAGTAGCCAAACCAGCAGCATAACGATGCAATTTTCAAAGATAGTGCAAATGGGAGCCCAAGCCTCTTATTTATAACTTCACTCTTCGAATTCAAATGCCATTCCTCCAAATTCCACGCCTTGCATTTGAATTTCATTCCACTACATGTGGACCCAAATGTAGCGCCACTTTCTCCTAAGTCAAAACTCACGCCCAAAAAGGGGGAGGACCCACGTTAAACACTTAGGCAAATAATGGAGATGCAATGTGAAATAATATTCTTCTAAAATATTTCTACATCCCATAGTACATCTGAATTTCGCCAAAACTTAGGATAAAATAGGCATTAATCACAAATTTATAAACCAATAGCCAATAAACAGATTAATTAAATATTAACCTTAGGATAAGGAAATAATATTTAATTATGTCGCAAATGACTCCCGTACTGATTATTATCACAACCAGGATGAAACTGAGCCCGGACGCCCACAGAACTGCTGCAGAATCAGAACCCTGTCTACTGCCAAAAATAGAATTGTGCCACACAGTCACTTACTAAAAATAGTAAGTCAAGAATTAATGCTCAGAAAAGCATGATCATCGCGTCCAGAGGCAAAACATGGAGAACTCAATAGGACAATAACACCAGAATGGTCATTCCTTGACTTCCTAAAAATAGTAAGTCCTTGTGTCATCAATGCTAGACCCTCATTCTTCATTCCACCTAGCCTACGGGTCTCAAGAATAGGCTAATGGACCACTGAAAGAGCAGCAATGAGAAGGGGACATTACATCCAAATACTTAATTTTTTGAGTTTACATGGGTGTCTTCAGACTCAGCAATTGTGATCCGACTTATCCTAATTCTGAAAATCGGGTTTTCTTTAGGAGAATTTTCCAAATTTCAATCTGGACCTTCACATTTTCAGAATTGGTGTTGCAATTTTCTAATTGGAATCTAAGATTACCTATCACAACTTGGGACAAATGTAAAGAACAAAGTCCCTATGAAGTTCAAGTTTCCACTCCATTAGATGTTCAAGGACAAGGAGTCTGGATGAGGGTCGGATTTCCACTGAAGGGAGGAATTACAAAGGAAGGAAGTTGTCCATATAGGCATCAAGTTTCCACCAAGTGAAGAAAAGGACAAGGATAATGCGAATGTTTTGAGAACTAATCCGTTCGTATGCAGATGGATTTCCCACCAAGGTTGAAATCAAGTTTATCATATTGGTATTTGATTCAATGTTTATTTGTTTCACAGGACCGTTACAAGGAAGGGAAGCACGATGATCAAAACTACGAAGAAGGGAAGCATGATCATCAAGGCTTGAAGAGGATGCATATTGCAAGGACAACACAACAAATACGGATGAGAAAGATCCACACTTCAAAGATTGGATGAGGATTTCCTGATAGAGATTCCAAAAGGTGAAGATGAGGACTAAATCAATCATGAAGAGAACTTCACCTTGATGATGAACAAATGAAGGAAAGCAAGTTCAAGACATGAGCACAAAGGATTTCACATTATGAAATCCAGAACTACATCAAGAAATTTCAGTATCCAAGTGCGTCAAGGAAGGAAATATTTCAAGATTCCAGGATTGAGAAATTTTCCAAACATGAGGAAATAGTTCATGGAATTCCCTAACATAAAATTGAAATGCAAAATATCACAAGGGATTCCAAACATTAAGAAGAAGAGGAATGTTCAAGACAAATTGATTAAGTCTATGAGGCAAGCTGAGGTGGCATCCTAGTCACCATTCAACCAATTAAAGGGTGCCAAGTCAGCATTCATTCGAGGAAATAAGTGACACATGGCACTACATGAAATATTATTTATCTTACTTACCCTCGTTTCTTATTGGCCAATGTAATGGTGGTTGTAACAAACGTTAATTAGGGTTTTATCTTGTAATCTTGGCCATTGATCTTGAATCAATCTGAGCCATTCATTTCTTTTGAGGCTCTATATAAACCTCATTGCCTCTCATTTGTAAGTGAGATTTTTGACAATTGTTGGTAGATGCTGCAGATTTGAGTATAAATCATTGTTTGAATTGATGGTGATTTTTGTTTAAGTGTTGTCTTGCATTCAAGGTTCTCAATTCCTCCAAGTTAGATTAGAATTTGTTTCAAGTTTTGTTAGATTGAATGAAAGAATTTGTTGAATGTATTTGTGTAAAATCCATTCATCCATACCACTAGCCTCTTGCTGATTGTAAGTGTGTCGTGTTGGCATTGAGTTGTCATTGATGTCAACCGGTATTGCAGGCAAGCTACTGGGATGAAGAATAATGTACCGATATGATGAAAGACAAGTACTATCAGTAACTTCATCAATATGAGATGAGATACATGTGTGGGTGAGTATGTTAAGTGATAACCGGTTGAGCTCATACCGGTCTGAAGTTTGGCTGCCTGTTTATGATGAAGAGGTGGAATGTTAAAGTCATCATAAGCCATAGAAGCTAAAGGTGCGTTACTAGTGTAGTGTACACTGTCAGTTAGCAAAAGAAGAAGGTCTCACCAGTAAAGGGATGTACCGGTATGAGGTTGATGAACGATCAAGTATGAACCGACTGTGTCGGTAAGCTAAGTGATTGACCGTGTGACGCCATGTGGAGCTGAGGTGGCAAATACGTAGGGGTCGGTAAAGCTACCATCGACAAGGTTGGTGAAACTGTCAGTCGAGATAAATGAAACAGCCACAAATCATGGGATTGTAACTGACCGATGCGGCTCGAGGAAGAAAGAATGACGAAGGAAGATCAACAAGTAGTTGGCGCCTAAATCAATGCAAAGGAAATCCGATAACAAGATGACCTTGAAAATTGAAAAGGAAACAGCCAGGCGCTTTTATGTGTCACGGATTTCAAAGTAAAAATCTTGTGCGTGATTTCTATCTTTAGCAAGCATGCGTTGGGTAATGGAAAATGTGTATAGATGCATCTTTGGAGTACAGGTGATCGACACATGACAGACTAGATAGGATCTAACGCAGATTGTGTCGGGAAAAGGAAACCCTAAGCACTCAAATTTTGATTTGTGTTTTGGCGGGAAACCAATGATTAAAAAGAAGAGCTCGAGACTGAGCAAGGAGTTGCTGCTGTAGAAGACAAGTGTAATTTTCAGTTTGTCTAAGAGCCGAAGAGGAAAAACACTTAAAGTGTTTGTGAGCAAAGTATTAATTTACAGGTGAAGCAGAGCAAACCAGTATAAGGAACAATTAGTGAAGAGTGCATTGAACATAGAGGCTATAAACCGGCAAAAGCAGTGCCTGATAGAGTGTGATTGAGGGTGAGTTAAGAAGGAGGAAGACAATGTGAGTGAGGATTGAGAAAGGTGATCAGCAAAGTCAAGTTGCAGATTAGGAAAAGAGGAAACAAACCGGTAAGATTGAAACCGACAGAGCAGGATATTGTAAGGTTGCAAAACTTCATTTGCAACAGTGATTTCATTTGTGTATCTGAGTTTTATATTGTTTTTCACTAAGTTGTAGCTTAGTGCAGGGGTTGTAGCTCCTTTAGGGAGTAGCCTATAAATTGTGCAGGGGTTGATGCTCCTTTGAGTCGGTGCTCATAAATCAAGGGTTGGTGCTCCTTAGGTTGGTGCCCTAAATTTTGTAATCAGAGTTTCATTGTGAGGCTGGATTGGAGCAGAAGATCTCCAGTAGTTATTCTCACCGAGGTTTTTTCCCACGTTGGGTTTTCCTCATAAATATTTGGTGTTGTGTGTTGCATCTTTGTATATGTGGCATTTTAGTAGTTTAGCAAATCCTTTCTCACACCTTGGTTGCACTATTTAAGTTGTCGGTTAACACTCACTTTGTTTTATTTACCGGTATCTTCTCGTTGAAAGTAAAAAGATTAAATCACTGATTCACCCCCCCCCCCCTCTCAGTGAGCCATTGTGTCCAACAATTGGTATTAGAGCCTAGGTACCCTGTTTTGTCAAAAGCATTCTCTAGCTTGGGTAGATCCTGTCAAGTGTTCACAATGGCAAGAAACGAATCAGCCTCCTCAAAAGCTCCTATGTTTGATGGTACCAACTATGCCTTTTGGAGCAGAAGAATGGAAACCTATCTGTCCTCTCTAGGTTGTGATGTATGGATGTCGGTTGTAAATGGATATATAATTCCTAATAATCCCCCTACTGATCCAGATGCAAAGAAGGAATATGAGAACAATGCTAAAGCCAAGAATGCCATTCTTAGTGGGTTGTCCGATAATGAGTTTGTTAAAGTCATGCACTGCTCTTCTGCCAAGGAGACTTGGAATAAGTTGCAGAAGATTTTTGAAGGTGATGCTAAAGTCAAGGAAGCCAAGTTGCAGACTTTGAGAGCACAGCTTGAGGGCTTGAAGATGAGAGATGAAGAGAAGATTGCTGACTATCTCCAAAGGGTTGATGAAACAACAAACACCATTTGAGGGCTTGGAGAAGAAATAAAAGATGAGGTTATAGTGAAGAATGTACTTAGATATCTTACATCTAAGTGCAATACAAAGGTCTCAGCAATAGAAGAAGCAAAAGATCTGAAAGTTTTTACAATGGATGAGTTGTATGGCTCCCTAACTGCTTATGAGATGAGGACTGTCGGTACTGATGTTGTGAAGAAAGAAGCTACATTCAAGACATCAAGAAAAGGAAAAGAAGAATCTGCTCATGATGCAACTGGTGAAGACTTTGATGACATCATGGCAAACTTTGTCGGAAGACTCAAGACAGGTTCAGGCAAATATAAAGGCAAGCTTCCTTTAAAATGTTTCAACAATGGAAAGATTGGACATTTTGCTGCTAAATGTCCTTATGGTGACAAGAATGAAGATGATCAACCAAAAGGTAGCAGATCATTTAGTAAGGATAAGAAGAAAAATGTCTACCGGCATGGTAGAAAAGGCTACCGGAAGCAGAGCAGTCTTTACGCACATGAAGATGATGCCACAGATGAGGAAAGTGCCTCAGATGATTGCTGCAGCGATGATGAAGTAAGAGCAAACCTTTTTGTGGCTCAAGAGGTGCCAATACCTAAAGAAGCAGAAGAGGAAGAGCAAGAAGGTGAAGTAGATCTTGAAGAAGAACTCATTAGTGCCTTAGATGAGCTAAAGAAAACAAGAAGAGAGTTGAAGAAGGTAAAAAGGGCTGCAGCTGAAGAACAAGAGTTGTTGGAACAATCTCTTGAAGAGTCCCAAAAAACCATTGCAGATCTAAACTTTCAGTTGGAGGAGGCCAAGAGGATGTGTGAAGTCATTGGTATCAATCTGAGTGAAAAGGAAAAGGAACATCAGAATCTAGAAGCAGAAATAGTGAAACTCTGGAAGGACTTGGAGAAAATTTAGTAAGAAATAAAAGTGAGAAGCAAGTATGAAGGCAGCACTGAAGCTTAGGACAAGATGCTGAGCAAACAGAAGCAATCCAAAGATACCGGTGGCTTAGGCTTTCTAAAAGGTCAAAGCTCAAATAGCAAAGACACATCGGATAAGGAAATTAAATTCACTTCCACTAAGGAAGGTGAAGAGAATAAGACATTCACAGTGGGCAAGGATATCGGCAAAAAGACATATGCAGATGCTACTAGAAACCAATACACAAACCGGTATGCTAAATCAATGAACCGGAGACCATACTCAATGCACCAGCATGCAGATCCAAGGAGAAATGCAGGCATTGATCATGAAGGATTCACAAGGGTTAGCAACATGAGAGGAAGCACCTCAGTAAGGCAGGCGTTTGCAAGTTCAAAACAACCTAACCGGTATGTACCAAATTTTCATGGTTATTGTCATTGGTGCAATAAGTTTGGTCATAGAATAGCAAACTGTAGGAAAATGAATGTCAACCCTAGTTTTGAGAGTAGAAACTCATTTGTTGCATTACAAAGTACAAATATCATGTGTTATAATTGCAATAAGCTTGGTCACAAGAGTTATGAATGTAGAAGTAACATGCAAATGTCCTACAAGAATGTATTGAGTACATCTTTTGGTGCTAATGTGAAATGCTATAAGTGTCAAAATTTTGGTCACATAGAAAAGCACTATTAGCTGAGAACTGACAAGCAAAAGAGAGTTGTACCAAATGAAAAGTTGGAATCAAAACTGGAACACAAAGTGATAGAAGAGGAAAAGAAAGAAGAGAAACCGGTTTGGATAGAGAAGGAGAAAAACAAGACAGAGTCTAGCCTGATTGTGCAGACCGCTCTACATGTTGAAAGGAGGAATTTATGGGTAGTTGACAGTGGTTGCTCAAATCACATGACTGGAGATAAGAAAAAGTTCATCAAGCTTGATGATTGGAATGGTGGTTCAGTCCGGTTCGGTGACAACTCCGCCATCAAAATCAAAGGCCGGGGTACATTGAATATTGATGGAAAGCTCAAGGCTCATGATGTGTACTATGTGGAAGGTTTGAAACATAACCTGCTGAGTGTAAGTCAGATGTGTGACAAAGGGTACAAGTTCTCATTTGATTCTACCGGTTGCCAAATAAGGAAGCAAAGTACCGGTCAAGTGGTAGCAAAAGGAAAGAGAACAGAGGGTAATGTCTACAATCTGAAGGAATGTTATGAGTCCCAGTGCATGATGGGACAGGTTGATGAAAGTTGGTTGTGGCACCGGAGACTAGGCCATGTGAATTTTGACAATCTGATGAAGATAAGCAAAAACCGGTATGTGAGAAACATACCTCAAATTATAAAACCGGCAAGTACATTTGGTGATGAATGTGTCAAAGGTAAGCAAGCAAAGGTCAGTTTTAAAACAAAAGAATATAACACCTCAAGACCTTTGGAGTTGATACATACCAACTTATGTGGGCCAACACGGACAAGAGCTTTGGCTGGAGAAAGGTATTTCATGTTGTTCATAGATGATTACTCAAGAATGACTTGGGTAACCTTCCTTCATGACAAGTCACAAGCATTTGACAGATCCAAAATTTTCAGAAAGTTGGTGGAAAATGAAAGTGGACACCGGTTAAAGTGCTTAAGATTTGACCGGGGTGGAGAATTTTCTTCAAATGAATTTGTTGACTACTGTGAGAAACATGGAATTCGAAGACAATCTTCAACTGCAAGGACACCTCAGCAAAATGGGGTGGTGGAAAGGCAAAATAGGACAATGAAAGAGATGGCCAAGACAATGTTGAATGAGGCCAACATACCGGATATATACTGGAAGGAAGTAGTTCATACTATTGTCTACACTTTAAACCGGGTTCAATTAAGGGTGAACAGTAGAATGACTCCTTATGAGTTATGGAATGAAAGGAAACCATCACTCAAACACTTTAGAGTGTTTGGAAGTAAGTGCTTCATCAAGAAAGATGCTAATGGATTGGGAAGTTTTGATTCCCGGAGTGATGAAGGAATTTTCTTGGGATACTCAGCTAACAGTAAAGCCTACGAATGCTACAACAAGAGGTTGAGAAGGGTGGTTGAGAGTGTACATGTGAGAATAGATGAAGAACCACACAAAGGACAATCTACACTTGCACCCTACATTGATGAGTCAGATGTGGAATATGAAGACCAATCTGACAATAGACCAGTAGAAGATGTACCAAACAAGACTCCCAACCGGTATGTGCAGAAGAATCATCCAGAAGAACGGATCATAGGAGATAGGAATGAAGGTGTGCAGACCAGAAGGAAATTAGCTCAAGAAGGTGAGCAGGTAAATTTTTGTCTCATGACTGAAGTAGAGCCTAAAACTTTTGATGATGCTAGCAAAAGTAAGAAGTGGGTAGATGCCATGGATGAAGAATTGAAACAAATTGAGAAAAATCAGACTTGGGAACTTGTTCCTAGACCGGCAGACAAGAATGTCATAGGTACCAAATGGGTCTACTGGAACAAGATGAATGAAGAAGGTAAGATAGTCCGACATAAAGCAAGGTTAGTTTGCAAAGGGTATGCTCAAGTTGAAGGTATTGACTTTGAAGAAACCTTTGCACCGGTAGCTAGGTTAGAGGCAATAAGAATGTTTTTAGCTTTCTTAGCCTACAAGGGATATAAAGTGTATCAGATGGATGTGAAATCTGCCTTTCTCAATGGCAATCTTGAAGAAGAGGTGTATATGAAACAGACGGAAGGGTACTCGTTGCATGAAGATGAGAGTTTTGTATGCCGATTGAAGAAAGCTCTCTATGGCTTGAAGCAGGCTCCCAGAGCATGGTATTCCCAGTTAGATAAATACTTGAAGGAGCAAGGATTCCGGAAAGGGAATGCAGACAGCAACTTGTATGTCAAGGTAAATGGAGATCACATGATTATAGTTGTTGTATACGTGGATGATATTATCTTCGGTGGGGACAAGGACATCATGTGCAAAGAATTTGCAGATCAGATGAAGACAAAATTTGAGATGTCCATGTTGGGTGAGTTGTCCTATTTTCTTGGTTTGCAGATCTCTCAGAAGGAAAAAGGAATTTTCATCTCCCAAGCCAAGTATGCAACAGACATGCTAAAGAAATTTCAAATGGACGACAGCAAACCTGTGAACACTCCCATGGTTACCGATTGTAAGTTGAGCAAACTAGATGAATCACCGGAAGTTGAGCAAACACTGTATAGGTCTATGATTGGCAGTCTGTTGTATTTAACAGCATCTAGACCGGATATTGTACAAGTTGTTTGCATGGTAGCAAGATTTCAAGCTGCTCCTAAACAGTCCCACTTAAATGCAGTTAGAAGAATTTTCAGTTATCTGCAAGGGACTATCAATCATGGTCTGTGGTATCTAAAGAAAGGAGACTTCTCTTTGCAGGCTAATACTGATGCAGATTGGGCAGGAAGTATTGATGATCGAAAAAGTACAAGTGGAGGTGCTTTCTACTTAGGAGACCAATTAGTATCATGGCACAGTAAGAAGCAAGATTCAGTGTCACTATCTACTGCTGAGGCAGAATACATAGCAGCCGCTACATGTTGTTCACAAGTTTTATGGATGAAGCAGACACTGAAAGACATACAGGTGGAGATACCTGAACCTATTCCAATCCGGTGTGACAATTCAAGTGCAATCAACATCTCCAAGGATCCAGTAATGCACTCAAGAACAAAACATATTGCAATCAAGTATCACTTCTTGAGGGAGAAGGTAGTTGACAAGGAGGTTCTGGTAGAATATGTTCCCACCAGTGAGCAGATTGCTGACATATTCACCAAGCCACTTCCATTAAGTCCTTTTTAGTACCTGAGACAAAAAATGGGAGTTGTCCCACCATCTGGTAGCACTTAAATGCATGAGAGGATGCATGATTCAAGGGGAGTCTTCAATCATGACGCATTGACACAAGGGGAGAAAATGTCTTAAGCAGGAGTTGTCTAGGGAGAGATTATTGGTGTCAGTCTAAAGTTCCCTTTGCCATTGTTGTCAAAGGGGGAGTGTAATCGGAAAAGGCATGTTGGCATCAATGCCAAAGGGGGAGATTGTTGGCATTTAGTTGTCATTGATGTCAACCGATATCGCAGGCAAGCTACTGGGATAAAGAATAATGTACCGGTATGATGAAAGACAAGTACTATCAGTAACTTCATCAGTATGAGATGAGATACATGTGTGGGTGAGCATGTTAAGTGATAATCGGTTGAGCTCATATCTGTCTGAAGTTTGGTTGCCTGTTTATGATGAAGAGGCACAATGTTAAAGTCATCATAAACCACCGAAGGTGAAGGTGTGTTACCGGTGTAGTGTACATTGTCGGTTAGCAAAAGGTGGTCTCGCCGATAAAGGGATGTACCGGTATGAGGTTGTTGAACGATCAAGTATGAACCGACTGTGTGTCGGTAAGCTAAGTGATTGACCGTGTGACGCCATGTGGAGCTAAGGTGGAAAATATGTAGGGGTCAGTAAAGCTACCATCGACAAGGTTGGTGAAATTGTCAGTCGACATAAATGAAACAGCCACAAATCACGGGATTGTAACTGACCGATGCGGCTCGAGGAAGAAAGAATGACTAAGGAAGATCAGCAAGCAGTTGGCGCCTGAATCAATGCAAAGGAAATCCGATCACAAGATGACCTTGAAAAGGAAACAGCTAGGCGCTTTTATGTGTCAACGGATTTCAAAGTAAAAAATCTTGTACGTGATTGCTATCTTTAGCAAGCATGCGTTGGGTAATGGAAAATGTGTATAGATACATCTCTGGAGTATAGGGGATCGACACATGACAGACTAGATAGGATCTAATGCAGATTGTGTCGGGAAAAGGAAACCCTGAGCGCTCAAATTTTGATTTGCATTTTCGCAGGAAACCAGTGGTTAAAAAGAAGAGCTTGAGACTGAGCAACTAGTTGCTGCTGTAGAAGACAAGTGTAATTTTCCGTTTGTCTGGGAGCCAAAGAGGAAAAACACTTAAAGTGTTTGTGAGCAAAGTATTAATTTACAGGTGAAGCAGAGCAAACCGGTATAAAAAACAACCAATGAAGAGTGCATTGAACATAGAGGCTATAAACCAGCAGAAGCAGTGCCTGATAAAGTGTGATTGAGGGTAAGTTAAGAAGGAGGAAGACAGTGTGAGCGAGGATTGAGAAAGGTGACCAGCAAAGTCAAGTTGCAGAGTAGGAAAAGAGGAAACAGACCAGTAAGACTGAAACCGACAGAGCGGGATATTGTAAGGTTGCAAAACTTCATTTGCAACAGTGATTTCATTTGTGTATCTAAGTTTTAAATTGTTTTTCACTAAGTTTTAGCTTAGTGCAGGGGTTGTAGCTCCTTTAGGTAGTAGCCTATAAATTGTGCAGGGGTTGATGCTCCTTTGAGTCGGTGCTCATAAATCAGGGGTTGGTGCTCCTTAGGTTGGTGCTCCTTGGGTCGGTGCCCTAAATTTTGTAATCAGAGTTTCATTGTGACGCTGGATTGGAGCAGAAGATCTCCAGCAGCTATTCTCACCGAGGTTTTTTCCCACATTGGGTTTTCCTCGTAAATATCTGGTGTTGTGTGTTGCATCTTTGTATATGTGGCATTTTAGTAGTTTAGCAAATCCTTTCTCACACCTTGGTTGCACTATTTAAGCTGCCAATTAACACTCAATTTGTTTTATTTACCGGTATCTTCTTGTTAAAAGTAAAAAGATTAAATCACTGATTCACCCCCCCCCCTCTCAGTGATCCATTATGTCCAACATGTCATGTGTGGTCAACTAGAAGTTTATGCAAGCTTAACTTCGATTATTATACGTTCATTGTTATTCATCAACTTGGATGGTGGTAATTTGAATATCTTTGAAATACACCTTAGATGATTGCACTAAACTTGTGTGAAAATCTGTTCGACTTGATGGTGAGACCTTGCCTAGTTTGATTCCACTGAATTTGTTCACTACTTCTTGCATTCTAGGCTTAGAATAGAATTCCTAACCCTATTCTTTTTGCCCCTTTTTTTAGATAGTCTTGTTAGAATTTAATCAAGAGCTCAGTGCAAAATCCTAAGTCATCGACATGCCTATCCTAATCCATGATAAGATTGAGCATTCATGTACAACGTAAGTCCCCTTGTGATTCTAGCATTATCACATCAAACCACTGAACGTATCCACAAGTCAAGACCTGACATTTCATAACCTTAGAGTTGTCTCATTTGATCGCGAAGCATAGCATTTGAGAGACTTTGTTCAAGAGAGGATGAGATACCTTGGTATTTCATTCTGTGTTCGCATGTGCATAAAAAACACATCAACAGGAAGGTTTTAGGAAACATGATTGGTGGAATGTTAGTGTGTTATTTCATTTATGAATTAATGGTGTGGAAGATTAAGTTTTGTTTCATTATCCCATCCTTTTTCATTCAAGGTGTGTTCTTTTCAAGTTTTGAAGCAAGAATTGAAAGCTGGGAGAGATCAACACATTCAAGAGTATGAAGGTATAACATGCCACTAATTCCATATTTAAAGAAAATAGATCTAGAATAAGATAAAACTTTAAGCATCTCAAAATAAAACATAACTACTTCAGCTGAAATTGAAAAATAACTAACTAACTGCTCTTCAGCATAACAAGAATCTAATTGATTCATCTAAAAGGAAGTTATTCTTTTATTGAACAATAACATGGAACATATGTCATTATACTTTTCAATATGAAAAAGAAATCACTATGGTAACTTTAAATTACAAAAGAAGAGATAAGTTCAGTGATTACAATTCATTTAGCTTTCCAACTAGAACTTTATGTATCAAGCCTCGACATAGTCTGGAAGAGGAAGAGCATCATCAAGGCCTTTTCCACCCAACCACAAACTTGACAATCTCTCGTGCCTCTTCCTATTGGAAGTGGCCCAACCCTGCACAAGGGTGCAGACTAAGGACGAGACCTAATTGATATCTTGCCATCTAAGCCTGGTGTTTAGAACCTAGACGAATCTAGTCAATCATGCACTATAGGTACCCCCTAACTAGTATGACCTTCTGACTAGTAGGTGTATCTTGTTCATGTGAACTAATGGTCGCATGCATAGTGCAGCACTACCTTGGCTAAGGTTTTAACATTGAAAGCACATTCAACGTGCTGTCAATATTCAACACCCTTGCACAACTTGACAAACAAATTCTTGAGTTTATCTAGCTCATTGGTTGCCATTCCACTAAACAACCAACCACTATTTGTCTACTGACACTAGTTGTCATAACGACTTTCTTAGGATAATAACCCACTGGACACGTCATCCGGTTAATGTCTACTAATACCAATGGTTATTTACAACCGTAAGAAAATGTTCTCAACAGATTGTTAACAAATTTCTTAACTCTTGGTAGTTTTCCTTTTTAGCTGAACAAGGGCCTCCTACCCACCTGACATCTCGAAGGTTCTTACTATATTTCTTGACAATGTTAACTACCCACATGGCTCCATGCAAGATCTACCATATTCATATTCAGTTATACCAGCAATTAACTGCATATTATTTCTTGATGTAGAATATTATAATTATAATGAATAAAGATAATTTGTTGCTTATTCTAGCATTTAATTTTATTCTGCCATTATTGATTCCATACGATTTCAAATGGATAATATATTAGTGCTTACATTTTGGATTCTTCCTTCCCATCATAGAATTATTTTCCATTCAGACATGAGTCTTAAATCTTGAAGTTAATACCCGGTTGCTTATTATTCAAGGACCCTGAGTATTCTTTCACAAAGACACAATTCATTTCATTAATGCTCTCATCTTATCGGGGGCTAAACGATCACTCCGATCTTGGCCTTATTGAAAATAAAAAGATTAAGTATTTCATTGATTTGATTTTATAATTTCGTTACCATAAGATCTTCCTATTGTTTTAGGTAATCGGGTTTAGGTAATTCTTTCAACTTATACTTAAAATTATAACAAAAACAAAGTCTCTTTTCGTTTTACAACAGAAATAGAGTCTCCTTTCCTATATATATATATACGTAATTCAGATTCCATTCTATCATTAATTTCCTATTCATATCAATGATTATTTACCAATGCAAAGAATGAAAACTTAATCAACAAATTGCAGATATTTCGCATTAATTCAAAGAAAAATAGTTACGTCTTTACATGCATGCTAAGCTTGAAGCTCAATGAAATAGCTGCAGCTTCTGCCACCCATACTTCTCAAAACCAAGTTTGAAGAGTCCGATCAAAGAGATAATGATCCAAGATTACTGTATGATTTCCGAGGACAAATGAATGTGTGTGTGTGTGTGTGTGTGTGTGTGAGAGAGAGAGAGAGAGCCTGATGATAGGAAACCTTAATTATGACACGATTCTCTCCCACATTCCTTGCGATTTCCCCAGGTATAACAGTGCAAAGAAAACTTAGTTGCCTGAGACTGATTGCAATCCTTTTCTTTTTTGTGAACAAAGACAAATGCCATGATATCCTTGCAAAGTAAACAGATGTTATCTTTTTAACGCTAGGAGAGAATATTGTGTTTTCTTTTTCAAGTGAGCCACCGAATCAAGAGGGTGCAAAGAAAACTCCTTAAAAGGATAAGGTGGTGCAAAGAAAACCACCATCCAAGAGACTAGCGACAACCAAAGAACGTGGTTCAAGAAAGACAAACTCTCGAGGTGATCAAGGAGAGAAGTAACGCCTTCCCCTCTTTTATTACCATTATTAAGCAAGCTTTGGCTCTCTTGCCGATAACATACTTTAATTTTTAAATATTCAATTCTTTTCATTTAATATATAAACATATCTTCACTTAAGACTCGTGTATCATAGGATATGCGTAGATATCTATATGTTATATACATTCTCATCTAAGTATATATTTTATATTAAATAAAAGAAATTATTGCTAGAAGAATAATTACAATCCAATTAATATCATTTTTACAATTATTAAACCAAAAGCAACATCAAACACTTCACTTCCACAAGACGTCTAAGGAAAGACTGACTACCTACTAACTAACAAGACGAAACAACCACCCTAAATGCCAAGGTGACAAGTTAACTTCATAACGACCTAACTCCAAGTTCACAATTCGATGGCAAGTTCGATCAATCCCGAAGTCCACAAACCTCTCCTTGATGATACTCTCTCTCTCTCCCTTCAAAGGTGTTTCTCATCCTGCATCCACTGGGTAATATAAAAATGGTTAGACTATTCTTATCTTCTCAGTATTCGCAAATATATGAAATAACATTGTCAATATTAATCTCTCAGGCTCTTAATATAGCTTAATAAAGATTTCACATGCACATAAGCAGAAATAAACACAGATGATATAGTGATCACAATTGCATTATTCATTAGCAACCTTATTGAAAAGAGGTATGTAACAAAAGGTGTGACTTGGAGAGAGGACTTCACAAGCATATTGCAAAGACAACATCAAGATTCAATCACATGCAAGGGAGGCTAGCATCATGGTTTTCAATATGATAGAGGAGATGCACTTCCACGAGTTCAAGATGGCAACACAAGGAAGTCAAGACTTCAAGGCGTGAAAAGGATATCACAAATGCATATGCAAGATGAAGGATTCAAGGCATGACAACCATTACATGAAGATAGCTTTACAATGTCAAGATGTTCAGACTATAGCAGTGAGATGAGGAAACTTTACAATTATCTTAAATTTCCTTCACATATCCAAGATTCAAAGCTAGTACAATATGGAGATACCCCACATCAAGGCAAGGAATTCAAGTCTAAGTGAGGATCAATGCAAGGTTCAAGATGAAATGTAATTGTGATCAAGGAAAGATAGTTTCGGAAGAGTTAATCAAAGCTAGTTATGTTTTAATTTGTGATTTGATTGTTTGTAGGATCAAGGCATGGAACGCAAGCAAGGAGGTTACGAAGGACAACACATAGAGGAGACTTCGAGGAGCATCAAGGAAAGATGTAATTCAAGAAATTTAGAGCATCATAAGGACTCAAACATTGTACTTGCAAGGACTATGACCACTACATCAAGGGGTTCAAGTTTACAACATTAGGATGTTCAAGACATAGCAATGAGGATGGGGATACATACAATCTGCTTGGAGCCCATACATACAATTTGTTCTTCCCATATAGATATGTCTCCACCCTGTATGGATGTGTCTCTGCCCCTGCTCCTCGTATGATTTGATTGCCCCTTTGCTCTTGCAGCCTATACAGTTCACTCCTTCATACTGCTTTACTTACAAGGTACAATGTTTTACTCACTTCTCTTTTTTGTACAACATACGAACTTTCTTCCTTGGCATATGGACAGACTTCCTCTATGCAACTCACATTCAATATCCATACAGTGTATGGCTTCAGCCCGTACGACTTTTTCTTTCTTCATCCGTACGATTCTACTTCAAATCCATAATCCTAAAAAATCGTCATATTGGAAGCCATTTTGAACACTCCATTCATTGCTTGAGGGCAGGCAATCTTGAGTGAGGCAGACTATAATGTCCCCACTTTGAAATAGAATTTTATTATTAATATAATTAAAATTCAAAAGAATAAAAATAAAAATAAAATTAAAATATAAAAGAATATAATTGAAATTTAATTAAGTTAATGAATGGTCAAAAGACATAAAATGAAAAGTTGTGACTCCCTCAAACATGAGATATAAAAGGGAGAAGAGATCCTCATTTGAGAGGGGGATAATTTGGGAAGCAGAAGTGCAGATCTGATTTAAATAAGATGTGCAGATCCCATTCTGAAAGGTTGTGCCCCTTTCAAAGGGCAGATATAATGAAGAGTTGCACTCTTTCAAAGGGTGCTAATGGTGGAAAGGGTGTGTCTCTTGCCAAAGGGCATACATGATGAAGAGGTGTGACCTCTCCCTCACATTGAAAGATATAAGAAAGGAGGATGGGGATGATAGAAAAGACCAAGGATCAACAATTAATTGTAAATCATGACTTCAAAAAGACAGCAATCAAGGCATATATAATTGTTATTGAAGAGTGGTCTTATTATCAACTAAGGCAGTGATGAATGTAATTAAGCAAAGACAATAATTAAGAACAGAGATGGATAATTAATTCAGGTAAGGGAGAAAATCAGAAACAATAAAGGGGCAAGCCGATTATTATCCATCAAAGGTAATAGGAGATTAAATTCAGTCAGCAACAGCAGTGGTTAGGACAGCAACAGTTCCAATCAAGAGAAAGGAAAGAGGTCCTAATTACTTGTAAGATCTATGCTATGCTTTAAGCATGAGTATTCTGAAATTAATCATTAGATCCACAGGAGTTAAGAATAACAACAACTAGAATTAACAATGTCAGTTAATGACTCAGTTATCTTAGAAACTTATAACTATGTTAACTAGAAATTATGTATGTAAGTTATTCATGGTATGCTTTACTCAATGTAAATATGTAATACACAACTTAAAAGAATAATTAAGTATGTTTAGAAATACATTCTTCTAAGGAAGGGTATTAGATGTAATGAAGGGGTGACGAGGGGCTCGTAAGTAGGCCGTTCTAGAACGACCAAAGTGGCATCCAGGACTTTGAGGGCCCTTAAATGGAGGAGTCAAGGAACTCGGTTACATTCTTTGCCTAACCCCACAAGACATGGTTGATTTGGGAGAAATAGACTTAAAGGGGAATTCCAATCACGAGAAGAAGGATAAGGATGGAAGTGATGAAAGATAACAGTGATAGGATACCTCACTAGGTAGGCCGCCTCATGGTAGTTGACCAATGGTCCCATGAGGCCAAGGGGGCTTTGGCTTTCGCTCCACTCTTGGGCCTAGGGTAGAGGATCTCTTGGACACCTTATCGTTCCTCCTTACTCCCACTCTCCTATGGTTGAGTTCCAATAAGGAATTAGACATAACTATGGTTTTAATGTTCCTAACCCTAGGTATACAGAATTTATGTTTAATTATCCTTTTTAGAAGATTTATATTATGGTTTATAGACATTTCAATGGTTTCCTAACCTATTGCAGGATCCCAATCAGGTACGCATCTTGTTCCATTTGTAGTTTTACATAGAAATGGTGATTTAGGGCAAGAACTAGGGTTTTTACAAAAAGGGGGACATTACAAATAACTTTGGCACAATCTATCCTCCAATCTTGGTATTTGAACGCCTTTGACATGATGACAACGATTTCCAACAATAGGTGCAGTCCCCTTGAGTCTTGACCACTTAAACACTGGTATAATACTCCCGGGCTTGCACCAGGCAGTCATTGCCACTTTTAAGTTGTCCTCAAACTAATAGGTGTGCTTCTAGACTGACTGAGACACTCAAACTTGGGCAAAAATTTGCTAGGCACACTTTCACATGGTCTACTCTCTTCCACTTGAATTCCTTATCAAAAACCCTTGGACTGCAATCTTCCTCTGGTATTGATACTAAACACTTGCTGAAAGACTCAAAGAGTGCTCCATGATCAGGCTTGTCATTTAAACACTTTTTTCAATTGTAGAAAGTGCTCCAACTTGTCCTCTCCCATGACAAAACCCTCTAGAAGTGAACTCCTCTAGTGATCATGTCACATGAACGAGACTTAGTCGTGACTCGCTATACATTATCCTGGACCAATTTCAAACCCGGACAAAGACACCCTTCAATTGATGACAATAAAAACAAAGAAATGACTCTGCAAACTTAAGATTCTCAATGTAGGCATCTATCTCTATTTAACAATTTCAGAATTAAATCAGAAGTTGCAAAAAGTGATGCTTCCCAAAAACCCTTGGAAGTTATTTGAAAAGCTAATCTGCCTGAGAAATCCAAGGGGTTGTGAATCTCTTGCCCAAACAGGTCTATAACTCCAGCATGTGGTCAGGTTGTAATCTGACGGTTAAGAGATGCCTAAATTGGTTTAAATAACTGAGGCACCGAAGGGGGTGATCTATTCCAAATTATATGCCTAAAACGATTGGGGCACCGATGGTGTAAATATATTTACAATCATTTTGAATAAAGCTACACCGTCCTCTGCAAAGAGTTATTGAGCCCATTGTTGTCAGTCCAACAATTATGAGTATGATTTGGTATGCTTCTGGAGATAACTGTGTAATTACTATGGACTGAGGAAATCTAATGTGTCTGAATGTGTAATTATTTTCACGTCAAATAATTATATTTCTTTTCAGCAGAAAAAAAATACTTATGCAGTCAGTTCCACGCATTCTAAATCATGTACATGGACTAAAGAAATATCATTACCGCTTATTATGGGTATATCTCAAGTGCCATTGAGTTGTGGTGTGACAATTATGGGATGCATTCGAATGTAACTACAAACATTAAAGATGCCTTCCAAACATACCCAGTACCATCACCCAGGATTTAACAAACAAAAATAATAATCTTCAAGGCGGATGAAAATTAAATTTTATGTAGCGTTAATGTTAAAAACTACTACGCAGTTTATCCAGAAACAGTATTCCCAAATTCTATGTAGTCTTGCTTGATTAACTACCAGGTATCAAACAAATTTATACTATTGGGTTTCATAAACCAAAAATTTTGCACAGCATAGAGTGTCTCGAAATTACTCAATATAACAAGCAAGAAAGAAAATATAAATTTCAAAATCTCACATGACAATCACAGGAACATCTAAACCAATATTTAAATGCATTTGTGAATAAAGTTGGGCTAAAAGGCAATTCAGAAAATTACCATACACGCTTGAAAAAATGCAGAGTACATATATCCAGTTCTAATGATTTTATACCAGGAGAAGCTTTACCTTGATATGTTGGGCTCTCAAGCTTTGCTGAGCTGAAAAGCATGAGGGCAAAGAGGCAGAGGCAAAGTACAGCCCGAGTATTTCGGGGCTCCATATCTTTTTTCTGCGGATTGTACCCTGCTACATCAGCTCCCGCGTCGGATATATACAATTAATATACCATTACAAATTATACAATAAAAATTTTCGTTTCATTAAAAGAATTGCAAAGCACGTGAGCCCTGAAAATTTGCACGTCGCGCTGTTTTTGGGTACTCGTGGGATTGTTGATACTGATAATAATCCAAAAAAAAAAATTATGAAGACATTCCATTTAATTAAATAAATATAAATATTATTATTTTATTGGACATTTGGGAATTATCCAATTCTATGTGCATAAATGGCTATTTGTACAGGAACTCGGTATGGAAACAGCAAAATGTTCTTGATGTATTTCATGTTTTTCAAAATGATTTATTAAATAAGTTTGAAATCACAACATATTGATTTTTTAAGTTTTGGGATGATTTTTGGGTCTATTAGGATTTTGTTTTTTTCTTATGTTTGTGGATTTCTTGTGTTTGTCTTGTATCAAACTTCATTTATTGGAGGATTTCTTAGGTTTTTAAATGGCCACGGCTAACTTCAAGCTAGGATGCTGGTGTTGATCCTTTAGCATCTAGCATGAATGGCTCCACCAAACAAGTGACTTTGAACATTTGTTCCAAAAAAAAACATGAGGTATGCCTTTTGATAATCCCTCGAATGTGGTTTCTTTCATGAGGTATGCCTTCTGATAATCCCCCGAATGTGGTTTCTTTCATGAGGTATGCCTTCTGATAATCCCCCGAATGTGGTTTCACCCACTCCAAAATTTGATTATGTATGTCAATGATTAGAGCAATTTACACTTATTGGTTATTTTCTTGGGAGGATCCCCCATGAAAGCATGCTTCAAAAATGGGTTGCCAAGGCATGGATCCCTCATGGGATCCACCGCGTTGGCATCCAAAACCTTACCAAAGGCTTTCTTTTGTTTCGTTTTGCCGAGGTTAACCATGTACAACTCATTTTTCGGAATGCCCCTTGTATATTAAGTTGTCCTTACTTGTTTTTCAACTCTGGTTTCGAGACTTTTGTGTCTTTAATGATAAGAAACTCCGAGTCCCAGTTTGTGTTGAATTCCTAGGTCTTCCTTTGCCTTGTTGGCATTTTCTTTCTTCCATTGTTGCTTCTCTTAGAAAGGTGATTTGTGTCAAACCAAATAGGTTATATCATGCTTGATCCCAAAATTGGATATGTGTTGAAGTAGATTTGTCTCATAACCTAAAGGACATGATTGTGTTTCAGATAAGAGGCCTTCAGCACACCTAGTGTTCACTCTATGTGAATCTGTCTAATACTTGTTTTCATTGTTAATATGTCAATCATGAGATCAAGGATTACCCTCTAGCTGCTCCAAGAGATAAAACCTCAAGTAAGACTATAGAGTCTTCACATGCTTCTTTGGAGGCGACCAAACCAGAAGAAAAATGGACAACGGTAACATATAAATGCAAGGCCATCTCTTCTGGAACTGCAACCGCTAAGCCCAAGAACCTACAGTTTCTAATCTACCACCTCTGATTTCAAACCCTTTGGAGAAGGTGAAAGATATTATTGTTGCTAATACTATTAAGGCTTCAATTTATCAACCTTTGGTTCAAACTCAGCCAACCTTAGTGCTTTTAGCTCAAGGTAATCAATTACATCATTCTTATAGAGCATTTAGGTCTACTAAGGAAGGCGAGATTTTTCCAAAGAAATGGAGGAGTGGGCTGCTTGAGTTTTAGTTAGCTTCCACCTTCTTGCATAACCAATTCTCCTCCTCTCAAGGACATTGATGGCATACAAGAATATGTTACATGAATTTTCTCTCGTGGAACATAAGAGGTCTCATCGATCTCACCGGGAAGTATTCCATGCTGGATACTTTGCAAAATTATCCTAGTATTGATGTATTATGTCTTTAGGAAATTAAAATTGCTTCTTTCATGGTTTTGGCTGCATGTCGGTTTATTTGGCTAGTTGGTCCGGCTTTTGCTTCCAAACATGAGGTTGGTCATGGATGGGTTGTTACTCTTCTTGCACTACAATGGCATTCCTATATTGTTGACCATGGGTCTAATCCTACCCACCATTTGGTGTGGATCCTCATGTCAACCAAAAATCATTTTTTGGGGATCATTAATATTTATGCTCTTAATGATGTTGTTCAAAGATTTGCCTTTTGGCAATGGATCGTGGATTTAATGCCCCCTGCTACTTGGGTTCTATATAGGAATTTCAATATGGTTGAGATGGCATTTGATAAGGAAGGCTTGGTACCTTTTTGTTGGACAACTAGTGAATGAGAGGTGTGGTTTTATGATCCCAATTCTTATTGTCGTCATCCTCAAATTGTATGGCATATGTGGAGCAATTTTCGAGCGAGAAATGGCAAAGTCCTCAAAACGGCTTGATCATGTCATGATTACATCTTAGTCCTTCTTTTCATTTGCATCTTGTCAAGCTTTGCTCGTTATACCTCTCCCCGAAGTCACTTCATCAAACCACTACACCATTAAGTTTGACATTGAATGGTGTGTGAACCTCCAAAATGCAATTTTTCTTGAATACCTCTTTGTTGAGTCACAAGCCCACATTGGCTCACATTTAATAGGTTTGGAATCTTGAATGTTGTTCCACTCAGTAGTCTGGGTTGATTGCATGGTGGAACTGTGCTATTCAATGCACAACATACTTTCTTTGCATTGATGGGCAATGACTTGCTAATTTCCATTGACAATCATACGAGGATACCACCTTAGATCTTTGGCTTGGCACATAAGCTCTCTTTGTTGATCCCTTCTTGCCAACCCTACAAGTTCAGGTGGCTCAGTTGAGGCAACAAAAGCAAATTGTTAATGCTCATGCCACCAGAGGGGCTCAAATAAAAGCCAAAGTTCAGTAGTTTAAAGTTGGCAACCGAACTGTTAGGGTTTAGGCAAATCTGGAGCAAATATAAATTAACAATTATACGTAGATACAAACACAAAAGATGAAGAAAAATACATAACACAAATAACATAGAGATTTAACGTGCTTCACCCAAGATGGGCTACATCCATAGAACACAGTCGTCCAACCTTTTCTTATTAGCCAGTAAATCAGTACAACACCATTACAATGCCTTTTACATTCCAACCGCTTAAAACATGCAATTTTTAGGGCAACATACAAAGTTGGCTATTTTTAGGGTTTTTTCAGTGTCGATTTTTCAACAAAAAATGGCAAAAAAAAACTTTGCGAGGATACATAGCAAGTGCACAATACTTGCATGATCAATCACCACATCAACATAAACTTCTAAAGAGTTTTTTTGGCTATTTGAACTCATCATTCTTTTCCAAGCATTAAAAAAAAATCAAAGAAGGGTAGTTGTTGCTCTTCAAGTCACCAAACATTCTCCAACTTTTGTCTGTCATTATGAGAAAGTTTTCATTGCGTATGAAGTTTCTCCTAAGTGCAATAGGATTCTCCAGGATTATCTCAAAGTTGTGCCATGCCAACTCTTTAAGGCCCAGTTCAACTTCTATGAGAAATTGCTCACCCTAGAGGATTTAAAGGAGGTTATTAGTTCCATGGCAAATGACAAGGCTCCTAGTTGTGATGGTTTCTCGTGTATCTATTACAAAGTCCTTTGGCCCTGTGTTGGTTTTGACTTACACATGGCTTATCTAGAGGATTTTCATAACTAGTCATTAGGCAAGCTTATCACTAAAGGCAATATCAAATCCATACCTAAATTTGTTGACCCAGAAGATATTTGTAAGTGGTGGCCTATTACCCTCCTCAATGTCTCTTATGAGATCATAGTCAAGACCCTAGCTTTGAAAACATGACATCTACTTCTTCAAATTGTTCACCCCAAGAAAACAAGTTTTATCAAATCCATATTTATTCTGGGCAACATTATTGTTGTCTGGGAAGCTATGGAATGGGATTGACACTCTAAGAAAGTTTCCCTTTTCCTTAAAATTGATTTTTATAAAGCCTATTATCGTATCAAGTGGCCTTTTATTCTAGCTATGTTGAGAGCCCTTGGTTTTGGCCCTTGTTTCATTCAATTCGTACAAATATTTTTTGGAGATGCTTTTGCTTGCATCACCATCAATGGTTGTCATTCTTCCATGTTTTGTCTCCACTACTATCCACCGGGTTTGTCCTCTTGTTCCCTCTCTTTATGTTCTTACTATTGAAAGGTTTGGCTATCTATTGGCAAACTCTATCTCCACTAGGAGAGTTCGAGGAATTGCTCTGCCTAAGTCTTTTACTTAGTTGGTTAATGGTCATTTTGTGGATGATTCTTTTCTTCCTCTTATTGAGGAGAAGAAAAATATCAAAGAGGCTCTTCAATGCCTCGATACTTTTTGTTTGGTCATTCAATGGTATAAAATGCAGTGTTATCTTTAGTCCTTCCTTCCCATGCTATCTTGGCTTTCTAGTCATGGGTGGAAGTGGTTGGACATGGGGAAATTTTTTCACTTCTTGGGCATTCCTTTTTCCTTTCAATCATCTCAAATTTATATTTGGAATGTTTTCTTTCCAAAATCGAGAAGAAGCCCTCCTTTCGATTACTAAGCCTTTGTCCTTAGCTAGTAAATTTTAGGTTTGTTCTAAAATCTTAGCAGCCACCCATGTGTATTATTCTTCTTGTTGCGCTCCTTCCAATTCCTTGTATCTGAAACTTGAGAATCTTCTTCATGATTTCCTTTGGGCCTCTGTAAAGGATCGCAAGGGGTTTCACCACGTGGCTTGGAAATTTCGTTGTGGCATTTTCAGTCACCATTGCCTATTTGGTAAAGGTGTTTTAACACTGTCTGGTTGGTAATTATAGAACCCAAGCTTGCTCATTTTGCTTGGTGTATTATTTTCGAAGGCTTGCCTGATAGTTCCCATCTCAGACACATAGAGTCATGGACCCATGGTACCCTTTTTGTGGCCAACCTGAGTCAATTTTTAACATCTCTTTTGGTTTTGCCATCATGCCCAGTAATTATGGAGTAATGATTTTTTTCACCCCTTTCACCCAGAATCTTTTTCTTGGCATATGGTTCTCTTGGGGGACTAGCCTCACATCCCTTTATAATATACCTAGATTTGGCATGCTTTCAAGGTGGAGATCCTATTTTCTCTATGGAAAGATACAAATGTAAAACTCTTTTTCATCGCAACTCGATTGATACTTCTATTTTTCTTTATACTAAAGCAACCACTTGTAATAATGTCATGATGCAAATTCATGGTCAAGTGAATAAAGTGGCTATGGATGTATCCTACCTTTAGGAGCTACTTGAGCATTGGGGTAATGCCTCATGCACCATGGCTAGAGTGCTTGTTGATAGTTCCATCTCTCACAATTAGTCTCCTTCTCGAGGCCATTAGCAAAGGAGTTTCTTTGCTTGATATTGTCACTTGCCAAGGTCCTGGGCCCCTTGTTGCCACTCTAGTGACAAGGGTGGTTTGACTCAGTGGCACTCTACTTCTACTTTGCACGAGGCTATTGCCTTTAAGTGGCCTTTAGGTGGTGCAAGGTTGTCTACCTATGGTGGCAATGGTATCCTTCGACTAACAGTTGTGGTGGGTGGATTGATTCCAATAAAGAGCTTCCCTCATTTAGATTTGGTCATTTCTCCTAAGTAGACTAAAGATAAAGAAGAGGGGGAGACTAATGTTTGAGGGGTGGTCCCTACCTGATGTTACCCCAAACCCTATTGATGTATGTGGAAAACTAGAGGACAAAGATCCTCCTTTGCAACCCGTTGGATCCCTCTTGCTACATAAATTGGTGTTGGTTTTATTTTGCTTAAGCCTTGCCCTTATGCCTATGATTTTGTTAAGTTGTTTCTTTGCTTTCCAAGCTTTGCCTCTTCTTTTTGGGCTCTTCCCAAGTGACACTAGTTCTGATTTCCACACTTTTCCCATGTGACTTGGAGGGGTGAGTTCATGTCCCCCTATCTTTTTCTATGGATATTTATATTATATTTTTAATCTAACACAAATATTGGCACATGTATTCATAAAAAAAACACATAGCTTTTTCAAACTTATTTAATTAAATCATTTTTTTTAGCTCATAATAATGTTTTTTTATATATTAATGTCAAAATGTATTACATCGATCAAGTCTAAGAATTTTAGTAAAACAATCCCACCCTACCATCCACACCAAAATTCCATCTACCCTACCACACCCCAAAATACAGTGCAAAACAACCCAAAATTAGTGCCCTTAATCTCTCATACCATTCAAAAGGTACAATCCATCAAAGTTTACACCCAAACCAAAGACTTGAAATTAGCCCACCCGCCTTCTACATACAATAAATGTACCCATCCATACAAAATATACAAAACATACAAAATTGCACAAATTTATCAACTATTTCAAAATGTACATCATTTTTTCTTCAAACCAAATACAATCGGACCATTAATCTAGTAGTTGTTGAGATTTATCTCCACACTTGCCTTGCTCTTGTCATTTTTTGTTTCCTCCCTACCACCACACTCCATTTACTTCCATTGTAGAAATGCCTTCAATTCATCCCCTCCAATCATTACTACCACATGAGACTCATCTTTGTTGGAATTGAGGCTCTAATGAATAAATGGTAGCAATGGTCACGATGCATCCTCCAAATTTGGTACATCTTCATCAACCAAGAAACCTGCACCAGACTAAGCCCTCACCAAAAGCGATTCCATGCCATACAACCATTCTCATCCACACATCTCTGCAATACCCATGACACCTCCTCCTTTTTCTTGAATTCCAATCCTCACACCATCACCATCAAAACAATTTCTATATTTGTTCAATACCAATGCTCCACCTGCATGAATTCCTCCCCCAACAAGGCTTCCATGATCTATAAAAAAATTGAGTCACCATACTTAAATAAACCCTTTAGTCTTTTCTCCATGACCTGGCCAGGAAGGCAAGTTGTTGTTTCATTATGATGAGAGTGATGTTGGCCTCCATGTTGCAGACTCACCTCACTCGACACCACCAACCCTTGTGTCGTTTGGTCGTGGCATTTGGTTGCATAAATAACAAGCCATCTTTTTGAGAAATCGTTCCCTTCTTTATTTTCACCATTAATGCCATCACTTGAAATGATGACCTTGAGGGTGGTGGCATACGAGGGATATCAAAGATCTAAATCTACCTAACGGTAATATTCCCAAACATCTTTCTCTCCCTCTTCGTTAAAAGCCACCACCACCTTTTAAATCATGTCAATAACCGTATTCCCCTCACACACTACGTGGGAAATTTTAAATTTAGTGAATGAAGCTAGACTATTTCTTATAATTTAAATATTTGTATTGTCTCCGCACCTTTGTCTCCCCTTTGATCAATGCATTAACAATAATTTGGGAGTCATCTCCTAAATAGAGCATAGAAATATTTAATTTTTCCGCCATTCCTACCTTAAGACTTTTTTCCTCTTAAACTAAATTGTGGGTGTGGTTATGTCAATGAGATATATTTATATATGCAATCTTATTCCACCTTTTGAAATTTTATTTTTTTTGCTTTGAAGCGAACAATCATGAAAATTGATTGTTGCTCGTTGGTTTGTCAAAGCAATTATAGTTGAGAGGTCCCATAAAATATTATTCAACCACACACCTAAACAAAGAAACTCACAACAATTCAATGGAACAACAATTAAGAATGTATTTTATTCATCATAGTCACTATTGTAGACACATAATATTTTCCATTAAATTATTCTCCCATTCAATCTTCAAGTTTTTGATCATCAAGTGGATCTTTATCATATAAAATTTTTATTATCCATAATAATATATCATTATTCCCCTATTTCCATTATTCATTATTCATAATTTTCACTATATTATAATATATTCATTCTCCATTATTATTAATATCCATAACATTAATTCATTAAATCCATTAAATAAATATATATATTTCATTATTATCATTTATCCATTCCATTTATTTAAAATAAAACAACTTTAATAAGCACTTCCTTACCACTTACCATTTCCCACTACCACCTTTCCTCTCTCCTTACTATTGATTCTTCCTATACCACTAATATCTTATTATCCCAATTTCATCTTGATGCATGATTTCTTTGTAAGGACAACTATTTAAACCCAAGCCCCCTCTCTTTCAATCATCTAGAATTTAAGTTCACTTCTGCACTCTTGTATTCTTGTTATCTCACACTTTTGCTTTCTCTATCTTTCATAATTTAAATCTTTCAAATCTCCATTTCCTCATAGCCTTTTGTGCATGTGCTTTTGAGGAAATATTGTTGAAATACGAAATCTTGAGGAATAGGAGTGCAATTGAGTAGTTTTTTATAGCATTCATGTGTGTTTAGTTTAGATTTTGGGTTTGCACGTGTGTTTATCACAAGCACTTTATTGTTGGATAATTAATCTATTTGAATCTTCTCCCATAAGATTTCAGACCATATTTTTGCGTTTACAACAACTACATTGCTATGTTTCACAATGAGCTTCCAACATTTTAGGCCTTACTCATTTAGTTACAATATTTGATAGCATGCACATGTGTTATAGAGTGCAATGGAGTAGTTTTTTATACCATGCATGTGTGTTTTAGTTTAGATTTTGGGTTTACATGTGTGTCTATCGCAAGTACTTTATTGTTGGATGATTAATCTATTTGAATCTTCTCCCATAAGATTTCAAACTAGATTTTTGCTTCTACAACTACTACATTGCAATGTTTCAAAATGGGCTTCCAACATTTTAGGCCTTACTCATTTAGTTACAATATTTTATAGCATGCATGTGTGTTATAGAGTGCAATGGAGTAGTTTTTTATAGCATGCATGTGTGTTTTAGTTTATAATTTGAGTTTGCATGTGTGTTTATCACAAGTACTTTATTGTTGGGTGATTAATCTATTTGAATCTTCTCCCATAAGATTCCAGACCATATTTTTGCTTCTACAACTACTACATTGCAGTGTTTCACAATGAGCTTCCAACATTTTAGGCCGTACTAGTTTAGTTACAATATTTTATTATAAAAAAATTGAGAGATATTTCAATATACAATGCCATGATCCAACTATATTCTACCTTCTTCATTACTTTCTAAAGATCTTCAAGAATGTTTGTGTATCTACTTATAGTCAAAGAGTTAATTCACAATCAACCACAAGGTGGTGCAAAGCTTAATGCCTTGTGAAGTATGTCAGTGCATTTTCTGGTATGAATATGGTAATGAGTTGTAAAAGTTGTTGAATACAACCTCACATAATCCAGTGAATCCTTATATGCAAATAACTTGTCACAACAATGGAAGATTCACAAAACACAAAGATTGCTTTGAAAACCTAGAGCAAAAGAATGCAATAAACGATAATCAGATTATGAATTACAAAAGGGATCAATCCTTATAAAAGGAGATCGAACCTAATAGGAAAACCCTAAAAGCAATTAATAATTAATAATAAATTAATTATTAATATTCCTAAGTTTAGCTTCCTAAATTTAACTTAAGTGAAAATAGAGAAAATGTGACTTAATTATTAAATCAATGTGATTTAATTAATTAAGTAAACTAATACCTTTACTCTAACACCCCCCTTTAAGATGAAGTTAGGGAGAATCTAAAAAGAAACTCTAAGGACTAGATGCATGAAATCCAAAATGGGTCCCGGCAACAAGGCCTGATGAGGTACCCCAAGTACAATGAAATCGGAGAAAAGGAGAAAACCCTATGGGAACAAAAATCCTCTCTAGGAAGAGATGAAAGCTCAAGTGAAGGACTAAGAAGCCTCCAAACAATAATGTTCCAAAAGATAGGAACAAAAGATGAGCATGAAGAATCACTGAAGCATGAAGAGGCTACAAACACTCGTCGAATGACTGCTATGATGCTGAAATAAGAACCTCATTTGAAACAAAAGATGATCAGGATCAAAAAGACATGAATCTGCATGAGTGCCCTCAATGACACTACTCGAATCTAAATCAGATGGAAAACACAGGAAAAACATCTGGAACTTGAAGATACAAATGGCACAGGTACCAATAGTCCGAAGAATTGATCAAATAAAAAAATGGAAGGTCACCTCCAGAAATAGGAATGCAAGAGTATCCATATGGTAAGTATTCCATCTCATCGAAATGCATGGGTAACCAGCCACTACATCCACCTAGTACATAGGAACAAATACTAAATACATAGCTCACTCCAACGCGAAACCAAGGAAGCATTAGCACCAACAGTAGAAACCCCCCCATAATGCTGACAAGGGAGAGGTATGACAGGTACACTGAATCTGAAAGCCATAACGTAGTGCATGAAGAAGAACCAAGAACATCTAATCATGCAAACATGAAAGTATAAGCACATACAAAGGGTGTGCAAACCAAGGCCCACATGCATAAGAAAGGTATGAATGCAAACAAAGGCAAACATCAAACCCCCACGACACTTTATATCATACTGTGAGTCCAATAAGGCACAAAAAAAAAGTGCAAGATCCCATAATACATATTCAATACAGAGGCACTTTATCTCAATGAGATAATAAAATTATAAGTGGTTACAATGAAAGCTCAAAATGTCAAAAAAGACATAAAACTAGAAATACATGAAGAGCACCCAAAAATGAGTCATTCCATGCAAACTAGAAGTTTCCACGAGCTCATATGTCCAAGTAATTCACCAGAGCGTGAGAACACAAAAAATGAATAAAATGTACCTCCAGAGTAAAATTTGGAAAAAGTGCATGGATGGTTGTGAAGAGCTCTAAAACATCGTCCCAATGCCGCTAGAATCACGAAAAAAGGAGAAATTGGTGAAAAAATACAAGCTTGGAACTGAAACCAACACCTCTAACTTCAAATGGTTGTAGAATGTACCAGCAACAAAACCAGGTGGTGAAACCCACAAATCTGTAAAGTAGACGAAACTAGCTTTCCAACTGTAGACACCTAAAATTGTCCAGTCTAATTAAATAAATATTTTATTTATTTAATTATCTAAGCCTAATTCTTCTATTAATTAAATAAATCTTTATTTATTTAATTAATTCATTTATCCTCTTCTAGCCTTATTTCTCATTTAAATAAATACATTTATTTATTTAAATTATCCTTTTCCTAAATTAAATAAATATTTTATTTATTTAATTATCCTACTTCTTCTATTAATTAAATAAATCTTTATTTATATAATTAATTCATTAAGCTTTTTCTACACATGACACATGTCATTCATCTCTTAATTCCTACACTACCTACCTCTTTCATTATTTTGGTATTTCTTTTACCTACCCTCTAATCCTAGCCGACCTCTCTTTTTACACCTCTCAATCTTATCCCTCCATTTCTTATAGTGTCTTCTATATAAGGAGATGCTTCCTTCATTGTCAAACCCTAATCACTCATGCTAATGACTAATCTTGAAGACTTGGCTACACTACAATCCTACTTGCAACCACATTCCGTTCTTTGTTGAGCTCTTGTGCATATAAAAATCTGAGAGCAAATATATCAAGCAAGATCAATGGAGATAGGAAGAATGGATATCAAAACCCTATTGGACATGTGATGGTATAATCTTTGTGATTTCATGTGATTTGCATTGTCTTAGGTAATCTTCATATGTTATGGTGGATCTTTGTTGATTGTTAGGCTAGGGTTTTTGTGGTTGGATTCATTTAGCCTTTCAATATTGTTGTTATTGTTATCCATTTTCACCATAAACATTTTAGCACGCCTGGTGGGACCCTTGTCCCTTTGCATTTAACCTTTTTGTTGCAGATTTTGCGTTTTTGAAGTTGCAGATCGGACATTTTTCGACGACATTTTAGGTTTTCCGCGTCTGTGAACTTTCGGATCGCGTCTCTAATTTTCAGGCGCGTCTGTGGAATCTGGCATCGCGTCTGCGTTTTTGACAAATTTTGTTTTGCAGGTTTCTTACAGGGGCGTCTGTGTTGTTTCTGATCGCGTCTGTGTCTGATAAGGGCGTCTGGGTATTTTGGCCGTGTTTGTGCATCACAGAACCGCGTTTGTGTCATACAGACGCGTCTATGTCTGGTATAGTAGCATCTGTGTTTTTACTGTTTCAGAATTTTAAAATTTTCATTGATTCGGTTTTCGGATTTCGCACTCAGGGTTTCAGATCTGGTTTATTTTTGGATTAACCTTTGCAGATCTAGCTAACTAAGTTCGTGCAGCTTGTCTTGGAAGCAAAAACATTTTTGTTGAAGGCCCCTCTTTCACAAAGTCTTTTGGGTTTTCTAAAATTTACCTAACTTGTGTGCTTGTAGGAAGGGGTGATCATTTGAAACAACCCAAACTACTAACAATTTTGTTGCAGGGCCTTGGCTAGGGTTTTGAAATTTTTTTGTGTGCCTTGTTTTCATAGATTAGCAAACACTTCCATTGGTGCACTAAAATTGAACCATTGTCTTTTGTGTCTTGAGCAATAGGCTCTTTTTGTTTAATCTTTAGAGGGCCTGTCTTTCCGTGTGGTCATTAGGACTACTAGTGAGAAGAGAACGACCCAAGTGGTAGCAAAAGAAAATCCATCTTCTTCCAAGCCACTATAATCAAATGTATTCATGGTGAAAACTATGAATAACGTGTGCTGATTAGTTCATATCGACACTATGTCTCCCCATAAACCCGTTTGATCAAATTTATTTGATCATTTGTAGGGCGTAACCCCTACCGGCTGGGAGCCTTCTGTATTTACAGAGCTGAAAGTGTCGCATGTATGGCCACACGAGCGGATGCCCTTACTAGCACCTTTTTGTTTTAGAAGCCCAAATCCTTCTAGTCAGGAGGTCAGACCTCTGGTAGTGGCCCACACACATACGGTTCTTAGTAGAGATACAAAGTTCGCCATGGGGAGTTTTCATGGGGAGTGATGCTTGGCTGACCCGAGAAGTGAGTGCCAAGGGTGGAGCCAGTGAGGTCAAGCATCTAAGTATCCGCTCTGAATAGCGTAGCCTCGGGGGTAAAACCCTATGTGGGATCAACAACTATTGTCTTGGCCAGCCATAAGAATTGTGCTTGTCTTATGTTAAACATTCAAACATTCAAGACCAAACAACAAAACATTGTGTCTTTTGTGTCTTCGAGTGTATGCAAAACATTTTACATCAAACAACACACTTTTGGAGTCTAAACACTAGCAAACATTTTGTGAGTCCTCATCAACATTGTGTCCTCTTGTCATGAAAAACAGTAAAACAATCGGATTTGGTCACAACAAAACAACTTCACAGATTGGAAAAATTGCACGAAGTTTACAGAAACGCGTTTGTGTCTGTTTTAACCGCGTCTGTGAAGGGCAGAATAGGGTCTGTGTTTTTAGCAGCGTCTGTGTCTAACAGAGAAGGGGCTATGTCTGGGAATCGCGTCTGTGAAGTATACAGAAGCGTCTGTGTCCAGAATTGAAAATTTTTACAGTCCAGCAAATAAAGGAAATCCGTTTCAGAATACTTGAGCTTCCTAGGTTGTCTCTTCAGGTTTCATCTAGCATTCTTACCTTTGGGTCTCATATAGTCCATCATTGCTTTACATCTCTCATTACATTCATACTTGTCTAAACTTTAGTCAAAAAGGTCACTTGCTTGTCCTCATCATACTTTTTCAACATACTACATACAACTACACTTTGCTAAGTGGTCCCTCATCAAGGTTTCTTACCTTTGGGTCTCATTTGGTCTTACTTAGAGTCAAGGTCAGCTTACCTCATCAAGAGAAACAATCATCTCTTTGGAAGTCACACCTACTCTACTACTTACATACTTGGTCTTACACTTTGGACATTGCAAGTACACCTCAAGATTCATTTACACTCCATACAACTCTTGGTCTTCCATACTCTTGCCATTTTTTTTCATCTAGTCTCTCACATCTTGGTCAAACACCTAGTTCATGGTTGAAACCCGCCTTCAAAAATCTAGGAGAATAGCTAAAGAAGCTCAAGAATCCACAAACATGAGTTCTTATGAGTATGACAATGATTTATTTTTCAATCTTGAGCACACTACATTACCTGACATGGATGTTTATAGAAACAATCCAAATGTGGAAAACGCAGACACTACAAACAACAATGCTACACACAATGACAATGTGGACAACTTTTCAATACAATCAGCAGATGTAGAAGAATCCATAATGAATCCTCATTTCAATAGATTGGTTGAAGAGATAATGAGAAGGGATAGATAGTACTTTCTACACATGATGGCACAAAGTGGAGCTAAAATACCTCATGACTTTGACATGTCTCAACTTATGGAAAACCGACCCTCGCAACAAACTTACTCTAACATGGATCAAAGGAGACCCAATAGTGGAGGAAATAGAGGACCGCATATGGTACCTGAAACACCATCAGCTTTGCTTCAAAAACCAGAAATCCCACATACACAAGCTCAAACATATGATACTTACCTTCGAAGACCATTATGGAAGCCTTATGCAAATAGATATGCTCAATCACATGCTCAAGCTATGGATCAATCAAAACAAGTGGACATTCAAAGGCATGCTCAAAATTTGGACATAAGGAAACCTCATGTCAAATTTGGGGGCAACACAATAGAACATGAAATGCCTATAGAATATGGTATATATGCACAAAATAGATATGGGGTTCCTCAACATGAAGCTATGCCAAGTGCTCCCTACATGCCGCATCAATATAGACCTCCTCCATATGGACATTTCTACGATCAGTATCATCCATACATGCAGCAAGCTCCTCCTCAAATTGGTGTCTCAAACACGGGGTATGCTACAAGAAATAGATCGCCACCTAAGAATACTTTGGAGCAACAAATCAGAGATCTACAAAAGAAAATGGAGGACATGAATACACCAAAACCAACATACACTATGAGAGACATATGTCCTTATCCATTTGATAAGAGCATCCCAATGCCTCCATTTCCTGCACACTTTGTGACGCCAAAATTTGACAAGTACAGAGGAAAGGGAGACCCCAAGGCACACATACGACAATTTTTCACAGCTTGCATTGAGGTAGCGGCAGAAGAAACATATTTGATGAGGTTGTTCCCGCAAAGCTTAGGCGATCAAGCTATGTGTAAAGCAGAAAATCGTGATCCAACCCTCTTCCAACTTCGAGGAGAGAGAAGGGAGGTTCGCTAGGATTCGATGGTTTTCACTTAGGGGAGAGACTTTACATTCAAAAGAGGGGTTGAAACCCACAAGATCCAATCCCACGCAATGCAAGATTGGATGCTAAATGTGTTTCAAGGGTTAAGACAGCAAGGCTACCCTCTTTCGTAAAGAATGTTGATAGGAGAATTAAGCTAAGCATGCATAGAAAGTGATAAAGATTCGCTTATAAACTGAGATAGGAATACAGTATGAAGCTGCGGACCTGGAATTAGCAGTAAAATGTCGATACGGCACTGTCCTGCAAATTTGAGCAAAAGTTGTCGGGACGATGGCGCCCGGCGCCATGGTCCTCCGAAAAATCCACGAAACGAAGGGGGATCTGTTCGTCTCTGCACAAGGATTCCAGATCTTCAATTTCAGCCGCATACCTGCAACCTACACACAGAAAAGCGAAGACGATTGGGGGGTTAGGGATTAGGGGTTTGCCTTTAGGTCAAACCCCGGTTTTGGAATTAACCAAGAAATGAGCAAGTGCTGTAAATGTAAATGTATGTAAAACAAGTACTAATACCTTGTTCTAAGGATGTTTGTATCCTTATGTGCGAAGGTTTAGATGTTGTATGTTGTAGCATGTAGTATGTGATCTCCTCTTCAATGGTTGAATCCTTGACTTGAATGCAACACTTAGCCTTGAATGGAGACTTGAAATGATCAATTGCTTGAAGGAATGCTTGAATGCTTGAATGCTTGAGTATAATTTCCACGCCTTTTCCATCATCATGTCGAATGAAAGAGGAAAATGTAGTTTATATACTTGTCATTTAGGGTTGATAGACTGATTTTCCCGACCTTAGGCCGACCAGGAAAGTTAATTTCCAAATTGCAAACAAAAAGACCCGAGACCCCTTAGGAGACCGGGCCCAAAATAGGACCCAGGGACCAGGGCACTGGGCGCCATGGTCCTAAGGACCAGGGCGCTGGGCGCTCTGGTCCCACCTCCCGGGACAGCAGGGTGCAAGGAGGTTCAGGCCAGGGTGCTTGAAAAATGCAGTTTTCAGTGTCGTGAGCAAGTTTCAGGGTCTCCATTCAGGTTGCGTGTTGCGTCGCCATCGTGAAGACCGAAATGCAGTCGAAATTGCAAGTGTCGCAATTTTTAGGACGCTACACTATGGAATGGTTCTCTCAATTACCTCCTGGTATTAAGTCATGGGGTGACTTAGCAGAGGCATTTATTCAGCATTTCTCCTATAATATAGAAACAGATATCTCAGTCACTACTCTATGCAATACTAAACAAAAGGAGGGAGAATCTTTTGCGTCATTTTTACAAAGATGGAGAAATTTAGCTAGCAAATGCTCTTGTGAAATCCCACAGAAACAAATGGTAGAAATGTTTACTCAAAACGTTAACAAGGACATTGGCTATGATCTAAGGAAAGCTTGTTTGTCCACCTTCAAGGATGTTATTGAAAAGGGCTTAGCAACAGAAAAGGTCTTAATTGAACAAGGAGTCATTAAGATATTCAAGGAAAACAAAGATGACTTTAAAGGAAAAGACAAGCCAAAATTTTGGAATAAAAACAAGAACACAGTTAATGATGGTGTTGTTGATGCCAATACAGTGAGACCCAAGTTCATCTTTTCGGGATCAAGTTCTACAAACAATCAAGTGAATACTCAAACAACTTCTAGACCATGAAGGAAGTACACCCCATTGGGAGAACCACTCGAATCAGTCTTCAAAAAGCTTGTAACAAACAAAGTGATCACAGTTCCAGATTTTCCTCCATATGAACCAAAGGTCAAACCAAATTGGTGGAATGATGATGAGTATCATGAATTTCATAAAAGCAAGGGTCATAAGATAGGAAATTGTCATCGACTGAAGAATATTGTGCAAGATCTCATTGATAGAGGTGACATTGAGATTGAGGGACACTCATCCAGTCAAGAACATGAGATGTTTAAGGAACCATTCCCAAAACATGACAAGGGAAAAGCCAAAGTCACAGATGATCAGGCCAACTATACTAGAGCACCTTACAACTATGATTCAACTATCAATCACATCTCGATGGACAATCATATCTCTACTATTACCATTAAGAACAAAAACCCTGAGAATCCTCCTCAGCGACCCAAGATTGTCTTAAGAGGTGTGGGATCTTCTTCCGAATCTACCTCTGAATGTCATGTTACAACTCGTCGAGGTAAAATTACGTTGCTAGGTGCCTCTACTAAAAATACCAATCCTTCATCAACCAAACCTGAGTATGACCTTGTAGAACAATTAGGGAAGACACCCGCACTCATCTCCATCCTTGAGCTCTTACGCATATCCCCCGCTCATAAAGCCATTCTTGACAAAATCTTGAGAGATACAGTCATTCCTACTGATCTGAACGTGGACCAGTTTCAAGCCATGGTGGGATACCTTTCCATTCCACACTCCCTTACATTCACAGAAGCCGATGATGCCTCCGTAAGTCAGCCACATAATGCACCTTTACATGTTGAAGCTTTCATACACAAACATCGAATAAAGCGAGTCCTGATAGATAGAGGAGCAGGTCTAAACATTTGTACATTGAGCACCATTAAACAATTGGGATATTCTGATAAAGCTGTGAATTCAACAAATCAAATTACCATCAAGGCATATGACAATGAAGAGCGTTCATCCAAGGGCACAGTCACCTTACCTCTAAGAATTGGGCCAGTTACAAAGGATGTGGTTTGTCAAGTCCTAGATCTAGATCTCACATATAACATATTGGTAGGACGTCCTTGGATTCATGAAATGAGGGCAGTCCCATCGACCTATCATCAATGCATTAAGTTTCCTCATAATGGAGTCGAGGTAACAGTTAACGGTGATCCTAATCCGTTCATATATTGCAATAACTTGAGATCACATACTGAGACTATCATTCCCAGTAATCGTGAGGTTGTTCCTTCTTCGACATACATTGACCCTGAGTCATTGAAACCTTCAACATCAAAACAAGGTGAACTTAAAGGCAAATTTCAAGACAAAGGTATGGGAGAATACACTTTAAATCAGACCATGTATTTACGACAAGTCATGAGCTCTCCAAAAGAATATGGAAGGCCACATCCTAACAAGCAAATTTCTATCATGATACTCAAATGGGATCCTACTACCTTTCAAAGATGGGGCGAACTAGAAGAAGAAGATTTATACAAAATGCTTTACAGAGATATTGAAGAGAACACACAAGATCAGATCAATATACCCTGTGAGAAATATGGCAAAGGCTTCAAGATTCTGCAAAGATTCGGGTATGATGGAAAAAGCCCTCTTGGGTTACGCAAAGAAGGTGTCATGGAGCCCTTACAGCCTGAATTAACTGTAAAAAGAGAACGCTCAAAGGGACTTGGCTTTCTGACTTCCAAGATCCATACTAAAAGGACAGAAGGGGCATCACAAATCAAAATTGCAAAAGTTCAACAAGAGGATTACTATTCCACTGATTCCAACGAATGGGAATGGGGTTCAGACAAGTCCTCCAGTGACTATGAGCTCACCGAGACATTCAGAGAACCAGATGAACCCACAGAAGAAGAGAAATTTTATAAAAGGTTCAGAGTTGGTCAAGAAACAACCCATAAGGATTCCGCACAGTCTTCGTTTCAAGGTCTTAGGTTGAAATCACATAGGATGAGGACACCTGTCCCAGAAGGCGCTACTAGTGATGATAATTTAGATTCGCTTGCGATCGAAACTGATGAGGAGAGTGCCATCGATGATCTCGACAATTGCCTCAATATACCTGAATATAACCACATCTTCACTCTTAGCCCTGCAAACTCCGAAAACATTAAAGGCCTTCCCCTTGTTCACCCCCAACTCATTGACTGGGATTATGAAGGACCAGCACAATTTGACACATTTCAAAATGACGAAGCTATTATTGACTATCTTGGCATCCGAGATTATCTTCCCCCTAGGGACCATAAAGCAGGATACACCATAGAACTCAACAACATGGCATATTTTGGTGAGGGCGTCGGACCTTCCAGTCGCAAAAATGTGAAAATAAGAACAAATCAAGGGTCTTATGGCGAAAACCACACTGTGGCGCTATCTAACTAAAAAAAGTAAAAAGAAAGGACGTATCTGAGGGCGAAAACCTCTTTGAGGCACCCAAAGATGGAAGGCTCGACATTCTCCCAGCATCATATGAGGAAAAATCATCCATGTTGGTAGAGGAGACTATTAAAACAAACATTGGTACAGAAGAGGTTCCACACAACATATTTCTGGCTCAATCATTAACAAAGTCCGAAAGGTCACAATTCATAAGCTTCTTCAAAGAATGACAAATCAACTTTGCATGGTGATACGCTGATATGCCTGGATTAGATCCGGATTTGGTAATGCATCATTTGACAGTCAAACCGGGGGCAAAGCCAATGAAACAGAAATGAAGGAAAATGCATCCACAAGTGGCATTACTAGTCAAAGCAGAACTAGAGAAATTATTGGATGTCGGATTCATACGCCCAATTGATTATCCCGAATGGATCTCCAATTTAGTACCTGTTAGTAAACCAGATCGCAGCATCAGAATATGTACAGATTTCAGAGACATCAACAAAGCTTGTCCAAAAGATGACTTCCCATTACCAAATATCGACTTGATCGTTGATCTCACAGCAGGTCACGAAATGTTATCTTTAATGGATGGATTTTCTGGTTATAACCAAATCAGAATTGCACTCAAAGATCAACACAAAACATCATTCACTTGTCCGTGGGGAACTTTTTGTTGGAATGTCATGCCTTTTGGGCTGAAAAATGCAGGCGCTACATATCAAAGAGCAATGACCACTATCTTTCATGATCTCATGCACATAACCGTGGAAGATTATGTTGATGATCTCTTGGGTAACTCAATAAACAGAGATACACATTTGGACATACTTTCAGTCGTCTTTGATCGGTTGGAAAAATACAAGGTAAGATTAAACCCCAAGAAATGTGTCTTTGGAGTAACCTCCGGGAAGCTCCTAGGATTCATTGTGTCTAAAAGAGGAATCGAAGCCGATCCAGCAAAAGTCAAGGCTATCTTGGACATGCCGCCACCCAGAAATATCAGTCAACTTCGATCCTTGCAAGGGAGACTCCAGTCTATACGAAGATTCATAGCACAACTTGCAGATAAGTGTAATCCTTTTCAGCACCTGCTACATAAAAATATCAAGTTCAAATGGGATGAGAACTGTCAACAAACTTTTCAGACGCTCAAAGATTATCTTTTGAATCCGCCAGTTTTGATGCCACCAATTCTAGATCAACCTTTGTTACTATACATATCAGCTACTCCAACAGCACTGGGGGCACTCCTAGCACAACAAATAGCTGACGGCAACGAAAAAGCAGTATACTATATCAGTCGCACATTGGTGGGATATGAGCTAAACTACACACCAATCGAGCGTGCATGTCTCGCTGTGGTCTTTGCTTCACAAAAATTACGACATTATATGCTCACTCACAAGACTAAGTTGATTGCAAGAATTGATCCATTAAAATACCTTCTCAACAAAGCTACACTTACTGGGCGACTGGCCAAGTGGGTAATGATCCTGAGTGAATTCGACATCGAGTATGTGGACAGAAAAGCAATAAAAGGACAAGCAATCGTGGATCAATTAGCAGATGCTCCCATGATAGATGATGTTCCTTTAAATTCAGAATTTCCAGATGAATCCATTTTAACAATATCACATGCAAAGCCATGGCAACTGTACTTTGACGACTCATACACACAACATGGGGCAGGAGCTGGTATTCTCTTTATAACACCTCAAGGCGATTCTATACCAAAATCATACCGCTTATCATTTCCTTGCACTAATAATATAGCGGAATATGAGGCATTAACAACTGGATTATGAATTGCAGTTCAGTGGAAGATCCAGGAACTTCATGTTTTTGGGGATTCTCAACTTGTCATCCATCAAGCAACTGATGATTACCAAACAAAAGATGAAAAATTAATGCCTTACAAGCAACTGGTGGATGATTTGAAACAACACTTCACAAAGATAGATTTTGAGCAGATACCAAGAGAGCAAAATCGTGCTGCAGATGCCATGGCTACAATTGCCTCACTAATTGACCTGCCTCAAAATGAAACTTGCTATGAGTTCCTGGTGGACAATTTGTTGGTTCCTTCATATGAGATCACTCCTACTGAAATGATATGCATTGTTGGTCCCGAATCCCAGTTATATGGTTCCATATTCACATATCTTCGCGATAATATCCTACCTCCTGATCTATCAAACAACCAATGCTGCACTTTCATTCGCCAATCCTCTCGATATGTCATTCTAGCTGATATCCTATACCGACGAGGTCTAGATGGCACTCTTCTTAGATGTTTAGAAAGCGACGAAGCTCAGATTGCGTTACGTGAAGTGCATGAAGGGATATGTGGTCCGCATACTAGCGGTCCTACCTTGGCCAAGAAACTCATCAGGACTGGATATTATTGGCCCAATATGGAAAAAGACTCATATCAGTTTGTCAAGAAATGTAAGCAATGTCAAATTCATGGAGACCTCATACATGCACCAGCATAAGAACTACAACCACTTGCGTCTCCTTGGCTCTTTTGTCAGTGGGGACTCGATCTCATAGGCAAGATTCACCCTCCTTCTTCCAATGGTCATAAATTCATTATCACAGCCACAGAGTATTTCACAAAGTGGATTGAAGCCGTGCCTCTCACACAAGTCACTGGGAAACAAATTGCTACCTTCATCCTTAACTATATCATTTGCCGATATGGTATTCCTAATTCCATTATTACTGATAACGGGCGTCCCTTCAAAAATCAGGATGTTCGTGAACTCTGTGATCGCTTCCATATTTCCCATCGTTTCTCCACACCATATTATCCCCAGGGTAATGGCCAAGCTGAGGCGTCTAATAAAACAATTCTTAAAATCCTCAAAAAGACAGTCAACGACGCTGGCCGTAACTGGCATATCCAACTCAATCCTGCACTTTGGGCCTACCACACAAGTGTCTGCACACCTACAGGAGCTACACCCTACTCACTTGTCTATGACGCTGAAGCCATCTTGCCTATTGAGGTCGAGTTACCTTCTTTACGGGTCTCTTTGCAAAACATCATCAACGATGAAGATTACAGGGTCTCTCGCTTACAAGAACTAGAACTGCTAGATGAACGGAGACAAACTGCTTTTAATCATCTCAAGGCTTACCAACAACGAATGAGTCGTAGCTACAATCACAAAGTCAAGCCTCGCACGTTTGAAGTAGGTGACTTAGTTCTCAGAGAAAATCCCAAGAATCAGCAAGATAGAGAGAAGAAGGGCAAGTTTGAACCAAACTGGCTTGGTCCTTACATCGTTACAACAGCCTATGGATCTGGGGCATATCAGCTCTCAACTACAGAAGATGAACCTTTGGAGGATCCTATCAACAGCATGCACCTTCGCAGGTTCTACACATAGCTCTTCGGAGTATCCTAATTCAAAAAATACAAAAAAATCAAAAAATTCAAAAACACAAAAAAATTATAAAAACAAAAAAAATCGTTACTTGGTGAAAATCTGGCAAACAGGCGCCTTGTGACACAAAAAAAAATTAAAAAATTGAAAAATCGAAAAAAGTAAAGAGAAATAATTTCGTCCAATGGTGAAAACCACTTCGGTGGTGCCCTGGGCAAGTACCATGGTGAAAACTGGGTCACCAGTGCCGTGCGTAGAGACATTGCTCCTGCCTCCTTCAGGATTCACTTTCATCCTTTCACATTGCACACACTCACAACCTATTCATTCACAATAAACTTACCTATTCCCATCATGGCTTGTTATTGATCTACCCAAGATTGGTTAGCCATTCATAATAAACCCCCCCTTTTTTCACTCCCTTTCCATCCATAATAAATTAGATCCTATCTGTGGCTAAGGCAATTCCTACATCTAGTGATAGGTGTGGAACTGAGAACATCACATGTTTCAAGGAGTACAATTTCTTCCAGCTTCCTTCAAGTCTATTCGCGCACAATCCACAATAAAGCAACATTTGCATCACAGATCCGCAATAAAGTTTCGTCTTCTCCGCAATAAAGTATCAGTTTCATGGATTTAGTCAGTTTCAGATGAGACACAGCAACAACAATGGGCTTCAACAAATCAAATCTTTCAACAGACTCAGACAACATATGGTTCAGTGCTATATATTTTTTTTGTGAAAGTGAACATTGTGACCACAATCAAACAAGACTTATACAAGTGACAAGAGACACTAAACTTGAGGACTACAGTGGATGTTGGTGTCGAGTCTTGGGTTTTCTTTTGATTTTATCTTTTTTGTGACATATCTTTTAGCTTTTCCGGGATGTCTTTGACTAGAGATTCTATCTCCAGGATGTCTTTGACTAGAAAAGCGAGGATGGGGTATCGTCACCTATTTTGTTTGCTGTCTGTGGATTGTCTCTTAGTAATGCTATGACTTGTCTAAGGATATGAGGACACTGTGAGTCTAGTATGAACTGGGGCATTCCTTGTTTGTGACTATCTTATCTCCATGCAAACAGGTACAATGACTTTCTGGGTCGAACATATGCCTTGATTGTCATAACCTATTTTGCCATAATAAGCTCAATGATGATAACGCACAAGAAGCTCTTTCACGTTCATATCTTCTATCTTTCATCCCCCTTTCTTGATTGACTTCCATCATCCTTCTTGAGTCCACGTAGCCTGCTATCACATGACTGAGTATAATGACACACCAAAAACATTTGCATTTCATGTAGTTTACACCTGCATTACCACATATAAGCATTTCATACATACATATAGATATCACAACTGCATCACATCCTGCACACAACACTTGTCAGCACAATTTACATTTACATTATCATATTCATCTGCATCACATGCATTTACATTTGCATTGGCATACACATATAAACCATAAAAGAACAAATATATATTGCATTGCATCATATACATATAAGCATCCATATCATAAGCATCACATAAAACATACATTATAAAGAAAATCTCATCACATAGGTACACATGCATATAGCTGCCGCAAAAATGAATCATCTCTCATAAATAATCAAATGTGTCATGATACAATGATGTCAAAAATCATATGGCTACAATCACCCGCAGGTGTCTACAATACAAAAAAATGGTACATACTGATACAAGGGAGCCCTCTATGGCTATGATGAACTCCCTCCCTCGGAGCCGCCTGGCCTCGACGGAGTCTGAGCTCTAGAAGGACCCGCTCCACGATCACCCTGCCTGTCTGGTGGTGGTGGAGGACCCATGACCCCACCACTCGATGTCTGTCTCCTCCGGCTCCCTCCCGTAGCCGTCGCTGTCCGCGATGGTCTATGAAAGCTTCTCGCCCGCTGATCTGCTGGCACGACACCATAATACAGGTCCCTCCAGTAGGCGATCTCCTCTCCGACTCGCAAGACATATGTGTAGCTTGCTCCTGCGTCCTCCACCGCCTGCCTCCCTGCCCTCAGTGCTGTCTTAGCCTGATCCCTCTCCCGCTCAGTATCCTTGAGCCTGGTCCTGAGTCGGTCCCTCTCCCGCTCCAGATCCTAGATCTCATCTGCCTGGCCCTGACAGATCTCCCTGAGCTCAATCAGCTCATCCTCCTCTGGATCTCCACCCTCTGCCTCTGCCTGTGGCTCTCCCTCTACGGGTGCCTGCCCCTGTGCCTCTCCCTGTACCTGAACCGGTGCCTGAACCTGTACCTGTCTCTGTGCATGCCTCGGTACCTGTACCTGTCTCTGTCCCTGCACCTGTGCCTGTACTGGCACCTGTCCCTGCACCTGTCCCTATCTTTGTGCATGCCTCGGTACCTGTACCTGTCTCTGTCCCTGCACCTGTCCCTGTCTCGATCCCTGTGCTCTAGGACCCTGTGCTGCTGGTACCTGCAGGGGCAATCCACCGCGACCCCTCACCACCTGGGCCTGCCCCTCCTGTCCACCCTCCCTCCGAGGTGCCACTCTCCTCTCCCCAACTACTCCCCTCCGCCTCCGTCGGCCTCTGCCCCCATCACCTCCATCGTCATCATCATCATCTCCTCCTACATCTCCCTCCAGTAGCTCTCATGGATCTGTCAGTCGCGGGAATGGATGCTCTGCCCAATATGCGGAGTACTCTGCATCCATACCTGCATCCTCAATCTCCGGCCACATATCCCAAGGTAGGGGCACCATCTCTGCCAGCTGTATTAGTGCCTGATCATACGACAATAAAGGCTCGAACTGCGCCTAATCCCTAATTGTACGGGCATACATACCCGAGCCTCGTGGCATCCTCTGGATCCTGCCATACTGTCTACATACTTGGTCCACCAGCTGTCTCTCCAGTATATAGGGCATCCGCCCAATCAAATATCTGCTCCGAAAGGTGTAAGGCAGCTCCACTGCGTCATCCTCCCACTCCTCACACCCCAGATACGGCCTCCAGATGACGACGTCAATGTCATCTATCACTCGCCGCCAATGCTCTAACCTGCCAATCTGAGGCTGTGAAGTGATCATATCATACAAATGAACAAAGTTTTGCCCATGACCTCTGCCTCTGAAGTGTATCGGTCGTGTGATAGGCAGATGCTCGTATGCCCAAACCTGCAAAAGTGTCACTCCATAGCCCAGTCCCACTAATCTATGGTAGACAAACTGGTGCAACTCATAATATAGGTGTGCCAAAACACACGGACCCCATGCATATCTGGTGTGCTGAGTCACCAATATCTCCAGTGCTCCTCCCCAGCCCACTGCCAACCCTCGTGTCGCCCTGTCCGGACACAGGAACCCACTGATAGCTCCTCCAATCACAGCTGGCAAAGCTAACCCTATCGCAGTCATGGTGTCCCATGCCACATGTCCTGCTCTCATCTCTAGTCCAGGATCCTGGAACACCCGTCTCAAAGCCTCTTTGTCTCCGTCGCGATCGTATGGAATCAGCTCTCCATCGATCGGTATGTGTAGAATCCTATAAACATCCTCAAGGGTCACTGTCATCTCCCCCATCGGCAAATGGAATGTACATGTCTCCGAATGCCATCTCTCGGCCAGCGCAGTCAGCAAACCCATGTTTGCCCGAAACTCAGGCACATTCAGTACGTGTCTCAATCTCATCTCCTCGATGGTAGCTCTATCCTGAAATGACAACTCCGGTCGCAATCTCTGTGTGGATGGGAATCTCTCCCGTGACTTTAACACAGGCAAATACTCCTGCAGTCAAACAAATCAATCATGTCAGTCATTGTGGCATTCACTGTTCATCACAAAATGCTACTTGCTATCTAAATGCATATGGTTATCTATCCTAGTGACACTCACTGTTCATCACAAAGTGTTGCTATTTATCCTAGTAGTGCTCCCTGTTCATCACAAAGTACTACGTGTGTGACATTCCCTGTTCATCACAAAGTGTTACTCACATTTTGCACTCCCTGTTCATTACAAAGTGCTGCTCCTACCTTGGGTACTCCCTGTTCATCACAAAGTACTCTATCTTGGTGCTCCCTGTTCATCACAAAGTGCCTTGATCTATCATAGTCTTCCTTGAGGACCTGCTTGAGTGTATCTTCTCAGCAGCTTATCCAATCGACAGCGTATGTTCATCACAGAACTGCCGATTTGACCTAGAAGACAAAACCTTGCATTTTCTGACGTATACGCGCTTTTAACTCACAAACGCGTTTCTAACTTACAAACGCGCCTCTTGACTGCACAAGCGCGCCTAAACAACGCAAACGTGCCTGTTTGACATAAACGTGCCTAAACTATTCACAAACGCGACTTTGACACACAAATGCCCCTTCAGGACGTAGACGCGCCCGCATAGAACACAAACGCGGTTCCACACGCATACGCGCCTGGCACCGACACAGACACGCCTGGCGGACACAGACGCGCTTGGCACCGACGCAGATGCGGTTGCACGTTTTTGCACTTTTTTTTGTGCCCTATTCCTAAGCGCATTTATTGCTAACTACCATGCATTAATGACAAAATTGAATGCGTCAAAGTACGAGGAGGTTTGGTGGTACTTACCGGCTCTCCTGCCTCTGCTGGTCTCTAAAATCGGCGAACACGGTCGAATCTGTGTACGAAAGCCATCGCTGCTGACTGCTGCTGCTCTTTTTCTCGCTCTGCACTGTGATCTCGTGAGGGTGTAGATGACAATGAGGATGTCTTTTGCCCGTGGTCTATCTTATAGCCTACCCTAGCCCTTGGCCTTCATTTCCCGAGTCAGTATTCTTCATCCTGTGACTTTGTCACTTTATCTGGTCAATCCATTCTAGCCTTTCTTTCTTATCGAGAGATTATCTGCAATCTTTTCAGACATCTTCATCCAATCTCTCGAGGGGGCATATTATTCCCATTCCGGGGCAACTCTGTATCAGTTCATCTTATCTTCTTTGAAACAACGCGAAAAGCACATTGTCTCAAAGAGGGGCAAAATGTAGACACCTAAAATTGTCCAGTCTAATTAAATAAATATTTTATTTATTTAATTATCTAAGCCTAATTCTTCTATTAATTAAATAAATCTTTATTTATTTAATTAATTCATTTATCCTCTTCTAGCCTTATTTCTCATTTAAATAAATACATTTATTTATTTAAATTATCCTTTTCCTAAATTAAATAAATATTTTATTTATTTAATTATCCTACTTCTTCTATTAATTAAATAAATCTTTATTTATTTAATTAATTCATTAAGCTTTTTCTACACATGACACATGTCATTCATCTCTTAATTCCTACACTACCTACCTCTTTCATTATTTTGGTATTTCTTTTACCTACCCTCTAATCCTAGCCGACCTCTCTTTTTACACCTCTCAATCTTATCCCTCCATTTCTTATAGTGTCTTCTATATAAGGAGATGCTTCCTTCATTGTCAAACCCTAATCACTCATGCTAATGACTAATCTTGAAGACTTGGCTACACTACGATCCTACTTGCAACCACATTCCGTTCTTTGTTGAGCTCTTGTGCATATAAAAATCTGAGAGCAAATATATCAAGCAAGATCAATGGAGATAGGAAGAATGGAGATCAAAACCCTATTGGACATGTGATGGTATAATCTTTGTGATTTCATGTGATTTGCATTGTCTTAGGTAATCTTCATATGTTATGGTGGATCTTTGTTGATTGTTAGGCTAGGGTTTTTGTGGTTGGATTCATTTAGCCTTTCAATATTGTTGTTATTGTTATCCATTTTCACCATAAACACCAACGATATCTCATTTGCCAAAAAATGATATCGTATGCCCAAAAAAAAAACCCCTCTTTTAGGGCACAAAGAGGGTCAAAGGGGCCATTGTGCAGTTCGTATTGTTGACGTCAGCAGAATATATCGAAAATATTCCCTATCTTGCAAAAAAAATCCCTCCCTGTTGAAAAAATATTTCGTTGCCGGAAAAAAATTTATACCGGGAAAAATCGTCGAAAACAAATTCCGGCAACCAAAAAAGAGCCGGTGGCGGCCAGGAAAAATGTAGTGATCGAAAAAAGGTCGTTGGGGGCCGGAAGGCAGCGTGGGCTAATGGCGGGGTTGGGGCTGGTTGTCGAGAGGCATTGTGGATCAGTGGGTGGGGCGAGAGCTTGTGGAGCTAGCAACAATCGTCGGGTTGTTGTAGGTCGTATGGCTAAAACCCTAACCACTGTTGTCCGTACGAACTATAGCAGGGGTACTGCTATAGTTCGTACGGACAATTTTTTTTTTAATTTTTTGAACACTCGAAAAAAAAACTTTTAAAAATAAAGTTTTTTTCATTGGATTTTTTTATAATATATTTAAAAAAAAAAAGCAAGAAAAAGAAAATAAAACTAGAAAGGGAAAAGAAAAAATACCCCCAATTTTTTTTCTCAAAGTGCATGCACAGGCGGCAGTACGACCGTACAAGTAAAATTTTTTTGCCTCAGAGGTCAACGATGCCCAGATATATCGAATTATATATGAAAATTTGTGGAATCGACCTCCTGAAGCAAACTGCAACATTTGTTTTTGCACAAATTGCTCCAAAAGATAGTTGCCCCTACATCACAAAAAAGCTGAATTTTCAAACCCTCACAAATCTGGCCCCGTGAATAAAAAATTAACAAACAAAAGGTCAATCTTGACTATTTGACACGTGTTGGATTCAATGGTGAGGTCCAAATCAACCCAAATTACACAAAAGACCTCGGGTCTGTAGCTCTGATACCATGTAAAAGTTGTAGAATACAACCTCATAGAACCTAGTGAATCCCTATATGCAAATAACCTGTCACAACAATGGAAGATTCACGAAACACAAAGATTGCTTTGAAAACCTAGAGCAAAAGAATGCAATAAATGATAATCAAATTATGAATTACAAAAGGGATCAATCCTTATTAAAGGAGATCAAACCTAAAATTGAAAACCCTAAAAGCAATTAATAATTAATAATAAATTAATTATTAATATTCCTAAGTTTAGCTTCCGCTTAAGTGAAAATAGAGAAAAGGTGACTTAATTATTAAATCAATGTGATTTAATTAATTAAGTAAACTAATACCTTTACTCTAACATGAATGATCAATAGATATAGGTGTCATTCAAGCTATAAGATTTCATGGGCCCAATGTGCCTCGTAATAAGTTCCTCAATTATCACAAACTTTGAGAAATTGAGGCAAACCTTGAATAGTGATACTAAATGTTCATCAATTATTTTATTTTGCCTAGTAAGGTTTAGAAAGCAATACATGCCTTTTTGATAATCAAAATCTCCTAAGATTTAGATATATCATTCAAATATCCAATATTGTTGGTGTGAACATGAGTATTCCCTATCTATTATTCCCTTTTCATGGTGTGAATGAGCTATATTATCCAACTAATTCCTAGTTAGAACCTTTTCACACATGTTAGGCAAACTTAATGAGTTAGGTAAATTTCTAGAATTCTCACGGACATGTGATCTTGTCCCTTAGTTGTCACATGACATAGGATGAAGACACTTTTCATCATCCTAGTTAGTCCTATCTCTCAACATTGTCTATATAAACAAGGTAATGTATGTACATTTTTGTAGTGTCATAAATTGTAACCTCTTACAATTTTATGATAATTTTTGTTCCCATGCCTTGGTGTGTCCCCTCCTATCTCTTTTTCAAGCATATTTCTAGCTTCGCACTATAAAATTGTTGTCATATGATCATATGGTGATATGGGTCTCTATCATAAGCCTGAGCACACTTGAGCCACCTTTGATTCACCACTTTCTAAGTAGACTAGGGCACTAAGCACCATAGTCCCCCCAAAGTGGTCCCACTTTTAAATATGTCATTGTACTGATTCCAAATCCCAATATTTTAATATGACCGATGAAGGTCAACCTAATTTATGAAATACCTTAGGAACCCTATATAAGAGCATCTTTCTAATTCATTTTCATATCACAACATCTTATTATCATTCCATCCCGCCATATCATTCAAGAGAAAATATTCTTTAGATTTGGGCATTATGGAGCAATAAGCTGCAATAATATTCATGCAAGCATATTTTCATGAATAATCCTTTTATGTCTTGTCACATCATGTTATTGAATGAACATTTGTGGGTCTTATTCAAAGAGCATTACATCATCACCATCAACAACAACATCAATCTTGAGTATAATATCATGTATCCAACACTTTACTTTGGAGCTTTCATTTATATCTATTTCATTTTATTAAGGGTCAATTCCAAACTTGGGGTTTGACTAAGGCACACCCCTATCAACATAGCACCATTTTTCCTCTCTTGTGTGTGTAGGTGATAGGGTTATGAAGAGAAGGAATGGAGATCCATAAAGTAGATATTGAGATGAATTGAATCAAATTTTGAAGAACCAAAAAACCCTAGACACTAGCAATCGACAAACAATGTCCGACACTTTTTCGACAAAATTTTAGGAGAATCTGAGCGACGTCCTAATTCTCAAACTATATTCAATAGTTGAATCTGACACCTAGCCCTAAAGTCCAAAATTTCCAAGCTCAAATTTTAGGCACAAGTTCCTCTTTGTTTCCAATTTCTAGATCCATGCTTAGTATTTACATATTTGTTTTGAAATTCTCTATCTTTGCTTATTACTTTCCAATTTTACATCACTAGCCCTAGTTCACATCATTTTTAAATCAATATCAAATCCAATTTGACTAAATAAGGAGAATAGTCAATAGTGCTTGATAAACGTATAAGGTACTGAGAGGGGGGGGGGTGAATTAGTGCAAGCAAAAACTTAATAAATCTGATAACACCTTTCACCAATTTGAAAATCAATATGCATGCAAGACATATAACCACACAAGCAAACATCCAATAAAGCATGCAAACCATAACACAATGATTTTTCATGTGGAAACCCAAATAGGAAAAACCACGGTGGGAATTAATACCCACAAAGATCAACTATCTGCAATATAGAGATTTGACCCGTTAAGGTCATACAACACCCTGTTTAGGGTACACTCGGTTAAGAGTGTTTTAGCCTGGTTAAGAGCTATTACAATAAGGCCTGTTAGGACCCAACCCTGTTAGGAGCTACCCAGTTAAGGGATTTCAAAACACAAGCTAATGTGTCACCTTGTTAGAGTATTTTCACCTTCAGACCTGCTAGGATACTACCACACCCTGTTAGGAGTGACCTTGTGAGAGGATTTTCTTGCTACAACTGTTAGGGAACAACAAGTTTGACTAATCTATTGTTAGCACCTCTATGCTTGATTAGATCTGATTTTGCTCAGCTTCTATCACTGACCAAACAACAAACTCTAACTCCTTCCACCGCACGATCAAACTCTCACTCTTGATCCCATAAATCATACAACTTTCATCTCCTTAAAAAATTTTTGTTAAGACGGCTAAGAACCTTGGAACAATTCCCTAGGTTCATTGAATCTAGTCATCTTTAACATTTTCCTTCTCATTACACTTTACTTATGTCGGCCAAACAAAACATAACGTAAATTATACTAGTTACCGATCAAAGCAACTCTGCTTTCCGGTTCTTTGTTTTTCTTGACCGTAACTGTTCTTCCGATCATAACTCGCTCAATACTTTGAATCTACTGATGTGGTTCTAATCAAAGACTCATGACGATATCATAAACACATTTTCCAAACCGCAACATCTAACTCTTCTCCAATCGTCTATACCGATTTGATGATCACACGATTGTTCCTGTTTACCGGTTGCCTACAACTTAGCAGTTTTGTTCTCTGACAGATCCCACTATCGGTTAGGCTCTACCAGCTGATCTAGATGACTTAGATGACTAAAAAAACATGGTTGTCATCAATGGCAACACAAATAAAGTCATCATACAACCTATTAAAGAATATAATCATCATCAAGCCAACAATCTCCCCCTTTGGCATTGATGGCAACACTTAGGAATTTTTTTTGTCTAAGTCTCTCATTACAACAATCAAGATTCAACTCAAATACAAAACTCCCCCTTATCAATTACATTCTATTACAAAATACAAAATTTTGACTAACTTATACTACTCCCCCTTTGACAACAATGGAAAAGGCAAGCAAATACATTTGAAACAAATGAATACAATACATCAAAATTTTCATTACCAAATGTAAGAGTTCAACAGTTTACAATAACATCCTGAGAAAAAAATCAGCAAAATTAGTCTTCAAGACTTTCAAATCATTCTCCCATATCTCCAAAAGAGTAGACGTTATCTCAATATGTGTCCTGATCTAGTATGCAAGTTCTTCCATAGCATCAAGTATACTCATCTCTAGTGTAGTCAAAATTGCCTATGTCTCTTTGTAACCTCTCTGCAAAATTTGTAACTTGGGAACTAAGTGAGTATGTAACTCCTGTAATGATGCAGTCCTCTTTACCTATTTAGCCTCATATGCCTTAAGCTTCTACTATATAATTATAACCTCTCTACCAAAAATTATGACTGAATCATTTACATGATCAAATGATTCACTCAAATTCTTTAGCTCTTGTTGCTCTGCCTTCCTCTTTTTATCAATATCATCCAAAAACAATGAAAAGTTGCAAATTGTAGACATAATTTTACCTCTGGTCTTCAATGCTTCTTTGATTTGCTCCATATCTACAGTAAGACCTACTTTGTCTCTGTCAATTGCTTTAATTAACTACTCAATTATTTTCTTCTCATATTCTTTCTCAACATTATATAAAGCAGCTTGTCCAAGACTCTTCATTTGCTTCCCTGCAGATGTGACCAAGTCATCCAGTTTCTCAATAGGGGTTGAGAGACTATCAGTCTCAGTCTCTGGTAACAGACTAGAAAATATTTCAACATTAGTCTATATATTATGAGTTTCTCTCCTTTGAACTCTCATCATCTTCTTCTTGGCCTTGGATTGCATTGCAGATGCAATCTTCATCAATTATGTGGGACTCAACATATCCATGTTTATCGATCCTTGGATAAATAATGTATCATCTTCATCATCATCATCAATAATCTTCTTAGAAGTAAGTGACTGGTAGGTCACTTTCTGCTCATGTTCTTCTTCTTTTTGCTTCTCTTCTTCCTTTACCAGTGACTTTGTTGTTTGCTCAACATCAATCTGTTCACTTTCCTGAGCATTTTTCTACATCTCTTCACCTATCTTCGGTGGCTCAGTGATTTGCACATCATCTGTTTGTGCATTCACCTATATTTGTTTCATCTTTATCTTTACCGATGGGAATCACTTCCGATAACACACTTTCTTCTATTGTAACAGTAGGGACATATGTAGTAGTACCTTCCAGTTCTTTCTCTATATGAGTAAATATCTCATCAATCTCAAATACATCTTGTAGCTCTCCTTCAATTATCGGTGCCTCAAGAATATCTTCTTCCTCAAATGATTCAATATATTTCGGTTCCTCTTTCTCCAGTCCTAAAAACTTCTTCAAAATCTCCTCATTCTCAACTTGAACCAACTGGGATTCTCCAACAAGCAATCTAGTCAACCTCTTCTTAGTTCTAAATAATGGTTTTGATCTTGAAATAATTTCCTGCACTTCTTCCTTATATGTCTTCGATTACAAATGCATCAGTACATACTCAATTATTTCTTTATCCTGCCTAATAGTAGTCTGCCATCTAGCTTCTAGTTTATTATACAAAGAATCAGGTATTTGACCTTGTAACTCAATTAATACTTTGCTATAATGATTCATGTACCCAACAACTGAATCTTTAATCTATTTCTGCTATTCCTCATCAAAATTATTATAGTTCTCATGTACACCAACTAATATACCATACTTATATCCTCCAACAATTTCTCAAGTATAGTAGTTTTAGTTACCCGTGGTGTTACTAATTTAACAGTAGGTGCTCCAACTACATTGGATTTCTTACAACTTTCTCTCAATTCCTTTTTGCCTCCTTTAGATTTTGTTTCCTCTGCCTTTTCCTTTGTAATAGCTTTAGAAAATCTTTGGGCTTGTTCTTTCTTCCTCTTACTAGTAGCTTTAGGTGCTTCTGGTGCAATCTTCTTAGCTTTTCTTCTGATTTGTATCTTTGGAGGAGGAGGGGACTTCTCCTTAACAACTACACTTCTAGTTTGTCTACCGATAGGTGCACTAGAGGTTCCTACCTTCCCAGCTTCAAATTTGGTTCTAGGTTCAGCAATCATTTCCTTTGTGAAGCATTGTTCCACAACAAATTCTTCAACTTCTTTTCTGACCTTTTTAGCTATTACTGGTTTTGCCAACTCATAATGTACCTATATTGATTTCTCCTTAAATGTGCCAAACCTAGTTACATTAGGATCTACCAGTTTGGATAGGAGGTGATCAACATAAATAGTCAATATATCTTCTCCTACCTCATACCCCATAGGCATGAACCATAAAGTTCTTGGATCTGCAGCCTTCATCTGATAAGTATTAGTGCCAACCATAAAATAGATAGAGTCTTCATACCTTTTCACTACATGCTTCGGTATCCTTTCTCTGGCATGCATTCTCTTTTGGAAATCCTTGAAGTATCCCCAGATTATCTTTGTAATTTCATTGCCAAGCATCTTAATGTTGTTCTTAACTTGCAACATTGTCGGTGTATCCACAGACCATTGAATACAACCTATACTGAGAAAGAAATTCTGGAAATAGAAAAACAATCCAATAATCAATTGACCAAATTTGAATTTATGTCGCTTCTCCTTCTCTATTGACTCAAGATTCAACATCAATTGGGCTCTTAAAGCTTCTTCTAGATCATAATCAACATTCGGTAAGCTATGTGGATAGCAGCTCCGGGAATGCTATTCATCTACCTCGAATGATAAACCTTGTAACCGATGACCATAGATGCAAACTTCATTGTTGGATCATCAATCTAATTTACTATCATAGCATGACCATCCCATTTAGATTTTGTCAATCTGATAACCTCATCCTTCGGGATTGATCTAAGAATAGGAAATTCATCGGTTGTCCATAATCCGGTGACAACGTGGATAGCCTCCTTTGTGATCTTGTGTGGTCGATCTAACCACATAAACTGATCATCAATCCTGCTCAAAACATATCTCACATGATCTTCTTCAAAATCATCTATAAAGTTCACAACATGGTGAAACCCTTTATCGGTAACCCTTCTTAATTGACCCTTTATCACTCCTTGTTCATCACACAATGTTCGGTATTGATCAAAGATAGAAAATGTCCCCAAATATTCCAATTTGCATTGTATGTAAGATCAAATGTCCCCAACATGTAAAACACCATACGGTACGCTGGATAGGGCTCCAACTGGATCTGTCTCCGTTGACTTATGAGAATGTCTTTTAAATTCCAGTTGAGGCCTTTCAGTAACATCAACAATGTGTGGTGTATCCATTGTAAAAATTCAAACACAGAATCAGATTGACAGAGAAATACCTTTCAACTTCTTTACAAATAGGGGTTTCGGTCTAAATGCTCTTCCACCGATTCACCTTTCCACAAATTTTCACAATCCCCTATCAAGTTCGCCAAACTAGCAGTCAAATGCTCTTATGTGCTTTTGTCGCTCTCCAAATATGCTTTCAAAAATGCTAAGTGAGAAATGAAACTGTAAAACACCTTTTTTATTTATTTAATGCTAAACCAGTTGAGCATACCCTAATCACCGTTCAACCCTAAAACTTGTTACCAATTGACATAACACATCCAACTTACTAATTTGAGATGAAACTAGTTCAAAATCACTTTATAACATCATAATGCATCACAACATGCATATTTGACTTACTGCACACTATATAGGGGATCCGGAAATGGATCTGACAATATGCTCCCCCTAAGCTTCATACATAGCTTAGTTTTTCGGTAAAGGATTCTCCACACCAAGTGAAGAATTGGAGTCCTCTGATGGTTTCTCCTCACTTTTCTTCCTCCAAACCTTATTCATCTCACTTCTGGTTTCTTCCACATCTACCTTCTTCTTTCCTTTCTGGTCAATAGATTGATTAACCGGTTGGTTCATTCTTGCTTTGTAAAACCTTGCAATATGTCCTGGTTTGTGACAATGGAAACATGCCATTCCGGACGCCCTCCAGGGTCCAACATTGCCTTTATTAGTTCTTCTCTGACAATTCATAGCTACATGACTATAGTTGTGTTGGTTAACAAATTTGCCCCTTTCTTTGAATTAAAATGTTAATTTTCTTCAAAATATAATATGACTCTTTACACCCATTAATGAAAGGAAAACAAATAAACCAACAGTTGGATGAACCAATTATTAATTCATCCTCTGCATTAGAGGGAAGCTCCTCGTAAAATTTGCAATGAATTTTTATGCAGACAACTTTGAAATGACTACACTTTTAACCAGAAAGCGTAAAAAAGGCTTTAGCATTCATTCATCAACACAAAGGAATGCTTTTAGAAATGAAAGAATATATTTTTGAAGACCTATTCCAGGTAAGGAGCTCACAGACTCCTATTTCTATAAATGTTCATTTTATAAATTCAAAGCAAAACAAATGCATAGTAGTATGAACACTGATCGATTCTCTCTCGTGTCTCACAGGACAAGGGGGGTCAGTACAACTCAATACACCATGAATTTTCTTGTAAGTAAAGATAACAATGAATTCAGAAAAACATAGGAGATAACTGATAACAAAATGATATTACGCGCATTAGCAAATTTCTCAATAGAGATCACCAATTCCTTAAACGCACAGATTTAAAGACTGCATACTAGAACACATTTCATTGATAACCAACCATTCTAGTTTTCAGAAATTCAAAGAAAAACAAATTTTTTTTTGTTCCTTCTTAAAATCACAGTTTTTTTCCGGACCTTGAAATAAACTTACTAACTAACTTAAATAGCCACTAGGCTCATAGTTTGTTACATAAAAACTAAAATTTCATTTTAACCATGGGCTAAAGAAATCGTTTGCCTAAAACAAAAGAAACTAAAATAACAGCCAGAGAAAGGCTGACAACTCATCCCTTAATTGATCATGATTCCACCGTGGCTAAGGAAACCATTGGTTTATCCTGCTTTGCCGCAGAATCACACATGCCACGCCACTCCAAATGTGTCGCTGAGAAGCTCAAGATGACTTGGAAATAGGGGAGTCCAATATGTTGAATTCATTACTTCCAACCATCATCCTTCATAAGTTAAATGTCAATGCATTTAATATCTTTTTGCATTGTATCGATAAAATTTGTTAATCCTTTTAGCAGCTTGGTGGATTCCTTGTGGCCCTGTTTGATAATTGAATTTTGCCACTCCACGTTTTTCTTCGATACATACAATACATTGTCATCCAAGCTCTCCACAGGTTTTTCAACCAAGAACTTCATCACATTGAATTTGTGTATATCATTCATCTGTGCAAGGACAACCACCCATTTGGTCCTTTCTTTCTCCCAGGTAACAACCTCTAACTCCAATTCCTTACTCACTGTTACAGCATCCTCATATACTTTTACCAAACTGACAATATAGTCTAAACCTTGTTGTATTATGAGATCAAGCCATTCGTTGAACATCTCCGCTACCATTATGTTTCTTTGAACTTGATCTAACATCCTTTGATTTGTTGGAGATTTGGGATCAAATGATACTGCCACTTGTGACAAAGGCTGAGGATTTGGATGATGAATGGCATTAATGTACTCAACCATTTGAGTGTTGATTTGTTTCATCTCTTTCTCATCTTTTTCATCTTTCCATGATCTGGAAATCATTCTCTTCGTGGAAGACTCCAAGTGTTTGACATCAACGGCTCACGAAGCAACTCTCAGATCAATTTTTTCTACTTTGAAGTCATCCTCAGTAGCTTTGTCTGAGTCTTTACCTGGAATAGGCTTGGCTATCTCGGACGTCCAATGACCTATTGCTTCATCTACCTCAATCATTGTTTGTGTTTTGAGTCTTTTCGGCTTGGACACCTTTCCAAGACACTTGCTGACCATATCTTCTATAGGAATGGCAATTGGTACCACATTGTGTTTCTTCCCAACTGCAGCTTCTAGCCATCATGGTGTATTTGCAGGTTCTTTAGATAGAGGAGTTGTCTAAGTACTCGGTGAATTAACCATAACAAGAGTGCTCATTGGGTTCAATTCATCCTCTATTTCTTGACCTATGTCCACTTCATGTATCGTAGGTTTACTCAAATCCCGTTGATCCATTATTACTCCAGCTTCTTTACTTGGATCCAGGTCTACAACGATCCGGTTCAATGCTAGCTCTTTGCTCTTTTTCTTGCTCCTCAACCAAGTTACTTGGGCTCCTAAAGAGTCTGATGGTGACCTTTTTTATCTTCTTGGTTGGATTTTTTAAACAATTGATTTTGAACTACCTGCAATATCAACAATTTCATTAGTGGAGGAAATAGGAAGTTGAGTCACAGTATGTGAGTCAACTCTTAGTTCAAGGGAAGACATAAGAGACCCTTTCTTAATTTTCTGGTCTCTCAACAACTTCTCAGTTCTCCTCACAACATTAAAATTCCTGGCTTGAATATTATCATCTTCCTTTTTATTCCAATCTATCTTAGGAATTGGCTCTCCTTGAACCCTTTTGTTGAATTCGGGATCCAGAACATCTTCCTCTGTTTCCTCCTATATTCCAGATACGTTGATAGGAAGTTTCATAGTGATTATCTGTTGAAGAGTAAATCTTGACCAAAGTCTCCTCCTTACTTCATGTTCATCACTTCAATTCTCCCAATAATATTCCAACTGGGGTTCATGACAAAAGTGACATATGCATTCAAGTTTTCCACGGCATAGCCTCTACTATCAGACTTACATCTGGCAACATAGGGTTGTTGTAGTGTCCACCCTTGATTTGACTTGTTTTGATTAGAGTTGAGTTTTATTCCATCCGTGATAGACTTATCTCGACTATTCATGATGATTTGGAGGATGATTATTCATGAGATTTGATGGATACTATATGCATACTATGTGGTAGATTATCGAAAGATTATATTGATCATGGATTTGATGTTGATTATGATTATACTAACCCTATTTCATGATTATATTTGATGAGATGCTTATGAGATGTGTTTGACTATCTTCATGGAGAATCAATGTCACATCACTCATTGTGAGCGGGACGTGTCATTGCATAATTCTACCACTTGTCTGTTATATATATATATATATATATATATATCATTGTTGGTGGTTGCAGGACTTGCAGGTACTGGACATTTATTCCTCCTGGAATTCCTAGGTGCGAGCTCCCCTGGCTTCACAGGTGCGAGCTCCCCTTATCCCAATGGTAATATGTGGTTTCGGAGTTGACATGGGTTCCCTTCATATACTCTAGGTTTAAGTTGTCACTAGGCGCAATTGGTCATGTCAGTTTTCAGCTTGCCTTTTTCAATCTTGGGAGTATGCTAGTATTGATTGACTCTTTTGGTATGAGGATTATTTATGTTGTGATTGATTTTATTGTCACGTGGTTATTTATGTGGTGTTGGATTATTTGTCTATTCGTTGAGAGATTTGATAATTAGTATTATTTATTTTTAATTACTTGATTTAAGTTATTTGAGCTTTTGATTATTTGATTTATGATTTTAAGAATTATAGTATTTATTTAATTAATAATTTTGTAAAGATTATTTAATTAATTATTGATTATTGATTATAGTCTAAATATTAATTAATATTTAATATTGGAAGTAATAAATTATTTAATGGTTGATTTATTTAATTATGTTTTCTATTGGTGAGTATTTAATTAAAAATAACTACAGTTCATAATGTATTAAATAATAATTCCTATAGAGCTATAGTTTAATTACTAATATTTATTTGGTGGTATGGTAATTATACCTTGGGATATTAAAATATATTTATCCCACCTACTTATAATATATGTTAGTATTTCCTACCTACCATATTCTCCTATTGGAGGATTTTATTTTGGGGAAACCATAGGATATGGGAAAAATGTTCCAAAATGGAATTACCCTATTGGTTGGATTTCTATGTGATGCTCTGCAAAAAGGATTAGAAAATCTGTTTGATGGCAACACACACAAGAGCACAAGAAACAAACGTTAGTGTTATCAACAAAAGACTATCCTAAACAGGCATATCAAGAGAGATATTAAGCATGAAATAGAAAGCATATAAACATAGAATAAAATAGCTAATCAAGATGCTCATAGTTGCTCCTCCCTTGTTCCTCTCCTCTCCAAGTTCCACATGAGTGTAGCTCTCAGCTTTTAGCACTAGCTATGGATGCCATATGGAGATTCAAGATGGTTGAATATGATAAGCAAATGCTATGCAAGTGTAGATAGTGATGCTATGAGAAAGTTCTATGCTAATGCCAGTATAACAACAATACTCTAATGCTTTTTCTTGCTTGAGGAGAAGGGTTCTATTTATAGAAGAAATGGGGAAATGAAGGGTTAAGATTGAGTAATCTTAACAAGGGTTAGGATTGAAAGATATTCAATCCATGTGAGACTTTCAATCCAATCCCATGTTGACAAGTGTCACCATGAGGAGGCTTGAGAGGAGAGATAAGGAGCATTAAATGCTTGAGAGGACATGATGGTTACCCTAGTCAAAGAAATAAATGCTTTGAAGAGACACATGGGTTACATGAGGGTTAAGTTAGGGGTCAAAGTCCTTAACCATGGGTGCAAGTGGAATTAACCATTAATGGTCATGTAAGAGCCATAAGTGGTTTGGAAGACTTTAGAGGTTAATTTGTTGAACACACAAAGCATTAATTGATTTTCAAAGACTTTGGAGTCTTTGAGAAGTGACTTCAATTTGCTTAGGAATGTGACAATATTTAGGGGATGGATTAGGTTAATTAGGAAGGGTTTAGAAGAATCTAGAAGGGGTTTAGGCATGCAAGTGGATTTTGTAGGAAAATGCAAGTGGGAGAAATTTTGGTATTTTCAATTAAAATAAAATCATTTATTTCAATTAAATGGTGTAATTTTCATTTGGATAAATATTCAAATAAATATTAATTGATTTAAATGAGAAAAAGGAAGATAAAGCATTAAAATGCTTGAAGACTTTGAGGGAAACCATTAAAGGCTTGAAGACTTTAAGGAAAACCATTAAAGTCTGAAGACTTTAAAGCCATCAAGTTTGAAGACTTTAAGGGAAACCATTAAATGCTTAAGAAGACTATAGAAGGAAGCCATCAAGTTTGAAGACTTTAAAGCCATCAAGTTTGAAGACTTTAAGGGAAACCATTAAAGGTTTCAAGTGGGTGAGGATAAATAGGATTTTAAATAAATAATAAAATTAGTTGTGCAACTTGCATTTGTAGGAAAATGCAAGTGGGTGGAGGATAAAGGTGATTTAAATAAATGATTTATTTAAAATAGTTGTGCAACTTGCATTTGTAGGAAAATACAAGTGGGTGGAGGATAAAGGTGATTTAAATAAATGTTAATTTATTTAAATGTGAGAGGTGGGATTTTGGGGGAATTTAAATAAATATTAATTTATTTAAATGTGAGAGAAGATTTAATTAAATAAATATGATTTATTTATTTAATTAATGGTCTGAATTTGGTTAAGTGAATTAAATCAAATAAATTGAATAATTTTTTTAATAATAGGAGAAGAGGGTTAAGATGAATTAATTAAATATTAATTTAATTAATTATAATTGATGGTTAAATAATCAAATAAATATTAAATATTCATTTAATTAAGTGGACAGATTTATGTGACTACACTATGGTTTCTTGTTTATTGTTTCTTTTTAATGGATTCCCTGTGACTGTTCATGGGTTCCATTATTTGGCTTTGGATTCTCGATGGATTGCCTGGATTGAGTTTTGGAAGAGATTTGGGTTTGGATTTGGATTGCAAAAACTTGTGGGCTCTCCTTCAGTGACCTACCATCACACGGGTTGCAAGTTGGAGACCATACCCTTTATGTTTATCTTTGTTTTTCATTGTCTGCAAGTGTTTACTCCCTAAATGTTTTGTGTGGGGAATAAAGAAATAGTTCATTTCATTCTCTCTATTCTTAATAGATATGATTGGGAATCCCATGGGTTATGAGATCTTTATTTGGATGAAAGTTTGGAAGTTACCTTTTTTGTAGTGGTTGTGAATGCACGACATGGGATTTATATGTATGGAGGCTTCTTCCATTTATGATGTGATTGTATTGGATTATTGTTGTTGTTTTGAGATTTATTTCATGTTGTTAAAGATTTAAGGGAGTTTGTGGAGTTGAGAGGAGAGAGCCTTGTGAGCTTCCAGTCTGGCCTTGCCGTGAGGAAGACTCATAGGACTCATCTCCTTCTGAGACATTTTATATATTTTTCCTGTTTTAATGTGTTTTTATGTTTTGAATAAGTTATTGTTTGTATATATATGTGTGTAGAGTCTATTTCATGATTTGGATTCAAGATTTGGTGTTTGATGGTTTTCTGGACTTGCTGGAGATGTTTTTCCCTCCTGAAGCCTGTATTATGTTTTCAATTGGGGTTCCTTGGGTGAATTTTATTATTTTATTTTGTTCACATATTCTTAGAGTTCATTTTGTGCCAATTCCAACAAGTATAAATACGTCATATTTGGCTGATTATATTTCGAGCAGTTTTGATCCCGCACTTAAGCAGTTTTCTGTCGTTTTTTTCTTTGCGCTAAAGGAATGACTATATGCACTAAGATAATCACCCTATGTGCTAAGAGATCACCCAGATGTGCTAAACTATCAGTCGTATGCGCCATTCTATGTATTTTTAGGGTTTTGTCCAGTTTGAAGTCTGTTGGATTTGGGGTCGTACCAGAGGCTTTTTGAGGGCATTTATGATATTGTCTAATGTTGATTTATTATTGATGATGTCTTCATATGATTTATTTGTGAGTTTTGTATGTGTTTTACACCATTTGAGTTGTTTGCACCTCCTCTCTTGTTGATGTGCCAAGAGAGAGATTGGGATTCTTGTGATTATGCCCCAGCAAGTGGATAGGCCTTGCTGAGATTATTTGATGGCATTTCTTATGGCCTTGATATGTTGATTTGGCAAAGAGGCTCATTGATTTTTTGTTCTCATGATGTTACCTTTCACATGTTTCATGATTATGAATGAGATTGTTGGTTGCATGTGGATTGTTTATGATTTCAGATTTATGTATGTTCTCATATTTAACTATGATTCTAGAGCGTCTTGTGTTGTCATTTTTGAGACCATGTTAGGAGGAGTGGGCTTCCTTGTGATGACCGGGGTCACGAAAGATAGGCTTGCATGAGGTTCCTTGTAAGGATATATGAAGTCTAGACCACCAGGGCACATTGGAGTTTTACATGATTTGTGAACAAGTGATAACATTGATAATGGATTAATTGGGATGGGTAATTATACCTCATTTAAACAAGGTAATAAATAGTTGTGAAACTCATGACTTGATCCTAGGGAGGATGTTTTAGGATAAGCATGAGAAGGTTGTGATGATGGTAAACCAAACTCCCTTGATCTCTCATAGGTTGAGTTGGTTCCGCATGTGTGTCACTTACCAAGAGGTTCCTTGAAAGGATGCTTGGGGGTTTATACATAACAAGAGGTTCCTTGTAATGATGCTTGTAACATGTGATGACACTCCACTCCTACATGTGTTCCCTTTGATGATCTTATGACTATGCCTTGTTGATTGATAAGGCTCTGGGAGTTTCTTATTATGGTTGTTTGTGTTGGTTGTATTTGCTCCATGCTTGAGAGAGTTGGTGTAATCTTTTCTTTTGGTATTAAGTGTCAACCTAGATGTAGAGTGTGTGTTGGGACCCTGTGTCATCTCCTAGCACGGGGGGGTGGTTCCTTTGGTTCCACATGGTCGGGTGGTTGGTGCTTTTTACCATTGGGTTTTTCCCCTTGTTGGTGTTCTTTGTGCGTGGATGTAGATTCTCCTTCTTGATGGATTATGGATGTACCTTGTAGAAAATTTATGTAATGAATACGATGGAATACATGTATGTAGTATCTTGTATGTGGTAGATGGAATCATGTAAAAGGAAGAGCTGTGTTCATGATGTATTGTTATGCAAATGTATTTGTAAGTAGTTCATAATTGGTAGTTAGGGCATGTCATGATTTGTAAATATGGCAACGAGATGTATGGATATGTTCTTGTTAAATGAAGGAAATGATTTGATGTGCCCTAATTTGGAAATGAAGTTGCAATTTAAATAGATGTGATTTATAAAATGATCTGCTTGTATTGGTTAGAAAGGAATTCTACGGTTACTTCTTAAATTGTGATTTAATATGTGAAAGAACCTTGAGAAATGGAATAATCTTAAATATCAGTATTGAGGATGTTAGAGAATATGGATAAGGTTTAGATAATTATGCCTCTATATGTATGCTTGGAAAATTTTAGGATTCTTGTGTTATGCATTGGGGTTATTGTCAAATTGGGATTAAAAGGTATTGAGGCTTTAGATTGAAACTAATATAGAATGGACTGATTTGCATAGTAATGGAATGTATATCATGATAAATAAATAGTAAATGAATTGTATATGATGTATGCCATGTACTTGTAATGAAGTTACCAGATTTATATTGTTATATGTTTGTAAGCCAATAAATGAACTTTATGAATGAAGGATTAGTGTGATGTTGTGCTTGAGTAAAGAAATAGGAGAATTAGTTTATTACATGGATTGAAGAATGAATTATAGTTTATACCTTACGAGGAGATAATTATAATAAATATAATAAGATCATGTTAGTATTAGAAGCGATTGATGTATGTTTAAATGGATTATTGAGGATGGATTTTACCTATGCATTAGGATTGCATCATCATGGAAAAGGAAAAGAGCATGTAGATAGGAGATGTTGGGTTAAAACACATTTGGATTTGGTGCATAAAATGAATGTAGGATTATGGGGTTGTCTTGCATTTTAAAAGAAGGAATGTAATATGCTAGTAAAATGGTATAATGGTATGCATTTCATAATGGATAGATAAGTTAGTGGGTTGCATATCTCATGATTAGGAAATTAAATATGATGCATTGATTCAAGATAGAATATGTTTATCATGTGAGTAGGTTGTCATTATGGAAGTTAAATGAGTAATGGCATTGAAGCACCCTAGGGAAAGGTTAATGATGTTATGTTATTTCTGCTTGCGTAAATTAATGAAATATGAGATGATGTATGTTCATAATGTTTAAATGGTTAATGAATGCAGTTATATGGAGATGTTATATGTATTACATTAGTTGTTATTAAAAGTTAATTAAAAAAATATATCTCAATTAGTGTGATAGATGATTAGTTTTCTCTAGGGTATTTTGGCGGGCATTACATTTGGTATCAGAGCCCGTGTTGCAAACACAACGATCTCTGGTTAGGGATGTTGTTATTGGTCTTGTGAATGTGCTTTGATGTTCCTTTGAATCAAGTTACTCCTTGAGATTTGTGTTGGAAGAAGTGTCATTGGAATTTTGGGAATCTTAGATGTCTATGCCTTGTGTTTCTCTCTAATCCCTTTTAGGAATCATAATTTTAAGCAAAGCGTGTACTCATTTCATATGCATGTCTCTAGAATGAGAGGAATGTCTATATGATCATATCTGATCTTGCTTGCCTTGTAAATTTCTAGTGCTTACTTGAATGATAAAGGTTGCTCTCCTTATATATATAAATAATTATGTTGTAGAATGAGAAAAGATTGTGTTTATCCTCTTAACTAATGCTCTGCTCATAAAATTAGCCTATTATGTTGATCTTCCTACGAATAGTAAGATGAAGTGCTTGTATTGTGCATTTAGGAATAATTTAGTATATATCATGATGTGAAATTGAAGAACTTGTATGTGATGTATCTGTATATATAAAATAGTAGATTAATAATTCCTTTCTCTTATTTTAATATCTTATGTGAAATGTAAGGAAGTTAGCTATTGATGTATGGGTACCCAATAGAATTGCTAGTCATTTGTATATGTGTGATTTTGCATGTAAGAAAATATTGTTTGAGAAAATCATATCTTTCAAGGATTTAGGATTTCTAGTTGCATTTGTAATAATTAGGAGACCTTATGGAAAGTTGAAAGTGCATATCAAAAAAAGATGTAAGTAGCTGCATCTGACATGACTAGGAAATTCAAACTGACTATGCATAAATTTGTGTGTGTATTGATTGTGTAGCAGTATCCTTCCTTCTTCCTCTTCTCTCTTTTGGGTAAAAGATTCAAATACTTAGGAGTTTGTTGATATTAAATAAAAGGATCGAAACAATAATTCATGGAATGACTTTTCATATATTAAAGAGAAATTCAGATGGAATAAATTTACATTGAAGATTGAAATTTAAGTATTGCATTCATGATCTCTGCTCTTTAAAAGTGAATAATTGATTAGATAGAATATTTCATCTTTAAAATAAATAAAAATTCATAAACTAATAAGTTAAAAGACTAGATGATATAAATATGTGTATTGAAGTGAGGATTGATGCATTGCATATGTAGAAGTTGTAATGACACCACAGTGTCTTTATTTGGATTGGAAAGATAAAAGTTTTAGCTTTCAGTAGGAGATGTGTGGCTTTGAAGAAATGTTTTGATTGATTACATGGATAGATTAAGAAAGAATGCTACCTCTTTACTCTATTTGAATTTTAAGAAAGTGCTTCCTTCACAAATGCTAGTGAGCTAAAATGATAAGTAGTTGTATGAATTTGTATCGGGTTTCTAAAAGTCAATTTTCCTTGAAATGCTGAAAATACATATTCTGTGAATGAAAATAATCAAGTAACGATAGGGAGTGTGTTTGAATAGAATGATGCATATATCTATGGAATTTGTGTGACATTAGATAAAAAGGAAATTAAGTTTTTGCAAGTAGGACTATGATATCCTCAATTTAGATAACTAGGAGTATATTAGGAGATTGATATTGGTAAGAGGTATGGATGTGGGTAGAAACATATTAAAATTTTGACTTAAGTAATGAGACTTATTTTCTTGTTTAAATACATGATTGCTTAATGATCTTATGTAGGGCATTCCAATCATCTATATGTTAGTGGTTGTGTATAGAGAGGAATGATGCATGTCATAGCTTACTATCAAGTGATTAATTGAAGTTCTAACCTTGTTTCTATTATAACATGGTAAAAATGATCATGGAATAGATGATATATCTTAAAAACTAGTCATCATATGAGTGTATTTCATGTGCATGTATGAGTACTTTAGTCACTTTATCTCTTCCTAGCATATGTCATCTTTCATAAAGAGTAATTGTCTAGACTTTCATAAAAGATTGTATTGCATTAAAGATGATGAAAAGAATATGGACATATATATTAAAAAAAAGGTCTTAAATATATGGTGCACACTCTCCTAACATATTCAGGGCATTATACCCTTGGATGTCGTGCAACAGTTACTCCCTTTAGTGTGACTAATGTTGGTCACCTCGTGATGTGGGTTGGATGAGTTGTATATTTTGCCTTGAGTTAATTTATAATCTATGTGATGTATCATTTGGATTAATGTGTTTTTGAGATTTCTTTACTCTTGGGATGACCACTGAGATCTTCTTTCTTTTATTTTTCTCTTGTGGTGGCACTTGTCACACTTAGATTTCTTGATTGATTTCGCCAACAACTTTTCTTCTTTTGTAATTTAATGGATTGATTCGAGGATATTTCCTTTTGACCTTATATTTGTTGTCTATGGTGGTCATTCTTAGTGTTAATGTATTATGGGCCCTTATCTTGAGTCAAGTGTCATCTCTATCATGTTCATTTCGAACCTCTGATAGTGTGTGCAAGGGAGGACACTGCAGAGAAGTGCACTGGACTAAGAAAACAATTAGATAATGTTGATATTAGTTGATTAAATGAAAGGTGTTAATAGATGAAATGTGTTGGTAACTTTTTGAATTTTATAGTAGATAGAAGTGCCTTGGAATTGTGAAGTCTGTAATTTATGAAATAGTTAAATAAAAACTAATTGTTGATTTCTTGCCTTCAAAATATTTTGCGTATATATCATGTATAAATAATGGATTAAGGATGCATTGAATGATTTGACTAGATAAAGGTTGCACCTAACGTTGTGTCCAGAGTAGCGCAATGGAAACATGATACAAAATTAGGATATTTGAATGTCATGAATCTTGTTCTTTTAGTAAATTGGTTATATATGTTTGGTTATCGTGTGATGTCTTGAGTATATTTGACCGAAAGAAGCCTTATTTATGAGAAATTTTACCTCATTTAGGCTTATGATATAATTTATTCGATAATATAATATGTGCATAGGTGTAAGCTTGGACATTTTAAATGAAAAATTGAGGGGGCACTAACAAGTTGTGATAGATTGAACATGTCATGTTCCATCTATTCTCCATTTCATATGGACTAGACCGGTTTACATAAGGTCTTTGCCAAGTAGGGTTTCTTCGGTCATTGTAAGATCTTTGCCATTCACTATTAGACCTCAGATTCATGTAAGATCTTTGATTGTTCACTCTAGACCTGCACTCAACAGCTCTATACCCATACTTGTTGCAATTGAAGCAATATCCATCAAAAGTACTAGGTGTATATCCTTCATATGCATTAGGTGTATATCCATCAAAATTACTGGATCTACTTCTACAAACATTATCAATATGACCTACCTTATGATAGTTAAAGCATATTGTCTTGTAGGTTCTCTTACCGGTGATCTTCTTGGTCTTAGGTGCAGATTTAGCTTCATGCATGATGTCCTTGGTACCAGATGACTCTCCTTGTTCAAAGTTTGTGTATCCCAAGCCATGTGTATCTTCATTTTGCCTTTGTGTCTAAATCTGCTCATCAAGCATAACAATGCTCTTGTTGAATTTAGCTAGCAACTCATTAGCATTGGCCAACTCCTTGGTAAGATCCTCATTCTTCTTTGTGAGACTTTCTCTAAGAGACATAGCCATGTCTAGATCAGCTTGTATTTCCTCTTGAAGATGTACATGCAGGTTACCAATCTCTCGGTTCAACTTAACGATCTCATGCTTCTGATCTCTTATTTTGTCTTCAGTTGTCCTCCTGGCTTCCAACTCTTGACTCATCCTGATGGTAAGGGCTTCCAACTCTCTCCTCATATCTGTCTCGTCATCATTCAGCTTTTCCACCTCATTAACCAAGGCATAAATGTTTTCTTCCTCAGATAAGTTGTTTTCACTGAGTTCTGATAACTGCTCAGCCAACTCTTTTCTCTTAGCCTTTGATTCTTTGCACTTGACCTTTAGTTCATCATAGGCTTCTTCAGATTCTGCAAGCCTATGTGAAAGCTCTTTGTAACTCATTGAACCTTCCCCCATGTTATCCTTGGAGATCCTTCTCAAGTGATTAAGCCTTAAGGGAACTAGGCTCTGATACCAATTGATAAACTTATAAGGAATTTAGAGGGGGGGGGGGGGGTAAATCAGTGTAAGCAAAAACTTAATAAATATGATAACGCCTTTCACCAACTTGAAAATCAATATGCATGCAAGACATATAACCACATAAGAAAACATCCAACAAAGCATGCAAACCATAACACAATGATTTTTCATGTGGAAATCCAAATGGGAAAAACCATAGTGGGAATTAATATCCATAAAGATCAACTATCTGCAGTATAGGCATCTAACCGGTTAAGGTCGTACAACACCCTATTAGTGGTACACTTGGTTGAGAGTATTACAATAAGGCCTATTAGGACCCAGCCCTATTAGGAGCTACCCGGTTAAGGGATTTTAAAACACAAGCTAATGTGTCACCTTGTTAGAGGATTTTCAACTTTGGACCTGCTAGGATCCTACCGCACCCTGTTAGAAGTGACCTTGTGAGAGGATTTTCTTGTTGCAACTATTAGGGAACAACAAGTTTGATTGATCTATTATTAGCACATATGTGCCTAATTAGATCTGCTTCTTCTCTGCTTCTATCACCGACTAAACACCAAACTCTAACTACTTATTCCATTGCATGATCAAATTCTCACTCTTGATCCCATCAAATCATACAACTTTCATCTCCTTAAAAATACTTTGTTAAGTCGGCTAAGAACCTTGGAACAATTCCCTAGGTTAATTGAATCTAGTCATCTTTAACATTTTCCCACTCATTACACTTTACTTATGTCGGCCAAACAAAACATAACTCAAAAACATAACATAAAGTCTATCGGTTACCAATCAAAGTAACTCTGCTTTATCGGTTCTCTGTTTTTCCTGACTATAACTATTCTTCCGATCATAACTCGCTCAATACATTGAATCTGTTGATGCAGTTCCAATCAAAGACTCATGCCAATGTCATAAAAATTTGTTTGAAACCGCAACATCTAACTCTTCTCCAATCATCCATACTGGTTTAATGATCAAGTGATTGTTCTTGTTTACCGGTTTCCTGCAACTTAGTAGTTTTGTTGTTTGATAGATTCCACTACCGGTTAGGCTCTACCGATTGGTCTAGATGACTTAGATGACTAAAAAAACATGGTTGCCATCAATCACAACACAAATAAAGTCATCATACAACCTATTACAAGAATATCATCATCATTGTCTAAGGGGTTGAGCTTAATTGGTTAAAACACTGGGTTCTCACTGTGGAGACCCAAGTTCAATTCCCAATAGAGACATCTAAAGTGAAATTATAAGCCGTGGCTCTTGGCCTTCCATAATGGGGAAGGTCATGGGTCAATTTAATCAAACATAATAATAATAATAATAATAATAATAATAATTCAAAATATTGCGGCTTCGGCCTATTACCTATCAAAAAAAAAGAATATCATCATCATCAAGCCAATAGGGCTCAATTATTTTCAATATCATTTTGTATAAAGCAAGTTGGTTGCAAAAGGACACTCTTAGGTCGAGGGTGTTCATTATGGTGAGATTTTTTCTCCTATTGCAAAAATGACATCCATTAGATTTTTTCTTTCTAGTGCTACTGCTTATGATTTAGAGTTGAGAAAATGGATGTGAAAACAACTTTCCTTCATGCTGATTTAGAGGAGGATATTTATATGACATAGCCAAAGAACTATGTGGTGAAAGGTAAAAGTAATTTGGTCTGTAAAATAATTAAGTCTTTGTATGGCCTCAAACAGAGTCATAGGATGTGGTACCAAAAATTTGATACATATGTGTTGAGTTTGGGATTTGAGCGCACTAAATTAGATCACTATGTTTATTATAAATCCGACGGTGATCTTTTATTGTATATTGCATTGTATGTCGATGATATGTTATTCATTCGTAAAGGGAAAGATGATTTCATAACTAAAATCTTAGCTCGATGCTAAATTTGAAATGAAAGATAGATTGGTGCAACAAAGCACATTTTTGGGATGAAAATTAGAAGAGATAGAGTGAACAGAAAGCTATGGCTAGGCTAGAGTAAGTATGTGAATTTAGTTTTATAGAGGTTCAACATGAGAGTGTAGCATCCTAAAATTGCACCCCTTTGTAATTTTGACCACATTTGGGGCCTTCACCTTGGCGTTCTCATCCCTATGCTTAACTAGGACCCATTTATGCTTATATGATGCAATAATGACCTTTATATCACATTCCATCTTGCTAGGACCCTTAACCCTACCCCAAATATGGGGTAGTACCAGGGTGTGGCACCTTGGTCCTCATTGGGATCATGGTGCTACGCTATGGTCTTCCGTAATTAGGCCCTATTTTAAACCCTTTGCCCTATCTCAAAATTGAACAAGAAATTTCTCCTCGTGTCGGCCTGTGTCAAAAAATTAACATTATTTTCGATGGGTGAGTATATAAGGAAGTCTTCCCCTCTCATTTGGATATACATTCATAAGGTGGTGAAATTGGGAGCACAAGCAATCAAGCAGTCAAGCATTAAGGCATTCATCATCAAGTATTTCTAGAGGTCTTCAAGACTGTATATTCTTCATCTATCCATTGTGGAGCAACATTAAGTTATTCATTTGCAAGCATGTGTATGTGATTAGGGCTTTGTCATGTTCATGTCATTTCATACAACATATGTGATTACATTCAAGAAGCAAAGCATCATTATCAATCATTGCAGATCTGAGGTGTACCCTTCCATTATTTATTTAAAATATTTACAATATTTCATTCAAGGTTGATTCCAAACTGGGGTTTGGCTTAGGCAAACCCTTATTCCCAACCTATTTCCCCTTTTTTCTATGTAGGAAACATATATGGAGTTGTGATCTTTAGAATAAGCATTATTTGCAAAGATGAATCAACCCTTTTTGGCATATGAAAAATTAGGAGGACCAGTGCACCCACCACCACAATCCTGACATTTTTGGAGTTCTTTCGAAGATCAGATCTGATTTGACTTACATTGCTCTGATCCAAGTACATGTGAAAATCCCACATCTGTAGCTTGTTGTTTTCTCAATTTTACCTTCATTTTTTAGCATTTTACCTTAATTCAACATTTCAACTCACAAAAGAGAGTCAATTAAATTCATATTACCCTTGAATCCAATTAGTATTTAGTCCTTATCACTCTTCGTTTGGGATTGGATCTATTGGATTCATCCCTCTTTTGAATGTAATGTCAAATTAGTGGTTTTCATCACTCTAATGGTGGAAACCCTAATTTTCCCACATTACAACAATATTGTAGACCATTCAGTGTTCTTTTTACAGTTGAAACAAAATTATCTATATCAGACTATCCTACAATCCCATTGTAGATAGAAGACATGAGCAGAGTGCCTTACCAGAGTGTAGTTGGAAGTTTGATGTATGCTATGGTTTGTACTAGACCAAACATTACCCAAGAAAGTGAGAGATCCTTCTAGATACATGTCTAATCCTGGTAGAGTTCGTTGAGATGCAATCAAAATAGTCTTCACATATTTGAAGGGTACCTTAGAGTATTCTTTGTGTTATCATGGTAATTTGGTTGGAGACATGATTTCCCTTGATATTGATGGTTATGTGGATTCAGAATGGGTAGGTGATATTGATAGCAGAAGATCAACCAATGCTTATTGTTTACTTTATTTGGTGGTGCAATTACTTGGATGAGTAAGCAATAGGCTATGGTTGCTTTGTACACTACAAAAGTAGAGTATATGACAACTACTCATGCTTGTAAATAAGCCATTTGTCTTAAAAGACTATTCAGATATTGGAATAAAACAAGGTGCAGTGATAGTTTATTATGACAGTCAGAGTGCAATCTGCCTAGCTAAGAACCCAACATTTCATGCCCAGACCAAGCACATTGATGATTAGTATCATATTTTTAGAGATATGGTTGAAGATGGCAGGGTGAAGTTGGTTAAGGTAGAAACTTTGATGAATGTTGTAGATTCTTTAACTAAGGTTGTGAGCACAGAGAAGTTCAAATGGTATTCAGAGTCTATGGGCCTCATGCCCCTTGGAAATTAATTTATTGTATTGATACTCCCTTTGCTCTTGAAAGGTGTTTGACAAGTGGTAAATTATTGTGAAAATTGTGTCTCAATCTTGAATTTACATGGGGTTACTATTTATAGTAAGTTTTCATTTGAATAGGAAATAGTGTGAAATTCTCCCCAAACTTTTGGTTTTCTAGATAAGCATGCTGGTAAATTTTCCTTGCAAGATCATAGCTAGTTTTGAAGATATTAAAGTTTTTGTTTTGGAGGGGTGCAATGAAAGGTTTAAATTTAATTTTGAGGAATTTATACCCTCTAAAATGCCTTGAAAAGTGGTCATAAATAGCGTAGCTATTTACAAGATGATAGAGAACTTCATGAGCTTTCTGGTGCTTCAAACGGTTTGTCAATCAAACACACAGTTCATAAGTTATGGCCTTCAAGAGTTTAGACTCCTGAAATAGGAAATATAAAATGAATCAGACACAAAATGAGTTGTAAAAGGGAGGGACATGTGTTGATGTGTGTTTTGACACGTCATAGGGCATCTAGAATAAAGATAGGGCCAACTCTACTTTATTGGGTGGTTTTAGCCCATGGTTTTGTAAACCATTTGACGGTTTCTTATATTGTATCTCCTATATATGAGGTGTGTGAGATTGAGGCTATGAGAAAGAGGCTTATGGCTATTGAGTTACCTCTAAATATTTGATTAGTGGTACTCCTGTAAAGACCTTACTCTGCAAGTATATTTTAATATGTAATTGATTGTTGAATAATATATTGGGCGACTTTTAGAGTGTGGGATTTTTCGGCCGAAAGGGTTTTCCCCACGTAAATCATTGTGTTGAGTGGTATGAATGTTATTATGTTTATTTCTGTTAAGTTTCCATAGCTATTGTAATGATCTGAAAAAAGTTTTGCATTACCCTCCTCTCAAGGTTAGTGTAAGAAGTTGTTTCGCTACTTAACTTCCTTACAAAGATGACATTCATGTTCTATTTTTATAAATACAACCTACATGAAACCCTAAATCCTTTATGGAGACAAACAAAAATTCATTAAAGGTATATCATTAGTTTTTCATTCATTTTCAACCTTTCCTTGAAAAGGAATATATTTTATTGCAATCTTACATTTACATTTTCAATTCAATTTCATGGTTAATTCCAAAATCAGGATTTGACCTAAGGCAAAACCCTATTCACTATAATTTCCACCTTTTCACTGTGTTCAAGAGAAGGTATACAGATGTACAAGTTCAACTTTCTCTCACGAGAAAATCGGAGGACCATGGTGAATTGATACTACTTGGTCCTAAAAAATCAAGTCGAACTTATAAGAACAGATATGAGAGATCTTCTTCTGCTCATATCTAGGTTGGTGGATCCAGATGACATCTGTAGCTCACTATTTCTATTAGATTGCTTCAATAATTTACTATCTTGCCCTAACCTTCAACAATTCAAATCAATTTAATTTGACCTTATATAGCCCTATCAAAGAAGCTTTGAATCTGATCAAAATATTTGTATATCAAGGCTAGATCTATTAGATTCCTCTCCTCCTTAATGTGATGGTTAATTAGGTCATTTAGTGGTTTTATTTTCTTAATTTAATGTTGACCCTAAATTTTTACCACTCAGATCTTATTGTTTATGCATTTTCAAATTCAAATTCACATTCATAAGTTTTATTTTAAATTGAATTATATAAATTTAGAGGTTAAATTTGTAAAAACCCTAATTTATAGTTCTAGAATTAACTTGTGGGTTGCATAATTATTCAAATCTATTTTCAGATTTGATCTTTATGACATGTTATGCTATGATTTAAAGACGAATTTCTCGTTCAAATTCAAAATTCAAATTGCTTAATTAATTGATACTTTTAGAAAAAAAAATGCATTGTTTAATCATAATTTTCAATTTGTGCACGATTTTCATTACTAGTAGTCTTACATACATTATTTTGATGAGAAGAAGTTGTAAATTAAGGCTTCCTAGGTTTAATTACTAATGATATGGAGCCTAATTTGGATAACTTATTTCATGAGAATATTGGTGTTTCCTTCAATCCAACAAATGATGTCATATATTCCCATCATCTTCATAATTCTCATGATGAAAATGAATCACTAACTAGGGTTACCATTGAAAAATTAGAGAAGATTGACAATGAATTGGAAATATTCAACAATGGGTGAGTCGACAATACCCATAAAAGTGAGACAATCCCATTGATTGAATGATTAAAAATAATGGTGCGAAGTAATAAAATTGGTGTTGATTTGTTGCATGGACTTACTTACATTGTTGACACTAATATCATGTTCAATTAAAAGTTGTGCCGAAGTCCTTGGTTATTTTTCAACCCAATTGTCAAGTCAATCATCCCATTCCTATACTTACATTCTTGCCTAGTGTGCCTACATTTACATCTTCTATCATGACCACTTCCACACAAAATGTTAATCCTACACATGTTTGTCATGGGGGCAATCTCGTTAACCAATATTCTTATATACCTCCTTTTGTGAGCTTTCTATTTGTATCCCAATCATCTCCCATACCCACATATCATAGTGTTCTGCCTCCTTACCCTCAATCTCCACCTACATACAATAATGTTACTCCTCCGTCACAATCCAATATGTCCAATTTCAATCCATCCACCAAAGCAACCATTAATAACCTTGTCCAGACTATTACATCCCTACAACAATAATTGGCTTTCATTAACCAATCCAATTTTAATATGCTCACATTGCCCATTCTATCCCTCCTAAGCATACGGGTTTCCCCCAATTAGAGTTGTACAATGGAAAAGGTGATCCCTTGACTCATGTGAAAACATTTCAAACTTTGTGTAGTGTTTTTTTCTCAACACCAGAGACTTATGGCTAAATTATTTACTCAAACCTTTAGGGATAAAGCTTTGCAATGGTATTGTTCGTTGTCTCCTTATTCTATTACATCATTTCAACAATTATCTAATTCTTTCATTCAATAACTTCACAATAATATTGGTCCTAAAATTACTTTGATTGTTTTTAATCATTGTAAGCAAGGAGTTAAAAAATAGTGACTGATTTTATTTGGTAGATATAAAAATTTGTATTCTAAAATGGCTTATCATATCCCCAATCATAATGTTCAAATATTTTTTATTGCTAATTTACCAAAATACATCAGGGATAAGTTTCTATTTTCTAAGTTTACTTCCTTTAAGCAATTATGTGCATTGCTTCATTACTATCAGCTTCAAGTAAATCGATTTGAATAATCTCCTTCAATGGCTTTGCTTGATAAGAATGAGAGTGATCAACAATCTTTTGTGAAGTTTAAAACGAACAAAGGATACATCAAGATAAACGACAACATCAATACTCAAGTGGCAACCACAACATCAGGTGTGGTCTCTTTATCCAAATAATTTAGAAAAGAATTTACTCCTCTTTCCGAGTCTTTGCATGGTATAATGTCAAGATTGATAAATAATAATGTGTTGAAACTTCCTCCCATCAAGCCAGTTGATACCTCCAAACCTTTGCCATCTTATCATGATTTCAAAGCCTTTCACCAATATCGTCATCAACCCCATCATGACACTAAGAAGTGTCATACTTTGAGTAAAATTCAAGATTTAAATCATAATAATACCACATCCATAGTTGGACAAGGAAACAAATCCCTAACTTCTCCTAATGAAAATCTCCAAATCTTCACCAACCCTTTACCTTCCCACTCTACTAGTGTTAAAAGGCTGGATCTCTTGCCTTTTCTCATGATGACCTTGGTATTAAAGTCTAATAATATTGTGAATCTTGTTGAAAAACCTACACCTCTTAAGGACTTATGCATTACCTTTGATCCTAGTGAGACTATTTGTTATCCATGAAATTTAAATTTTGCCACCATGTCACAAGTATTTTCATGTCTTGAGGTTTTTCTTTAGGCTCTCCCTTTATTTGCTTTAATAACCTGAATCCTGGGTTGCAACTTTTATGCATTTTCAAATTTAGTTGCTAGTCCCTTGCTTTTTTAACCTTGTCACGGGGATCTAAGGTTTCATAACTTCCTGACCACCCAACATAATTGTGGAAACTAATAAAAGGTCGATAACTCTCTGTGACGACTTATAGGAGGTCAGGTTTCTAGTTGATTACTGAACCAGTTTGAAAGTTGTGAATTCTTCTGATTCCTTGACACTCTTTGTTTTTTCATCACATTTGGTGATTCATGAAGCCTTCAAGGGGAAGCCACATACCTAACTTTGAAGCTAACACATTTCTCAAGAAAATGACCTAAAGGTTGATACATCAGGCCTGTTTATGTGGTGACACGAGTATTGATAGGGGTGAGGCATAATTAAACGCCAGTGGAAATTGATTAAGTTTTTCTACCCGGTAAAGGCAATTGCCTTTGCCATTACTAACTAGTCCATTTTTCCGCCATGTGATACACACCCTCCAAGAAACAAATCAAAAGGAGATACACAAAGTGCCATCATTAATAATAGGTTAAGTAGTTAAGGACACGTAAAGGTGGCAACATGTGTGGTAGTACTTGATATTATCTGTCTTATAGACCAAATTTAATACACCACCTTTGAAACTGGTCGAAGAAATGTATGCTATCATGAGCTCCCTCTATCAGAATGGTCTTGCCCCATGATGCTAAGCTGCCATTTGAGAATCTAGACTTAAATTGGCTAGAAAGTGAACAAGGAAATATCATCTGAGAATTGTGGTCTTTTGCATGGAAACAACACACTGATTTTGGCAAATATAGAAAAACTATCATTCTATTAGGAAAAATCATGGAGCATTTTGAGAACCACGAATGACGTCTACAAGAAGAACTCATTGCAGAGAAGATTCTTGGTAATTAGTTTTTCAAACAACACTAAGGATGGTGCTCAAAGGTAAAGGCCCTATGATCCAGCTAGATGTTAAACACCTGCAAGATGATATTTGCCTTGATCTGAGTGACCTTGCTCGGGCACTCATACGGGATGACGGTGAATTCATAGCAATCCTCTGGGTGCTGCTTAAAGAGGAGACAATAATAGAAAGGATTGATAGTCAAATTGCACATCAGAACCCAGTGCTTGTTTAAGAGGAAGCATGGAATTGGTAGCCTTTAATGATTAAAATTTTATGATGAGGTTTATCTGATAATTTTGCTTGTTCATATCAGTCATTTTCAAGACCGTTACTTTAAATAACCGTTTCTTGAAAATGGAAAGGGCATTTAGCTATAAATAAGTAGAAGATAGAATAGAATTGGGGGAGGAAGAGAAGAAAAGGTACTGCAATATTGTGGATGATTAACTATGTTTTGCAGGGTGGATGGACTTTGAACCATATTTCAAATATCTTTTGAATTAATTAATACATATATCAAAACTCTAAGTTTGTTATATTATTTTATGCTGGAAGTAAGCTTTGAATTACTACAGTTTCACTTGGTTCTCATCTGTTTGACATGGTTAAAATGGGTAGTGTAGAAACTTTGAACCCTACATGATTAGTATTTAGTTTATTTACATTGCATTTCCTCTTTTTTCGTGCAATTGATTGCATTGTGGGAAAACTTTGTGTTGTTCATATTCCTGGTTGTTAGACTCATCCCAAGTTCTACTCTCCTAGAAATGTGGGAGAGCGTTGTCCCTTTCCCTTTCCCTTTTTTCTAGTCAAAAGCATACCCCAGGAAATTAGAATTAGATAATATGAGAGAGTTTTACCTCTAAAATTCAGAGAAAGATTGTTGATTTAATTAGTAATCTCTCCAATTGGTAGTTTCTTGTTTGTCTTTTATGCTGGGCATGCTGAGTTTTTCTTATAATTATTTTGGGAAGACAAATATGCTAACTAACACTATTGTTGTACCCGATGGCCCATTGTATATCACTGTTAAGATCTAAGACAAACTCTCATGAGGAATACTCATTGATCTAGTGTGTATGGTGAATGTGAAAACTGAAGAATATCTTTACATTTTACAATTGCAACAGGTAACATATGATAAAGCTAATGTTATAGTCAAGGTGTATGATGATTTCTCTTTCCCTACTATTGGCTCTATTATTCTCCTCGTTGAGGTTGGTACTAAGTTCTTAGATGCGACTTTTGCTATCATTCCTACATCGAATCAATTTTGTGTAAACTTAGGATATCATTGGCTCTCTTCCATGAAAGCTATCCCTTCTACTATTCATAAATGTTTAAAATTGTGTCATAATGGCACTACCATAACAATTAATCATAGCATGTATCAACCCACGATGAGGCGTGAAAATTTTACCCTTGATTACTTTTGGCCTAAACAACTTGAGCCTCTCAAGCCGAAGTGATGCCCTTTTTCTATCTAATCAAAAGTGGAAGAGTTAGATGATTGTATCTTTGAGTAAGCCTAGAGACCCTAGAGCTATTCATCCTCCTTATGATGGACTTGGTATCCTTTTGACACCAAGTTCTATGCCTCCCATATATGTAGCAATCTTGCCTCTTACAATTTACAAAGTTAAGTGATTGGCGTGTTCTCTTTCTCAACCTAATGTCCCAGTGTCCATTGATCCTCAACCTTCACAACCTTCGGCTAAAACTAAAAGGAATGTTTTGCAAGAGAAAGTTGATGAAGATTTCATGCCAAGGCTTGTGAACTTGCTTCCCAAACCCTTTCCTCCTTGAAGATGTTTACTTGGTCCCATTTGACTAGCCTTAACCTAACCCTAGGGAGCAAGTTCAACGTAAATCACCAAGATTAAAAATGTTCAATAAAAATGATGGTTCGTGATCTTTTCGTGTGAGAGACCCTAGTTTTATTAATCTAGATGACAAAATGGATGATGATGTTTTTCATGCTAATAAAGTTGATTCTAATGATTTTGATGATATGTATGAGCTTGTTGATGTTAATAACGATGTATCTTCACATTCTTTAAAAGCATTAACCCTAGCTCATAGTGCAAAAAAAGTGACTCATTATTAGAGCATGGTACTTGTTTGGAACTTGCAGTATCTCTATCTACCGTGCTTGAAGTTTCTCCTCTTGCATCTTGTCCACCTTCCAAAAACAATGTTCAACAAGATTGGGAGGCAAATTATTTGCTTGATTAGCTTTGTGGAGACTTTCATGTTCTATGTTTTATGAAGAGAACCTACATGAAACCCTAATTCCTTTGTGGAGACAAACAAAACTTCATTAAAGGTATATCTTTAGTGTTTCATTAATTATCAAGCTTTCCCTCAAAAGGAAAGTATTTTATTGCAGTCTTTCACTTACATCTTCAATTCAATTTCATCGTTAATTCCCAAATCAGGGTTTGACTTAAGGTAAACCCTATTCCCAACAATTTCTCACTTTTCACTGTGTGCAGGAATAGGTATAGAGTTGTGTTCGGGAGGAACACCAAGATTTGTAGAGAGGAACAAGTTTAGCTTTTGACCGTGAGAAAATCGGAGGACCATGGTTAATTGATACTACTTGGTCTTGAAAAATTAGGTTGAACTTTTGGGAACATATCCGAAACATCTTCTTCTGCTCAGATCTAGGCTAGTGGCTCTGTATGACATCTATAACTCACTGTTTCTATCGGATTTCTTCAGTAATTCACCATGTTGCCGTAATCTTCAACAATTCAAATCAATTCAATTTAAGGAGGATAAAACCCTATCACAGGAGCCTAGAATCTAATTAGAATCTTGGTCTATCAAGGCTAGATCGATTAAATTCCTTTCCTCCTTCATGTGATGGTTAATTATATAATTTAGTGGTTTTATTATCTTAATTTAACCTTAACGTAATTTTTCACCATCAAAGTTACATGTTTATCATGGAGGGAAGAAATCTTTTCATGTCCCAAATCTTCATGGGAAGATGAATGGCAACAAACTTGTATTTTCAATTGACATCAACTCTATATTATATCATTTATACATATAAAGAAATTAGTGTACTAAGTTATGGTTTTCTTTTATTGCATTATGTAAGGTGAAGTGACATGTGTCACTAATTAAGGTGTTATTTCCTTCATTAGTTTCTAGGTTTTAGGGATTATAATCTCTATGATTGGGAAGGTATAATCAATTTTTTTTTTACTATTTGTACTAATTAACATAATTTGGATAGGGATTGGATTCTTTGACATTGGAGAATGTGTAGGCTAGAATATGACATCACTATGTAGACATTAATTGATGAGAAATTAGTCAAAAATCCTTTTTTGGTCTTTGTGATGAATTCACTAGTCACATAGGTGCCAAATACATAGTTTGTGACATATTTTAGGTTGCCACATCGAATACATTATCAAAAATAATATTCTTCTCTAGTAAATTAATCAAAATTAATGAACTTGTTCTGAATGACTATGCATATCTTTTAGCATTCTAGAAATTATGTTTGGGATTCCTCTCCCTTCTTAGTGGTTATTCTACATTCTAAACATACTTAAATTTATAAATATCATGGTAGATTAGTGTAAATGATCATTGAGAGTCATTTGAGACTTGTATCTCTTCTATTCCAGAGTAATATGAGAGTTTTATGTCCATGTTTATGTTTGTCTTGTACTATAGAGCTGAGAGATTGTAGAGAAGTGTTATAATTAGCCTCATGAGAGTGTTTCCAAGATTTTGAGTATGCTTATGGACTATGATTGATGTAAAAAATCTATTTTAGATTACATGAGTGATTTATGTCATACTTTTGATGGAGTCTTAATCCCCAACGTATTTCTCTATATTTTCTCTAATTGCTTTCTCTATTTATATTATCTATGATTTCATATTTCTTGCTACATATTCAATTCTAGTTAAAAGAAAAGTCATTATTGTTCTTATATTCTAACTCCTATATTTTTTACTAGTTGTTGATTATGCGCGAGGAATATCCTCCCTAGCTTATGTATCAATTGTTGGTGTAAATAGTGACTTTATTAAATGATTTATCTTATAACATACCTAGAGATAGTGCTATTCATATTACTTTAGTCTCCACCTATGAAATTTTAGGCTTTTGTCTCACCACAACTAGTTGAGACTTGTGTACTCAGTTAGCGAGACACCTAGTGCATACACACTTGCCACTTATTCAAACACTTGTCAAGTGATCTTACAAGTTTCTCATATTGGGGGGGTGGTGGGGGGGTAGGGGGGTAGTTAGTTGTTGTATCCAATTTTCCTATCTCATCTACCTTGCCTATATCTACAAGGTTTCCATGTATATTAATTACACTCTCATTGTAAATGATAGGTATTTCTATTTGCACTAGTTTGGTTTCACTCATGATCGATAATTTATGCATTTTAATTCTAGATAAATTCCAACATGGTATCAAATCTATGTTTACACATTACTTCTCACAATTAAGTGAGTCTACATATAGCTCCATCATCAGAGTGTTGACGAGTCAAATTGGCATTGCCGCTGAATCCAAAAGATCTGAGAAACAAAAAAATACTCTTTGTTTGGCAAAAAACAAGTTTAAACAAACCTCCCACACTTTGTTTTTTCCTAGAGTGTTCTCTTATATGACACACCCCACTCCATACAAGTGTTTTAAGTACAAGTTTAGGAAAGCAAAATGTAGGGTGTTTCTTTCTTTGTTGGAATGTTTTTATTTAAACTTCAAGCAAGGCACAAATGTTAAAGTTTTGGAGATATTTTTTATTAATTATTACCATTTCATTTCATATAGGAGCCCCCATCAAATTTTCCTACTTGTTGCATTGATCCTACCACCATTCTGCACATATGGGCCTTCACATAGTGTCAAGGCGCACATAACAATCTTTTTAACATTTTGCTCACTATAGTGGCATAATTTATTTACAAGTTGACACTTTACCAATTTTTGTGGCTTCTCTTGCTATCACTAACCCCAAATCTACTATTGTAATTGCATTTGTGGGTTTCAATGAGGAGTAAACAGTTTGTTCTTGGGACTTCATATCTTTCTTAGACTTCAATTTGTGAACACAAATCTGGCTTTCACATCACAACGGGCTTTCAAAGTTTGCTCAATAATTTTGTCGTGTTTCTGAAGTGTTCCTCTTGTTTATCATTCACTAGCATTCAATGTGTTGTCATAATTCGAAGGAATAACCAACATTGATTCAAAGGAGTTTATGAGAGTGTATTTTAAAGAAACTAGTGTGCCATCCAACAAGACAATTTTCATCATCTCCACTAACTCTCCACTTTTTAAGAATTGGTAAATAATCTCCTCCATTTTTGGTGGAACCTTTTCTACATGTAGCATCCAACTCATAGGATTTCGTAGGTTTTCAAGGCACAAGAAGAGGTCTGAACTCTGCCACAACACTCTCCATGTTTGGTGCCATGTCCTACAACTATTGAACTATTCCCATACACACATATTTTTAGTTAATTATAACACTAAACAATATTAATGAAAAAATGTTATGAATTGTCAAATTCAAATTAACCTCTAGTAGTTGGTTCATTTTTTTAACTAATAAAGGTTAGTTTTCAACTTTAAAATAATGTTCATAAAGGGGGCAACTTTTTCTTTTTGCTATAATTTGCAAATGAAGAGTCAAAATTTGACATATGAATAGTCATTGAAAATCTCTTTTCATATCAATTCCAATGGCTTATTGGAAGGTTAGGTCTTATTTCACTTTGGTTTAGAACATTTTTTCTTCATTACAGTGCAAATGTATTAAAAAAGGCCATTTTTAGAGAAATTGTTTTTTTAATAACTTTTGATTATTAGCTTAAAATTGAGTGCTCACCGTTTTATGCAAAATTTAATGTTACAACATAAACTAGACATTGGACCTTGATATGTTTTATACTATACTATGTTATAAAGTGCCAAAAATTGGGGGGCCACTTGATATTGAATCAAGGGGAGTGTCTCGAGTTGTGCATTTAAGCACTTCCTCGAGTCATGTCATGAACACTTGCATATTTTACCTTACTACCATTTCTCTTGAAAAGGTTATCTTGTGTCATGCCTTTGAGCACTGTTGTGAAGTCATTCCTTTGAGAACTTCCACACCTTCTTGAGCATTGTATGAATATGAATAGTGTAGTCCTATGACATGCATTGAGATCTCATCACTTGTTAATATATGAATCAAGCAATGCTTCACAAGAAGCATTAATGATTCCTTATAACATGATATTTATACATTTTTTTCTAGTAATATAGATTTGGAAGACATCGATGAGGAAATTAGTCTTCTTTTGTATAGTTCTTGTAGAGAGTTTCAAGAGGCTTCACAAAGAGCATCTGAAGGTTCAACAAGACATCAAGTCTTTTGTTCATATTCTACATAACCAGTTGTATGATAATTCAAACATGCTTCACAGAGGTTCTTTCCAATAGAGCATCACATGGAGCGTTTGAGTATCATATTGTGTGGGGTTTCATAGTCTCTCATTTATCTCTTAAGGGGAGAATACTCAATATACATTAAGTAGTCCTTGGGGGTCCTAATCAGTCCTACCTTGAGTGACCTATCTTCTTTTCTTGTACATTTTTTATTGTATCATTTGTCTTTTAGAGAGGATTTTGTTCCCAATGAGTTTTCTCCCTCACTCCATTTTATGAGAAATTTGTATATGGGTACCTAACATGGCTAATAGCTGAGACTTTCCATCATCATACATATATTACTCCCTAATTTGCACTTAAGGGGGGTTTTGGTGTAAATAGTGACTTTATAAAACTTATTACCTTATAACATACCTAGAGATAGTCATATTCATATTACTTAAGTCTCCACTTATGGACTTTTAGGCTTTTTTATCACCTCATCTAGGTGAGACATGTGTACTCACTTAGAAAAACACCTAGTGCATACACACTTGCCACTTTCTCACATACTTGTCAAGTGAGGTCACAAGTGGCCTATGTTTGGAGGATTGGTTAGTTATATCCAACTTGCCTATCTCATCTACCTTGCCTATATATACAAGGTTTATATGTATTACTTACACTCTCATTGTAAATGAAATATATTATTATTTGTGCTAGCCTGCTTGTACTTGTACAAGATTTTTGTGCATTCTAATTCTAGCTAAATCCCAACATTAGTTACATAATAGTAACAACTCCTCTAATGGTGGATGCATAACGAGGAAGTATATAAATATTTCAATGGTTGAACTTTTAAAAGTCCATCATGTCTTCCCAACACTATTATAGCACATGACACGATTGATTGGAATAATTACATAGGTTTGAAATAATAACATCATCACAAAATTTAAACCATCACAAACAATGCATAGGTGACCAGAGCTAAACAAACTTAAAAAACAAATTCTTCATGAGAAATAAGATAAGATTATTTCATAGTAGATTTTTTAGAAAATCAAAAGATACTTCAAGGAAAAAGCAAGGTTAGAATAGAAGATATTCTATAGGTTTATACATTTGATCCTTATAGATATTTTCACTAAAACCTAAAACCTTAAATTCCATATAAGTGAGAAGTACCTATATTCAAACCTCCTTAAACACTCTATTTCGTCACAAGAAGATAAAAATCTAAAATATTTATAATGATAAAAATTTAAAAAGAAGAATACACGATATAAAAGGCTATGGTCCATAAATAAGTAAACAAACATATATAACGAAGACAAACTTTAGAGCCCAAGATTAAATTAAAACAAAATAAAAGATTGATGCAAATTGCAAACAATTTTTCAAATTCAGTCATGACTTATTATAATGTGAAGGTTTGATTAAATTAATACCAGAGTTCAAATTATTAAAATTATTGCATCATATTTGTCTATTTTAAGATTCAATCTTGACCATATTTCAAGTACTCAAGAATTTACAAATCTTGAATATTATTGGCCAAACTTCCTCTTGGGGCCTACATTTTTTTCTACATTTTCATGCTTGTTAGGGTTAATTCTTGTCATTGTTTCTTAAACCCTAAACCCTTGGGTTCTAGATATGCTTCAAGTTCTAATTTTGTGTTGACTGGTTATTCTTAGTTCTCAGTAGCATAAGTCATAACTTATGCCCTTTAAAACGTTTTGGCTATCGACACCTTCGTCCTAACGATTGCTCGTGTCTCAGTTAACTTTATATTTTCCTAAATCCCTTGGTTTATATTTTTCCACAATCAAATGGCCATGTCCTCTTCATGCCTCCCTTTGTTTCCTAGTCAAGTGCACGTCTTCATGTGCACATTATGAACTTTAAGTTATCTACCCAACTGTCTTGGTGGGTGGGACCCTTTATCCTAGTCAACATTTTTTGTTGAAGCCTTCACCTTCGTTGACACTTCCCATAGGTCTTAGCGGATTTGTGAAACATCTGATATGCTTGAAGATTTATTGACTGTATTAGTTTTGTTGAAAATATTGAACGAATGAATGAAAGAATTTTAATGACGTCCATGAGACCCAACAGTCCAAGGGACCAACATGCAAATTAATCTATTTTCAAGTTCCTTTCCATGTCAATTCTTTTGTTATGAATTTTGACTAAGAAATTCGTTGTTTTGTGAATCCTTTGTCTCTTCAAAAAGTTCATTCAAACTTATTGTAAATATCTTCATATTTTGCACACTCCTTGATGAAATGTCATTCTGTTTCCATTGCCTTCTTGGTGCAAAAAGTGCATATCCTCTCTTCCCAGTCTTCTTTGGGCACCTTCCATCTACTAGTTTTACATTGTAAATAATGAGATCCAATCCTTAACTATGCAATTAAGATTTTGGCCTTTCCTTTGATCGCAAATCTCAAATAAACTTTTTCATCATGCTCAAAAGTAGGGTTAAGTTCTTTAATATAGTATGCTTTTTTTCTGCCTACATGTCTTGTCCACATGACATTCTTGAATTTTTCTAACAACCACTTTTTTATCTCCTCTTTAGTGCTAGGGGATTCATGTAGATTTATGTCCCACTTGTTCCTCCATTTGCTATTTTGTTTCTTTCAGGTCTTTTTCCTACGACTTAGCTCCTCTTTGACAATCTTTTTGGACCAATGTTGCTTATCCATATTTTCAACCTTTTTTAAGTAACGTATCAATCGAATGACGACTAAGGCCTCAACTGGAAACATAACATCCTCAACAAGAAGGATCTCATAAGGTATCATTGATTTGACTTTGAGTTTGTTAGTGATTAGATGTTTTTGAATTCTTTCAGTTTGCCACCATTTGTTATTTGACATGTTATTCCCCCATACTTCACACCCATAAAGGATAACTCACACCACTAACAAACCGAAAAAGAGTTTTCTTAATCTTTCAGTCCCTTTAATTCTATTGCATTTACTCGAGTTCTTTGTGTGATTTGGCGAAGTCATAAAGATGATGTGGTCTAGGACTATCATCTTGTGTGTTTTACAAAGACTCGTTCCTTCATTGGAATACCTCGAGAGCCTACGTGTCCAAGGTTTGTGTAATGACCAAATTTTGCAGAGGGTAATACCTTCGATGGAATCTCTTCCAGGCTTTTGCGAAAAATTAAAATAGAAAGGAAGATCTGACATGGCTACTACACCCAAAGCAAATGTCTTTTCATAAGAGCATGAACCTTTGCTTGAGAATTTCAATCTCCCACGAGAACACAAAAGACGAGGAGAAAGGTAATTTTTTTTTGCTAGTGTTGGCAAAAAGATGATTTTTCCATTTTTTTTCCCTTCAGTGGGACATTCCTCTAGTCCCTGCAAGTCCCTGAATGTGCACGTGGCAGATGTGTCGGATAAAAGATGGATTGAGAAGTTGAGTCAGTAGTTTCCATTGAAGATTGAGCCATCGCTAGGATGTTCCAATGACTCTCACGAAACAACAAAATGATGACAGGTGTCAAAGGTGCCAACTCAAAAAGGCGTCATCTCTTCGCCAAAATAAATTTAAATCTCAACAATAATCAATAGCTGACATTTAAATTAATCAACGGTTCATTGACAAACTAATTATTTTGTATAAAGTGCATTAATGGCGTCACTCAACTGATATTAATCAATTTTGTTTGGCTTTTTGTCCATAATTAAAACTACAAACAATTCTAGAGTTGGTGCAAGTATAGAGGAGAACAAATTTGTCCAATTCTTTCAACCAAACGAGATTTTCAAAGAAGTTGCTTAGAAACTTGTCGCCATCTAAGCTAGCAAGTTATCTCACTACATTCTTAGAGATAAATTAGGGTTTTATTGATATGTTCAAAATTCAACATGAAGGGGATTATTAGTAGACTTAGAGGTTCTCATAATTTAGTTACAAAATTATGATAAAAGTAATCAATTGGAGCTTGCAAAGCCCTAGGGTTAGCTCTATAAAGACCTAAGAGAAAGGAAATTCAAAACCCTAGTTAAAGAATGACCAACATGTAAAAAAGTGAGAAGAAGAGTGAAAAAAGGGTGGAGAAAAGGGAATTTATTGATGATGTGATTGGCTGGATCATATAAGAGACCTCGACATCAACAAGGGTTAGGTATTCAATCCGTTTAGATTACAAACATTCAAGAGGGATGCAAAGACGCTATACTCCCAATTCATGGGTATGCGTTGTTCAAGTACCATTTCAAAAAATGTATGAGGAATATACTAGTCAGTAACCCTTGTAGATTAGGTCTTGGGAGATTGTTTGTGCCCAATATTTTATATAAATATTGATTTGATAAGGGCATTGGCAAAGAATTATGTCCTAAAGCAGAAGACAATTTACATTGGTAATGAAGAGACAATGGTTGATAAGGAAATATATTTGTTAGGTCTTTAATCTAGATCCAAATGCTCATACGCCAATTGATATGGGAGCATTGATGAGGGAGTATCACAGGTTGTAGTATGATTATAGAGTTAAGTGGTTCTCTGTATACATGCCAAAGGTGAATGATAAATTGGTAAGATTCACAAATGTTGACAAAGAGCCCTTTAGCTATATAATGTCTTTGAAACCATTTTTAGAAGACCTATTTTGTCTTATGGCAAGTCTTTGGGGTTGATGCTAAGAAATACATGCCCCTAAATATCACGATGTTGTCAACAAATATTCAAAGTTGGGATGAAAATAGGCAATTTGATTATATGCCCCATTCTTGGAGCAAAAATTCAACAAGGCCCTTCTTAATGTGAAGAATGATAATTCTATTGTTCACTTTAAATGGTATTCTTTGTTGTGCCATATTTTATTGTTCAAAGGCATAAATGTGTGAAAGCCTCCTCAAAGATCGAGGATGATGAATAATTAAAAGAGATGGCCATCAATCCAGATATGGACCTACATTAGGGACAACCATTGTCCAAAAGCTAACTATCTTATTTTTCAGGAATCCTTTGTTAAAGAATTATATATGGCTACGGGTCACCTGGTTAAGTGGAGATTGTTTGAGAAGGTTAGAAATTCTTGAGACATAAGGAGATACAATTACAATTGTAGATCAACCATAATTGTTGTGATTAGTACATCTTTGGAGATGTTACAAATATTAGTGTGTTTGAATTTGAAGGTACACCCCATGTGTTACCAAGATTAGTGCCAGATAGGGTTTCTTTTCTTGAAATCATATGACAAATTAACAAGTATGATAATACTCATTTTAAAAGTTTCGAGAAGGCTTATTTTCATCCTTCTACTATTTCCTTTTTTGACTTTCAAATCACCTCAAAGGAGGTGTTTGAACACATAGCTTCAAAAGTGGATGACTATAAGTTTCCATTAGATAAGGGGAGGAGATGCGACCTTGAAGGTTTCATACACAACACTAGGCTAGCCAACAAATTTGAGGCATATGGGAATGACTTTTATCTCCTTAAGAATTTGGTAAGAAATTGTGCCTCAGAGGCTAAAGGAGAAAGACGAATAGATATATGGGAGAAAATAGAAATAGTTGAGAAGATGAGAAAGGAGTTAGACCCTTCATATGAAGGAGCCTATATGGATATTGAAGACCTAGTCCAAAGGATCCAGGTAATGTTTCATAATGAAGCAATATTGCTTGCTAATGTGCCAAGGTCCCAATAAGTACACAATCTCCTTCAACATCAACCTCCTCTATATCAAGGCAAATAGTTAAGCCTAAGAGCCCAAGGTGTGTTGCACCTTCACGTCATGTATCCCCACTTTCTTTACCAACTCCTATATTTTATGTAGATGAGGGTGATACAATGGACATCTCAAATGTAATGGAGGTTATGTAGCCTTTGAGGGTTGAAGTGACAAATACCCTTGAAGATAGGATGATTCTAATTTTTGAAATCTCTGATCAACTCTCAGATGATGTGAGAGTAGTAGCAAGTGACAGGTTTATGAGTGATGAAACTTTTATAGCTATGAGAGAATTCAAGGATTTTGTTTATAAGCTAAAAGGAGAAGAAATAAAAAAAAAGGTAAAAGAGCATACTCTATAGAATAAGGATCAAGCATTTTTTGACTTTTGGAAGAAGGTAAGAAAAGAAATGAAAGGAATGACCCCACAAAAATGTAAAGAGATTGTCAGGGACAACAGTTGTTTGTTATTGCTAGTTTGGAACATATCATCTACCATTAAATTTGATAGAATAAGGAAACATGAGGGTATTGATTTTAAATGAATGAAGAAAAAGAAAATAATTTGTACTTTGGATCTATATTTGATCCAAATATAAATGCCTTGGCTATTCGAGTAATTTCCCCATCAATGATAAGCCAATGGTTATTGAGGACCCAAGTAAATTGACAGGGAGTCTCATTGTGTATATATTGGAGGACACAAATCTTGTACAAGATGCAAGCTCAACAAAAGATTCGGCTATGTTTATAAGAGCAACAATGATGAACATGCAAGCTAAGCTTAAGAAGTTGAATAGAGAAGCTACTTACCACTGCATGAGAGGTCAGATGTTGCAATGAATGTATTACCTCCAATTTCACTTCCATTGCCTTCAATAGAAGAGAGGAAACTAAAAAATGAGTTGGATGAAAGTAAAGATAGAGAAGAAAAGCTTGTACAGGAATTGAAAAATGTAAAGTTCAACTTTGTCACATGCATGTTGGCCAAGGAATTGGAGAAGATCATGATGCCTGTTGATTGGACTTGGGAGAACTATAGTGCATCGAGAAACATATTTGTTGAACATAGAAGGATGGAGATAAGATTAAAATGTTGGAAGAGAAACATGTTTCCCAAGATAAAGGTTTTCAATATTCTTTTGAAGCAAACATGTTGTATTGCAGATTCTTTAAGGCATTTGACAGATATCTGTGAAACTTTCAAGGTGATTAAAGGTATTTTAAAATAGTATAAGAAATTTCATGAGTTTATTGTTAGAGAATTGATTTTTTTTAAAATTGAAAGAGTTCCAAATGCCATAATTTTGGAAGGAGGATGGGACAATAAAGAGCCAAACATAGTGGAAGAATTTTCACAAATTACCACTACTATTATTCTTGCCATTAATAAATATGAGGAAAGGGTAATTGAAAATTTGAGCTCAAACTTGGATGACTTGTCAATGCTAGAATATGGAATGATAACAATTAATGCATCAATTATCTTAGACAATAATAAGGACTATATCGAGCACATGTCAAATATATTTTTTTGATCGGTAAATGTTTCTCATTTTATTTAGTATCGGGTTTTACCTGGCCCGAACCATTAGGGGTTATAGCAAGGGAACCCCCTCCCCATCTCAAGTGTACGACCCTTGAACAGGTCTATCATTACACTATAATTTTAATCTGCCCTTAACATTAGAACAGGGAGGGAAATTAGGAGGGATATCCTCCATGCCTCTTTTTTTCTTTTTTCTTTTTCACATCTGTCTAGCCCTCCTCTGGAGTCCTCGCCCCTTGTGCCACCATCTTGGATGCATTTGAACAAGTCTCCTACCACTTCACAAGAGCCCGTTGCTCATTCACCTTCTTCCCGTCACAAACTAACATTGGGCAAGACAAGATCCTAACACTGCTATCCTCTTTGATTGTGACACTCTTGCATCCAACATCAACACTGAATTTGGTCAAAACCCCAGGCTCAAATTCAGATAGAAGAGGAGGGGTATCAGCTCCCAAAGGTTTGGCACAATTTGCCTCTTGCGGGGATACATTGTTACTATCTCATTCCACTACATAATGGGCATCAAATACATCTTTCCCCCAGATGCCCTACTAGCACATGACAGATATTAACCAGCTATTGTTTCTAGGTAATTGAATGAAATAAAGTAAATGCAAACTTGATTTGTATTTTAGTATATCATCTATAGACACATTTTGTTGATCTATCGAGTTATGCGCATTTGAATTTTGATATAAAGCAAGGAAAAGTGAGAATGTAAAATTAATTTATATTTCAATTTGTGAAAGTCTGAGCTATCTCTGTGAATATTTTCAGCAGTGGATTTTCTTAATTTTTGAAGTAAAGTAAATGACGATTTATCTACATTTCAATTGATTATCCCTTCAACTACCATTTTTTGATCTTGAGGAATAAATTAATGCAAAATATTTGATTCAAAATTTGAGTTGTTATCTGAACAACTTCAAAAGCCACATCATCAGGGTGGAGAGTTAATATGATGTAGTTGTTGCCAAGAGGATCAAATTTATTTTGGCTCAGCATGTAAACCCAACAGATGAATCATCAACAAAAATAACTTCTTAAACTACCATTTGTAGCAAGCGAGCAATATTTTTGTCTCTTCTATAGCCTTTGAAAAGTTTTTTTTTAATTTTTTTTTGTGACTTTAGGCGAATACCTACCAATTTTTAAAATATAAATGGCTCAAAGTTTGTTGTTGCATTATTCTTATAAAAGGGAAATCAAGGCCATTTGGTAGGAGTTCTATTTTTTGATCGAGTGTAGGTTTCTTGTTCTATATATGTCTAAGGCTAGGTTTTGTTATAGAGACTACTAGCTTGTACATTTGAATATCAATTTACGTAAAGTTTTTGGTTATAATGTGCAATGAAAATATACCAAATCTTTGCAATTGTCTCCTAGATATTATGCTCTAAATCTTTTGAAATATCAATGAAAAAGGCTTCATTATGTTTCATCTTTGTGCATTTGCCATTATGTATTATTTGTTTTTTGCTTGTTTACAATGTGAAAGATAAAAAATAGTTTGAGACAAATCATAATGGTTTGGGTGAAGTGTTTAGGATCTAGAATTGCAATTGTATTTGAATTCGAGAGTGTTAATATAAGGAATTAATGCTAAACCCATTGATCATAAAAACCTCTTGCTGTGTTATGTTCTACATTTTCTTAAGTGACTGTGTAACCCTAGATAGACACTAGTCATGATTTCTAGTCTTTATCATAATAGAATCATATATAAACATGAAAAACCATTTTACATTCAATCTTATGAGAGTAGGAAATTTAGTTTAAATCATACGAGCTCTGAGAATTAAAGAGGTAGAGTATCAAAATTATTCCCAAGTTGTTGAATATATCTAGGATTCTTGAATCTATATAAGGGAGCATATCTACATAACAATACCTAAATTGTATAGAAGATAAGGTAGGGTATTAACAAAGGGATCACCCTCCTAGGTCTTGTAGAGCCTAAAATGTAGAGGAATTCAATTTTGTCAATTGATTCATGTTTGTTGGCCATATCCAACACTAAGCCTAAGTATCAGACTTGGCAAATCTATAATGTTGTGCCTTATTGATTTGAGAATCAACACTTCCAATGTATGCTAGAATCCTAAATGCGCATATATTCTTACACACCATAAAATAAACACATCTTTAGATAAAGACTAACAAAACAAAATAATCACATATACAATAAATATTTAAACAACTATATTCTCAAGATCTAACAAGTGCCACGTAGTGGCTAGTACTTGTTGTTTAGGATTGTAATAGTAATTGAGTATGCTAACCCTTACCCTAACCATATTTTAACTCTAATACAAGTCCTCTCTCTAATTCCAATTATAACTCTAATCTAAATTGGATTCTATTCCTAATCTCTTCTCATCCTAACCACAATTTAACCCTAACCCTAAATCAAAAGTTATACCTATAAGGTTGATTGATCCTTAACCCTAACTCCAATTTAACTTTATACCTAACCCTTGTCCTAATTAAATCTTTACCCTAACCATGTTTGAATTATATAACCACAATTTAATCCAAACTCAAAAATTTCTTTTATAATTTTAATTAAACATTAATTGAATCATACTCCTAACCCTAATTGAACCATTCTCTTAATTGAACTCTAACACTAAGCTATAAATCTAATCCTAATTGAACTCTAATCCTAACCCTATTTGTAATAGCAATTGAATATGTTTTTTTCAAACAATCAGTAAAGAGAAGAGATTAATAATTTATATTACATTAATTATAATGAATTAATAAGTAATTGAAGAAGTCAATGAAACTAGTACATATAAGTATCTAGTACACATAAATGTAATAAATAAATGAGAGACTTAGTAAAAACTATATTTAATTTATAACTCATCTGAAATTTAATGTTTATCTGAGATAGTAGTAATTGTAGCAAAAGAGAGTAAAGTGAGAACAATTTTTTTTATATTACATTGTATTAATATTCATTATGTTATTTTTTTAAACATTATTATTTTATAGTATGTTATATTAATATTTGTTCAATGAAATGACCTTCAATCTTAACCATAATCTAATATTATATTTTATTTTTATTATAAAAATGTTAATTTTAATTATTTTTTATTATTCTAATTACTGATATATTATATTATTGACTTATTATATTATTATCAATATTAATAGTTTAATTATTAGAATATTTTTCACAATTAATTAATAATCAATTAATTAGCTATTGTCACCTAGTTTCAATAATAAAGGCAAAATAGATCTAATATTAAAATTTAAGGAAATAAATGGTCTGAGTCTGCTATTTGGCGAATATGCGAAATTATAACTCTGCGAGTTTTCCAAGTTTTCCGTCGGGGAGGGCGCAAATAGGTGTTTGCCACATGCCCGAGGAGTATCACTGTGTTCAGCCCGCCATGCAAGAAAAACCCTGCAAGAGATAAATCGATATTAAACGCAAGGTGGGATTCGGATTTCGGAGCGGGCATATTTGGGAAAAATGAAGAAATTAGGGCAGGTAAAGCCGAAGCTAAGTCGCATCCCTTCGACAGAAAATGGCAGGTCTATCACTCAAAAAAAGACAAGAGGAAGATGGGCAAATGAAGAGATGTTTCATTAAACTTCGATAGGCCCAAATGCATAGCCACAAAACAAACTCCAGCATCTGGGGCTAATCTGGTGCCGCTCGGGAAAATTAGAGTTTTTAAGCCAAAACCTAAAATAAGGCAGAGGCGAATATGTAACATCCCGGCAAATCTGATGGAACCCCAATGGAATCTATATAGCCAGTGTGGGGTTTTTGCAAAATGGACAAGATTTGGAGAAGATATAAAAAAGATTATCGATTGGTGGATTGCCCTATATCCGGGACAGGTAAGTATTACTCTCCTGGAAAATAATTTTCTCTCAATTCTGTGTGATAATCAAAATATAAGGAATGACATTCTCTATGGTAAGTTAAAATTATATAAAGGATATGGTTTCTTTCGCTGTGAATGGATGTCGAATTTTGACCCACACTCTCAGATTTTAAATAAATGCCCAAGATGGATTAATCTGGGCGCATTACCAGTTGAATATATAAATTTCAAAATCTTAGAATGCATAGGGGAACATTTTGGGTCTTTTCTGGGCTGTGAAGGATTAGATAGAGAGGTTTTAAATAAGGACATCAAAATCTTAGTAGAATCAACCATTAATTCTCTGGACTTAGAACCCACCATGTTAGTATCAAACAGGGGGGAGTGGAGCATTCATCCCACCTTCTATAATGGGGACATAAATGAAACTGATATATGGTTGAAATCATGCTCAGAACTGGTTAAAAGTGTCGATCGAAAGGAAAACCCTCTTTCAACACATTATGAAAACATCATATTGAATTCAACCCCTGTACAAGCTAATTGCCCTCTAGTGGCTAACGCAAATGAAAATAAACATAATAATACCAGTAATATCAGAGATCTTGATAAAATAATAGATGAGGCAAATTCTATAAAAGAAGAAGCCCTAGTGGAGATGTCAAAAAGAATCTCCGATTCGGTGGATTCATTGAGAATACCATCTGAAACAAAGACAGTCGAAAACATGGGACAAGAAAATGAGGTAGATCAAGAAGAAATTTCTTCTAGAATGGCTGCAGTATTAGAGGTTTTCAATAATAAAGAAATTGAAAATCTTTCTCCGGAAGAGGAAGCCGAGAAGAGGTTTCTAATTCAGGAGCTCATGGCTTCTATGGATGAGGAAGGTAATAATGAGAATAGGGTAGGAGATATCATACCTCTCCCTGATAATGAATACACAGTAGCTCAGTCCCAGCTGGGAGAGGATGATGGAGAGGAAGTGAAAGTTTCCCAGCAAACCTTAGGAATAAAAAACATCTATGACGGAAAAAATTTTCCTGACTGCGCTAAAGAAGCTAAAAGTAGAGGCAGAAAATCATTGAGCGAATTGAGAATGCAGGATGGAAATGCAAAGGACCAAGGCAAATTAACAGCCTTCTTTGATGCTAGGAAGGGGAAGGGCCTTCCCACGGTCCAATGAAAATCTCATCATGGAATGTTAGGGGCATGAATGCCCCTAACAAACAACGTCTAATTAGACGCAACATTATAAAATGGAAACATGACATCGTTCTCATACAAGAGACTAAACTGGCCCAGGTAGAAGCTGAGGCTTTTAAAAGGAAATTAGGTCTTCTTAGCTATGAATTTGTGGAAGCCAAGGGAGCTTCTAGTGGTTTAGGAATCATTTGGAACCCGCTTAGCACATTATTTTGTCCAATAGCAGGAAACAGAAACTGGCTATTGGGAAAGGTAACTAACAAACACATCAATCTCACATTTACTCTAATAAACATTTATGGCCCGATCCCAGATGCAGGAAAGCGTAGAGTTTGGTCTGAAATCTCGTTTATGATGGGGCTAGACACCTCTTCCCCTGTTATTCTAGGAGGGGACTTCAACGCTATCCTAAATTTATCAGAAAAAAAGGGTGGTATTCGTAGGGAACCGCAGTCCTTAAAAGATTTTAGAGAGTGGGTTGCTCATGACAATCTGATAGATATAGAAACTAGTAATGGAGTGTATACCTGGTACAATAGAAGATCAGGCTTTACACAAATCGCAGAGAGATTAGATAGATTCCTATTTAGGGGGAAATTGAGTGATCTAGCTGTTAATCTTTCAGCTTCGTTACTCCCATCATCAGGATCTGACCATTATCCTGTCATCCTCAACATTGAGGGTGAGGCAACACCAAGGTGTTGCCCTTTTAAGTTTGAAAAAATGTGGATGCAAAATCTGGATTTCTATGATCTCGTCTCTAGGTGGTGGTCAGAGGTAAATTTTCAGGGATCAAAGATGTTTTGCCTAGTAAATAAACTAAAACATATCAAGAGCAAGCTACTGAAATGGAATAGTGAAGTATTCGGTAACATTTTTGAAACCAAAATTTCATTAGAAAAAGAAATCGCAGACCTAAATGAAAAAGTGTTTAGACTAGGAATGGATCAGGATAGCTTCCTCAAAGAAAAGGAGCTTCTCGGGAAATATGAGGATACATTAACAAAGGAAGAAATATTTTGGAAAGAGAAGTCAAGAGAGAATTGGCTACAAAATGGGGACAGGAATACTAAGTTCTTTCACAACAGTACAAAAAATAGGAGGAACACTAATAGTATTCACAAGATCATGAGTAATAATGGTATTCTATTGGAAGATCAAAAGGACATTGCTACAGAAGCAGTGAACCATTTTAAAACCCTGTTCAGTTCGGAATCTTCCCTTATAGACGCCAATTTAACTTTGCTTAGGAATATTCCTAAGATCATATCTGAAAACCAAAACAAAGCGCTCAGCAACAAATTTACGGAATCAGAAGTTAAATTAGCATTGGGGCAACTTAACCCTGATAAAGCCCCCGGCCCCGATGGTTTTCCTGCTTGCTTTTTTCAAAAATGCTGGCACATTATTGGTAAGGAGGTAGTGGAAGCATTGGAAGCAGTAAGAAATTCTGGAAGTATTTTGAGGGAGATCAACAATACTTTCATCACCTTGATTCCAAAGAAGGAGGAATCAAGAAATTTTGAAGACTTCCGACCTATTTCCTTATGCAACACAATTTACAAACTATTTACTAAAATTTTAGCTAATAGATTAAAAGGCATCCTCCCTTGCATTATTTCAGAAGAACAGACCGGATTTGTACCAGGGAGATCTATCTTTAATGGCATTATTATTGCTCAAGAAGTCATGCACTCGTTACAACAGAATCGATCAGCTGCTATGATGATCAAATTAGACATTAAGAAGGCATATGATAAAGTTGATTGGAGATTTCTGTGTAAATGTTTAGAATCCTTTGGTTTTTCTAAACAATGGATTAACTTAATATTCGAATGCATCTCATCTCCCAGGGTATCAATACTTATAAATGGTTCCCCAGCAGGCTTCTTCCAGATATCTAGAGGGATTAGACAAGGAGATCCTTTATCCCCTTTCTTATTTATCATAATGGCAGAGGGCCTTGGGAGAATCATTACTAGTGCTCGAATGAATCAGATTATTAAAGGCATTAAAATTACTGGAGGGATGGAGGCCATCACCCATCAGCAGTTTGCTGATGACACAATGCTGATGGGAAGTGCGAATAGGACTGAAGCCATGGCTTTCAAAAGGATACTTGACATCTATGCATTAGCTTCTGGTCAGGAAGTAAACAAGAGTAAATCTGAAATCTTCTTCTTCAACACATCGCAAAGCATAGAGACAGATATTTGTAATATCTTAGGGTTTGATAAAGGGAAACTTCCTTGTAAATATCTAGGGATTCCGATGGATAAGGGTAACAATATTAATTCATTATGGAAAGGCATCTTAGAAAAGATGGATTTCAGGTTGAATTCTTGGAGGAACAAATGCCTCTCTTCGGCTGGGAGGATTACATTATTAAAAGCTGTAATGGCAGCCATACCGATATATCAAATGTCCTGCCAGCAATTACCTAAAGGAGCTAGACTAGAAATGGTAAAAAAGATGAGGAAGTTCTTTTGGAATATGACCTCAGACAAAAAGAAATTTGCTTTAATTTCTTGGGATAAAATTAGCCAACCTATCAGTATAGGGGGAGTTGGCATCAAAGATTTGGGGGTACAAAACATGGCTCTGGGGGCGAAGTTAGTCTGGAAAATGTACTCGGAACCTGATCTTAAATGGGTAAGAATCCTCAAAGCAAAATATCTTACTAACTCCAACCCTGATAGTATACTGAGGACGGAAATACTACCCAAGGGATCCAAAGTCTGGAATTTTATGCTAGAATGTAGAGAGGTGATTAGTAATTATCTAACATGGGATATTGCGGAAGGTTCTGAGGCACTGTTTTGGGAAGACTCTTGGGGGGGCTATACAGCCTTAGACAAAATAGGTATAAGCGAAGATGTTATAGAACATTGCAAATCAATCAGGGGTAGGTTTGTCAAGGATTATATTAAGCTAATCTCCAATGATCCCGCTTTGGGTTGGGAGTGGAAACCCCTTGATGAGTTGAACTTGACAAATGCAGACAAGGAAATCCTCTGGAATAATTTGAGGCATAGGCATTTTTCATTACATAGTGGGAAAGACAGGATAATTTGGGCGGGTAGTTCATCGGGCATTTATAAAGCCAAAGAAGGATATTCACTTTTAAAACTCAGACGAGCTATAACCAATCCTAATATTCCGATTAGCCTATGCTGGAATAACATTGGTCTCCCCAAAGCAGGAATCTTCTCATGGGCAGCTTTCCAAAAAAGGATTCTTACCACAGATTGGTTCTCAAAATTAGGATTCTCAGGTCCATCGAGATGCCCTCTATGCGAATCAGAGGAAGAAAATGCGGATCATCTTCTTCTCGAATGTAGTTTCAGCCAAAGATGTTGGGACTGGCTTTGCTCAAGCCTAGGTTGGCAGACACCGAGACCTAGGGACATTTCAGAATGGCTGCTTAGTTGGCAACCTCCTCACACAAAGGATATATATCACGTAGTGTGGACAATAGCTCCGGCAATCCTCATATGGGAAATATGGAAGGAGAGAAACAGGCGAATCTTTAAAGAATCAAAATTGAGGGTAGAATCCCTTTTAAATAAGATCGAGGTAACAATTGTGGAAAAAGTTAATAATAGACTAAGACATACACAGGAAAAGTCTATTAATTTAACCAGATGGGATGAGATACTTCGTTCTAAATGGATGGGTTTGATAATTCCCCCGTTTCTTGGGATTGGAGGTAGACAGGCTGAGATAGATAGGAAGCTAACAAAATGGGACCCCCCCCGAAAGGGCTGGGCTAAGCTAAACTTTGATGGTGCTTCCCGTGGGAACCCTGGTGTAGCAGGTATAGGGTGTGCTATTCACCAAGATAACGAAGCATTAATAGCTAGCATTAATAAACCCATTGGTGAGGCTACAAACAACATGGCTGAGTTTACAGCGTTGAGGGAGGGATTGATTATAGCTAAATCACTCAAGATTAAAAATCTGGAAATTGAAGGTGATTCGACCTTAACTATAAATGCAGTCAGGACTAGAGAAGTGTCAAACTGGAAATTGAAAGCAGAATTAAAAAGAATCCTGGATTTGATCAAATACTTTGAGGAAACTTCAGTTAAACATATTTATAGGGAAGGTAATACTTTAGCAGACAAGTTAGCCAATTTAGGGGCAGATGGCAATTCGTATGTCTATAGGAAGGGAATTCCCTCGGATTAAATTAGGGGGATGGCTGTGTCACTCCTCCATCTTATTCCTCTCCAAGCCCCTCATTTATAAGTTCTAGGAGGTGCTGTCACCGTTTCCTTATATCAGCATAATGGTATATTAAGCTTTAGATATATATATATATATATATATATATATATATATATATATATATATATATATACATATATATATATATATACATATATATATATATACATATATATATATATATATATGTGAGTATATATATATATATACACTCACATATATATATACACTCACACACACACACACACATATATATATATATATATATATATATATATATATATATAATCACATATGTATTTATCTTCGGGTATTTAAGGATTGATTCATGATATATAATGTATTCATATATATATAAATATATACATATATATATATATTCATATATATATATATATATATGTATATATATATATTCATATATATATATATACTCATATATATATATATGTGTGTGTGTGTGTGGGTGTAAATAGACACATACACAATTACACACACACACACACACACACACACACACACACACACACACACACACACACACACATATATATATATATATATATATATACAGAAACAATATATATATGTATATATATACATATATATTTAGATATATTTATATCTATCCGTATTTGAACATTCATATATTTGTTTGTATATTTCACTCCTCACCTGTCCCTAGACACCCAATTCTGTGTGTGGGTGAAATAGGGATGTTTTAGGCGAGAAGAGAGGAGATTGGAAGTAGCCTGGTATTCCTGCTCTGGCTCATGCAGGTCACCCCTCCAAAGCGAGTAGACTGGGTCAAGACTTACTTGGACAGCGAGGGAATTGACATCTATGAGGAATCTATTATGCCTTCCAATGACAATTAGGGTCTGTCAGGTTATGTGTCTCCGTGCTAAGATTACTGGTTTTTTGAAATTTGGTACTTAAGATCCTTATTCTATGTATCGGATAGTGTTGGTTATCATTATAGCATAGGATTAAGCCTTTTGTTAAACACGAGACAGATGTCTTTGGTTACAGCTACGTTGGTTATATGGTATAAGAGGTTTTTATAGAATGCCATAGTGTTTGACATCTCCGAGGGTTTTTGAGGTGCCCTTTATTTACAGTATGGGGTTCATTCGGGTTCTTACAAACATCTGAGGTATGGGTTGCATGTTTTTTTTAGATGTATTGTGGAGGGTAGAAGAGGATAAGTTCAGGCTTAGATATGTATACAGATATATAGAAGGAACTATATATGATCTGCATCTGGATAGGCTCTTTGCTCTTTTGTTATTTCATTCCTTTTTCCATACATATATATATATATCTGTGTGCATATGTATATATTCATGACAATACTGTCCGACTCAATGATAGACTAACTCGCATATAGCTATATCAATATACATACATATGCATATGAATATATTTATGTTTTTGGTGAATTAGATGTCTGCAGAGTTAGAAGTAATTAAGGAACTGACAGAAATTGATCCTTTTCATTAGTGTAGGCAGAATTGTAGCCTGGATAATCTCTTAAATTGAAACCCAAAAGGTTAAGATGGTTTCGAGCTAAGGGATATCCAGGCTATAATCCTCCTACATAAGATAGAAAAGATGTTAATATTCATTGAATGATTGTTGCAAGTTATTATGTTTACTATGCTTCTAACAGTCTGGCAGAGTAAGATGCAATAAGGTTTTGCAGATTCGGGATACAGGACAAAAGATAAAGCTCGAAGTATAAGAGGTTTCGCCAAAACTGAGAGGATGGATCCAACTGGGAAAACATTTGCAAGAATCTATGTATAGAAAGAAACTAAAATGTCTATAAAAGACAGCCTCCATCCTCAGAAGAGGATTTGTAAAACTTACAGTTGTTTATGATATCTGATCCCATAAGGGATCTGGGCTAGACCGGAGGTTTTCTTTTCTCCATTCTTTCCTACTGGTGCCCACACTGAATGGAGATGTAATATTTATTATAAAAGAAATAAATTTTGGCTTCGGCCTTTTATCGATCAAAAAAAATAAAAAAATAATAAAGGCAAAATTTATTTGTCATGGTAATTACCTTGTAACATTTAATATCAAATAAAAAAATGATTTATCAATTTTTTATATATTTCTAAATAATTACAATCTGGTAATAATAAGATGCAAATTATTTGAGGCAATAAGATTGAAGAAAAATAATTTATATAATTTGAAAACTTAAAAATCATGCATCTTAACTATTTAAAAATTGAAAAAAAACATCCAATGAAAAAATTCATAGATATAATTGGTGGAAGAGCAATTGCATAATAACAAGTTAATGAAAATTGTGTGCAACCGATTGCAATAGTACTAGCCTAATGACAAGTACTAACAAGTGCCACATAGTGACCACTACTTGCCACACAGACTAACAAGTACTGCATAGTGACCACTACTTGGCACATAGTGACCACATAAGTAGTAAATCTAACAAGATGAACATTATTATTATTATTATTATTATTGTTATTATTATTATTATTAATTTATTTTTTTTAAAAACTTTTATTATGTTTTAATGTTTTTGATAATAAAGCAACCAAAACAAGGGGGCTGACCCGAAATACATAGCAAGCCTCAGAGAGAACATAACCAACACACATTCAGTTGCCAAACGACAGTCAATCAATCCCTATCTTAATCATCAAAAACATAAACCACTTGCAACTATAGAATAACCCAAGATTGATAACAATCTCATCCATATAGCAACTTAAACAACAAGTAACCAAAAAAAAACTAACCTTAAACCATCTATCTTTAGAAGTAAGCATATTGTTCAGATTGTAATAACTAAAGAAAGTAAAGAGAGTCTTAACAAGCCTCATAGGGCTGATAATGAAATTAAACATAACAAGAATCCAGTCGATCATGAAACAAAAACTAGAGCAAAAAAGGAAAACAACATCCATTAATAATCTTTTCCAGCTCCCATGTGCTTGGAGAGCAGCAGGCCGGTCCAATCTTTAGCAAGAAATTCAAACAGTTCCTTCATGGTTTCACCTTCCAACCCACCCTGGTTCACTTTGTCCTAGTGCAACAGGCATATCGTAGTGGCCGAGGAGTGCATGACATTAAGGGCTGTGATGCTAAAAATGTGGTATATAAGAAGACATACACATATAATGAGACAATAAAATGTAATTGAAAAGCTTAACTAAAAATTAGATTAGAAATGCAAACCATAAGCCTTCCTTGAAATGTGCCATTTTCCTCTATTCTTGAGGACCTTGAAGGTGTTGGATTGATGGGCTCTCAGCGGAGCAATGACCTCCAAAGTGGCAACTCAAGAGTTGAGTAGCTATTTGATCATGATTGACTATGGAGATGATATGAAATGCATGATTTAAGAAACTAGATTAACATGCTATGATTAATCCAAAAGCTAAATGCTAGATAATTGAAATGAAAATTGCCTATAGTAATGATGCTAAAGCTATGAATGCAAGGGATGGATATGCCTGTAATAACAATGCCTAAATTGATATGAGATGGGATCCATATTGCTCCAAAATGGGGGATATTTATAAGAATTCCAAGGCCAAAGCTGAGGTGGCAGGAATCAACGGTCCATATCTGATATGAAGATATCAAGGGTCAAGATTGAGGAAGTTGGAGAAGAGGTTGGAGGAAGGGACACTTGTCATCTCTATGGTGACAAGTGTTAAGGAGGCTTGCTCATGAGAGGGCAAGTGTCCAAGGGAGGAGACATGTGGCAAAAGTGCCATGAAAGGAGAGAATATCCACATCATGGGAGGTTAGGATAAGGAGGTTAGAATGTGCAAGATAGAATAGGGTTAGTTAAACCCAAGGTTAGGTGAAATGGGTTAGGTTAGAAGCTAGGAGGCATGTGGGTAATTTGAATTTAAAAATTCAAATAATAGGAAAAGACTAATTAACTTTCAACAACTCATAAATTGATTTGTTTTAATTAATTAGGGGATTAGAAGGAATGAATTAAATGGGGGGAGGATTAATTAATTTGGATTACTTAATCAAAGGGAACTATTGAGATGAACCTATTAAATAAATCCTTAGATTTATTAATAAGTAGATGAAAGGGATTTAATCAAATTGCTAATGAATTCAATTAAATTGGGAAAGGGGGTTCATTAAATAATTGCTTATTTAATTAATTATCTTCAGACCATTTTTAGGTGTATACAAGGGTAAATTTCGCAATTTTGCTGACATGGGAATCAAGATAGTCCAACTTATTTTTCACATCATTCAGGTCCTCGGAGATAGCTTTACAACCCACACATTGTACCACCTCCTCCTTCTCACCTCTATCAACAACAGTCTGATCGCCCTCAGACTTCCTCCCATCATCCTTAGAGATCTGATTATGAGGGGGGAAAGTGGCAGATGAAGGGGAGGTGTTTTTATTATCTTCCTTCACGGTCTCAGAGTCAGGGGTGTTGGTATCCAACTTTGAAGACTCCGAGCCATCTGTGGCCTCCATATCATCCTCAGCCTTATCACTTTCCTCCTTCTCAGAATCTTCCTCACCGTCTTTGACATAGATCTTCCTCACAACAATTCGTTTCATACGGGGTTTACCAACAAATCTGTTGGACCTCTGAGGGGTCACACCATCTTCCACGTCAGACTCAACTAACAGGATGTTGGGTTCTTTCCTGGGTTTTTTGGAGGCAACTTTGGAAGCAGAAAGAGGACTACATTTGGAAGCAGAAGGATTACATTATGTTTTAATGTAAAAAAACAAAGGTTGTTTGAATTAGTTAATTATTATCTATAATTAGTAAAGCAAAGTGAAATGTAAGGTTGAAGTTTTAATTTTTTATCTTTTATTTTGTTTTAATGTTAAAAAATAAGATTGTTTGAATTAGTTAATTTAGTCTATTAATAAAGTAAAGTGAAATGTAAGGGTGAAGTTATGTGATTTTAAAATAGAAATAGTGAATGTGATTTTACAAATTTAACTTTAAGCAAAATAAAGATTATTTCTTCAATTTAAAATATATTAAATTAATCTACAAATTTTCATATAATATTAAATAAAATTTAAATAATAATAATTAAATATAATACAATTATATAATAAATAATACTTATCTAATATATAAATTATTATATAATATTTATTTAAATTTAAAAAATAAAAAATATATATTCAATATCCACTAGTAAGTTAAATATATTTGATATTAAATTATATTTTTTTTATTAAAGAATTATTATATATAAATAATATAAATTTATAAAAAATAATAAATTTTAAATAAAATAAAATGATTTTCATATATATATATATAGTATTATCAATAATTATTTAATTAAAAATAATCGTATATATTATTTATTTTAATTTAGATTTTTAAATCTATCTAATTTTTTATTTTAATTGAAAATTTTAAGATGCAAAATTTAAATATATATTTTTTTAAATGAAAAAAATAACTCGTACAATTATAAGGGAGTTACCAAGTCATATTATTTCCCCATAAATGGCAAGCAATAACGTGCACCAGATGAAAGCCACATCCGTAAATTTTAAAGTGAAAACAAAGGGCAAAAATTATGCTAAAAAAACTGTAAATAAAAGTTCATTCTAAATATTCCCTCTATAAGAGCTAAATGGTCATATCACTAAAAAAAAAGTGAAAAAAAAATGCTCATTTAAAAAATTTGTTGTTGTGTGAGCTAACTCAATTTAGCTCATATCATTAAAAAAAAGTGTAAATAAAAGTATTCATTCCAAAAATTTGTTGTTTTTGGTTTACAATCTCAAAATTTGGTGTATAAGAGTTAAATGAATTTAATTCATATTATCAAAAAATTCATATTTATAAATTATAAATATATTTTTTTTGTATGTACTAAATTAAAAAATTAATTAATTTAATAAGTAGGGGAAGAGCACCGGTAGCCGTCATAGCTAACTTCGCGCACCTACAGATTCTAAACGATACATCGAATTTTGAATTTTTTTTTGGTTGTCTTCGTATGCGACTTAACTACTTAAACCTATTGATCTGGCTTCTGGGTAGTAACGATACGATCTCTACGGGTCGTTATGCGTGGAAAGGTCAAAAAGTGGTCATTTCAAAGTGTCGCCCGATACTTGACCTCTTTTGCTCTAATACTCGCACACCAAAAGGCCAATATCCATTTATAAAATACCTAAAAAGTACTATTTTCTTCACCTTTTTATAAAAAATAATTAACTTAAAAATTTTATGTTATGCATATAATTAAAAATATGAAGAATATAAAAATGTTTAAAATGGGTGGTCAAAAAACATGTTGACCACCCATAACCCCCTTCCCACATAGGTATGATGGCCCCACGTGGCACGAACTCCTGCTATCTTTTTTGCCCTAAAAACTTGGGAAAACGAAGATTTTTTGTCGCATTTTCTTCAGTCGCTATCTTTTTTGCCCTAAAAACTTAGGGAAATGACATCTTTTTCTTCAGTCGTTTCTCCTTCGTCGGCCTCCTCTGCAACCTCCTCTGCAACCATGTCATCAGCCTCCTCTGTAACCATGTCATCAGCGTGCTCCCAAGTAACGGTCACACTCTTCCTCCTTGCATATTGGATGTCCAATGATGGTTTTGCTCCTTCGCAGCTGCATTATGCTTTGTCTATTGATGATTTTTTCGTATGCGGTTTAGGGTTTCATTTCAATGCTCTGTTACAATTTAATAATGCCGAAATCCTAACACATAATGACAAAACAATTGAATATCTCTTCGTTTACTTCGAAACCTCTTCATTATTTTTCATTTCATTTTTTGGTTGCGCTGTTAAATGGCGTTTCTCTGTTTATAATGTCGAAATCCTCACAGAGAATGACAAAACAATTGATTATCTCTTCATTTTCTTTGAAACGCCTTCATTATCATTTCATTTTATGGGTGCGCTGTTAAATGGTGTCTCTTTGTTTATACTGTTTTAATCATTACAATGAATGCAAAAAAAATTGATTATTGTTCACAATTGTTTGAGACCCCTTCATTATTTATCATTTCTTTTTATGGGTGCGTTGTTAAATGGTGTCTCTTTGTTAATAATGCCGAAATCATTACAGTGAATTCGAAAAAATTTGATTATTGTTCATAATTGTTCGAAACCCCTTCATTATTTATCATTTCTTTTTATGGGTGCACTGTTAAATGGTGTCTCTCTGTTTATAATGCTGAAATCATTACAGTGAATGCGAAAAAAATTGATTATTGTTCATAATTGTTCGAAACCCCTTCATTATTTATCATTTCTTTTTATGGCTGCGTTGTTAAATGGTCTCTCTGTTTATACCGCCGAAATCATTACAGTGAATGCGAAAAAAAATGATTATTGTTCATAATTGTTCGAAACCCCTTCATTATTTATCATTTCATTTTATGGGTGCGCTATTAAATAGAGTCTCTTTGTTTATAATGTTGAAATTATTACAATGAATGCATAAATAATTGATTATTGTTCAAAATTGTTCAAAACCCCTTCATTATTTATCATTTCTTTTTATGGGTGCGCCGTTAAATGGCATCTCTCTGTTTATAATGCTAAAATCATTACACTGAATGCGAAAAAAATTTGATTATTGTTCATAATTGTTTGAAACCCTTTTTCATTATTTATCATTTCATTTTATGAGTGCGCTGTTAAATAGAGTCTCTTTGTTTATAATGCCGAAATCATTATAGTGAATGCAAAAATAATTGATTATTGTTCATAATTATTCGAAACCCCTTCATTATTTATCATTTCATTTTATGGGCGCATTGTTAAATGGTGTCTCTCTGTTTATAATGCCAAAATCATTCCAGAGAATGAAAAAAAGATTGATTATTGTTCATAATTATTCGAAACCCCTTCATTATTTATCATTACATATATACATATATACACATATGTGTATGTGTGTGTGTGTGTGTGTGTGTGTGTGTGTGTGTGTGTGTGTGTGTGTGTGTGTGTGTGATTGTCGACACATAACAACATGCGGTTAATGGGTGCGTTGTTAAATGGTGTCTCTCTGTTTATAATGCCAAAATCAATACAGTGAATGCAAAAAAAAATTGATTATTGTTCATAATTGTTCGAAACCCCTTCATTATTTATCATTTCATTTTATGGGTGCGTTGTTAAATGGTGTCTCTTTGTTTATAATGCCAAAATCATTACAGAGAATGCAAAAAAGATTGATTATTGTTCATAATTATTCGACGTTCATTATTTATCATTACATATATACATATATACACATATACACATGTACACACACACACACACACACACACACACACACACACACACACGTGTGTGTGTGTGCGTGCGTGTGCACGCGTATTTGTGATTGTCGACATATAACAACATGCAGTTAATGGGTGCGCTGTTAAATGGTGTCTCTTTGTTTATAATATCAAAATCATTACAGTGAATGCAAAAATTCATGATTATTGTTCATAATTATTTGAAACCCATTCATTATTTATCATTTCATTTTATGGGTGCGCTGTTAAATGGCGCCTCTCTGTTTATAATGCCAAAATCATTACAGAGAATGCAAAAAAGATTGATTATTATTCATAATTATTCGAAACCCCTTCATTATTTATCATTACATATATACACACACATATATGTATATATTTGTGTGTGTGTGTGTGTTATTGTCGACATATAACAACCTTATCACATACACGTGGCACGAACTCCCGCTATCCCTTTTGCCCTAAAAACTTAGGGAAATGAAGATTTTTTGAGGCATTTTGATTGTTTGCTCTGCCTTCAATTTATTAATATACTCACTGTAAATAATATTATCAGGCATACACTATATTACTTCTAATAAATTTCATATGAGAAATACAACAACATCATTCAATCATTAATCATTTGACAAATGAATCTGCATCTTAATACCATTTTATTTTGTTCAAAGATGTTCAATGATGAGTTACAGAAATAGATTTATTTTTCATCATTTATCTCAATGACATTGAGGGTTTCATTTCAACGACCTGTCTCTGTATATATATTTATACACGAACACACGATAGCATTTTTATTTTGTTGAAAGATGTTCAATGATGGAATTGTTCACTATCTAATAGAATATCAACAATATCCAGTTTTCAATCACATCATAGTTACATATTTTACTCCTGCATCTCATGCTTTTAGTTTGTCTCCTTGTTATATACAATTTCAAGTTTTGTGCCTATATGGCTATTGTCCATATCTATGTACACACACACACACACACACACACACACACATGAAGAAACACACACAATAGCATAATATGTTTTGTAATGATGGATGTTTCGAGTTCTCTGGCTATATGATTATTGTCTATATATATTTTTATATGTATATGGACAATAACGATATAGCCACAAAACTTGCTGTAATCACCAACTGTTTCCTTATTCAAGGGTGGTCATTCAGATTGGTACACACTGAATAACTAAAAATTTCCTTCTACAATCAATGTTGAATGTTATAAATCTTTCAATTTAAATTATACTATTTTCAATAAACCAAGATTTATTTGACTATAGTCACTGTAAATAATATTAACAACCATATTGGATGTCCAATGATGGTTTATGCTCCTTCGTAGCTGCATTATGCTTTGTATATTGACGATTTTTTTGCATGCGGTTTACAGTTTCATTTCAATGCTCTCTTACAATTTAATGTGCCTATATGTTTATTGTCCACACACACACATATACATGTGTGTGTGTGTGTAGAAGAACTGAACAATTCAAGGCAATGGAGGACTACATATTCAATATGACATGAACAACTGTTTCCCACAAAAATTCAAATTTGAAAATAGCTAGCTACCACAATTGAATGCATTGCACATTCAAATTATATTATAAGACAAAATTTTCCATGTCATTTTCATTACAATCCAATTCATTTCGTATTTATAAGTTCTACAAATTCCCTTTGCACATTCCTTATGTAACTATTTGTTTGCAATATGTATATGTGCAATTCTATGTACATGTGCATATGCATGTATATGTGCAATTCTATGTACATGTGCATATGTATGTAGGTGGATATGTATATGTATGTACTTATGCATTTGAATTTGTATGTATGAATGTGTAAGGATTGTATGCATGTTGTCAAATGTTAAAGACGGTCAAAAAGTTGTTCTGCATTCAATAATGTATGGATGATTTGTTGTTATAATGTTAGGCTACCCTCGATTATTACTATTTTTTGCAGGCATGCTAGAGCATCGAGGGAAGAACCATACTTGTGGAAGATCATCATATCAAAGTAAATGCGTTTATTAACACACTTCAATTCTTTGAAGATTATGCCTTTAATGCTTACATTTTATATTAATTTGTGTAGATATCTTAGGTAGTTATGCATTTCTTATTAAATGTGTTTCTTAACGCACTTTAGTTTGTTTTGCATTTTGTTGTGATTGTTATGGCAGGCAATGATCTAGGAGTCACTATGTCGAAGACAACAAGCATTCCTCTCAGGTAAAGTTGATATGACTTTACTTTGGCAATAATCTAGTAGACAATACAATTTCTGATTTGTTTACGTTTCAATTTGTGAATTGCTTATGTTTCAATTTCTCAATTGTTTGTGTTTCAATTTGTTTAAATTTCTCACTTAGTTCATAGGTTTCAATCTTCTCTTTGTTGGACCTGTACTTTCACAATGATCTAGTAGACAATGTAATTTCTAATTTGTTTATGTTTCAATTTATGAATTGTTTATGTTTCAATTTATGAATTGTTTGAGTTTCAATTTGTTTAAATTCCTCACTCAGTTCATATTAATGCAAGAAACACACTTATTTCATATTGATCAAAATGAAGTGCCCTATTTGAGAAAAAAAAATCAAACAAAGAATTGTTTTATAGTGCCTTAAAAGATATTTTGTTAGATACTCCCAACAAGGAAAACTTGGCAGCTAACAAGATATCTTGTAAGGCAGTAGAAAATAGTTCTTTGTCTGGTGCCTTTTTACAAATAGGACACTTCCTTTTATCATTTCGATGCAATGACCTAGTAGACATATTAGACACTGCAATTTATATATGATGACTGCAATTTGAATACTTATAAGTGTTCAAATTTCTCACTATCAAAAGAGGACATATCAGTGGCATCTGAATAATCAGATGCCATTGATATGGCCTTTTTTAGTGAGCAATTTGAACACTTATGTGGCCTTTTTTGATAGTGAGAAATATATGAGATCAGTTCAACTGATATATGAGAAATACCACATCACAAAAAATAAATATATAAGATTTATAACAACACCACTAATTCATTGGAATATCTGAAAACATTACAAAATATGGCAATATGTCATTCTATAATCACATCACAGTTAAATCGAAACTAAAAATCTGCTCTTCGGAGGGCTCACAAAATATAATTCATCACAAACTCGATCAATTCTCCATATGGGTATTAAATGGAGGAGGTGTCACAAATCCAACTCCAACAGACTGTGGCCCACTAGGGTTTGGCCCAACAACATTGTTTTCTTGGCTGGGAGGGGTTCGTAAGCAACTTGCTATTTGAGCAAGGAATGTATGGTTTACACCTAAAGTAAGTTGCATGGTGTTTGAGGATCCAGGTGCAGTCCCAACTTGCATAGTATTAATAGCTACAAAGGTTGGGGACAAGAGGTTCACCATTTCCATGAGAATTGGGTGTCAGATGGGTAGAAGTTCTGCGACTGTGGCCACATCTTTCGTCCTCTTTGCATGCATGGCTACCTTTTCAACTTTCATCCTCTCCTTCTCAAGCTTTGCTTTTGCATCTTTCTTTCCCTTGTCTTGGGAATCCTGCAATTTTTTGGCCTATTTTTCCACCCTCATAGCCTCCTTTTCTATCGCTTCTGCTTCACATTGTGCCTTCCTCTATCTCATATATTCTTTCTTTTGTTCTGCCAATTCCTCATCTCTTTTCCCTTTAGACTCTTTATCTTTTTCCTTTTGAATGTACTCATCAGATGTCAAGATCTGTGATTGGCTACTAAGACGTAGCATCCCTTTCCTACCTCCATGTGAAGATTGATCCATTCTCTGCACTGAAAGTCTTAAGAATCTGCTTATTTGCCTTGGCACTTGTTGCCCATCCTCTTTTATACATGGCACAAACTCAAGTTCGTCTTCACTTATGTGAACTTCGTCTTCACAATCAACACCATCTTGCTACTCCTAGTTGACTGCATTGGTGAAGTAATATATCACATTTGCTGGATCAATTTATGGCAGACTTGGCATGGAAAGGGTTACATCATCACAGTTGGCTGCTTCTTGGGTCCACTCTGGTATGTCAACTTGTGTTGGCAAAGATATGTCTGTTGATGTACTTTCGAAACCCTCATTTGGCTAGCTGGTTTGTGGGGGCAGACCTGCTTCGGTAGTTTGTGGTGTCAAACTTGTACCCTCAACCGTTGCTTGTGTACCTCTATGGCGCTCTACAAAATCTTGAATGTCTTCCTCATTAAAACCAACCAACCACAAGCAAGCTTCCGCTGCCATATAATCTGGTTCTTCATCCCTTGAAGTGGCATCATGTTCTGTTCCAACAACTGGTTGTATATCAAGTGTAACCTCAAATGCCTCACTTGGTCTCATATCATTCTGTAATGCATATCGGTTAAGTGGCCAAATCCCTATCTTACGGAAGCCACTGATTATATTAGCTGGTGTCAATACTTGGGCAAAGGCCTTGCTCGCAAGAGTTGCCAACTCTTCCCTTCCAATTTCAATTTGTGGGAACTTTGACATCCATATACTCCTCTGCTGTTTGAAATAATTCTTGAAATGTGAGAATACAAAAACATCAAGTGGCTACAGTTTGTGGCTTATATGAGCCAGAAGGGTTACCAAATCTATACCTATCCGTCTTGCTTCATTAATTGTCTTGAAGGCTACATGGCTGCCATGACCGTTGAAGATCAGTAGGGCCCTACGTGAGGGTGAAACTCCATCAGGGACTGAACGTGCAAAATGTTCCAACCAATTTAAGAATAGATCCTTTGTCATCCATGCATGTTCTTGGACTACCATGCATGCTCCTGGCTCGTAGTTTGCAATGTAGTTTTGGATATGCCTCTTAGATTTGAACAAATAAAATCCAGGAATGCTGAAACCACATGCACTAACACATGCCAAAATAGTGATCCACTCTCTACTCTTCGAAATTAGGTGCGGTACACACCTCTGGCCCAATTTGGCTATCACTCTCATTCCACAATTCCTCCCAGCTTGTACACCAGTCTCATCATAATTCCAAATCTGATTGCTACCATAGTGATTGAGGTTGTACATTACCTCCAAGTTGTCATAGAAAGAGGCAACAATAGAAGGTCGAAGCATAATAGCTCTATCGAAGTCCACCCCTTCTACTGTTCTCATCATCAAATTAGGGTGCCTTCGTCTAAAACTTGCCCACCATGACCTCCCTGGCATCCCATTTTTGAATGGATTAGGACTATCCTCTGTAATTTGGGCAACAGTTGATTGAAGTTGACTGATTTGGAGACCGTGGCCAATTTCAGCCATGTCTTTGCACCAATGGACAACTTCATCCTCCTCCTCTGCTGATAAAATGGTGCGTGGACCCCTCACAGTCGTGGTTGGTTCCCATCAACCATGCTCTCAAAGGGGCAATGGGGATACCGTACTTGATTGATGTGCCTCTAAGAGACATGTGTTTGTCTTCTATGCATGATATTTCTTCTTTCATGTCAGATATGCTCCATTTTGGTTTGGGAACCTTTGAGGCCACATGTACTTGTGGTGTTTCTGGAATAAGATTACAATTTGCAGTAGGATGGTCATGTACAATAGTAGTTTCCACATCAGTTGCATTGTTAGGTGAATGGTCATCTACAACAGGAGTCACTGGGTCTTCATTTTGGACAAAACTATCTTCATTAGGGAAGTGCACCCCACGAGTGACTCTAACTGTTCGACGTCTAACACACATGTTTTTCATTCTACCTTGTGCCATTATGTTTAGTGAACCTACAACGATAAGGTACCAATGATAAAATTCAACTGTGTGTGCCTATATAAATATATATACAGAGACAGATCATTGAAATGAAACCCTCAATGCCATTGAGATAAATGATGAAAAATAAATATATTTCTGTAACTCATCATTGAACATCTTTGAACAAAATAAAATGGTACAATGTCTCTATTTCTGTATGCATGATAATATAAATAATAAACATATAGCCAGAGAACTTGAAAAAGCCATGCAGGAGTTCAATATGTAACTGTGATGTGATTGAAAATGGGATATTGTTGGTATTCTAGTAGATAGTGAACAATTACATCATTGAACATGTTTCAACAAAAAAAATGGTGTTGTGTACACACGCACACACACACACACAGGTACAAAACTTGAAACATTATATAACAAGGAGATAAACTAGAAGCACAAGATGCATGAGTGGAAGATGCAACTGTGATGTGATTAAAAAGTGGTTATTGTTGATATAGTATTAAGATATAAATTCATTTATCAAATGAGTAAATGGTTAATGATGTTGTATTTCTCATATGAAATTTATTCGAAGTAATATATGGTATGCCTGATAATATTATTTACAGTGAGTATATTAACAAATTGAAGGCAGAAAAAACAATGAAAATGCCACAAAAAATCTTCATTTCCCTAAGTTTTTAGGGCAAAAAAGATAGCGAGAGTTTGTGCAACGTGGGCCCATAACGTGTTCGCGAGAAGGCTCTTATGGGTGTTTAACATATTTTTTGACCACCCATTTTAAACTTTATAATAAAAGTTGCATGACCGTGTGTGTGTGTGTGTGTGTGTGTGTGTGTGTGTGTGTGTGTGTGTGTGTGTGTGTGTGTGTGTGTGTAACCTTATAGCCAGTACATAATCACTGTAAGCAATATTATCAGACATACACATTATTGTAATGATAAATAATGAAGGGGTTTTGAATAATTATGAACAATAATTATTTTTTTTTGCATTCTCTGTAATGATTTTGACATTATAAATAGAGAGACATCATTTAACAGCGCACCCATAAAATGAAATGATAAATAATGAAGGGGTTTCGAAGAAAATGAAGAGATATTCAATTGTTTTGCCATTCTCTATGAGAATTTCGGCATTATTAAACTGTAAGAGAGCATTGAAATGAAACTATAAACCACATACAAAGAAATCATCAATAGATAAAGCATAATGCAACTACGAAGGAGGTAAACCATCATTGGACATTCGATATGACTGTTAATATTATTTACAGTGACTATATTGAAAGGAATGTTGGTTTATTGAAAACAATATAATTTCAATTGAAAGATTTATAGCATTTAGCGTTGATTGCAGAAGGAATTTAGTTATTCTGTGTGTACTGACCTGAATGTGCGCCCTTGAGTAAAGAATGTGTAGAGGGTATTTGCAGAGCTTAGGAATATGCAATGAATTGGATTGTAGTGAAAGTGACACCAAAAATTCTGTCTTATAATACGAATGTGCAATGCATTCGATTGTGGTAGCTAGCTATTTTCAAATTTGAATTTTTGTGGGAAATAGTTGGTCATGTCATATTAAATATGGAGTCATCCATTGCTTTGAATTGTTCAATTTTCTTCCATGCTTTGAATGCTTTGAATGAAACTTGGTTTTTTTAATTTGACTTGATTTTTTTAATTTGATTTTATGCAAATTCTTGGATATTGGGGAGCCTTACACAAGTTGCAAATGCAGGTACCAAAAGGATGTACACTTGAGTGTTTAAGAAGTCTAAAATTAATTGTTTTTATGTCATGTAATGTACCAATAACTGTGCATATGTAATTGTAATTGGAGTACATTTGTACTTTTAAGCCACTTGCATAAAGTGGCAAATGTAAACATTAAGTTTAAAAAAAAATAAAAATGTTTATTATTTGTGCAAGTTGTTTTGTATTAAAATAGGAAATGTACCACTAGTTGTTTATTTTTTTTACTTTTTTGTTTTCAACCACTAATTCATTTGTGAACATGTATTGGTGTTAAAATAAATATTTACTGATATTTTTTTATTTATGTATTGATAATTTTTTTTTATGTTTTGGAAGATCAACATGATATTAAGAGATGACGGTTATTGGAACTATTTCAACTATTGATACTCTTCCCCTAATTAGTTAATGTAAAAATGAAAACTCATTGCAATATTACTTAACCTAAAACAAGTACTAACAAGTGCCACATAGTGGCTAATGATCTGGGTAAAGTCATAAAAGTTTAAAAATCCTTCACAAAAAAATTTAATAGTACGGTTGCCTGTAAAAACATTAAAAAAAACGTTCCATTGAATTTGTGACAGTAGGTAAAAATAGGTTTGATTTTTTTTAGTTCAATCTTCTTCATTTTCCTTTTTATTTTTTTATAGTTCCATCTCAAGTAAATAGTGTAGTAGATGATTTTTAATATTTTTAAGTAAATAATATTTAATAATAAAAAATATTATTCAATTTATTTTATAAAATGATATAAATATTTTTTCAGTTGAGATCTTATATTTTATATATAAATTTATATTTATCACTAGATATTAATATTATTTGTTTAATTTATTATTAAATTCATTAATTCAATACTATTGTTTAAATGATTCTAAAAATTAAATTTTCTACTCTATTTATTTTATTTTAAAAACAATTATCTACTTAAAGAGATCAATTATTTTCTTGAAAATATTAATTAATATTATATTTATTAATATTGTAAAAACTAAAATGTAAATCCTATTCATTTTATTTTAAAAAGTTACATAAGAGGTTTTAATTTTGATTATATTATTTAATAATAAATAATATTATTAAAATATACTAATAATTAAAAAGGTGTTATTTGTTTCAAAGCAGCCATAAAAAATAATTTGGACTCATGAACATTATTTGTTTTAGAATACCGAACAATCCGCTTATAACAACAAAAGTTGTATTGGTCAATCAGGATAAAAAAAATAATTTTTATAATATGTAAACTTAAAAACAAGTAACTTTAGAAAATAAAAATATTTTTAAAAACAAAAATAAAACCTTGTTTGTAATTGGTTCAAATTAAAATTTTTAATAACTAGACATCTTTGTATGTAAAAATGAAAACTCATTGCAATACTACTTAACCTAAAGATTAATACTATATTAATTTATTTATGCTAAAAACATATTTATGTAACATTTACGCCTACACTCTCCCCATTTATCCATACAGAGATTGCTCGAACTTTAAACTACCTTACCTTACTAAACTCTTCATACAAACTACTCTAAATTCCGGCAAGTATTCCGCATGCAAACTAAGTATTCCACTCCTTTCCCTAAAAACTAGTTTGAAATTTTATCCTACTAGAAGCATTTATATATTCCTGGCAGGCGTATCGTCTACCCACTTCTCACTGATATACTCTTAATAACTTCCGTGCATTACATTTGCATTTGAAATCTGGTAAGAATATTTCACACAGTGCGACATATGATTTCATGTATAGCGAGTAAAGTATCTCCCATAATATTTGTACTATTTCAAAATTGACATATTAAGTTGGAGTCAGTTTGCAACGATTCCCACAGTACAAAATTATGCGATGAATAGACACGTCTGCCAGAAGTTGGGGATTCACGCTTGTTTTGCGTGCAATACAGGTTTTCTATTTTGACATTTTGGATTGGTCACACACAGAATTGCCCAAAATGTACCTAAAATGGCAACGTTTCAAGGATTTCTCTGAATAATCTCCACAGGTGGAGCTGTGAAATTGAAGGTATTCCGCTCTCTGTAATCTCAATTTGTAAGCTTCTTCGTGTGTATTTGAATGAATTACTGAAGTAAGTGGTAGGAACTTTAGTTTTTCTTTAGTGTAATGATAATGGGCCTCTATAATTTTTTCTTTTTGAATTTCTTATTCTGGTTCTGGAGATGTATTGTTGCAACCTGCCTTAATAATGCATTTTAATCGAACAATTTACAAGTGCATTATTGTCTGCAAGAATTTCTAGTTTCTCAGAAGCCTATGGTATGCTACTGAACTATTTTATTTTTACATTTGCATCAGGACTTGTTAGTGTATGGGGTATAATGTACGCAACTTTTATAACGCTTCACCTTAGACGATATTAGCTACATAATGGACCTGTGCATATTTGATTGTGCATAATGGCACTACTATTGTGAATACATGTTTTTCTTTTTAAATAATAGAGGGTTTTGAAGAAGTTGGTGGGCGGTGTTGTCTTATTAATCAATAAAGATGCACTACAGACCGAGAAGGAACATGGTGCCAGAAGAACATCGTTTTATTAGGAAACATTTCATGGCTAGCAGTGACAAGCTTAATGATGAAATGGGTACATCAATGGCTAACATAAACCAAGGGTATGGGAATGAGTATTCTGCAAAAGGGAAGAAAGTGGGTTCTGGCAGCACGAAGAATATGTTAGGAGGGGGGCCATCTACAAGCTGGTTCTCTGGAGCTGAGGACAAGTTGATTGAATTGTCAAGTCCAAGTGTGAAAATCCGTGATCCTCTTCCTGTGGGGTATGTTTCGTTAAGGCAGTTGAAATGTTTAAGAGAAGCTGAAACCAGCAAGGAATCTGGGTCAGAGATGACACACACACCGACAGTTTTTAGCGAATCCCAAACAAATAAAGATACGGGTACAGATGAAAAAGGAGTGAAATTGAATGTGGATATGGGTATTGGAGATGGGAATCTAGATAAAAAGGAAGTGAAACAAACAAGAATTCAAGAGGGTGTTCCAGATAAAAGTCAAGACAACCAGAGTGGGAACTCAGGAGCATGTAAAGAGCAGATAGGTAAAAGTGGCAAAAACAATAACGACGGGAGAAGTAATTTCAAGGAATCATTGCATGGCAGTGTTTATAGTAGGGATAGGAAAAAGGAATATGAGGGGAACAGGAAAGCATTTCGTGTTTGCAAGCAGGACTTGGTGTATATCAGCAAGACAAAGCTTCCAAGTGAGCCTCTCTTAAAAATACATGGCACATCCTCCACTAACAGGACTGAAGAGTCGGGAGAGTCCAGCCACGCCAAATCAGTGTCTGATATTCCCAGAGCGTCAGGAGAGATGTCCCAACAAGAAGGAGAAATTGGGAATCCGAGAGCAATCAAGAGGGAGGCTTCCTCTCGACGGGAAGTATATGGCGAGCATAAATTTAATGGGGCTATCGTAGACCAGGTACGGAAATGGAGTGTAAAGACGTCTCCAGAGGCATCAAGAGGGATTTCAAATGATTTGCACACTTACCGTAGGTCAGATGCTCCTCCTCTTAGAGGAACTTCTGCTTCAAAAGGAAATGCTGAAAGATCCAATCAAGGTAGAGAGAGTTTTGAGAATTCAAAAGAAGTTGGAGGCCCTGGAACTGGAAGGCTTGGTTTTCTTGTGATGGGAAATAATGGAGAAGGGGAGAATGATTTGCAAAATGTGAAGGTTCAAGGTGAAGTTGCGAAAGAACTTGGAGAAAAGGGTAATTTTGTATGCAATACATTTTATCAAAACCAAAGTGTGAAAATTCAAGATTCACCTTCTCTAGGATATGTTCCATTAAAGCAATTGCAGCTTTCAAAAGAATATGAAAGAAGGAAGGAGCGTGGATCAAAGATTTATATTTCAAATCAAGATACTTGCACAATTTTTAACAAGTCCTTAAGAGATAAGGAGAGTTCCTCAGATAAAAATGAACAAAAAGGGAATGGGGACACATGCATTGGAGATGAAGCTTTAGATAAGAATGATGAAATCCAAACAGGGGGTTCAAGAATTGAACATGTAGCCTCAAACAAAGATGAACAAAGAGAAACTAGAAATTTAGAAGCATCTAAAGAACTTTTAGGTAAGAATAGCAAAAAATTTGGAACTTTCAGAATGAATGTTAAAGCATCATCACATGATAGTATCGAAGTAAGTAGGAAACAAGAGCAACATGTTCGAAGGAAGAATATTGAGGCGTCTCAGCAGAGGAACCAAAATATTCTACCTAAAGAGGCCTCTACTTCAGCAGGGACTATTTCAAGGGTTATTCAAGGCAGAGATTGTTTTGAATTTACAAAAGAAATAGGAGGAAATGGAAATGGAAATAATGGTTTTCTTGGAACTGGGACTGATATGAAAGGGGAAGATGATCCGAGTCATGTAGAAAATCAATATTTCGAGTCTGAAGATCTTGGAGAGGAGGTTGTTTCTGTATCACATATATTTAGTCCAAACTTAAACGGGAAAATTCAAGGTTCTCTTCCCTCACGATATGTTGCATTAAAGCAACTACAAAGCTCAAAAGAATCTGAGACCAGGAAGGACTGTGGATTGAAGATTTGCATTCCAAAACAAAACACACACAGAATTTATAATAAACTTCAAAGAAATAAAGACTATACAGGAATAGGAAATACAACTTTAGATAGCAATCAAATGAGACAAACAGAGAACTTAGTTATTGAAGACAGGTCTTTAGATAAAAATAAAGAAACTGAGAATTTGAGAGTATTTAAGGGACAGAGATGTAAAAGTGGCCAAATATATGAAAGTGTCTTGATGGACAGGCAAACAGCTGCTAGAGGATCATTGCATGGTAGCGTTGAAATGTGCAGTAAGGAACTGGAACAACATGGTGACAAGAAAGAAGTCCAGCCTTTGCAGAAGGGGAACCGAGACAATTACAGAAGATATCTACCTAAAGGGACTTAAGACTACCGTAGGGATCCATCATGGCAGAGAGAGTTTTGAAAGTGCAAAATTAACTGGAGATATGGTAATGGAGGGCATGGTTGTCTTGGAGGTGAGATTGATATTTTGAAACATGCAGAAAATAAAATTTTTGTGTCTGGATACTTTGAAGAATGAGATGTTAGTGTGTTCTGATCAATTCCTCTTGAGAATGGTAGACCACGGTTGATAAAGCTGGATGGAGAACAAACAAACGCTATCACAATTACTTACAAGTTACAAGGGAAAGAATTCTGGAAAATTGTTTGTTGTTAAGACTTGTCTATTTAAGACAAAGAAAATCCGTACTTTCTCATGCAAGACTACCTTTCAAATTTATAGAATTTGAGGACAAATTTTACTCATTTTGTAAAGTTTTTTTTGAAGTCAGCATGTAATCTATGATAGCATCTGTATAGCATGCTCATACTGATTGAACAAAAATATGATCTTGTAATTTATATTTCATGTATGGCAAAACATATTGGACTCCAAGGGTCGTCCATTCCCTTTGATTTCCAAGATCAGAAAATCATGCAGCATGTTACTTTACTTGCCAAGGATGATGTTTCTAGACAACTAGCCGCAGGGGAGCTTTATTCTAGTTTGCAGAAGAGAAATTCATGCAGTTTTAGAATATTCTCTGCCAATTATTCAAAAGAAACTTAATATTCATCATATTAAGGAAAAAAATTGATATAAAAAAGTTGCCAAAGCTTTTTGAGGAAGGTATATCCATAAAAATTTATTCCAACTCTCTATCCATAAAAACCATATTCCAAATATATCTCCAATTTAATAATACAGTACACTTTTAAGAGCTACAAATGCAAGTAAATGATATCAAATATCGTTAGAGAATCATGCTAGGTTTTTTCCAAGCATTCTTGTTTCCAGTTGTCAATATTGTTTTAAGTAGGCCGATACGAATGCATATGACATGCACAGTAGTGACCAGTAGTGGCCAATATTTGGTCCTGAAGGTCCTTGGATCATCAGAGCTGGACCCTTCACTTGTACAAAGAGATCAAATATATGTGAGATCTTCTGGGGCAAGGGGCAGTATTCACCACGTTTGTTTTGCTCATGTCAAACAAACCATGGTGATTTTTCGTGTAATAGTGCATGTTTCAAGTTTATGTTAATTTTTCTGATTGACATGCAATGGTGTGTTTTTCAATTTTACATCAATTCTTTTGCTGTTTTTGTGTACATTTACATCTTCTTTGTTTATTTGCCTTCTTAATTTTGTGATCCATTCCATAAGAATCATGTTTCGGATCTTTGGTATGATGTGACTTTAATGGAGTCATTTTCAGATGCTGTCACTAATTACTTCAAGCAGCGTCCAAACTAGACAAGAGTGCTCTTTTTCCCTCTAAACCTTTCACAAGAATGGCTGTTGAAAATGTTACCAAAAATAATCCCATCAAAAAATAAATTGCTACGGATTGCTTTACTACCTTGTCCATGGATCACCTGGTACCAATGAAACAGCAACATTGGTGGAGACAACTTTGTAAATTCCCAGAACAACTTCATAGGCCTCTATTCTTGTACATGCCCTTCTAAACCTTTCACAAGAATGACTGGAGAAAATATAACCAGAAATGGTCCCATCAAATAATAAATTGCTATGGATTGCCACCCTACCCTGTCCTGGACTGCCTGGAACTGGTTAGATAGCAACATTGGTAGTGACAATATTGCAAATCTCCTGAAGAAATTTAGAGGCCTCTATTCTTGTAGGTGCCCCTTAAAATGTTGCATCTGATTTAATACTGCAGAAATTGCTTGAACCTATTCAGAAGAGAGAAATATTTTAGTTGAATGGTTTTTCTCATCCATATCAAGTTGTACCATGCAATATTGTACTATATTGTTCCTATAGAAATTCAACATTTTGCTGCCTCCATGTGGAAGAGCTATTGACACAAGGTCATTATAACACCTATTCAGTGCTGCTAATCTTTGTGCCCAAGCAGTACCTCAAGGCCATTTCATGCACATTTTCCTGGATGAATCTGGTCAAGGTACCGAGACAGAGACAATGGTGCCCATTGCTAATTCTGTTAATGCAGAAACAAGAGTCATTCTTGCAGGTGATCCTTAGCAGTTGGGTCCAACTGTTCTTTCCCATAGCTGAAAAACTTGGAATGGGAAAAACTTATTTGGAACACGTTTCGAATCTTCACCTTTATTCTCTTGAAGGAGACAATGCACAATTTGTAACAAAGCTTGTGAGGAATTGTTGCTCTGAACCTGCAGTTTCAAAGCTTCCTTTTTGACTCTTTTATACAAGTGAATTGATTTCTTGGGCTACTCATGGTATACAGAAATTAAATATTGTCTGGTTAAACATCCAAGCTAAACTTTTCCTGTTGTCTTTGTTGGCATAGAGGTTTGTGATGAAAGGGAAGGTATAAGTCCCTAATGGTTAAAGTTGTTGAGATTTTCAAGAAAATAAAAGCTGACAAGATAAATTCACTAACTGGAAAAAACATTTGGAGTAATAACACCTTATCATCAAAAAGTTTTCCAAGTTAATGAAGCTTTAGGGGGAAATGACAAATGGCTTGTTTGATTTGAAGGTCGGAAGTGTTAACAATATCAAGGTGATGGGAAACATGTTAGAAATAGATCAACTGTCTGGTCTAGTTACAGGAATCATGATTTTGTCATTAAAAACAACCTGGGGTTCATAGCAAATCCTGAACAGTTTAATGTTGCTGTTACACGTGCCAATTCTTTTCTCTTTGTGATGGGGAATTCATACATAGTGAGATAATTATAGATGGTTCATATCCTTACTATAAGAAATAAATTTTAACGTGCTTTCTTTCTCTTTGTTTTAAATTAAGTTTAACGTTTTGTAATAAAGTTATCTTCGATATTATTAATAATTATTAACTGGGTATTGATAGTTTTGTATTAGTTGTGGGGTGATTTGGGTAATTATCTTGTGAAAAGGCTTTATAAAAGTCATATTGTAATGAATGTAATAGCATCCCGATTGAATGATTAGTATCTCCCAAATATTTGAATATTCTGTTTATGATTTGGTAGTATTGACTGTGCTTTATATTTTAATATTTTTCAGAATTCTTCTCAACCATTTTTCAACATGGTATCGGATTATGTAATGGCTCTGTTCCTGTAAGTGGAAAATCCACTTAGGCAAGTTGAGAGCATGGCAAAATTCCCATGGCAATGGGGTTCAGTATGAAGATATGGAGAAGTTACATCCTGTACCATACAAAGAGATAATTTTGTCTACAAGACAATCGCCACGAAAACTCTCTGATTGGGGTTGTTTTAAAGGCCTTTGATGAGAGTATAGTCTTTGTCAGCGAATTGTAGACTTTAGTCTCCAGCTGTTTTCTTACAAGTCTTGGATGGTTATAAATTCCCTTGGGCATCTTTTGACATGTACATTGAACTGAAGAATGCCATGTGCATTTTGAATGTGATTCTGTCATGACTACTACACAAACCTAACAAAGAGAAAGCTGTATATGTTTTAACGTCTTTTTAAATTCTTTGTTTTGTGCATGGACATTGTGATATATTTTCCCTGTCGTGAAGGCTGGGAAATTTCAGGAGTTGTGTTTGCTAATGTTGAGGTACAGATTTTTCTGACAACTTTGTTTTACAAGCTTTGTTGCTTATGAGGGAAATTGTTAAAAAAAGAATTGTGCAGCAGTAAAAATCAAACATTTTGAAAGGAAAGTAGGAAAATTTGTTTTTTAAATTCCTTTGTGTTGAAAAGAAGAAAGGCACAGTTGTAAATTATTTCCATTGCGAAGATTGATATATGGAGATGTTATTTTGCATTGCAGCCTTTTCTAAGTAGATTACTTGTAACGCTTTCACTATATTTGTTGTGCTTGTCCATAGTGCGATTGGAGTGAGTGGTTTATCGTATACCATGACTTGTGTGGAAGTTAATTAGTTCAAGACCCCATTATTTTTAATTTTTTGAAGTCACTTTTATCACACTTTAAACTTTAAAGTGACAGCACAATTGTGTTTGGGGAAATTGAATTGATTTGAGAAATTGAACGCATTGGAGAAAAGGGATTTTGAATTATTTTTGAATTTCTGGTTTTTAAAGAGAAATAGAAAGTTATTGTAGTGGGTGCAGACACCTTTTTCTCTCTGAAGATGATTGCAACTTCCATGTCTGTACTCTTGAAGTTGTCAATGCTACATTTAATAGGGCTTCTAGAAACTCACATGTGACCTTGGGAGGGTACAGTGTAACAAGGTCCAAATGAAGGCTGGAGGAATTTCCTCATCTCAAGCTAGCTTCTCACTTAGAGATGATTCGTTGCATGAGAAGAATTAGTAGTTACATTTGTATTTTTTCCTCTTTGAATGCTAATAGTGATGTAGAATTCGTTCATTAAGAAGCCCACTCTTCAAAGACGGAGATATTAAGTGTAAATGAAATTCAGCGTGGATTGTTGCCCAGATAGTTTGGGAGCCTATGGATGTTTGGGAGTATATCCTTGCGAAAGTCACAAGACAATTTGATGGAGCTGCAAGCCGACATGAAGGGTTGTTGAATTATTTGGGAGATCCGTAATTTAGGAGTTTGGGGAGGGTAGAGTTGAGGAACTCAGGAATTCAGCTTGGGAGCTAAATGTTTATGAGGGTTATGAGGTAGATTGATGGACTTCTTTCTAGTCTAGAAACTATTTTTAAAATGAAGCTTTTGAAGAATATGAGGTTATGATTGGCTTGTTGGGCATTAAGGTTTACATTTTGTAGTATCCAAGTCACCTTAGAGTTATTAATTTAGTTGTTTAGTTGGTTTTGTGTTAGTGGCTTGGAGTTAGTTTCCCTTAAGGGTAGTTTGTTTAAAGCATATGGGAGTGCAATGCTTTATGAGCATGTGCATAATACTTTGAAATGTACCTGGAATCAGCATTAATATTGTTTATATGTTTTGGTGTTATCTATGAGGAACAAAATAATTTAGTTTTCTACAATTTGTCTACACAAATTTCAACATTGTATCATAGCACGTAACCGTCCTATTTCTATGAGTGGGATTTCCATTGACGGATTGATCAATAGCTTTCTTTTTCTATTGTAGAACCGTAGTGTCTTTCATTTTCTATTTTCATCACCACTTTCTGACTCAGCCAAAACATTGAAGCACCATAGTGTGATGAAGCCATGTGGGAGTGGTAAAGAAGAAGTGCCGTATGATCAAAAGAGGCATTTAACTTTATACACTAAGCTTCTGGGAAATGCCTTTCCACAAGAGACAGAGAGAGAGAGAGCCTGCAAATGTTGCTGTGAAGAATAAAAAATTGTGTCTAAAATATTGCTGAATACACAACTGCAGGTGTTGAAAACTCTTTGCTTTTGGTTTCGGGCTAAACAACTCAATAAGCTTGATATATAAGAGTGTTGGTTTAATAGTTTGTCAAGAGGAATCCTTTAAAAAAGAGTCCACCAATCTATGTGATGTGCATAAAGTTTAAAAAAAGATTAGTTGGAAAAGTTTTGTGATGGTTAAGTTGTGGAAAGGTTTTATAGAAGTCATATTGTAATGAATGTAAACATTATCCCAATTGAATGTTTAGTATCCCAAATGATTTAATATTATGTTTTTTATTTGGTATAATTGACTCTCTTGTTGTTATCTAATATTTTTCAGCATTGTGCTCTAACATTGTCCAACAGTCAGTCGCTAATGCCCTTTGTATCCTCTTACTTCCGTTTTCATTTTATTTTACAAAATATTGTGGCCTTTTAGTATTAAATCAAATACAGTAGTCCAGACAAACAGAAAATCGTTTTCAAGGCCACCACTTTCATGCATGCTTGCACTCTCAAACAATCTATATGCATTGGAATTTGATCTTCATCTTCTTTGCCTTGAATTTGTTTTTCCTTTGCGTTAATGCATCGTTTTTGGGCAAAGTACAGATCCAAAATATCCACACATAGAGGTGCTCTTGTTTTATTTGCAATTAAAATAAGAGGAAACAGAATGAACGATAAAAGAAGAATATCTATGGGGTAGAGCAATTGGAGATCAGCACCATGCCTAACAACAATCAACAGGAAATGCATTGCAAAATTCTGTTTTAACTCATAAAGTTATAAATACAGCATGCAGTTAATAGGATTTGATTTCTACTTCAGAGAGAGAATAAGATGGGCTCTATACTGCAATGCAAATGTACGAGTCTTTCGAATTTCTGCTGTTGTAACTACTATATGAAGAACACTTAGTTATATTTGTTGAAAATCAGAACTGTTACTTAATGGGATGCATATAAGAGGCACGTATGAAACCAAGGCAATATATTTCCCTTTGTTTTTCTGTTTCTCCCAATCAATTCAAGCAAGACCTGTGCCACTTACACCGTGTCATTTCTTTAGCAGGATACATGCTAGAATGAGCTGCTTCAATGTTGTGTTTTCCACAAATCTTATCTTGTTTGTTCACTGGCTGATGAAAACAAAGGGGACGAGTTTATTCACATGGCTGAATTACCTCCTGATGAATGCTCAGCTGATTCTGGTAACAGCGGATCCGGCTCAATCAAATCTACCATCAAGGATATGAAGTGGTCTGATGGTACTTGTTAATTTCTAGGCCGTTAGCAAATATTGTAGATTTATGTTAAGGAAAGTATGAGATTTGTACTTGAATTACCGTAGAATGATTCTATACTTTTTCAGTGAATGGAGAACATATGCTTACAAGTTACAACTGATATAGATCAAAAGAGGAGAGGATGTCAAACTCTGCATGCATCAATCATTACTTGGGAATATAAGGGAGGAAAAATTTAAAAAAAAACAGTAAAGAATTATTGAAATGGGTAGTTTTTATCCGTCCTTTGCAGTAGACATGCCAGAAATATGTCAGTATAGGGTAATAACTTGGTGCATTCGTTTCTGTTCCAATGTTCCGTAGGATGTGTCCCAAAACCAGTTTGAGAATCGCATCTCCATTTGAATCTACAACTTTAAGATCTGTGCCGGAGAGAGGAGACAATGCCGAATGAAATCCCAAACCTATTAAGATTTTATTAAATTAAAGATATGGATTCCACCTGTAGTAATTAAATCTGGTTTTCTAACTGTTCTAATTTAATCTTGAAAAGTCATGAAAGTAGGGTTCATTTAGCTTAAATAATTACTCGGCTTTTTTTGGTGACATTTTTAACAAATATTACTTTAGCTCGGTTTATCTTGAGCTGAGACGGCCTTTTGATATTTCACATGAAGTGATCTTAAAAAGTTTTATCGACTACCACAAAGAGAACCATTATCATACTCAATAACAGGAAAAGCTGAGAGGAAACCAATGAAAACTTTACTGGATGTTTGTTAGCAACTCTCAGAGGAGAATGTGTGCATTCATTGCTTCTTATGGGATGAATTACCAACAGTGCGCAGAGTACAAGAGCTGCTTTATTTTGTAATATCTGATCAAATGCACGGTTAGTAATTTAGAATTGACTTACCAACTTATACTATCTATTAGATTTCTACAAATTCGGAATTTTCATTAAACGATTTTAGCTTGATTCAAAACCCAAAGCCTTTTGATAGGAATTTAATATTTTGTCATGTTGGTGTCTCGGAAAGTTTTAAGTCGGAGAAGCCTAGTTTGCTCAAAGGAGCCTATGTAACATGATTAATTTGTTATTCAATTAATAAAAAAAACCTTGATCTACTTAGTTCGAAGACAAGGAATTTTCTATAGATTTTAAGAGTATTAGGGGAAGCGAACTATTAGTCATTGCAAATTTTAAACGGTATATTGGATTTTGACAATTTTTTTGGGTTGTCTCTGTATGCGACTTAACTATTTATAACTATTGTTTTGGCTTCTAAGGAGTAACAATGCACGTTGTGGGATCAGTTATGCATGCAAGGGCCAAAAAGTACACATTTTAAAGTGTTGCCTGATACTTGCTTAAAGATGACCCAATAATCGTGCACTTAAAATTGCCAATATTTATGCACAAATGCCCTAGTAATTGTGCTCTATGGGTACCAATAAGGTGCACAAATGGGCCAATTATGGTCCAAAAATGCTAAAAACTGAGTGACTATTGATATATGTGAAATTTATTAATGAGCTTTTAGTTTTTTTTTGGTTTCTTTAAAGTTAATAATTGAGGGGTTGGGTATGTTAGGAGTGTTTGATTATTGGAACTATAACGACTATTGGTGCTCTTTCACCATGTTTTCAAGTTTATAAATCTATAACAGCTTAAAGTCCATCAGACCTTGAATATTTATAGAAGACAATTTATAAAGAATCCTTTAATCCATTGCAAGTAAATACTTGTGTCTTTTCACAATATGTTTTTGGCAAAATGAAAACCCTTCTCTTTAAGCTTAGGTCCTCTCTTGTCCTATAGTGTAAGCAAGTTCTTTAAAGTCTTTCAATTCTTATAAATTGGTTATCCTAATAGTCAAAATCTCATTATAAGTGGAAAGATGAGCCTCATTTTTTTTGGGAGTTTGTCAAAATTATTTAAAATAAGCAAGTTATTCACTTGCAGGCTTTGTCTTCTTGATTGGCTTATAACTCGTTTTATGACCTTTTCTTGCAGAATCGTTTTAGTTAAAATTGCCCACATGTAATCTTCTTTTGTGGAAAGTCGGTTCACAAGTGAACTACACCTTTCATAACGTTAAAGTGTTGATTCACATAAGATTTCTTGTAGCAAATCATTTAGGAAAGGGGCTTTTATAGTCCACAATGCCAACCATCTACGTATGGGTCTACAGATGGGTTAGAGCAATATGGGACTACCTTGAACTCCTTGCGGGAGGTACCTAATTGCACTACAACCGAGGCGTACATACCTTACCCCCTTGTGGGATTTGAACTTGTTACCTTTTTTTCAAGAGCACAAGTTCTCCACCACTAGGCCAACTCAGGTTGTACAATGACATTAATCACTTCCATAAATATGAAGCTCAACTTAACTTGCTCAATCAACTTCACCCATTTGGTTGATTCACTTGACAATGTCTATACGTCATGCATTTATAATGCCATTGTGATGTAACTATCTCTTCATGGACATTCTATCTCCATTTAGCAAGATCATGGGGTTCTTATTTCTCACCCAACCACAACAGTGAAGGATTTAGCAAGATCATGGGGTTCTTATTTATCACCCTACCACAACAGTGGAGGATTTAGCAAGATCATGGGGTTCTTTTATGGCATATTTCTTTCAAAAAGATGCAGGCAACACAGGGAAAAGATTGGTTTTTGTAAACACAAAGCAATATAAGGGAATTTTAAGGCTTAAAAAGATTCGAAAACTAAGGTGAACACATAAGAAATTTTTTGCAATGATTATGCTGAAAGTGAATAGCATATCTAACAAGGCTTTCTAACCAGCACGTGGAACAAATAGTGCAAGAAGAAGACAAAGACATACAAGAGCAAGTAGAAACTAATAAAAATTTTAATCAAATTTGAAGAGAGTAAAAGTGTTCACAACAAATAAAGAGGATAGAAAAGAAGATAAACATGACAACAAATACCTCTACAACCCCGGAATGACTTAAATCACACATACTAAGCTTATACTTGTAGGCTTAATAGTATTAAACACTCAGAGTTGATTGACATTTTCTAGGCTTAATATGTTGCTTAAGGTGTATGGTCACACTAAGAATACAATTATAGGCTTAAAAGTGTTAAACACTCAGAGTTGACTAACATTCTTCATGTTTAATATGTTGCTTAGTGTGTGTGGTTTAAGATTGGCCTACAGCCCCACATCAACACCGTGTTGTTGTGGTCATTTGATGTATATGTGGAAGAACTCATGAGCATGTAAAGGAGACTCAAAATTTTAGAAGTGAAAAGATGGTAGAAAGGCAACAAAGTAAATGAAGCTGTAGAGTTCAAGTGTAAAATATAAAGAGAAGATAAAACTCTTAAAGATCAAATTTCAAACATGTAGATTAAAATGTAAAAAGGACAACAAAAAGTGGTTGCTCCGAAATAGGAATTAGAAAAATTGAGAATAATCACATTTGAGAAATCATAATTGATAAAGGAAGAGGGCACAACACAAATAAAGGAGATTCAATTAGCATTAGCCAAGATCGAAATTAAAGAAAATCAATGAAGAGATTAGATATAAAGTGCTAAATCATGGTCACAAGTTGTAAATGGATCATCAAACAAGCAAAAAGGAATCACTGAGAAACAAATCAAAATACAAATAGAGGAAGAACAAGATAAATGAAGTAAGGTTGCAAAATCATTATCAAAGGCTTGAGGGACTTTGATGAAAATGAGAGAATTGACATTCTAGAAAGGGACTTCCTTAAATAAAAGTTGAAGGGGACAAGGTTTATTCAGCAAGCAAGCATGATTTGAAAGAAGATAAAGGGAGGAAGAGATGGGCATGTAATAGTTATCTTGAGAAATATAGAGGATAAGAATATGATCCTTAGAAATAGGGGATTACTTAGAGGTACACACATCTACCTAGATGAGGACTTAACTTTTTCTCAACAAGAAGAATACAGGAAGGAGTGGAAAAAGTGAAAACAACAAGCAATAAGGGAAAGTGGGTATGGTTGAAGAATAAGAAAGCTCAAATCAATGATTATTTCTCAAATAAGAAATAGGTAATAGGGGCCCCATAAGACTGTTTACATGTAGTAAGTTGGAATTGCAGAGGATATCCATGGAGAAGAGGTCATGGGGTGAGGACCACAACAATCAGGAAATATATTATCATTCTTGTAGAAACAAATGAGCACAATGGCTGCAAGGTCCCAAATTTGGAAGGTTACAAGAAAATTTCAGATTGGAACAAAGGGAATGAGATAGGCAGAGGACATAGGGGAGTTGCATTGCTAATGAATGAAAAGTGGTGTGAAATCGTAAAAGTCGAAAAAGACGTCTCAAATAAGTAATACATTTGGCTGCAAATAATAGAGAAGGGGGTAACTTTTAGGTTGGTTGGTTGCTACTTTGCTCCAAAAAACATAAATATCTATAAGAGAAGCAAATTAAATAATGAAGATTTGTATGCCTCACTGAAAAAAGATAGTTCTTTATTCAGCTTCTTAGGAGAAGTAGTGATAATGGGTGATTTTTAACACAAGGACAACTAATAATCAATCTCTCCAACTAAGCAGTGAAGAAAGAGGGTAAAACATTTATTTATGGTTGGAAAAATGCAGAGGTTAACCATAGGAAAGAGCTTCACAAGATGGAAATGGGGGCGTGACACACTTTGGGGCATAATTACTTGGGCTTTGTAGTTTGTTTGGCATGGTTATTTACAATGGTATGAGAGATTGGCCAACTTCAGGGGTATCACATGAAAAACTTACGATGTTCAAAGTGTGGTGGATTATGCAACTTGCTCTCAAAGTTTCATCTCTAGAGTATTGGAGTTTGATATTGGGGACTACCGTATTGAAATGAAATCTAATCATACACACCTACTTGTTAAGTTATACTTTTATCTTATTAATCCACACAATAAACAAACTCATTGCATGCAAAAGAAAACCCTTTCCAAAGGCAAAATCCTCATGAATTAGGAAAATAGGGAAATATTTAGTGTTTGTCTTACGCAATAGTTTCAGGATATAAAGAATAACATAATAGATAATGACCAAGAGACAATGGTCATGCTCATAGTAGTTTGTTGATTCCAATAATTTACAAGGCCTTAAGTGCATGAAAAAGGTCTCGCCCCAAGAAGAGGGTTGCAATTACTTTTCTAGCAAACCCATGGTATGATGAAGAACATAAGGTAAGAGATCTCTAAAGAGAGATTTGAGAAAAAAAAATGGGAAGAAATATAAAAAATTGGTACAATAAAAAAACAAGAACATGTAAATACAAGAAGAAAGGAGCTAATCTCTCTTGGAAAACACAACCTTAAAGGATTTTGGAAGGAACTACAACAAAGGAGAAAACATATTGGAAAAAATCAGATATGTCGAATGGTTGGAGTATGTGAGGCTCCTATATGAGTGGATACATGTGAAAGACCCCTTCCCTCACCCCCCCCCCCCCCCCCCCGCCCCCCCCATAGTGAACACATTAACAAAACTCTTCACAGGGGATGATATCAAACAAGGAATAAATAATTTAGCAAGTGGTAAAGTTGAGGACATAGATGGGCATTGAGCTAATTTTTTAAAGTGGGGAGTTGATCCCTTCGCCCCCTCATATAAAAATGAATTTTCTATGGTGTCATTTAGGATGAATTTTTGGTGGAATGGACTACAGGTGTGGTCATTACTCTCTTTAAGAGTGGGATATTAATAGCCCATCTAACTAACACACTATTATGGTCAACCCTCTCCTTGGCAAGATTTTTGAGAGCATGATAGAACAAAGAGTCAATAGTTGGGCAAAAGGTGAGAGAAAAGAGAAAATGGACAAATGATTTTTAGGCCTAAACACTCTACCATTGATCATTGTACTGCCCTTAGACATCCGATAGAAAAATCTGGGAGATTTAAGGAGAAGCGTATTTCTATTTTGTGGACTTTAAGAAAGCCTTTGACATAGCGCCTAGAGAAAAACTATGGTATAAAATGGAAGAATTGGGTATCCCCAATGTGTATAGAGGGACAATACATAGACTTTATGGGAAGGTTAGAGCTAAAATCAGAACAAGTGAAGGAATGTCTAAATGTTTTGGTAGTGATATTGGTGTTAAACAAGGATGTCCTCTATCCCCCACTTTGTTTGGTTTATACATTGATAAGTTGGAAGCCTAGTTAGATGGAGAAGGTGTCCAACTTGTAGGCTATGTGGTGAAGTTGCTTTTATATGTCAACTGATGATCCTATTCTAATTAGCTCATGGACTAAGAGAACATTTTAAGGCCTTAGAACACTTTTGTCAGGAGGTTAGGATTTAAGTGAACATTACCAAGACCAAAATCACGATCTTTTCTCGAAATAGAAAATACAAAAAAATTACTTTTCTTTTTGAAGGCAACTCGTTGGAGATTATGAAATAATAAAAAATTTCTTGGGATTGAATTCCACTATAAGCTCATCTGGGAGACTTGTAGGATGTAAATGATATAGGGAGGATGGAAAGGCTCATGTCTACTCTAAAATAGGTGCATAAAAGCTGAACTTTGGGACTGGAAAACTAAAAACACTCTTTTTGGTTTCCTAATTATGCAAGTTGCCCTCTATGAGTGTGAAGTTTGGGAAAGAAGCATGCCAAATTACTTTTTAGACAACTAGAAAGAATTTGGAAGCATCTAATTACAAGCAATCTCAAAGTTAAAAATAAAGTCCAATATGAAATTCTTTTGAGTAAAGCATGTACTTTTCCATTGGATTTGCGATAGGGATAACCAGGTCAATAAGTTGTTTAAAAAAGGTTGATAACATAGATAACCAACATTAGCCCAAAATAGCTATGGGGGAGGAATTGGACCATAGGAAGAAAAATTGGATGGAGAAAAAATAAAATATGGTTGGGCAAGTGGAACATCAAGATACATGAATGTCCTAACACCAATCAAGAAATGAAAAAAATTGTGACTGAAAAATTTAGGACTGCTAGGTGGACTAATCACACTAGGTGAAAAAAAGCATACTACGCCAAAGAGTTTAAGTCAACTTGTGATCATAGTGAAAACATATATCTAGGGGTAGTTTTCAAAGGAAACAAGGTTGTTAGTTGCGCAATTGAGGATGAGATTACATCATCTTAGATGTAAGACTGGTAGGTGGAAGATCCCAAGGAACTATAGGAAGAGAGAACTTGTGTATTCTGCAATAAGGGTGTGGTGGAGACAGAATGACATTTTGTCATGGAATGCACAACCTATGAGGATATCATGCATTGTATTAAAAAAAATTGAAGGTTGACAACATGCACCATTTATTTGACGAAGATAAAATTAACCAGATTGCTAGCCTCCTAGTCAAGATCCATAGTAGGACATCAAAACAAGTATGGAGATAATTTAGTGTTGCTATTCCTTAACCCCTTAGAATATTCAGTCTTGTGGATGTCATTAAAATCTATCATTCATTCATACATTTTAACCAAACCATCGTATTTGAAATTGTTTATGGTAAAAATGGAAACAACAATATTGAAAGACTAAATGAATTCAACCACAAAATCCTAGCCTAACAACAACAAAGATCCACCATAACATATGAAGATTACCTAAGACAAATGAAAATCAAGAAAATCACAAAGATTATACCATCACATGTCCAATAGGGTTTGGATCTTCATTCTTCCTATCTCCATTGATCTTGCTTGATATATTTGGTCTCGGATTTTATGTGTGCACAAGAGCTCAACAAAGAACGAAAGTGTGGTTGCAAGTAGGTTTGATGGCATATGAAAGTTAGAATGCTTGAATGCTTGAGAGAGGAGTGCTAGTAGTAGAATAGGGTTGATAATGAAAGAGAGTATCCTCTTATATAGAAGACACTATAAGAAATGGAGGGATAGGATTGAGAGGTGTAAAAGATAAATGGTCGGCTAGGATTGAGGGTAGGTAGATGAAATAAGAAAATAATGAGAGGGTAGGTAGTGTAAGAATTAAGAGATGAATGACATATGTCATGGGTAGAAAAGGCTAATGAATTAATTATATAAATAAATATTTATTTAATTAATAGAAGAAGTGGGATCAATTAAATAAATAAGATATTTATTTAATTTAGGAAAAGGGTAATTTAAATAAATAAATGTATTTATTTAAATGAGAAATAAGGCTAGAAGAGGATAAATGAATTAATTAAATAAATAAAGATTTATTTAATTAATAGAAGAATTGGGCTTAAAATAAGAATATTTATTTAATTAGACAGGACAATTTTAGGTGTCTACAGAAACTATTTCTAGTAGCATCTTCTACAACTCGTACTAGGATGACACCAATATCATGTCATGTTGATGCCATCTATCCCATCATTTCTCTTAGCATATGATTGCGTTATCATTGTGTTAGCATCATAATTGTTCATTTAAACTAGATCTTAGGCCATAACTAGGATTGGTTCACTAAAAAGCCTCTACATGACTAGTTATGACTAGAAAATTCGATATTTGTGAGAAATCAATGCACATCTAATTTCAATTTGATGGAGGAAATTGAACCGAAGACGTCCTGGATTCCAAAGTTCCTATATGAAGTCACAAATGTAGAAATTGACTCATATTTGACAACACTATTCAACCTCCCCAAAGATGTGCAAGCAAACATGTTTACCACTTACTTGGAGTACATGGATAACATTGCTAAGAAGAAGTCTAAGGAGAAAATTAACAATAATTGAGAAAAATTAAAGGAGAAACATGGTATTCTTAAGAAATATATACTCCATGGAGGTGCAAGAGACTACATGTAGGAGCGTCACTTGTAGAATCCACTCAATCGGAAGGGAGATCAAGAAGAGAAAACAGGAAACTGCCAAATACACCACTGCAAAGAGAAATTTTGGTGGAAGAGGCCTTGGAGGCACCCCTTCAGACGAGTACAGAGAAAAAGAAAAGAAAGAAACAAAAAGCACAAAAGGAGACATCCCCCTTAGAAGAAGAGAGAAATTAAAAAGAACAATCAAATAAAGAACACATAGAACCATTGATGAATGAAGATCAATTATATAGTGGGCTATTTTAGAGGGAGGTTTTGGAAAACACATTCAAGATCTCTGAAGATATGGTAACACCAAACAAAGTAACCATTGAGAGAGAAATATTAGATACATTATGGCTTCCATCACCACATTAGAGGAACTCATTGATAGGCTCTCGACCCCACTAGTTGTCACATTAAATCAAGTAGCAAACAAGCTACACAAGAAGCTTGGAACGAATAAAAAAGGTAGCTATTGTGGAGGTAGTCCCCTCATCCCCTCAAGCCTAGAAGGAGAAGCTACTACAAATACAAACTATAAAACTATAGTCAAAAGAAAGGTTTGGAAATGAATGCTTGGGAAGCTAGAGATAACCAAATAAATTTGAGTAGAAATATTAGAAAAGTCTTCCAAGAGATCAATGAAGAAGAAGAAAAACATGAAGAGGTACCGTCTTTTGATATAGACCCCATGAACCAACATTTACTATCTTCTTCACATACCTTTGGCACAACTTCCTCCTCTGCTACTTTCCCTATGTAGTCCATCAAGGACTTTTTTGCCAAACAAAAGAAAATCCAACTAGTGGCTACTCCTCAATTACTCCAATTAAAACTGGTTGGCTCCCAAGTTGACCTTTCCAATATTTTCTCTCTTCAAAAATTCCAATTGGGAGACCTACACTAGAAAACAAGAAAAGATATCTTAAAACAACATGTAGATAATTCAAAGCAATTGGAAGATATTGTTAAAGATATCTAGAATAAATGTCATCAACTACAAGGGGATCCTTTCCAACCCTTGGTAACACAAATTAAGCTCTTGGTGGATGGGGTACTCCAAATGGCACAACTATAGAAGACCCCCATGAGGTAGAGTATACTTGTAGAGCTACAAAAGACTAAGATGGATGAAGAAAGGAAAAAGTGTGCGACTGCCTACTCTACATTAGAACCACATATCAATACCTTGAAGAACGTAGCGGGGGACATAAAAATTCCCTATATCAATTTTGCCTCTAATAGCTCATAGTCACGACAAAATTCAAAGCGCAGATGATCCAGATTGAGCTACAAATCCTATAAGTGGCTATATTTTATGATGTGTTAATGGATATATCTATAGGTAGACGAGAGCATAGAGGGAGGCCTTACATCTATAGTTATAAAAATTTTAGGATTAGAGGGTGTAGCCAAGGAATGAATTCCAATAGCTTAGGGAGGTAGTCATTTTAAGGTTGGAACACATCACTAGTCTCCTCAAAGATGCACAAAAACTAGCACAACAGATCCAAATCCCTTCCATACTTCTAGAAGTCGAAGACCTTTTAATGCCAATCAGTGTGTAAAATCAACTCTTGTAGCAAGCTAAGGTACAATGGGATAACACTTTTGCTAATCTCAAAGGCATATACAAATCCATTTTCAACACAAAAAGGGTAGAGTTGTCTTGATGACAAGAAAACGTTTGAAAGGGGGTATGATGTTAGTAGGAGATCGACTAGAGCCAGAACAATCAAGGATGTCCTACCATAAACTACCACAAAGAGGTTGTGGAGCTCCTAGGGGAAGAGAAGCCCTCCATAGTAGTAGTAAATTGTAAGGGACACATCCTATCAAGTAGATATTTGCATAAGGAAAGATACAATGTAACCAAGAGAAATATGACTAGAATATCCCTCAACATGTACATACATACATATACATATGTGTATATGTGTGTGTGTGTATTGAGACACACACACACACACACACACACATATGTATATGTGTGTATGTGTGTGTATTTATATATATGTACGTATTGTAATAGACCAAATGAGCAACCATAAACCCAAATCTATTACCAAATTCTCAAATGCAATCAAATTCAACAAAAGCAATACATCAATAAACCAAATGCAAACCGAAATGTTGAATTCATGCAAGTGCCTCCATTTCTCTTCTCCTTCTTGTTTTGTATATGATGGTGGCTCTTAGAATCATAGCACCTTTCCTATAGCATGATAGCACAACAATTTGAAGATTGTTGTTGATGATAGGAGATCAAGTTCGTTTTTATTGCGAGTGCTTCACTTAGTGAACCTAGGTTATATCACATGTGTTCATGGCATACTAAAGAATCCCACTATTTTTAAAAAATATTACCCTAGAATCCTTTTTTTTCTACCCCCTCCCAATACACAAACTGAATTAAAAGCTCCCCTATTTTCGTATATTGCATTTTTTTATAGCTCGAATTATAAACCCCCCTATTTTCACCAAGGCAATATATTGTACCCTCATTTTGGGATATTAAACCTCCCAATATGAATGCACATGATATGATATTGCCCAACTAGTGACACCCCTTTGTTTTTAATACATTTTTGGAATTTCGATGAACAGTCAAGATTAAGAGGTCAACAAAAGAAATAGATGACTGAGAATTGTTAAGAGTCGATTGAGATAAATACGATGTTGAATTGGTTGCATGATTGAGATAGACTGTTAGAACATAATGTTATTTATATATAATGTTCTAATATAAGGTTATAAAACCTTATATATTATATGCTTTATAAAGATATCCCATTTGAAATAATTAATAATCTAATAGTTATGATATTATTAATTATTTATGAATGAGGATTATTGAAAAGATATGACTAGTGAAGCCACCATTCTTCCTATATTTAAGGAGTCTCTCTCTCATTTGAGAAGCGTGTGGGTTTGGATATATATAGTGAGTTGTATCACCATGCACAAGAGTTATTATTGGCCATGTGGAAGTATTGGAGGGTTATCTTTAGGTTCAAGTCTATTTTGTTATAGACTATATTTTGCAAGAATTTTAATAAAATGATGCTTCATGGGGTTTTTTTTAGTACGATTTAGGGTTTTCCCCACCTATATCTTGTGTAATGTGTACATTTATGCATGTAAGATTCTCATTCATTTATTTTATATCTTTTTTATAATAATTAGAATCCTTGATCCGAATTTCTAACATGGTATTAGTGCATGTTAGGCTATAGTAATCATTTTACAAGTTATATTGAAAAATACATTTAACTTGGTGGAAAAACCTTTTTACGCAAATTCATACAATCCAGGACACAAATCTTAGTAAGTGATGTAATTGTTCATTGGTAACCTATTATTTTGAGGGAGAAATGCATCATATACTAAATTAGTGGAACAACATGATTGCAAGGACACCTTTTTAGAAAATAAAAAGAAGCTAACATTTGGGCTTACCCCTCAAGAGGTAAAGAATTGATATTTTTTTAAATAAAGTTTTTGTTTGAGAAAAAAAAAAAAAGTTAAGATTTTTACTTCCTCTATCAATTTTTGAAAATTTGAAAAATATGTTTATGTATTCTATTAAATTTTAGGGAGCATATGCAACCATTTAAATTTTTATTGGAAGAGGATAAATTTCAGATAGTTTTTTGTTTCATTGGTATAAATGAAATTACAACCTATTTTTTAGGTTTATTTGAGAATATGATTCATAATAACCCATATTTAGTCTCCATAATCCTTGTTAATTATCACAAAATTTGATTTAAATATAATAATTATATTACATTTAATCAAGAATTTTATTAATTATATATCTATGTAATGTCCCCTTCTCAGGCGTAATGTTTCAGTTGACCGATGGCCTATTTCAAAGATCCGTAGGCTACTCAATGGGTGAAATTAGGGTTTCTAATTTTGGAGTTTGTTGTTGCTCGTGAATTAGAGTTTGGATTGCGGATTCTTTCTGGGTTTTCAAAGGGCTTCGCAATGGTATGTCCGGCTTTGCGTTCCAAGCACTTTTTGGAATTTACTATTTTTAGTAAATTCTATTTATGGCAGTGGTCCTGATTATTTCGACATAGTTGGTTCTCTTCTTCAGTTGGTTCAGTTGGCTTCGTCACTTTTGGCCTTGGGATGTTTTTGGAGAGATAAGTTCATTTCATTTAAATAATGTTATATTTTAAAGTTGACCCCTTGGCCTAGCTTCATCACTTCAAGTTGTTTTAAAAGGTGGTCTTCAAGGGTGGACACATCATGGAAGGGATTTAATATTTCCTAAGGTCTAAAATCTTGCTTATGAAAAGGGGTGCCAACTTTATGAAGAGAAGTGAATTAAAATAAAGGTTAATTAAGCTTTTAAAAGTGGCGCCATCTCTTGGAGGAAAATTCAAATGTGAAATTAGGGCACACTTTCTAGAAGCCTCTAGAGATCCCTTGTTAAGCTTATAAATGGAGGCCTCTTCCCTTCATTTGGCATCTTATGTCTATTGCAATGTTACTCTGCCGGAATGGTATTGGGGTTGCTTCGAGGAATGAATGCCTCCTAGCCTTGGCATTGCTTCTTGCTTGAAAGATAACAACTAGTGGTGATTTAGTGTAGTTGTGAGAGTTTGTAGTGGGGATTGCATTGTAGCTTGAGTTGTGCTTGAAGTTCAGTTATTTGCATTTCATTTCATTTTCGGGAGTCACGGTTAGCAGGGCAGATTTGTAGTTTCACTCATATATTTCAAAATAAAAACATATTCATTCTGGGTATTGCATATTTCCTCTTGTTTTGGCTGGGCGCTCCTTTGTGCAAATTTGCAGATTCTAATATGAAGTGTTTTATTTTATAGAGAAGAATTGCCATTCTTGCCTGGCGTCACTGCTGGGAATTGCCTTGGGGTTCGTGATAAATAATCTGTTGGGTTAATGTCTAATTTCTTGGTATTGGTTGGGTCGCCTCCTTCATAGGAAGCCATTGCTTTTGGTTTTGGGTCATTCGGACTAGTATTGAGAGAGTAATGAGCATTTTAGTGATTCCATGTGTTGCGGATGAAACATTTCACGTGCAGGTTTGTCATAAATTAGAATATTAAGATTGATCCTTGAGTAGAATTTCTTGGACTTATCATTTTTGGTAAGCCCGGGAGAGCCTTCTATATTGTTACAACATTGTATAGTCTTAATCCTATGATCTTGGCAAGCATTTACTATCATATTGTAAGTTGAACAGTAGTACTGGCAGCATTTCTTCTCATTTTCATTTCACGCTTGTTATTTACATTTAATTCCATTTCTAAGTTCTTAGCATCTCTGCCATATGGTAGCTCCATTCCCACCCTGGGTTTGAAAGCACATGCTTGGTGTCGAGTTTTCCTTTCAGCAGTTGTAATTGTAAAGATCCTCTGACCATATGTTAGTCCATCTTGGGCACATTCTTGGTTAGAGTTGCTTTCAACATGCACCAAGATCCTCTGACCATATGTTAGTCCATCTTGGGCACATGATTGGTTAGAGTTACTTTCAGAATGCTTTAAGACCCTCTGATCATATGCTCACGCCTTGCCCAACCCGGGATCCTGGTGTACATTCTTGGTTAGAGTTGTTTTCCGCATCGTTTTGGTTTAAGTGCTAACCCTAACGGATGTGTGTTGCATTACTCTTTGTAATTGAAAATTTGAAATAAATTGGTCTGGGATATTTCAATCTATTAAGCCGGTTCCTAAAACATGTCATTGTGTGAGGGAAATCGTGCGTGAATACGAAAGATTGAAATACCTATGATAAAAACCAAGAAAACACAATTAGCTCAAACACCTCAAGATCAAGATGTTAGAAAGAAAGAAAAAGAAGCATAATTGACATAAAACAATATGCAAAACTTCATTTGACTCCTTGATTTGATTATCCCGCGATTGGATGTGTGCTCATTGACATGACGGGTGCTCGATATTGCTCCATGATGTGCGATTTGAAGATGAGATTCAAAAGAATGAAAAGATGGCTTAGAGGATGAGATGGAGATGCAACATTATAATGGCGTGGTTGTATGAAAACTAGAGGATTTTTTTGAAAAAAGTGGAAATCTTAAGAATGAGGACAAGTGGCTCACCAAAGGAGGCCATGTGTCCCTTAGAGGGACAAATGTCACAAAGGGGCTTGACATGTGTCCTCAAGGACACATGTCTATTTTGGGAAGAAGCCACCCAAAATAGGTTCAAATTTCCTAATATTAAGGAAATTGGGGAATCATGTGTGCGCACACACATGTGAGGGGAAGTTAGGATAAGATAGGATAAGGTTGGTTGGGAGGATAGAGTTGGTTAGAACCCATGGGTTAGGCTAGGGGTTAGGTTAGAAGGGTAGTTAAAGCTAGAAGAAATGTGACTAAAAGGAATATTTGAATTGAATTCAAATAAAGGGATGGAAAAGGGGAAATTAATTAATTTGATTAATTAATTCAAGGATTAGAAGAAAGTGGTAATGGTTAATTAATCGAGATTAATTAATTAATTTGGCTATGGGGCATGGCTTCATTTAATTAATTTAGCCAAAAGGGATACTTGATTTTAATTGAATAATATGAGTTATTCAACTAATACAAGCGACTTAGGAGATTTGATCTGATTAAATTAATCAGTCAAATTTAAGTGTCTACAGTCATATGATGCAATTATCAAATAAATTGAAAACATGATATGACAATATTCATATCGAGCTCTCCTCGATAGATAAAAATCCTTACAAATCCCAAGATTATGTCTTTTAAAGTGATCATATGATAATATGTCTTAAACTTCTTTGGAAATTGACTTTAACACAAAGGCTACAATCCTTACATTAGCATGGTCAAGACCCTTACACTAGAACTACACATTATCTATGCATGCCTCTATTTCATGTGTTTTCAATCTATATTAAAATAATTTAAGGATCATCATTGATAACAAATAGAGCTATACACTTAGTGCTAAAATTGCTCAATGCTTTATTACTATTAGTTTCTACCAAAACAGAATTATTGCATTCATTTAGTTCTATTTTTCAATTAGTTGAACCAATTAGCATTGATAATTAAAAATTTTGAGCAAAAAGTCTATAGTTTATATTTATTTTATATTTTACATAATTATAAAAATAACATTTTTCTTTATTTCTATTGGCTCATATAAAAAACAGTGAGTAAAAAATTAAATTTTCTTTGTGTAAAATGATATATTTATCTTTTCATTAATTACATTGTACTCAAGGAAGCCCACCATTTGTAGAATATGTACAAGCAAAAAAGAAAATAAAAATAATTGTTGTGCAAACGTACTCACCAAAATACTAAATGCGTGTATTTCGAATCATAAAACTGAAAAAAATACATATTTGATAGTTTTTATTTAATTTTTTAAAGTGCATAAGTATATTTAATTATTTGATATATATATTTTGATTGGTAATGGGCTGAAGCCAAATCGCACACCCAGGCATCACCTTATCTCTCCACTACCTGTGTGTGGGACACATTGGGCCCGTGTAGACTTGAACCCAAGACCTTCCATGTAGGAGACTCACAACTAACCATTATGTTGTGGGGTCATCCTCTCTATCTTAACACATATTGTTTCAATTGTATTTCCCCTTTATAATGTTTAGGTAATATCCGTTGACAAGTTGAATTTTGTGTATAGTTCATCAAATTATTTTCATCGTATAAAGGTTAAAAGTGCTTTACTTAACTTTACTCTTTAGTTTTAGTTACATATATATAGGAGATATATGTAATTAGTGTGTAATTTGTCAAAATTGTTAAATCATCTCAATTGGTTTGACTAAGGACAAAATCCCTTACACAAATACTCTCACAATTTCAATATATACCACCATGTTTTCATTTGTAGGTTTAGATGTGTAAGGAATCTAATTCTATTTTTCAATTAATTGAACCAATCAACATTTAGAATTCAAAATTTTGAGCAAAAAGTCTATAGTTTATATTTACTTTATATTTTAAATAATTATAAAAATATCAATTTTCTTTATATATATATATATATATATATATATATATATATATATATATATATATATATGTATGTATGTATGTATGTATGTATGTATGTATGTATATATACATATACATATATGTATGTATGTGTGTGTGCATGTGTGTGTGTGTGTGTGTGTGTGCGCATGTATATATATAGAATTTAAGAATTTAATTATATTTACGTTTCAATTATAATTATTTTTTTATTTCTTGGGTTCACCCCACAATGTGACGGTTTTGTCACGAGCCTAGTTACTAGGTGGTCTCGAGTTCGAGACTCTTTCTCTGCAGGCACTCGGGCCATGTTTGTGCAAAATAACCGACATATTTGGTGTTGATACCAAACAGACTAAGATGTCCACGGTGGATGGCAACAAATGAGATGTTTGGTGGTGTCTTAGTTGTAGGAGGATGTTGACAATAGATGAGACATCAATAAGGTGATCACAGAGCGGAGTGATAAGGTGGCTGAGTAGATGCACGAGAAGTTTAGAGAGATAAGGTGGCTGGCACATGGAGAGATAAGGAGGAGGAGACATAAGGAGTGATGGTGTGGAGAGATAAGGAGTGAGAGATATTAGGAGATTGATTGGAGAAATAAGGAGTGGAGAGATAAGGTGTGCATGGAGTGATAAGGATGAACATAGTGATAAGGTGAGATTAAAATATTGAGGTATTAATACCTCATCATTCAAGATAATGTACTCGGGGATGGGTTCCCCCATTGTGGCCCCATTGGTTCATAGCTCCAGTCAAAAGCATTTATCGTGAAAAAAATAAAATATATTTTTTTTGTTAATATTAAGTTTATCTTTCAATCAATGTCAATCTTGTTTGTATAGTACTAATTATATTAATTATAAATTTTGGGTATATATTAACTAATATTTTAGTTCTAAAAAATTAATAATTAACTTTATTTCTTTATTCACTTGTTTATTAATTTGATAAGTTTATTATTCATTATTATTATTTAATTAATATTTGGATTCTAATATATTTTAGCTTTGTAGTTTATTTTAATTATTTATGTATTTTTATGAAATTAGAAATAATAATTCAAAGTTATTAGAATTAATTTAATTTATAATTATTTGTCTTATTTAATTTTCCCTAGTGATAAATATAATATGAATTAATTAAAATTGATTTAATATTTTTCCTTTTAGTTGATAATGAGATATTGTTTCTTTAAATGTGTTAGGTTTTTTTTGTCCATTCTATATTTAGTTATCAAATTAAAATAAATCTCTGAAAGGATTAGGGGTTGCTTATATGTTGTTTATATTTTTCAATATTCACGTGAAATGCACAAATATGCCATCTTTCATAAATTTAAACTCCAATTACTCTTGATGGATTCCTTCTCAGTATCACACAAAAATATTTGAATCATATGGGTGACTTGATGGATAAATAATAGGATGTAATAAATAATAAATATAATGTATAATTAGTTAATTACATATTAAGAAAATTATTGATTTTAATAATATTATTATTTTTAAATATCCCCCTCCTCCCCTCTATCTTTCCCAAGTTATATATATGTATCTACCTCTCCTCTCTATCCCTATCTCTCCCTCTTTCTATTCCCCTCTCTCCCTCTTTCTATATCTCAAGATACTTCTCTTTGCACTTTATTTATCTCCCTCTCTCTCTCTCCCTCTATCTATTTATACACATCTATCTCCCTCACTATATCTCTCTCACTCATTCACGGACTCCTTATTTCCCCCTCCATGTCTATCTATCTATCTATCTATGTCTCTCCTAACTCCTCTCTCACACACTTTATCTCTTTTTCTCTCTCTTAACTTCTCACTCACCCCTCTCTACCTCTATCTCCTTATTTACCTCTCTCTCTCTCTATCATTATCTTGCTGAATATCCATCTATTTATATCTCTCACGGTCTCCCTCTCCCTCTCCCTCTCTATATATTGAGTTATCTCTCCTCCTCCTCTCTCTCTCTCTCTCTCTCTCTCTCTCTCTCTCTCTCTCTCTCTCTCTCTCTCTCTCTCTCTCTCTCTCTCTCTCTCTCTCTCCCTCTCGTCCCCCTTCTACCTCTCATTTACCTATTTCTCTCCCTCTCTCTATCTCTCCTCATATCTCTCTCTCCGACTCCCTTTGTATCTCTTATCTATCTCTCCATCTCTATATTTCCATCTATTTATCTCCCTCTTCTCCTCTCACTCTATCTTCATATCTACATCTATCTCCCTCTCTCCCCCTCCCACCCTATTACTAGGAACTTGATGCATTGTATCTCTTGTTATTAGAATAGAGGTGATTGTATCGTCGCCTGTGACATTTCATTAACAATTAAGTTTCATGCTCGATACGAGAAAAGGAAATTTGTTAAACATCATCTCAAACCCTATTGATAAGGTTGTGACGTTTAAACATAAGACAAATATAACCTTCGTTAATGGACGCACATTCCTTTTATGGAAACTAACTAGTTAAGAAATTCCCCTCAATCAATGGTTTATACCAATGAATCACTTCAATCTTGCCAAGTCTTAACTATCCCAATCTTTATGAAGATCCCATTCCATAGAATTAAAAAAAAATCATGTTAGGGGAAGAGTATTGGTAGTGGATCATGTTTTAATAATCAATCACTCCTTGTGCACCCAACCCTCCAATTACTGATTTCAAAGGATCCAGAAAAATGATAATGAAAAGCTCATTAATAAGTTTCACATGTAGCAAAGTCGGTCATTTTTTAGCAATTTTTACCTTTTTTGATCCATAATTGGCTCATTTGTGCACCACTACTAGGAAATTTGTGCACAACAACTGGGGCATTTGTCCACCAGTACTGAAAATTTTGAGTGAATGATTATTAGAACATCTTTAAGTAGGTATCAAGCGATAATTTGAAATGTGTAATTTTTGACCCTTGCGTGCATAACTGATCCCACAACGTGCATCACTACTACCTAGAAGCCAGAACCTTTGTTATAAGCAGTCAAGTCACATATGAAGACAACAATTTTTTTGTTGTAGAAATCCAATGTAGTGTTTAGGAGTTCTAGGTGCATGAAGTTAGCTATATACACTACTGGTACACTTCCCCTAACAAAATGCATGTAACCATAGACAAACATGTTTGCAATCCAAATCATAATTGATGATTATGCGATCTTGCGCCCATATTTGGTTGGGTACACATATTATGCATAGGAGCGTTACCCCTAGGATCTACTTGATTTTGTTTTTTCCTTGCTTCAAATAGAAAAGTTTCTTGGGTGGGTCCCAAGGCCCTATGTTAATCTACCAAATTGCAATAGAAGCAAAATAGGTATGTAAGGTACATAGAGACACATATTGATCACTCTCTTAAATTACTTGAAGGCCTTAGTTCAAGCCACTGCTTGATAGTCAAAGAGAAACATAAAAAATATGTTTGAGAAACAAATTTTCTCTACATCCCTTCACTCCCTACCTACCTATATTTCTCTACATATACGTATATATCTCTCTCTACATACCTCTCTCTCTCCACCTCTCCCTCATTCCCTCTCTAATTTTATCTCCCTTCTATCCCCTCTCTACCTCTCTATCTCACTCTGTCTACTCTCTCCCAAAATATAGAAATATATCTCTACCTATCTCACACATCCTTAACTCTCTACTATTTATCTCCTCTATCTCTACACAACTCCCCTCACTCCCTACCTACCTATATTTCTCTATATATACCTCTCTATCTCTCTCTAAATATACCTTCTCTCTCTCCCTACCAACTTATCTTTCTCTACATATATCATAATAGGTCCTACTAAGGGGTCTTATGTCATAATAGGTCCTATTTCATATCATAATAGGTCCTATTAAGGGGTATTTTATCATAATAGTTCCTATTGTGTGATAATAGGTCCTATTATGTTATAATAGTTCCTATTATGTGATAATAGGTCCTATTATGTTATAATAGTGGTGCAGGAGCACCTAGTTTTGAGTCCACTTTCTTCATTTTGATGTATTTGTTCATAGGTTTGTTTGGATTGGTGAATAAGAGTCTTCTCTTAAGTCTTAATATGTTTTTTTAGTGCTTTGGTAGGTTGAATGTCCTTAGGACAATGCATTTGCTCAATTTTGGCTTGTAAGCCCTTGCATTTTGATGAAAAATGCCTTGAATAACCTTGTATGGAATTGGTACATGTCAATATAATGGTTTTTAGTCATTTTAGATGGTTTGGAATAGAAAATTAAGCATGTAAGGAAAAAATGCACTTTTTGGCAAAAGTTGTCAAAGTTGCTCGACAACTTTTCGAGAACAATTTTTGAAGTTTTACATTGCATTTTGTCAAGAATTAGAGCAACAATCCATACTTAATGGATTGATTGCATTATTGTAACTTGATTGTTGCTTTGTACATGTTATTTTAGTTCTTAGGAATCAATTTGATTATTTTATTTCTAGGTTTTAATCGAGTTTCCAATTCTGTAAGCTCTCGGCCTGAGTAAGGGTTTGAGAGGCCCAGACATGGTTCCAGCTTGAAGTCCTTTGGTTTCTTCTCAATAACCCTTGGGAATCGATCCATGAAATTTTTTTAAAGTTTATATATCTTTTATTTTCGTTTGGAGGTCATTGAAAATCCAATGAGCATCATTTCCTAGGCGAGCTCAGTCATAGCCCAGTTAGGAAATGAATGAGATTATGCAAGTGTTTGTAGGAAAGAGAAGGGTTGGAGTTGCAGAGTGTTTGGGATGAAAAAGTGATGTGTGGTAGAACATATGTGTGAATTTTGAAGTGTGGAAGATAAAGGAAGACACCTAACCCTTGGGAAAAGACCAAAACAAGCCCAAAACCACCTAAAACAAGCATTTCTTAGGTTCACTACCTGTATGGTCATACTAAGATTACTAAATTCAGAAGTTGGAAATTAATTCCAAAAGGATATCCTGATCAGAAAAGCGTTTGTGTGGGTCTTTGGAGAAATTGGGATAATATCCACAAAAACCGGTTAGGTAGGGCTAATTGGGGCTCTAGGGCTACTAGGCCTAGGAAATAGGAAAAGGAAAGAGCACTAGGGAAAAGAATGATACCCTCACTCAAAACAAATTGATTGACCTTGAAAAATATCCCAAATACCTACTCCAACCTCTGCAAGCATTTGTTAGGAGTTTTAGAGTGTAAGGTTGGATTTACCTTGGTGAATCTCAGCCATGCTTGAGCAACCAGTGAGCACACCTAGATTGGGAGCACTCCTCGAGAGCTTAAGTGTCTAAATTGATTAGAAGAAAATATGAACAATACATGAAGCCCACTAGGATAACATCTAACTACCCTTAAGCTTTGGTAGGTTGAATGTCCTTAGGACAATGCATTTGCTCAATTTTGGCTTGTAAGCCTAAAATGGTAAAATCTTGCATTTTGATGAAAAAATGCCTTGAATAGCCTTGTTTGGCATTGGGAAATGTCAATTTAATGGTTTTTAGTCATCTTAGATGGTATGGAGGAGAAAATTTAGCATCTAAGTCAAAAATGCACTTTTTGGCAAAAGTTGTCAAAGTTGCTTGACAACTTTTTGCAACGTTGAGCAACTTTTTGCATTTTTGTGCAAAGGGTTGGTTAGGGAACCAATGGAGAGTTATTTAGGCCACAAATGGAATATAAAATCTTGGATAATCAATTTAATAAGGTTTTTCAACGCGTGGAGTAGATTGGAATACATTTTGAAACCATTTTTGAAGTTTTACATTGCATTTTGTCAAGAATTAGAGCAACAATCCATACTTAATGGATTGATTGCATTATTGTAACTTGATTGTTGCTTTGTACATGTTATTTTAGTTCTTAGGAATCAATTTGATTATTTTATTTCTAGGTTTTAATCGAGTTTCCAATTCTGTAAGCTCTCGGCCTGAGTAAGGGTTTGAGAGGCCCAGACATGGTTCCAGCTTGAAGTCCTTTGGTTTCTTCTCAATAACCCTTGGGAATCGATCCATGGAAAATATTTAAAGTTTATATATCTTTTATTTTCGTTTGGAGGTCATTGAAAATCCAATGAGCATCATTTCCTAGGCGAGCTCAGTCATAGCCCAGTTAGGAAATGAATGAGATTATGCAAGTGTTTGCAGGAAAGAGAAGGGTTGGAGTTGCAGAGTGTTTGGGATGAAAAAGTGATGTGTGGTAGAACATATGTGTGAATTTTGAGGTGTGGAAGATAAAGGAAGACACCTAACCCTTGGGAAAAGACCAAAACAAGCCCAAAACCACCTAAAACAAGCATTTCTTAGGTTCAGTACCTGTATGGTCATACTGAGATTACTAAATTCAGAAGTTGGAAATTAATTCCAAAAGGATATCCTGATCAGAAAAGCGTTTGTGTTGGTCTTTGCAGAAATTGGGATAAAATCCACAAAAACCGGTTAGGTAGGGCTAATTGGGGCTCTAGGGCTACTAGGCCTAGGAAATAGGGAAAGGAAAGAGCACTGGGGAAAATAATGATACCCTCACTCAAAACAAATTGATTGACCTTTAAAAATATCCCAAATACCTACTCCAACCTCTGCAAGCATTTGTTAGGAGTTTTAGAGTGTAAGGTTGGATTTACCTTGGTGAATGTCAGCCATGCTTGCGGAACCAGTGAACACACCTAGATTGGGAGCACTCCTAGAGAGCTTAAGTGTATAAATTGATTAGAAGACAATATGAACAATGCATGAAGCCCACTAGGATAACATCTGACTACCCTTAAGCTTTGGTAGGTTGAATGTCCTTAGGACAATGCATTTGCTCAATTTTGGCTTGTAAGCCTAAAATGGAAAAATCTTGCATTTTGATGAAAAAACGCCTTGAATAGCCTTGTTTTCCATTGGGAAATGTCAATGTAATGGTTTTTATTCATCTTAGATGGTATGGAGGAGAAAATTTAGCATGTAAGTCAAAAATGCACTTTTTGGCAAAAGTTGTCAAAGTTGCTTGACAACTTTTTGCAACGTTGAGCAACTTTTTGCATTTTTGTGCAAAGGGTTGGTTAGGGAACCAATGGAGAGTTAGTTAGGCCACAAATGGAATATAACATCTTGGATAATCAATTTAATAAGGTTTTTCAATGCGTGGAGTAGATTGGAATACATTTTGAAACCATTTTTGAAGTTTTACATTGCATTTTGTCAAGAATTAGAGCAACAATCCATACTTAATGGATTGATTGCATTATTGTAACTTGATTGTTGCTTTGTACATGTTATTTTAGTTCTTAGGAATCAATTTGATTATTTTATTTCTAGGTTTTAATCAAGTTTCCAATTCTGTAAGCTCTCGGCCTGAGTAAGGGTTTGAGAGGCCCAGACATGGTTCCAGCTTGAAGTCCTTTGGTTTCTTCTCAATAACCCTTGGGAATCGATCCATGGAAAATTTTTAAATTTTATATATCTTTTATTTTCCTTTGGAGGTCATTGAAAATCCAATGAGCATCATTTCCTAGGCGAGCTCAGTCATATCCCAGTTAGGAAATGAATGAGATTATGCAAGTGTTTGCAGGAAAGAGAAGGGTTGGAGTTGCAGAGTGTTTGGGATGAAAAAGTGATGTGTGGTAGAACATATGTGTGAATTTTGAGGCATGGAAGATAAAGGAAGACACCTAACCCTTGGGAAAAGACCAAAACAAGCCCAAAACCACCTAAAACAAGCATTTCTTAGGTTCAGTACCTGTATGGTCATACTGAGATTACTAAATTCAAAAGTTGGAAATTAATTTCAAAAGGATATCCTGATCAGAAAAGCATTTGTGTGGGTCTTTGGAGAAATTGGGATAAAATCCACAAAAACCGGTTAGGTAGGGCTAATTGGGGCTCTAGGGCTACTAGGCCTAGGAAATAGGAAAAGGAAAGAGCACTGGGGAAAAGAATGATACCCTCACTCAAAACAAATTGATTGACCTTGAAAAATATCCCAAATACCTACTCCAACCTCTGCAAGCATTTGTTAGGAGTTTTAGAGTGTAAGGTTGGATTTACCTTGGTGAATCTCAGCCATGCTTGAGCAACCAGTGAGCACACCTAGATTGGGAGCACTCCTGGAGAGCTTAAGTGTCTAAATTTATTAGAAGACAATATGAAAAATGAATGAAGCCCACTAGGATAACATCTGACTACCCTTAAGCTTTGGTAGGTTGAATGTCCTTAGGACAATGCATTTGCTCAATTTTGGCTTGTAAGCCTAAAATGGTAAAATCTTGCATTTTGATGAAAAAATGACTTGAATAGCCTTGTTTGGCATTGGGAAATGTCAATGTAATGGTTTTTAGTCATCTTAGATGGTATGGAGGAGAAAATTTAGCATGTAAGTCAAAAATGCACTTTTTGGCAAAAGTTGTCGAAGTTGCTTGACAACTTTTTGCAACGTTGAGCAACTTTTTGCATTTTTGTGCAAAGGGTTGGTTAGGGAACCAATGGAGAGTTAGTTAGGAAGAAAATGGAATATAACATCTTGGATAATCAATTTAATAAGGTTTTTCAACGCGTGGAGTAGATTGGAATACATTTTGAAACCATTTTTGAAGTTTTACATTGAATTTTGTCAAGAAATAGAGCAACAATCCATACTTAATGGATTGATTGCATTATTGTAACTTGATTGTTGCTTTGTACATGTTATTTTAGTTCTTAGGAATCAATTTGATTATTTTATTTCTAGGTTTTAATCGAGTTTCCAATTCTGTAAGCTCTCGGCCTGAGTAAGGGTTTGAGAGGCCCAAACATGGTTCCAGCTTGAAGTCCTTTGGTTTCTTCTCAATAACCCTTGGGAATTGATCCAAGGAAAATTTTTAAAGGTTATATATCTTTTATTTTCCTTTGGAGGTCATTGAAAATCCAATGAGCATCATTTCCTAGGCGAGCTCAGTCATAGCCCAGTTAGGAAATGAATGAGATTATGCAAGTGTTTGTAGGAAAGAGAAGGGTTGGAGTTGCAGAGTGTTTGGGATGAAAAAGTGATGTGTGGTAGAACATATGTGTGAATTTTGAGGTGTGGAAGATAAAGGAAGACACCTAACCCTTGGGAAAAGACCAAAACAAGCCCAAAACCACCTAAAACAAGCATTTCTTAGGTTCAGTACCTGTATGGTCATACTGAGATTACTAAATTCAGAAGTTGGAAATTAATTCCAAAAGGATATCCTGATCAGAAAAGCGTTTATGTGGGTCTTTGGAGAAATTGGGATAAAATCCACAAAAACAGGTTAGGTAGGGCTAATTGGGGCTCTAGGGCTACTAGGCCTAGGAAATAGGAAAAGGAAAGAGCACTGGGGAAAAGAATGATACCCTCACTCAAAAAAAATTTATTGACCTTGAAAAATATCCAAAATACCTACTCCAACCTCTGCAAGCATTTGTTAGGAGTTTTAGAGTGTAAGGTTGGATTTACCTTGGTGAATCTCAGCCATGCTTGAGCAACCAGTGAGCACACCTAGATTGGGAGCACTCCTGGAGAGCTTGAGTGTCTAAATTTATTAGAAGACAATATGAACAATGCATGAAGCCCACTAGGATAACATCTGACTACCCTTAAGCTTTGGTAGGTTGAATGTCCTTAGGACAATGCATTTGCTCAATTTTGGCTTGTAAGCCTAAAATGGTAAAATCTTGCATTTTGATGAAAAAATGCCTTGAATAGCCTTTTTTGGCATTGGGAAATGTCAATGTAATGGTTTTTAGTCATCTTAGATGGTATGGAGGAGAAAATTTAGCATGTAAGTCAAAAATGCACTTTTTGGCAAAAGTTGTCAAAGTTGCTTGACAACTTTTTGCAACGTTGAGCAACTTTTTGCATTTTTGTGCAAAGGGTTGGTTAGGGAACCAATGGAGAGTTAGTTAGGCCACAAATGGAATATAACATCTTGGATAATCAATTTAATAAGGTTTTTCAACGCGTGGAGTAGATTGGAATACATTTTGAAACCATTTTTGAAGTTTTACATTGAATTTTGTCAAGAATTAGAGCAACAATCCATACTTAATGGATTGATTGCATTATTGTAACTTGATTGTTTCTTTGTACATGTTATTTTAGTTCTTAGGAATCAATTTGATTATTTTATTTCTAGGTTTTAATCGAGTTTCCAATTTTGTAAGCTCTCGGCCTGAGTAAGGGTTTGAGAGGCCCAAACATGGTTCCAGCTTGAAGTCATTTGGTTTCTTCTCAATAACCCTTGGGAATCGATCCAAGGAAAATTTTTAAAGTTTATATATCTTTTATTTTCCTTTGGAGGTCATTGAAAATCCAATGAGCATCATTTCCTAGGCGAGCTCAGTCATAGCCCAGTTAGGAAATGAATGAGATTATGCAAGTGTTTGCAGGAAAGGGAAGGGTTTGAGTTGCAGAGTGTTTGGGATGAAAAAGTGATGTGTGGTAGAACATATGTGTGAATTTTGAGGCGTGGAAGATAAAGGAAGACACCTAACCCTTGGGAAAAGACCAAAACAAGCCCAAAACCACCTAAAACAAGTATTTCTTAGGTTCAGTACCTGTATGGTCATACTGAGATTACTAAATTCAGAAGTTGGAAATTAATTCCAAAAGGATATCCTGATCAGAAAAGCGTTTGTGTTGGTCTTTGGAGAAATTGGGATAAAATCCACAAAAACCGGTTAGGTAGGGCTAATTGGGGCTCTAGGGCTACTAGGCCTAGGAAATAGGGAAAGGAAAGAGCACTGGGGAAAATAATGATACCCTCACTCAAAACAAATTGATTGACCTTGAAAAATATCCCAAATACCTACTCCAACCTCTGCAAGCATTTGTTAGGAGTTTTAGAGTGTAAGGTTGGATTTACCTTGGTGAATGTCAGCCATGCTTGCGGAACCAGTGAACACACCTAGATTGGGAGCACTCCTAGAGAGCTTAAGTGTCTAAATTGATTAGAAGACAATATGAAAAATGCATGAATCCCACTAGGATAACATCTGACTACCCTTAAGCTTTGGTAGGTTGAATGTCCTTAGGACAATGCATTTGCTCAATTTTGGCTTGTAAGCCTAAAATGGTAAAATCTTGCATTTTGATGAAAAAATGCCTTGAATAGCCTTGTTTGGCATACAGAAATGTCAATGTAATGGTTTTTAGTCATCTTAGATGGCATGGAGGAGAAAATTTAGCATGTAAGTCAAAAATGCACTTTTTGGCAAAAGTTGTCAAAGTTGCTTGACAACTTTTTGCAACGTTGAGCAACTTTTTGCATTTTTGTGCAAAGGGTTGGTTAGGGAACCAATGGAGAGTTAGTTAGGCCAAAAATGGAATATAACATCTTGGATAATCAATTTAATAAGGTTTTTCAACGCGTGGAGTAGATTGGAATACATTTTGAAACCATTTTTGAAGTTTTACATTGAATTTTGTCAAGAATTAGAGCAACAATCCATACTTAATGGATTGATTGCATTATTGTAAATTGATTGTTGCTTTTTACATGTTATTTTTGTTCTTACGAATCAATTTTATTATTTTATTTCTAGGTTTTAATCGAGTTTCCAATTTTGTAAGCTCTTGGCCTGAGTAAGGGTTTGAGAGGCCCAAACATGGTTCCAGCTTGAAGTCCTTTGGTTTCTTCTCAATAACCCTTGGGAATTGATCCATGGAAAATTTTTAAAGTTTATATATCTTTTATTTTCCTTTGGAGGTCATTGAAAATCCAATGAGCATCATTTCCTAGGCGAGCTCAGTCATAGCCCAGTTAGGAAATGAATGAGATTATGCAAGTGTTTGCAGGAAGAGAAGGGTTGGAGTTGCAGAGTGTTTGGGATGAAAAAGTGATGTGTGGTAGAACATATGTGTGAATTTTGAGGTGTGGAAGATAAAGGAAGACACCTAACCCTTGGGAAAAGACCAAAACAAGCCCAAAACCACCTAAAACAAGCATTTCTTAGGTTCAGTACCTGTATGGTCATACTGAGATTACTAAATTCAGAAGTTGGAAATTAATTCCAAAAGGATATCCTGATCAGAAAAGCGTTTGTGTGGGTCTTTGGAGAAATTGGGATAAAATCCACAAAAACCGGTTAGGTAGGGCTAATTGGGGCTCTAGGGCTACTAGGCCTAGGAAATAGGGAAAGGAAAGAGCACTGGGGAAAAGAATGATACCCTCACTCAAAAAAAATTGATTGACCTTGAAAAATATCCCAAATACCTACTCCAACCTCTGCAAGCATTTGTTAGGAGTTTTAGAGTGTAAGGTTGGATTTACCTTGGTGAATCTCAGCCATGCTTGAGCAACCAGTGAGCACACCTAGATTGGGAGCACTAATAGAGAGCTTAAGTGTCTAAATTGATTAGAAGACAATATGAACAATGCATGAAGCCCACTAGGATAACATCTGACTACCCTTAAGCTTTGGTAGGTTGAATGTCCTTAGGACAATGCATTTGCTCAATTTTGGCTTGTAAGCCTAAAATGGTAAAATCTTGCATTTTGATGAAAAAATGCCTTGAATAGCCTTGTTTGGCATACAGAAATGTCAATGTAATGGTTTTTAGTCATCTTAGATGGAATGGAGGAGAAAATTTTGCATGTAAGTCAAAAATGCACTTTTTGGCAAAAGTTGTCAAAGTTGCTTGACAACTTTTTGCAACGTTGAGCAACTTTTTGCATTTTTGTCCAAAGGGTTCGTTAGGGAACCAATGGAGAGTTAGTTAGGCCACAAATGGAATATAACATCTTGGATAATCAATTTAATAAGGTTTTTCAACGCGTGGAGTAGATTGGAATACATTTTGAAACCATTTTTGAAGTTTTACATTGAATTTTGTCAAGAATTAGAGCAACAATCCATACTTAATGGATTGATTGCATTATTGTAACTTGATTGTTCCTTTGTACATGTTATTTTAGTTCTTAGGAATCAATTTTATTATTTTATTTCTAGGTTTTAATCGAGTTTGTAATTCTTTAAGCTCTCGACCTGAGTAAGGGTTTGAGAGGCCCAAACATGGTTCCAGCTTGAAGTCCTTTGGTTTCTTCTCAATAACCCTTGGGAATCGATCCATGGAAAAATTTTAAAGTTTATATATCTCTTATTTTCCTTTGGAGGTCATTGAAAATCCAATGAGCATCATTTCCTAGGCGAGCTCAGTCATAGCCCAGTTAGGAAATGAATGAGATTATGCAAGTGTTTGCAGGAAAGAGAAGGGTTGGAGTTGCAGAGTGTTTGGGATGAAAAAGTGATGTGCGGTAGAACATATGTGTGAATTTTGAGGTGTGGAAGATAAAGGAAGACACCTAACCCTTGGGAAAAGACCAAAACAAGCCCAAAACCACCTAAAACAAGCATTTCTTAGGTTCAGTACCTGTATGGTCATACTGAGATTACTAAATTCAGAAGTTGGAAATTAATTCCAAAAGGATATCCTGATCAGAAAAGCGTTTGTGTGGGTCTTTGGAGAAATTGGGATAAAATCCACAAAAACCGGTTAGGTAGGGCTAATTGGGGCTCTAGGGCTACTAGGCCTAGGAAATAGGAAAAGGAAAGAGCACTGGGGAAAAGAATGATACCCTCACTCAAAACAAATTGATTGACCTTGAAAAATATCCCAAATACCTACTCCAACCTCTGCAAGCATTTGTTAGGAGTTTTAGAGTGTAAGGTTGGATTTACCTTGGTGAATCTCAGCCATGCTTGAGCAACCAGTGAGCACACCTAGATTGGGAGCATTCCTAGAGAGCTTAAGTGTCTAAATTGATTATAAGACAATATGAAAAATGCATGAAGCCCACTAGGATAACATCTAACTGCCCTTAAGCTTTGGTAGGTTGAATGTCCTTAGGACAATGCATTTGCTCAATTTTGGCTTGTAAGCCTAAAATGGAAAAATCTTGCATTTTGATGAAAAAATGCCTTGAATAGCCTTGTTTGGCATACGAAAATGTCAATGTAATGGTTTTTAGTCATCTTAGATGGTATGGAGGAGAAAATTTAGCATGTAAGTCAAAAATGCACTTTTTGGCAAAAGTTGTCAAAGTTGCTTGACAACTTTTTGCAACGTTGAGCAACTTTTTGCATTTTTGTGCAAAGGGTTGGTTAGGGAACCAATGGAGAGTTAGTTAGGCCACAAATGGAATATAACATCTTGGATAATCAATTTAATAAGGTTTTTCAACGCGTGGAGTAGATTGGAATACATTTTGAAACCATTTTTGAAGTTTTACATTGAATTTTGTCAAGAATTAGAGCAACAATCCATACTTAGTGGATTGATTGCATTATTGTAACTTTATTATTGCTTTGTACATGTTATTTTAGTTCTTAGGAATCAATTTGATTATTTTATTTCTAGGTTTTAATCGAGTTTCCAATTCTGTAAGCTCTTGGCCTGAGTAAGGGTTTGAGAGGCCCAAACATGGTTCCAGCTTGAAGTCCTTTGGTTTCTTCTCAATAACCCTTGGGAATCGATCCATGGAAAAATTTTAAAGTTTATATATCTTTTATTTTCCTTTGGAGGTCATTGAAAATCCAATGAGCATCATTTGCTAGGCGAGCTCAGTCATATCCCAGTTAGGAAATGAATGAGATTATGCAAGTGTTTGTAGGAAAGAGAAGGGTTGGAGTTGCAGAGTGTTTGGGATGAAAAAGTGATATGTGGTAGAACATATGTGTGAATTTTGAGGTGTGGAAGATAAAGGAAGACACCTAACCCTTGGGAAAAGACCAAAACAAGCCCAAAACCACCTAAAACAAGCATTTCTTAGGTTCAGTAGCTGTATGGTCATACTGAGATTACTAAATTCAGAAGTTGGAAATTAATTCCAAAAGGATATCCTGATCAGAAAAGCGTTTGTGTGGGTCTTTGGAGAAATTGGGATAAAATCCACAAAAACCGGTTAGGTAGGGCTAATTGGGGCTCTAGGGCTACTAGGCGTAGGAAATAGGAAAAGGAAAGAGCACTGGGGAAAAGAATGATACCCTCACTCAAAACAAATTGATTGACCTTGAAAAATATCCCAAATACCTACTCCAACCTCTGCAAGCATTTGTTAGGAGTTTTAGAGTGTAAGGTTGGATTTACCTTGGTGAATCTCAGCCATGCTTGAGCAACCAGTGAGCACACCTAGATTGGGAGCACTCCTAGAGAGCTTAAGTGTCTAAATTGATTAGAAGACAATATGAACAATGCATGAAGCCCACTAGGATAACATCTGGCTACCCTTAAACAAGGAATTAGTTCTCTTTGAGTATCCTCCCCATCAAATAGGTCCTATTATGTTATAATAGGTCCTATTATGTGATAATCGGTTCTATTATGTTATAATATGTCCTATTATGTGATAATCAGTCCTATTATGAATTATGACATAATACCCCTTAATAGGTCATACTAAGGGGTATAATATCATAATAGGTCCTTTTGAGGGGTCTTATGACATAATAGTACCTATTATGTCATTATAGGTCCTATTATGTGCTAATCAGTCCTATTATGACAAAATACCCCTTAACAGGTCCTACTAAGGGCTATAATGTCATAATAGGTCCTATTTCTTAAGGGATTTTATGACATAATAGGACCTATTATGCCATGATAGGTCCTCTTAATTTGGGTATTATTAATAGGTCGTATTGTGTCACAATAGGTCCTATTATGACATAATACCCCTTAACAGGTCCTCCTAAGGGGTATAATTTCATAATAGGTCCTCTTAAGGGGTCTTATGACATAATAGGACCATAATAGGTCCTATTATGACATAATAGGACCATAATAGGTCCTATTATGACATAATAGGACCATAATAGTTCCTATTATGTCATAATAGGTCCTATTATGTCATAATAGGTCCTATTATGTCATAATACCCCTTAATAGGTTCTACTAAGGGGTATAATGTCATAATAGGCCCTCTTGAGGGGTCTTATAACATAATGGGACCTATTATGGCATAATACCCCTTAATAGGTCATACTAAGAGGTATAATGTCATAACATGCCCTATTAAGGGGTTTTATGACATAATAGGACCTATTATGACATAATAGTATCTATTATGTCATAACAGGTCCTATTATGACATAATAGTATCTATTATGTCATAACAGGTCCTATTATGACATAATAGTATCTATTATGTCATAAGAGGTCCTATTATGACATAATAGTATCTATTATGTCATAATAGGTCCTATTATGACATAATAGTATCTATTATGTCATAATAGGTCCTATTATGACATAATTTTCCTTAACATGTCCTACTAAGGGGTATAATATCGTAATAGGTCCTCTTAAGGGGTCTTATGACATAATAGGACCTATTATGACATAATAGGTCTTCTTAAGGGGTCTTATGACATAATAGATCCTATTTTGTCATAATAAGGCTTATTATGTCATAATTGGTCCTACTATGACATTATAAGACCGCTTGTGACACAATTGGTCTTATTATGACACAATTGGTCTTATTATGACATTATAGGACCTATTATGACATAATAGATCATTTTAGAGCTTCTCGATTAGATTGTGTACCAAATTTTTAACATCAACGTTTCAAATCACACTCCATGCTTCATCATCAGGATGATGAAGAGTTCAAAGGAGATGAAAATATGACAAGTTTCAGATCTAGATTGAATATAAAGAGATGAGAGAGGGAAGGGATAGGAAGACAACACTCATATTGAGGACAAAAATAATAAATAATAATAGCTACAAGCCCAACTCCTAAAAAGAAGAACCACAAATATAAATAAATAAATACTAAATATGTGAAAGAAAGTACTAATATGATAGCATTAATAATAGCGCCTATTATGACATAATAGGTGCATTAATAATAGAGCCTATTATGTCATAATGGGTCCTTTTATGTCATAATGGGTCCTATTATGACATAATAGGATTGATTATCACATAATAGGACCTATTATGTCATAATAGGACATATTAAGGGGTGTAATGTGATTATAGGTCATCTTAAGGGGTCTTATGACATAATAGGTCTTATTATGTCATAATCAATCCTATTATGTCATAATTCCCTTTAATAGGTCCTAATAAGGGGTATAATGTCATAATAGGTCCCCTTAAGGGGCATTGTGACATAATAGGTCCTATTATGTCACAATAGGCCCTATAATGTGATAATCGGATCTATTATGTCATAATAGGTCCTACTAAGGGGTCTTATGTCATAACAAGTCCTACTAACGAGTATAATGTCACAATAAGTCCTCTTAAGGGGTCTTATAACATAATATGACCTATTATGACATAATAGGCCATCTTAAGGGGTCTTATGTCATAGTAGTCAAGTACTAAGGGGTCTTATGTTACAATAGGTCATTTTAAGGCTCGTCTTATGTCATAATAGGTCATATTGTGGGGTCTTATGTCATAGTAAGTTCTATTGTGTTATCTTATGTGATAATATGTCCCATTAGGTCATAATACCCCTAAGTGGACCTATTATGACACAATACCCCTTAATAGGTCCTAGCATGTACTAAGGGGTTGTATGATTGGTCTTAATAGGTCCTAGGATGTACTAAGGGGTCCTAGGTGTCTTAAGGGGTCCTAGGATGTACTAAGTTGTCCAAAGGGGCGGTATGAAGTCTTAAGATGTTCTACCTTGGGGTCCCAGGTGACTTAAGGGGTCAAAAGATGTCTTAGGATGTACTAAGGGGTCATATGAGTCTTAATAGCTCCTAGGATGTACTAAGGGGTCATATGATGTCTTAAGAGGTCCTAGGATATACTAAGGGGTCCTAGGTGTCTTAAGGGGTCAAAATATGTCCTAGCATGTACTAAGGGGTCCTATAATGTCTTGATAGGTCCTAGGATATACTAAGGGGTCCTAAGTGTCTTAAGGGGCCCTAGGTGTCTTAAGAGGTCGTAGGATGTACTAAGGGGTCATAGGATAACATTTATACATAACTTTGAAAACATCTAGACATATACATAACATTTAAACATATCAGAAAGAAATTTAAATATTTAAACATCTAACTAGGTTGGTAGGGAGAGATAGATATAGAGGTATATGTAGAGAAATAGAGGTAGGGAGGGAGGATAAGTGTAGAGAGAGAGAGAGAGAGAGAGAGAGAGAGAGAGAGAGAGAGAGAGAGAGAGAGAGAGAGAGATAAGGATGTGACAGAGAGGTAGAGAGGGGATAGAGGAAGATTAATATGGAGAGAGATAGGTCTAGAGCTTGAGGAGATAGAGTTATATATATATATATATATATATATATATATATATATATATATATATATATATATATATATATATATATATATATATATATATATATATATATATATATATATATATATAATACATGGATTCTTGTTCTCAGACCTAAGGATAAAAATATAATTGGAACTAAATGGGTCTTTAGAAATAAATTGGATGAACAAGGTGAAGTTTTTAGGAACAAAGCAAGACTTGTTTGTAAGGGTATATATATATATATATATATATAGAGAGAGAGAGAGAGAGAGAGAGAGAGAGAGAGAGAGAGAGAGATGATTGCTAAAATTTGATTGTCTGAAAATTTATAAGATCTTCTAAAATTTAGAATTTGCATTATAACTCTTAGAGAATTGAAACCACTCTCAAACATTCTATCAATATATACATGAAATATAAGTTAAAGTAAAAGAAGGGAAAGAGACAAAAGGTTCCCTTTATCTTTTTCCTTTCTTATACTTAAATTTTATATTTCATGTATCTATACGTTATTTTTAATAAATAATAATAAAAAAAAGAAACAAGATCCCGTTTACTTTTAAAATGAGATCTCGTTTGCTAAATGTATTTTTAATTATTTTAAAACAAAACGAGATCCCATTTGTAAAAAAATGGATTTTGGTTCAGTTTCCCCTTTGGGTTTTGGTTTGGGAAATGGCTTGGAGTGCTGACCCTATGGCTTGGACCTGGTTTGACCTGCAACTTGAAGGCCAAATCAATCTCCATACAAAATAATAATTTCAAAAATATATCTGAACACCAAATTTTCAGATTTTTTTTAAAACAATAAAAACCCATTACAGTAGAGAGTGTCTAGATTCCAAATATGTTATTTTTAAAAAAAAAAAAGGATCAATTTTTTAATTTTTAAAACAATTTCTAATGAAAAAGGTCCATAAACTTGACATAATAGGGTTTTTTAGTTTTTTAATAACTTTTTGTCTTTAAGTTTTTTGAAAAGCAAATTATATGGTATCAAACTAGAGACAATTCTATATAGTTTTAAAAAAATAAATAAAAAATGTTAAGTTTAGGTCAAATTATGTTTGTCGTACACAAGGGTTTTTCAAAACAATAATTATTCCCAATAAAAAATTGATTAAAAAAAGCAAAAAAATTTACAAAAAGTTATCCTCATCAAAGGTGAGTGAGCTAAAAATCTTTTCCCAAAAGGATTAAGAAAAAATACTTTTATTTAGGTCAAATTACGCTTGTCGTACATGGGCATGGTATGGTCCTGAAAAAGTGACTTTTAAACTATAGGTTTTAGTAATGCCTATTCAAACTTAATTTTTAAGATCTGGGTATTAAAATAAATTACATATTTGGAAATTAGACTTAGAGCATTACATTTTCTAGTGTGACTTTTTTCAAGATTCATTCTTTAAGTGTTTCAAAATTTTAGGTCAAATAGGACGAATTCTAAAAAATAGGGAAAACACTTCCACTTTTTGGCCAAAAAGTCGACTCAACTTCTTGCAAGCACCCATGTTTTTATTAATATTTCATCATATTATTAGTGGATGCATCTTGAATCATTCATTTCTATATAGAGAAAGGGATGGCGAGCACGATGTGTAATTACGTTTCATTTTGGTTTTAATCATATGATAAGATATAATTGGTTGTAATATAATACTGGAGTGGGATTAAATTATTCTTAATAGAAATAGGTGGAAATCGAGATATAATGGAATGCCACTTGTATGAGGCTATCTATTGATTATTTGTAATTTATTATCTATTAAGTTGTGGGTATTTTCTTTAAGCCTAAATAAATCATCCATCTTAGTAATAGTGTGACAATGAGTTGTAAAATTGAGAGATTCTTAAGTTTATTAAAAAATACCATGAGCATCACAATTTGTGTTCATTATTGAATCGACATAGAATTTTGGGTCGGATCTACAGTTGCATTGACCTTCTTATGTTGTGTATTAAGAATATGATTTAATATAATCTCGACTTACAATTACATAATGACATTTGGGAGAATGACTTCACTATGTGGTACTAAGACAACCTATTATTAAACATGTCTTTTGGTTACAATTGATACCCTTAATTGTTTGGCTCAAACTAATGGATAACAACTTTACTTGACTATATGATGTTTATTGACCTCTCAAGTACAATAACCTTGGTAGGAGAACTATCATGGGAACTATGAAAAGGGTACTACGATGTGTTGGATGATGGTATGTTTGTGTAGGACTCATGGCTAAATCAAATTATATACACCTATGTTTTAAGACCTATGAGATATTAGACATAGGTAATATTGGAAACAAATCAAGAGTCACTATGCAATTAGACTAGTTAGAGATGGTTATTATTTATTGACAGTAAAGGGGTAATATAAATAATGTAGAACTAAGTTAATTGTGTGAGCCTTGCACTAAAACATGGATGAAACAATATACTACTGTTAAAAGATATTTAACTAAACTTCTAAATTAGAGGATCTATCATTATATGTTTTGAACATAAATGGATCATGCTTTTTAGTGTGCTAAAACTATTCAAGCCTATGCGATTCTATAATACAATATATACCCGTTATCATTACACCATGCCATAGTGGAACCTCATTGGGAATTTTATAAAGTCTTTGGCATTATGGAAGAATGTTAACAATATATGAATACTACCTTATATGGACTTATATACCTTATTAATTTCCTATTCTTAGACGAAATCAAGATTGCCTAGACAATCTCATACCTAAGTATCCTTAATTAGATCAATAAGGGACACCAACCCCATCATATTGCACCCAAGAGTATTGTTCACTCTTATGAACTAACCAATAAACCCCACATGGCTTTGCACTAGAATATAATTTTGGGACTTTTTACTAGTGATTATAAAATGCGTCTTCACATTATGTATCCACTAAAACGCAATTAGCTAATTCAATGATAAGAATGGTTGGTGCAAACGAGGAGAAATTAGTGTTAAGTAATCAATCTAACAATTGTGTCAAGACATGAACTATAGGATATTTTGGGATGCTTATGTTAAATTAGGAATAACAATGGTAGAGATTGATTTGAGATTTGAATATCCTTGGATTTTAGTGTCATTGAATATGCTCACTAGATTAGGAATAGGGTCAGTGTTCCCTACTCATTGTTGAGCATTATCAATAGTTGAGAATCGAAAAAGAAGAAAAAGGAACCCTATTTGAACAATGATGAATTTGACCTTTATTCGATAAGATTGCTTTGGTAGTGAGTATATATATACCTAGTATTTTAGCCTCAATGTAAGTTGATAAAATAATTATCCTATGTTTTATCATTAATAATGTAACATTACATTCCTTGGGGGAAACTCTAAATACTTGTGTACTTCTACAATGGGTTATATGGTGCATAGGTGTGCTTTGAGAGAAACCTTGTAAGGAGAACTACGTGTGAATTTGATCCATTTGGAAGCAAGAACGTAGGTAGTCCTTGGGTGAAGGATGCCTCTATGACTTCAAGTCCGTAGGGGTAGGGTCTTGGGGGGGAAAACTCCAAGGTATGGGGTTGTTCCTAACTTGTTGACCTTTCCTCTTTAGTAGGCTTAAAAGGAGGCCAAATAGGCATTAGGAGATTACAAAAGAGTTAAAAAAGCATTATAACTCGTATTTAATATAAATCATGTTTTTGAATGATTAGATGATGAAATGAAAGGGTAGACCACCTTATGGTCAGTTTGTTTATCTATTGAGTAGAGACAATCTTATGTTGGATCCAAGTGATCTTATGTGGTTGTGTAATTTAATCCTAGACCTACAAGTCTTGTGTATACTCCTAGATTAGTCAATTATGATCTATTTGTTCTGAATTAGGAACCTCTCTTCCAGTTATAGTGCTAAGCCATGTATAGGTGCTGAATTTTACAACTACGGATGGAGTGAGGGCCTTATGAGGGCATATGTAGAAGTTGTATACCTCAATGCATAGGCTACCCTTCTCCATCTGAGGTGATCACCAATGGAAATCCTATGGGCTGCATAAGGTAAGCTTATCCGCTCAAGATTGACAGTAGTTGAGGAGCGTACTATGTCAGTAGACTGTCAACTATACCACCTAGTTAGCAAATGGTTATCGCCAGTTGCATGCAGGAGAGGGATACCCCACTTAGATCTAGGGTATTGGGAAGATTCTGCTAGGAGCATGTAGGCCTAGGGGCCAGTTGCATGCCAGTGATGGATATCTTTGTTGTTTAGCTGTCCAGTAGACTGCAGAGGAGAGAATTTCTAATAAAGAATTGGTAGGTAATAATTGGACCAAACTTTGTATAATCTGGGTATATGTGTGTGTGTGTGTGTGGAAGTGGTATACTTAACTTGTTAGGATGAGCATAGATACCCGATGTAGTATGGGATACATCGAATCTTGTCCCCACTTACTTGTTGGTGCAAAAGACTAGGCAAAACAATGTGTCCCACAATGTAGTACGTAGTGCACCAACCTTTCTTTTATCTGGGATGCACTATGGGCAAGTGGTAGCTAGTTGTTGTGGATATGTCAGTTCCTTGCTATGCAAATGCTAGTCAATAGGTATGAGATGCCTACTGAAGCTAGTCACTATCTACGAGAGATGTATATTGAAGCTAGTCCTATCTATGAGAGATGTATATTGAAGCTAGTCCCTATGAGTATAGGATGTATGCTAGAGCTAGTCACTTTATATATGCGACGTAAGCCAAAGCTAGTCATCATGTGTGTGATGTGTACGAGCAAGTCCGATGTGTTAATGAGAGTGCTCAAATCACTCTCTATGGAATTGGAATTCTGGAAGGGGATGAGCCCCAATGTAATTGTGTACGTTTGTACGTTACTTGTTATCAATTGGTTATTGCTATTGGGCTAGTTTTGACAAATAGTCTTGGTTTAAAGAGAGATCAAGGATCTTATACAAGAGGAGAGGATGAACTTCCTCTAACCTTTGGGGATGAACTACGAAGCTTCTGACTTCCCTTGAAGGGATGCGTAGGCAGGGTCATCTAGAATGAACCCTTGAGGGTTAGGTTTAGGTCTAATAGGGATCTTGACCTCAAGAGCTTACCACCTTTGAGTGCAAGCATAAGTGGTAGTATAGGATTGTCATCAGTATGACAATTGAAGAAATTAAGAAGTTGACACTTCTAAGTTAGATCAAGAAGTTTGGTCGATTAAGTTGGCACTTGTGAATGTGAATCAAAAGAGAAAAAAAATAAAAAATAGTAGCAACTGAGTGGTGATTGTTACACATAAGTGGACTTTTTTATATTTTATTTATTATATTTTGGTGGCTTCCTTGTTTGGACATGGTATTTGAGGAAAACATGATTTTACATTGATAATTTATGTTATTAATATTTTTCATTGGTGGAAGTTGAAGTGGACTTGTGCAACATTATGACAATTTTTAATGTAAAATTTAAATGATTTTTTGTGGGATCTTTAATCTTAAAAGGGGTTTTGATTGGGTTATCTACTAATTAGTTGTGGTAACTATAGGGGGATTATTCATGGCATCACATTTCCTAAAATTGGTAATTTTGCATGAGAGATTATAGTGCATTCTAGCTCAAAATTGGAGTTTTAATTTTCAATTTGAAGGTTGCTTAAGTACATATAATCTTCCTTTGCATATGTGACTGATTTATGTCAGATATTGAAGATTTTTAAATCGGATTTCAAATTGTTGCTTATGGGGTTCGAAGATGGAAGAGCCAGTCGAGGAGCAGAAGGCATAGTTGAAGGTGATAGTTTATGCTTGTAGTTTTTGCTGCATATGAACTGATTTGGGACTGATTTATATCAGATATTAGCAGATTTCAGATTATTTTGTAGTGCTTACGCCTTGCATTGTAGATCGGATTTGTCATGTATTTTGCACATTTGAATGAGTTTTTGAATTGAGTTCAAGAGATTGTCTAGCTGATTTTCTGGTACTATTATTTCCATACGCATCCTTCATCATGCTTAACGATGCATATGATAACTATTAATTCCATGCAACAAGATTTGAATAAGCCAATGAATGATAACAATTACAAAGATGCTACAGACCTAATCAAAGATGCATTGTTGAAATTTTTTACTAATGTTATTTTCAAAGTAATTATATCAACAAAACTAGTTAATAATTATGAATTCAGAGAAGCATAAAACCCATCAAACATATTGGATACATGTGCCTTCATGGTGTGAGGAATCGCTGGGCAACTCTTGCAGCAGACAACTAAGCCGTTTTAGGGTTTTCTTGGATAAGAAATATGGCTGTTGTCTGATTCAGTTATCTGCCACGGCTCTAAGGCTTTTAGTTTTCTGTACTGTTTGGATTCTACCATAGAACCAGTACTCCCAAGCTATGATGTTTTCATTAATCACAGGGGACCTGACATTAAGAAAACTCTTGCCAGCCTCATCTATCGTGACCTTAAGAAATGTGAACTGAAGGTGTTTTTGGACAATCAAGAACTCCAAACGGGAGACTCTATATCCCCTGCAATTATAAAAGCCATTAAAAGTGCCTCTGTACACATAGCCATTTTCTCTGAAACGTATGCAAAATCTACTTGGTGTCTGGATGAGCTCTTATGGATGTTGGATTGTCCTGACCGAAAGATTATCCCTATCTTCTATGACATCAAACCCTCAGACCTTCGCTATATTGAGAGTGGAGCATATGCCCATCACATTCAGGAACACAGAAATAAGGGCAGGGTCGAAATCCAACAGGTAAAGAAATGGGTAAATGCCCTCAAAAAAGTCTCACATGTTTCTGGCCTAGTTTACAGAAACGGCATAGAGTAAGTATCTTCATTACCTGTAACTGTGTAATATATGGATACTTCAGTAAGCATTGCTTCGAACATCTCTCATATTTGAAATTAGTTTATAAAAAATTGTTTCAGCGACCTTGGAGATCTTTTGGATAGCATTGTGGAGGGTGTGTTGAAAGAGGTGAAAAGGGAAGAACTGGATTTGGGCGAATACCCTGTGGGACTCCATCAAGCGGCTCAGCGTTTCTAGAAAGAGGCTTTGAATAGAACTGAATTAAATGGTATCAAGGTTGTGGGGATTGTGGGACTTGGCGGATCTGGTAAATCAACTCTTGTTGCTCATCTCTACAACTCCAAGCGTTCTCAATTCCTTAGGTCGTGTTTCTTGTCTGAGGTCAGTAAAAAGTATTTACCATCTCTACAGCAAACCTTCCTTAGGGATCTGCTGGGTGATCGGAATTTGCATTCCGATAACATATTTGAGGGGCGGAGCGTTCTTCGAAAGCATCTGCAAGGTTGCCCACCAGTTCTGATTGTTTTCGATGGCATTACTAATCGAGAACAAATAGAGAATCTTTTATTTGTCAAGGATGTTGTGGGAAAAAGGCAGTCTGATTTTGGTGACGGTAAGAGATAGAGATTTGTTTGCCCCTTCTGAAATAGAATTATATGATGTCAAGTTGTTAGATGAAAAAGATGCCCAAATGCTCTTCTGTTGGTACGCTTTCCATCGGCCTAAACCTCTAATCAATTTTCAAGATCTGGTTGAAGAGTTGGTGCACATGTGTGGGGGCTTTCCTCTAGCCATAAAAGTTTTTGCTGGACTGCTCTCTGGAAACCGAGATTGAAGCTACTGGATGCGGAAATTGGAAACCTTTCGTAAACAACTGCCAAATGATATATTAGAGAAGGTAGTGAAGGTTAGCTATCAATCTCTGAACAGTACAGAGAAAGAGGCCTTTTTAGACATTGCCCATTTCTTAGTTGGAGAAGACAGTGATCTGGTAGAGAAGGTTTTGGATGGATTGGATAACAGGGGATTCGATTGTCTTGAGACTCTCCAACAGAAATGCCTTGTTGAATTTGAAAATGCAGATATAATTCATCGGAGATGTACGGCCTCTATTCCTTCAAACAAATCGATGATTCGCATTTGATCAACTTATCTTCATTCTTCCCATTTTTAACTTGTATATTAATAAAAATAACAAGAGCTGTGAGACAGCATGAGTCCCTGCCTTTAGCTAAAAACATGCTAGCAATGCAATGAAGTGTTGAGAACAATTAAGTAGTATAAAGTTACTTTGAGCATATAAAAAATTTATATAATAAATAATATTATATATGATAAATTTTTTAATTTGGGTGAGCTTATATTTGACATGGTAGGAAGTTTTTCTTTTCATATAATGTAATTTCTAATTTATATAAAGACTGTAATTAATCAAACTATAAATAGATATGCAAGTAATTAGTAAAAATATTGTAATTTATATATTATGATTTAATGATTATAATTTAAACATTATACTTGCAGGCTGGCTATTTTTGCATGCATAGGACAATTGGCAAATAATGTAAACTCAGTGAGGACAATTGGCAAATAGCGTAAACTCAGTGAGAACAATTTTGGCAACAAACCTTTGACGTGTAACCTGCTAAAGATTTCAGTTGTGATTCAATATGAATATTGAAAAATCATAGTTGTAGGCAACTCCCAGATGAGAATCAATAGGTTATGGGTAATTTATGGAGGAACAAGGAGAAAGGGAGTGGTGGTGATGAATATCATTGTAGAAGTGCTCATAATAACCAGCTTGTGGGCAGTTGTGGAGCTAAAATTTAGATTTTAGATTTTGGAAAGAAGAAATAGAGGAGCGGCCTGGTGCAATATTTGCATCTCTTTTCAATCTTCGGTGCTTAAAACTTGACAAAAGTTCACTTAATTAGGTTCCCACAAGATGTCTTTGTAGCATTTTCAAAGTTTGAGGTTCTTGATCTGAGTGGGATTTGCAAGATGCCACATTTGCAAGAGTTTTTGATGAGAAAGCATTTGCAAGAAGTCCCTTCTGATTTGTCCATCTTAAGGAAACTCCAAATTTTTTATTTAGGCCAGAATAATTTGTCTGAAATTACAAAGATTTTCCAACATTTAACATGCTTGGTGGAGCTTGATTTATTTGATAACTCTATTAGAATGCTTCCACCAGAACTGGGGCTTTTAAATCCATGCTTGTAGAGTTTAAGATCAAGCGACAACCTATTAAGAAGCATGAGATGAATTGTTCTAGAAAGTGGGACAAAGGTTGTCTTAAAGTATTTAAAGGACAAGATTTGCAGCCCTTCAGGTCAAACATAGTCACTGCAGGGGAGAGATAGAGTGGGGAAGAGTGAGAGAGAGGGGGGATAAGGAGATAGAGATAAAAAGGGTATAGATGAAGATAGAGATGGAGGAAAGGGATATGGAGAGAAGGAGAGAAGGAGAGGGAGATAAAGAGATGAGATGGGGATAGATAGAGATGAAAGAGATAAATATGTAGAGGTAGAGGTAGAGATCTAGGGAGAGATAGAAATATAAATATAGAGATAGGAAGTGATATATAGATAGAAATAGAGTGAGGGAGAGATGTAGGGGTGAAGAGAGAGGACGAGATGACAAGATTGAGATAAAGGGGAATTTTAGAGAAGAAGTATGGAGAGATAGAGATAAATAGACATTGAGATACATATATAGAGGGCTAAAAATAGTGTGAGGGACAGAGAGGGAGAGACATAAATGAATGTAGGGACACATGTGTAGAGATAGAGGGGGAAGAAAGAAGATAGAGGGAGACAAATAGATATAGATATAGAGAGAGGTAGAGGGAGAGATAAAGATAGAGAGAGGTAGGAAGATAGAGAGAGGGATATAAAGCAGAAGCGATAGAAAAATATAGAGGAAGAGGGAGAAGGAAAGATAAATGTATATGACAATATAGAGTGTAGAGAGTAATAAGGATTTATTGCCAATATGCACATGTTATGTTTGTGATAGGGAGAGAGGAGATAGAAGGGGGAGAGATAATATATAAGAAATGGTATTTCATATAATATCTTAAAATATTTGATATAATAATAAGTATAAATTATGTTATATATTTAAAAAATAAACAAATATAATTGAATAATAATTTTATATAAAAATTAAATATATAACATTTAACTATATTATATTATTATATGAAATTTAAAAAAAAAAATGTAACATGTTTATATCATATTATTTTATTTTATAAATTAATTTTAAATTAATATTTTATAGGAATTTTTTAAAACATAATAATTAACAATAACAATTTAAAAAATATATATAACCAAAACAACTCGGAAAATAGCTTCAATCCTCTCCATAGGGTTTTTGAAGATATTTATTAGCACTTTGCCTTTCCTTTTGGTGCTATATTTGGTTAAAGATTAAAAAATTATATTTTATAATGTAATTGTGTGGGCCCCATTATTTGTTTCTTGCAGCGTGTATTCTTGTCGCGAAGTGACTTAATCAAACATTAGAAAATTATCTAATTTTTTTTCTGTTCACGTTTCATTGGCTATCTATTTTTATTTTAAGGAAAAAAAATAAAAAGCCCAGGAAAAAGTTCACTAGCCAATAAATAAAATAAATAAAATAATGTGAACTATAATGTAAACTATAGTATAAAAATCTGACACGGTTTTTGAAGTAAATTTACTTGGATAAATGAGGGAGATGGAAACATTAGTCTCCGCCTATAGATAGGCGGGACTAATAAAGTTGCGAGTATTCAAATTTCCACAAGGAATATCATGAAGGATATAAAGGCCATTAGGAAGTTGAAAATGGATGACATGGACTACATGGAGGAATCAAGGGTTGAGATTGAATTTGATTCCTAGGGATGAGGAAATGGACATGCATCCAAGAGATTAGGAGGTTGGACCAATTAGAGGGTATGAGATTATGAGGGAGGAAATGGGACATGGAGTGGCAAGGGGAGTGGAAACCTCTCAAGATGTCACTTGACATGTTTGGGAGAGTTCTAGCGATTTAAATAAATAAATAAATTAATATTCATATGCATTTGAATCCCAAATTAAATAAATTGAGGCATTTATTTAATTTAGGTGAGAAGGATATGAAATATTAATTAAATGAGATTTAATAAATGTAGAGGAGTGAATATTGATTAAATAATGAGAGATTATTTAATTAAATGATGGATGAAGGGATAGTAATTAAATAATAAAATATTATTTAATTAATGGGACAGTAAATTAAATTGGGGGGAATTTAATGAGAGATTAGGGGATAATTTAAATTCTATTAAATTAAATTATTAAGTAGTAATGATGATTCCTTTATTAAACCATTACATTATTAAGTGAATATTAATATTTATTCCAAATAAATATGGAATGTGCCTCTATCATTAAACATATACTATAATTTTAATTAAAAAAATTGGAAAGCTTAGAAAGGAGATTTGTTGGTAAATCATTAGATTATAATTGTGAATCATTTTACATTGTACACCATGCAATATAATGCTACTAAGACAAAATATTTTTAAAAATATTTTAAACTTATATGTAAATACTATATAATAAACATCTATTTTTTTAAGTAACATTTAATTATGAATTTAATGTTTAAATTTTTAATATCTATATATATATATCAAAATTTATAATAATTACATAAAAGATGCTCTATTTTAAAATAACAATAAATCACAAATTGACATGTTATTACTAATGTATTAAAAAAAATAGACATATTATAATTATATATAAAAACCAAAAAATAATAAATAAATATTAAAAAAAAAATTAATATCCTTATTGATATTAAAAACTTTATATTATTTCAACACTATTCTTTTAAAATTTCATGAAACCGCCTAAGTCATTTGAAAAAAGAAAACCTCTTATTAACGGAAAGAGAAAGGGTTTTCAAATCCGCATTAAAAAAACCCAGAAAAATCATTCGTTTATTTACTTGCCGAGCCCAAAATTAATTTATCAAATTTTCATCTTTTAGCTGCGTAGATTTTTCTCATTAAAAATCTGAGTAGGTAGATGGATCTACCATACCCAGTAAATCTGACAGCCAATTTTGTCAATTAACGGGGCTACACTTAATCCTGTACCTGTCATGTACCTGCACGAGTAAACAAATATTTTAAAATTTCAATTTGACTGCTGGGTTGCAATATACCTTGTATAATAATTAGTAAATATTTTTAAAAATAAAATAAATAAACCCAGCAAAAAATGAAACAGTCAATGATTGATCAAAAAATTAATAATTTTTAAAATAGATTAATAAGAACAAAAATAAAACTTTGATGTAAGATTAAATTTTTCAATTTGCACAGTTACCAAAGCATGTTAATGCTGGAGGTGAAAACATTAGTTCCCTGCTTAAGGCAGGGACTAATAACCCATAATAATCCCATTATCACATTCTTCGTCTAAAAATCATTTCCCCTTCTCCAAAATCTAGACCTTATGTAAAAAGTTTTTAGCTTAATTTCCCCCACTTAAAAAAATTAAATAAATAAATATATTTATTTATTTTTTCTTGTTTAGGCATTCTCCATAATCTTTTAGTAATCCATCATCATCTTTCAATTTTCATCTAATCAAGTGCACATAACTAAATCAATGACTAAGTGAGGATTTTTTTTTTTGATCGGTAATTGGTCGAAGCCTTAATAGCTTTTGACTGGAGCTATGAACCACTGGGGACACAGTAGGGGCCCCATCCCAATTACATATCTTTGAATTATTATTATTATGTTTGATTAGATTGACCCCTAGACCTTCCCCATCCTATGGAAGGCCAAGAGTCACAGCTTAGAATTCCACATCAGATGTCCCTATTGGGAATTGAACTTGGGTCTCCACAGTGAGAACCCAGTGTTTTAACCAGTTAAGCTCAACCCCTTGGACGACTAAGTGAAGATTTTTGACCTTCCTAGATACCCACAAAATACTCTTGTCTTCTCAAGTACTCCCAAGGGGTACTCCAAGGTATGGATCAACCTTAAATGCTCCAATTTTAAATTCAGCCATGTACATTGGAAGCATTGGGCAATCCTCCTTGTTTTTATAACAAGTAAATTTAAATTACCTTTTGTACCCCAAAGCATGGGTGGTGACAAAACCCACCTTTATGAGAATCTTTCTTGTTGAAATGATAATGAACCTATAATGAAGCTACACATATTTTAAAGGATCAACCAAGAAACATACCTTTCACAAGAGAATGGTTCAACATGAGCTTGCATGAATATTGAGATTGATATTACTTAATGATATATGAAATGAATACATGAGATATATTACAATGTGCAATAGGCCTTGCTTATATAGGCAAGGCGATGATGTAGGATGGTACAAATGTATTAAATGCTCAATGCATAATAATAAATGCACATGATCTAAAAGTAAATAATGAGACAGTGCCCCATTATAAGATAACTTCTAAAATGTCGCTTAGGATAACTAACATGATCTTATGAACAATATTAAATAACAAGTTACATAAAGTAACTTTATGGCATCTAGCTTATGACAACTAATTGCCTAGTATGCATAAGTAAACATAACATGTGAATTAAATGTCCCCTTTAGTGCAACTTTGGGAGAAAAATTATTATGCAAATGATGCAAGATGAAATAAAAATGCAATATGGATCCCAACAACTAGGCCATGTTAGGTACCCAAGCACAACTAATCTCTCACAAATAGAGAAAATGAGAAAACCCTATGGGATAAAACTCCTCTCCAAAAAAGAGATAATGCAAATCATGTACAAGTGAAAGACGAACTGATGTATGGAAGTGTTAGTTAACAAATTTGTCCTTCTAAAATTACTATACAAATAAACTCAAAATGCCCAGTTTGAAGGACAAAAAGCACTAACAGTTGGATAGATTATCATTGAAGTGATAATCTTCCTCTGAATTGAGAGGTACAACTCCCTCTTAGAAGATTTACAATGAATTAAATTGTTGATATGCTTTTAACCAGAAAGCAATAAAGGAAAATAACATTCATCCATAGCCATGAAAATGAATGCCAAAGATTTACAAAACATATATAAACGAAGATCATTAAATCAAAGTTTAATTGTCTGCACTTATGGATAACATTTGGACTAAAAACTAACAGAGAATGTTGTTGCTCCAATATGGCTTACTTTCAAGCACACGGTCTTGTAATAAATCCACATACACAATCAATTATAGCAGAAAAGACATTAATAAACAACTGCAAAGGCTTAAAGTCCAACTACAGTCATGAGAAGAATATCAATAATACAAAGATTGAAGATATCATTTTCATTCTATTCATGTTTGAAAATCAACTCAAAGATTGATATTTTCTGTACAAAACATTGCTTAGAAAAGCTTCAAATCCTCTCTTACAAATAAAAATCTACTCCCTCTCACCCACAGGCTGCTGGAAGAAAAGAAAAGAAAAGAGAACCCTGCCTCTTTCAATCCTTTCGCAATAAATAGCTACATGAGATCTTTATTCAGTTTTATAACTGAATCTTGAAAAACCTTTTAACTTATGCTTTTCACTTTTCCCATTACTTTTATTTATAGCATCAAATATTTATAAGCATTAGAAATATAATTCTCTAAAGTTTATAAGAATATTTGGACAGGTGGCACTTGAATATTTTATCCCAAAATGAAAATATTCTTTATGCTGGGCGGACTGAAAATGTTTGTGACAGTCAAAATCTATCTCGGTGTAGGGGTCGTAACTATTGTTTGCATCGTTAGATCATTCTAAAATTTGAATTTATTGGTCGAAACCTAGTTTTCTGCATTCTGACTGAAGCGATTTCAAAAATAATATTTGATTCAAAATATATGTTCTATTGTGTGTGGGTCTATATGATTGCCATAAAATCAGACTTCTCAAAATAATGTTCTCAGTGATTTTCACGTTTCCTGCTCTCAAACACATTGCACCATAAATTCCTTATCAGGTTGTATGTGGAGTAACTCGTTCATCATTATTTTTGCCCAATGTCACAAACATTTTATTTGCAGATTATGTGCATTCTTTCTCTTTGCATGCGCGACATCCAGATATGCTCATGGTACTTTCCTTGAGATTTCTAAATGATTGCAGTAAGTGTCGCCCATGCTCTGGTTATGATGGCTTTCCAACCACTTCCTGAAACAAAACTACTTAACACAGTTGATAACTATTCAAATACGTGTTAGTTGATTAAGAGCCAAAACAAGAGCTATTGCAACCATTTTTGTTTACAACTCCAATGCTGTGTATAAACACCGATTTCTTTGAAATTAGAATCGACTTTCTATAGATTTTGATCATTATGGATATAGTCAAGATGAACAATGATAATTCATATGGGATTTAAATCCATCTAAAGTATTTGAGTTGTCTTGTCGTGACAACTTTTGAACTTGGCCCTGTTGAACCATCTGTACCTGGTGGAACAGTTGAACTGCTTAAACTCTATCATACATGTTGAACTTTGAACCTACAAAGCTTGAACCTTGAACCTGTGAGGTTCAGAAACACAAACTGCACCCATATGCTTCATTGATTGCTTTGCCTTTCCATTTTGGTTGCGCGTTGAACCTTTGAACCTTTGAACCTTGAAATTTTTGAACCACTTGAACCTTTTGAACCTTGAACCTTTTGAACCTTAGAAGGTCAAGGTTCAAGTTCAATGATAATTGTTCCTTTGGGCTGCCATAGAAAAACTTGCATAAATTTTTACTAAAAGCTTCGTTTCTTGTGAAATTTTAACTATAGAATAAATAAGCCGAGTAGAGCATAACCTAGAAATAATTTTTGCATGAGTCACATAAAACTTGGGATTTAATTGTTTGGGTAAATGGGTAACCCAAAAATAAAACAATTAAAATCTCTCAGCCGACATGGAGTTTGGCCATAAAAACTTCAGCATTAAAACATTAACAATAACTGATTTGATTATGAGGCTTTAGGAACGAGCAAAAATATAGGGGTAAGAGGAGGCATGTACCCTATCAAATCCATTCCATCCACTAACTCCCATCCACTAATCTTCCACCAATCTTGGCACCTTCACTCTAACCCAACCTCCTCTTGCCACTTGTCACATCCTCCTTATTTGAGATGTCTCAAGTATCTTAGACCCTTGATCTTCCAAATGAATCCTATTCGTCTATCCATCAAACCAAAAATCTATAAATCCAACCTCACACAAGCCTTTTTCATCAACAATATTGAATGCAATGTTATATTGTTGAATTATGAGCACGTATCCAAACAACAATTGGGCACAACTACTTGATGTGTAACAAAGGAATCTTAACATGGATTATATTGCATACTTTATTTGAATGGATTTCTCAATGTCTAATATGAGTGTTTGTAGCTAATTGTGTTGATCCATTTAGTTTAGGTTGTTCATTCATGGCACAATTATATTGAATACATTCTAGCATTCTTGGTAGGACCCACATCCTTGATCGCTAATAAAAATGTTGGTTGTTTGAAGTTTTTAGTCATTGTGGGTGCTATTTTGACAGGTCTATCCTAGATAGATGAGAGAGTTCAATTTCTTAACATTCAAGCATCCTAGTTTCGGTGGATATGCGAGATTCGAACTTAATGATATTTCCCATCTTAAATCACATTTTTATCATTTTATGAACTTATCACTCTTATTTTTTTTACAAGGGTCTTATTTCATAAGAGGTTATGCTATTTATTTCATCATTTTTGTTAATTACAGTTAATTAATTGTTTGTTTATTGATCTAAGCATTTTTTTGTGTAGACTATAGATGTCGACAAACTTGTGGTAAGTCGGTTGCTTTGTTTTGATCATTAGCAAATTCATATAAATAGGGCTTTGATAGTTCTATATAGAGATCAATGAATCTATTCTAGATATTTTGGTGATACTAACTTTATAGGTACTTTGACCTTTTTTCTATTTTCTTCATACTAAAACAAGATTGTTAGTAGTTGTTTCTTCTTTTCATAAGTATCATATTGGACTAACCAGCTAAATAGGCTTTTTGTGATCATTCTAATGATGTAATTTGTAGCTTACACTAGTCCAAGACTTTAATTTAACAAAGTTATTGACCAATTTTCCTTGCAACATCATGGTCAAGGACTTTATTTTTTTACTAATTTCATAACATTAATTAAAGTGAGGTTTAATCAACTTGTATGCCATGTTTGGGATATTTTCTTGGCATATGCTTTCTCCCCACAGTGTTTGGTGATTTTGGAGATCAAAAACTTCAATCAATCCAGTTCTTATTGATCAATCCTGAGAGAATTAGTCACTTGTATGCTCTTGACCCACACTTTGAGTGATCTTGGAGATCAAAAGCATCTAGTGACTCTTTCCATATAGGATGGATACTTGGGGATTACATCACCCCAACAGATGACCTCAACCATGCATTTTAGTATGATATAAAAAGGGGGAAATAAAATTTTACCTCAAGAAGTGGCCATCATCGTATTTGATTGAGCCCAAGACCCTTGGTTTGTTGAGACTAGGTGATGAAGAGCATAAGAGAGACCCTCCTAGCTCGAGCATTTGCAAATCGACCCTTTGATCATGGACTTCTACCTCAAATTACCTTGTGTATATTGAGGACTTCCTCCCTAGATGCTTTTTGTTGTCTTAGTTTAAGACCATCAATTATTTTTCCTTATAGTACACAAATGTTTTAGGGAAAAAAGTGCTCACATGTACCCTCACATATTGAGATAGAGTCTACTTTGAGAAAGACACGAGCCTCCAAGGTAAGGGGTGTAAGGTGACACATGACCTTAGATTCCTTATTTATCTAATTAATTGGTGGATTGTATTGATGGGATAGATATTGATAGGGAGAATCTCACAAAAGAGTTGCAATTTAGTTTGTAGGTTAGCATTAGGTGTTATTGTGAGCTTTCTTGTTTGCCCTACTCTCCTCTTGAATCCATTCCAACCCCTAAACTCCTTTGGAGAACTCTCTACCAACTAGATTGCTCTAACTACTCAAGATCAAGGCTAGAACTCACTAGAGTAAGTTCTGCCACTACCATGCCTAGTTCAATGCTCTTCTCTTGCAGGGGATTAGGAGGGGTCTGAGATGGTTTCACAACTCCCTCCATGTGGTTTAGAAGTTTAATTCCCTTCATTTATCTGTCGCTTTCTTGGTTCCTATATTTTAGGCCTTGTAGCCCTCCTATTATGGTTTTAGTTCTTTTGTTCTAAAAACTTCCAAATGACCCTCTAAAATCTTTGATGATTACCCATTTGGACACTCTGCAAGATTCAGGAGGTTAGATGGTCTGATACGTTCGTACAGGTACGACCTCCTAAATGGCTCTTTCAAGGGTTTAAGGTTTATATGCTTTCAACAATGGGTTTGATTGATCTCCACCCTCTGACCGATCTCCATACTCACATTGAAGCATTGTCCAGTATCCTATTACAATGCCAAACACTTGGCACCATTGGATTTGATCACCCCTGCAAGCAATAATGAAAATAACAGTCATGTTCCCTAACTGGGCTATGGCAGAGCTCGCCTAGGACATGATAGAAAATTTCTCCAATGCAACTTCCAGGACACAACCAAGAGTATTTACACTATACACAGACTCCATTACTTGAATCCCAAAGGCCATTGAGAAACTACAATGGGAATTCAAGTTGGAGCCATCTTTAGGGTCCTAACCCCTTACTCAGGTCGAGAGCAGTATAAACTAAAAAGAATTTATTTACACCAACTAAACCTATACAATGTTTGAACACAAATACTTCCTAAGCACCACAATAACAAAAACTAAACATTAATGAAGGTACGGTATGGAAATCAATCCATCTGGTACGGACTGCAATAAACAATTTTACAAATTTTGTGAAAACAAGAAAATACTTGAAGTTGCTTATTGAGGAATCTGATTATGTGGATCTTCCAACACCCTTACAATGATTTGAAAGGCCTTATATATGCCTAATCACTCACAACCAACCACCCATCAGACTCCTAACCATCGATCTGAGAAAAATTGCTCATATTGTTGCAAAATGTTGTCAAGAAAACATGACCACTTTTTCTCCACAATGCATTTTTTTTATTTGTGCAAATCAACACACTCTTAACCCCCTAGGATGGTTTCCTAACATCAAACCAACATTTCCAAAAGCCTTATGAGGCCTTACAAGGAGTTTTACCCAATTTTTCTATATGATGCCATTTTAGGCTTACAAAGGCACATTGGCCAAAATTGAATAAAATAAGTTAACACTAGAGGCAATCAAACTACAAATAACCTTAAAAAATACTTTTGGACCTTTTCATAGTCCTTTATTCACTCATTGACCCAATGACGATCATTCACACCAAAATTGTGAAGGTTCATCAAAAAATCTAGGTGCTCCTACACCAGATATCACCATTCTAGTTGAATGGATATGAAAGTGGCCATCACGAATCTACAAGGATTAACACACCCTACTTGATTAAATTTAATAATTATTGCATTTTCATGTGTCTTCAATGTATTATAGTAATGAATGATTTTGTCTTACAACCCACCATATGCCTACCCAAGTGTTTTCCTGTTTGATTTTAGTCAAATCCTTTTGCCAAAAGCTTAGTGTTATGACCTAATCACACATCACCTCATTCCAAATGGGGACCCCCTACTTTTTTGGTTCTCTTGGCCTTTTGGTTTTGTTTTTCTGGGTCTTTTCGCAGCAATCCCTTTGGTCTCCTAGTTCTGCAAGTGTTTTTGATGAAATTTGATCAAGTTTGCAAGTCGTTTGAGCAAATTTGGCTAAGTCTAGAGCTCGTTTGGTCTATTTTAGGGTTTTGCCCTTTAGACTTAGGTTTGTGGTCTTTTCCTTAGGGTTTTTGAAAATCTGAATGTTGCAATGAAGTTAGAGCTCTTCAAGGAACCTACCAGTGAAATTTGAACGAATTTTGAGCACTTACTATTTTTATTAAGTTTCACTACGTCTCGGATTGGCCAAATTTTGCCAAAAATCAAACTTACTATTTTTAGTAAATGTCACCTTATCTCAATTTTCCCAAATATGATATTTTGTAACACTTACTATTTTTAGTAAGTCTATTTTTGGTAGGTCCACCTCAGGTAGGGGTGACAACACTAAAGGTAGAGCATTCCTGAAAATCTTTGTCTAAATCTAGAAAGTTAAAAAAGTAGGCAGTTGGTCTAGTGGAATTCCTTCCTAAAGTGGAAAAAGCATAAAAAATCAGTCTAAGGCAAAGGAATCCACTTCAGAATCCAAAAATGGCATCCCAACCTAGAAAGGTGAAAATGGCTAAGTTAGGGAAGAAAATAAAAAATCCTTTACCATGACAAAAATGCACTTCAAATGTGGAATGGGCGCTAAATTGGGGTCATGGAAGAAAAACAAGAAATACCTAAACTCCTCCACATGATGCAAATTCCACCCAAGTCCTAAGTAGGGGTGCTAAATTGGGGTTGTGGAGTGATTTTCCTCCAAACACATCTATCCTCCACATCATTGTTTTAGCACCCAAACATGGTATAGAGTGCTAGAATGGGGTATGGAAGGATTTTTCTTTCAAGGCCAAATTCCTTCACTTAGTCAAATTTGTGCCCAATCAAGGATATAGAGTGCCAAACTTAGAGCTTGGAGGAAAAGCAATGATGAACCAAAATGCCTCCACAAGGTTAGGATAGCACCCAAGCAAGGAGTCAGAGCGCCAAGTTGGGGTCATGGATGAAAATGTCTTCAGCGTCAAAATCCTCCACACTGTGGTTTTAGCACTCAAGCATGAAGAGGAGTGCCAAATTGAGGTGTAGGAGGAATTCCATCCTCCAAGTCAAATTCCCGCACCACATTAAATCAATGCCTAGGATTGGAGTAGAGCACTAGACAGGGGTCAAGGAGGAATTCCTTGATGCATTAAACAATGCCTCATCACATGAAATTTCTGCCCAAGTCAGTGGCCAGGGTGCCAAAACAGGGTGAGGAAGGAATTTCCTCCCAAGTGATGAATTCCTACAGAGCATGAAATTAGCGCCAAAGTAGGGTGTAAGAGGAATTTTCTCCCCAAGCAAAATTCCTTCATCATGGTGATTCAATGCCCGGGTTGGAAAGGGAATGCAAACCAAGGGGCCAAAGCATGCACCTATGCCATACTTTGGGCCAACAAGGGGTAGTCTGGTCGGACTACCCAGGGGCCACGTGGTGTCGCGTGGCGCTGTGTGGTGCCTGTTTGGCGCCTTTGTGGCTGCAAGAGTCTGGCTGAACTATCAACTTTATAAACCAAAAAATTGGCCAACTTCCCTCATTTGCACCTTGAGGAGCTTTGGGAGTTCGACCAGACTACCTAAGGAGCTTATTCCCAGCCCGAAGTTTTCTAGGTAGGTTCATTGTTTTTTCTTTTTTTGTTTTATATTTATAATTTAAAATATTAATATATTTATTGTTATAATTTTTTTATTTTGTAGTTTATTGATTTTTTGAAAACATTTAGAATGAAAACATTAGAAAAATATTTTTAAAAAAAATGCTCATATACCTATTAAATTAAAAAAAAAATCATTTTCTCATTACCCTTACATATAAACCATAAAAAATTATAATCAATACACTACATATGAAAAAATAAATCCTCGTACTCATAGAAAGTCATAGATACATACACCTACACCCACACCCACACCCACACCCACACCCACACCCAGACTCACGTGCACATACATACAAATATACATACACATGCATACATAGATGTACATGTTTGTACATGTGTATGTGTGTGTGTGTACGTGTGTATGTCCATGTGTATATATTTATGTATGTGTATATGTATGCACAATTATATGTATGTATGTGTGTATATATGTGTGTATGTGCACGTATGTGTGTGTATGTGTACATGTATGTATGTATGCATGCATACGTATGTGTATGTGTGTATGGGTGTATGTGTGTATGTGCACGTATGTGTGTGTACACATGTATGTATGTATGTGTGTTTATGTGTGTATACACATACACATACACATACACACGTGCATACATACATATATACATATAGACACATAAACATACATACATACACATACGATCGACATATATATACATACATACACTGACATGCATATATATAGACATACATGTACACACATACACACACATACATGTGTATATACACATGCATACATACACACACGCATGCCTACATACATGCACACATACACACATACATACACATACACATATACACATACATATACACATGCATGCACAATACACATGTGTGCACATACACACACATACACACGCATGTACGGGTGTATGTATGTGTGTGCATGTACGGGTGTATGTATGTGTGTACATGTATGCTTGTATGCATGCACATATGTGTACAATATGTATGTATCCATGCATGCATGCATGTGTGTGTGTGTGTGTGTGTGTGTGTGTGTGTGTGTGTGTGTGTGTGTGTGTGTGTGTGTGTGTGTGTGTGTGTGTGTGTGTGTGTGTGTGTGTGTTTATATGTGCATGTGTATACGTATGTATGTACTTGTACATTATGTATGTGTGTGTGTGTGTGTATTTCTATAAATGTAGGTACATGTATTTAATTTTAATGCTTCTTTAAATTAATTTGTATCAAATGTTTCAATTACTTCGAATTGTACTTTAAATTACAATTGTATCATTTTCAAATATGTTTGAATTAGTTTAAAATAGTTTTCAGAATTAGTTTGAATTTTTTAAATTTTAGTTTTGAATAATTAATTTTAATTTTATATTTGCTTTTATTACACATACAGATATTTTCCACATGGATGATCATACATCAGATGCTAGTGTTCATCCCGAGGGCACTGACCAAACATCTACACAGTTTGGTCCAATGCCCTCCACTGATACTTAGTGTAGGGCTCGACTTTTTGCCGAGACCATTCTTGCCCTACAACATGCATTAGATCATCTTGATTCCACATTACTTGCCACCGCTGCCCAACCAAATAAGGAAAGGGCACAAACTATTAGGGATTAGTTGGTTTGTATGACTGACACTATTTAGACATATAATCCTTATGATGATATGTTTGTTGATTCTTTCTATATATCCCTTTCTCATAGTGTGATTGGCACGATAAAATGGGACACCGTGAACAGAGATGTATCTTCCACACAGGTCCATACCATGTTCCCCGATTATCAAGGTCCAAGACAGAAGAATATTAGGGGCTATTTAGTTACCAGATGCACTGATCTAATTGTTGCCCCATTCATATATCCTAGATGGTTGGTAGCTCATCATATGTGGCCACAGAAGGATGAGTTGCCACTTTATTTCTGCAAACAATTGTTTGTAGAGTTTCATATGGACCTAGATGTCGATTATACTAGTATACCAGCGAATGTTGGACAGGGCAGAGGGAGTCTCAGTGATAAATATAGACGACCTGATGCACCAACACTCATTAATAAACGAGCATTATTTGGTCCAAACCTTTTGGTTCTACCAAAATATTTGGAGTTATCACAAGCAGTCAATGCAACAACTGATGATGCCAGGAGAGATATCTACTTGAGAATTGCAGATATTTCCACTCAGGTCAACCATATGACATCTGATCATGTTGGGAGATATCTCTTACAGTCGCAGACTACCATTCTGTGGGCTACAAATGCGGTATCCAGCAGTGGCATTGATCCTTACGCCCATGTGGACATACGAGATGACGGTGGTAGAGCGTCTCAGGTTGATATGGGGAGAGAGGATGGAGTTCCAGTGCACCCTACAACCCCTCCACCACATATTGATGTTGATCCCACACCTCCTCCTCAACCTACACTAGTTGATCCGACACCTGAGCCACCACGACCTACACCGCTGCAACCTGTGACTTTTACACCTCCCGCTCGAGCTCATGGTCACTATACCCATATGCTTGTTCGTGCTTTAGAGGACATGCATCATTGGATATAGATATTGATGACGTGTCCTTCCATTCATCTGAGATAAGAAGGATTGGGAGAGCCTTCGAGTCTTGTGAGGTACACATTATTTTTTCTATAAGGTCATGTCATTTATTTGATTTTAAATAGTGGATTTCAACTTCAAAATTGTTAACACAATTTGAATTTTGAATTATTTACAGCGCCCTACTACATTGGAGACACTAGGAGATCAACCTTCTTCTGCTCCTGCACATGGTCACAGTTAAGTACACATTTTTATTTATTTTTCTTCTGTAAGGTCATATTATTTAATTATTTTTAAATAGTGGATTTCAACTTCAAAATTGTTAACATATATATATATATATATATAAAATCCAGGTTCATGGACCACATTTGAGTTCTCCATCTCGGATACCTATGGCCCATCCACGCTCTACTGGTGCACATGGCGGATTAGACCAGGTAAAATTTGCATGTACTTATGTTGAAGTAAAATTTTCATACTTATAGTTAGATAATATTTGCATGCGCTTATATATATATATATATATATATATATATATATATATATATATATATATATATATATATATATATATATACGTGTGCTAAACATGTACATGTAATTTCTTGTGCAGGGAGAGCATTTAGAACATGGATCAGTGGTGGGGCCACCAAGCTAGTTTATGTGCATGTGATGATTGTTTGATGATATTATATGTAGAGTGCATGTACTTTTTTTTTTTTACTTATATGTATGTAACACTTGTTTGATGAGATTATATGTACATATGAGACACTTGTACATGCTTTTTTATGTACCCAACACTTTTTTGATGAGATTACTTGTTTGTTTATTACACGTGTTTATGAGCCCATATTATATTTTTATAATTAGTTCAAGCTACATATAGAATTGATCATGTTATTGTAGATGATAAATCTTGATATTAGTTAGTTGAATTGTTGATTTAATAAATTTAATTATTAAATCAATTAGTTAGTTGAATTGTTAATTATTGATTTGATTTAGTTACTTGAATTAATTAATTAAATCAATTAATCGATTAATTAGTTAGTTGAATTGCTAGTGAATTGTTAATTGTTGATTTTATCGTTAATTGTTCATTTGATCTAGTTAGTTGAATTAAATCAATTAATCGACCCATTCATGGGTTTCCTAGGGTTAATTCTTCTCGTGACCGTTTGGATAGAGAGACAGTAAAGTGGTCAAAACCAGATAAGGGGTGGGTGAAAATAAATTTTGATGGAGCTTCAAAAGGCAATCCAGGGATTTCAAGAGCGGGATGTGTGGCTTGGGATGATGAAGGAAAGATCCTATGTACGGGGGCTAGAAGGCTTCGAGATGGCACTAATAATGAGGCGGAAGTTTAGGCGGCTTTACTTGCAGTTGCTTTAGCATCAAATATGAAGGTGATAAAATTACATCTGGAGGGTGATTCCCAAATTGTTGTCCAGGTTCTGGTTAGAGGGCATACACCGTGTTGGAAATTGAATAAATATGTAAATATTATAAGTGAAAAATTGAAAGTGTTTAATAATTACTGCATCTCACATGTGAAAAGAGAGGGAAATACTATTGCAGATGGCATGCCAAATGAAGCATGGGTCTCGATCTAGGGAAGGTGAGGTGGTGGAATGGCAGAAATGAAATCGTTAAATGGACCTAGATGTTTTGCCAAGTTGGTACAACAATTACTTCAATTTCCTTGTCAGAAGCTGACTTTTCTTGTGCAGTGTGAAGTTAATTTGCAGTTATTGCGACATGCTCTGAATTGGCGATGATGGGGGAGAGCCATGCATTAAATGTAAATTTCGTAATGCCCACACTGGTAATGAATAGACTTGGCAAGTTGGCGAATCCAAACTTAAATATGGTTTTATCAGAAACCTCTACATTTCTCCAACAATCTTAGAAATGGAAGCCAATTTTACTTTGGAATCTTCCAAACTTATGTCGGCGTTTTGAGGTCCTGTCCCTCCAAAGAAGCTTGAGAAAATGTTTCTCGCTAAGGACCCTCTACTCTTGAAAGCAATCTTGTTGGTTTTAGGAGAAGAGGTGGCTATCATCAGTCACCGTTATAGATGCAGAGCAGACATTTACTCGCTCCTCATGGCATGGGGTCTAGAGTTGGGACACACTGTTGAAGAGGTGAGGAAAGTATTGCAAAGAATAATTCCAGGAGAGTACCTTTTAAATTTGGAATCCCTGTTGGAGTGGGCAGTGCCAGGATGGGGCTTTAATCTGGAAGAAGGTATCCCGCAGGAGAATGAGGAGTTGAGGGCCAGTCACTCGCGTATTCACTTTTTTCACCACCGTGAAGAAGCTAGAGTGCGCTTCAAGGATGATGTGAAGAGAGGCTGGGAAGGACTGCTAATTTTTATCTAGATCATGGACATTGAAGATGTGATTAGGCAGGAGGGGGGAGGGGGAGTGGTGAAGATTTTGAGCCCTAGTAGGTTGATAACGAGGATACTATCTGCATAATTGGAAAAACTTGTGGGGGGTGATGCAAAGAGTGGTTGTGGTGGCGAGGCGGTAAATCCGGGCTCACGAGGGGCAACTGGTAAGGTTGTAGATGGGAGGAGGGGACGTCCATATGAGGGAAGAGGAGGCTCTCGCCGTATTAGGGTGGCTAGTGAATCGATTGCCTCAGTTGCGAGAGGTGTGAAGGAAGAGATATGAATAGGTCATAACAGACATTGTACCCATAGGTGCCATCTTTCTATGCTTTTCTGTTTCAGTTAATTTTTTAGTTGAAATCTTAAATTTATTGACTCCGTTTAGTTCTTCTCAAGTAGAAATGCCTGAATTTTTACTAGCAAGATGTAATATGTTTTTTCGTACTCATAGCATGGGGGTTTGGGTGTGTGGGCACTGCTTACTGGGTTTGAATTCTAGTTTTTTGGGTGGGTGGTTTGGACCGTTTTGTGGAGGTTTTTTGGGAACTTCTTGATAGTTCATTATCTTGCTAAAGTTGTAATGTTTAAATTTCAAAATAAATAAAATACAAATATTATTGATCAAAAAAAAAATTAAATCAATTAATTAAGTGATTCTAATCAATCAAATGAATCAATCAATCCAATGAATTAATCAATCCAATGAATTTTAATCATTTAATTAAGTGATTGTAATCAATCCAATCAATTAATTAAATCAATCATATTAAGTGATCCAAATCAATCAAATGAATTAATTAAATTAAATCAAATGAGTTAATCAACTCAATTCAAATCAATCAATCGATTAATTCAATTATATTAAGTGATTCAAATCAATCAAATGAATTAATCAAATTAAATCAAATGAGTTAATCAACTCAATTCAAATCAATTAATTAATTATATTATATTATATTAAGTGATTCAAATCAATCAAATTAAATCAAATCAATTAATCAACTCAATTCAAATCAATTAATTAATTAAATTTAATTGTATTAAGTGATTCAAATCAAACAAATGAATTAATCAAATTAAATCAAATCAATTCAAATCAATTAATTAATTCAATTCAATTATATTACTTGATTCAAATCAGTCGGATGAATTAATCAAATTAAATCAAATCAATTAATCAACTCAATTCAAATCAATTAATTAATTCAATTCAATTAAGTGATTCAAATCAATTAAAGATATCATGCAACAAATAAAATGAAATTGTGCAAATTAACTCAAATGTATATATGTATATATTGCAAAAAATAACTCGAATGTATATGTATATGTATATGTGTACATGTGTACATGTGTACATATGTTGCAAAAAACAACTCAAATGTAAATGTGTACATATGTATATATGTATAGCGATCCAAAAAATAGCTCAAATGTACATACGCACATATGTATGACGATCCAAAAAATAGCTCGAATGTACATACGTACATATGTATGACGATCAAAAAACTAGTACATACATATATATATGCATATATATACATGCATGTATACATATATATGCATATATAGACATGTATCATGGTAAAAAAACATGAGTTCACTTGCTCTAATAAATTAAGTGAGCTCATTGTACATAAAATCTGGATCCTCTCTGTCTTTTATTATCTCTGATATCCTTTTATGATCTTTGATAGGAAATCTCCACTTTTGGGGGCCACGACCTCTTTTTTGTAAAGTTTCAAATTGTAGTCTTATTGCTATAAATAACTCACTATAATGCAAAACTTTTTGGTCAGGCATGTATTAAGTAAATGTAGCACCATTGTTATCTAGCTTCGTTTGTTGATAATAAATACCTTCAACAACAACTGATCCAGTGGGATATTGTTACCCATCACCATCTTCCATTGATTCTGAAAATTTACATTTTGGTTTTGTGCATTGTAGTAGGTAATAGTCAACACCTTCTGCATTGTCAGGATCTACAACCATGACAAAAATATCACCTGTACACCACAAATTACAAACAATTAAATTATTAAGTGTATGATCGAATGTAAAATGAATTCAAACTAAATTAAAATTTGAACTGCCCCTAACACAACTAAATCAAAAACACGTTCATAATCTGCTGAATATAGAGGATCATGAATATCTACAATGTCACTATCTTCATAAGGAGGCATTGCGAATAAATTTTTCATCTCCCATTGTGAAAAAAATCCATCTCTAATGTTTTGATATTGTTGAATATTTGTGATGTTTTCAATGCAATCAACACAAAAAACATGATTTTTCTCTTACTTGAATCACAAGAGGTTTGTTAAGTTCTGTAGGCATGACTTATTTTCAATGCAATTTCGTAGAAAAACAAGTTCTACGTTCTCTTACCTAAATCACAAGAGGTTTTCTATGTCCCGTAGTCATCACTTGATGCAATTTTCTAATGCCATTAATTGTTTGGCAATTATAAGGATTGGATCGATCAATATCTTTAACTTCCCAAAAATAGTGTATGTCGTATGTCGTGTCACAAGCACCAAAATGACTTTTGCACCTTTCTACTATCTCACTTGAATTTCTTATGATGTTACCTACACATTAACTTATTTTATCAATTTAATTACGACCCATAAGATACACGCTCTCCTATAAATGTTGAACATGTACCTCCAAGTTCATGTTGGCGAAGTGCACGCTTCACATAGGCTCCTACTCCATCATGCTCTCTTTTTCCATGTCCACTCTCAAACACGTTCCACAAAAACTTTAGACCATGTTTAGCATGTTGTTGTGACAACCAATTGAATGCTTTTGTAGATTTAAATTGTCATGTGAAGTTACAATCAAATAATATTTATTAGTTTAGAAAACTTAATTATACTAGATAATTAAAGACTTAATTATGCTTACCAGCACATCCATCAGATCAAATCAAATGTTGTGAAAAACTTATCCAACGATGTATGATATTTTCAAAAAAAAATCTCAAAACAATGTGCTACATAACTCTTGTCATGACAAGTATCATCACTGATATAAAAATGAACTTCCTTAATGATAATGCGTTCATCTTCATCAGATTCTAGACCGTCCACATAAAACTCTACATGTCTATATAAAACTTGTACAAAAATTGCAGCCTGCTCAGAATGATAGTATTGACTTTGAATCTCTATGTGAGGACTGAACGTATAGTTCTTAGATAAGTCTACTATGGAAAGAATACAACCTGGAGGAAAACAATTTTTTGAGATACGAAACCGTTTTGCTTCTCATTTGCACCATGATAGTGTAGGATATGTGGATATATCATGTTCTGAAATCTACACATGAACTCTTTGTAAGGCGATTCACTCTCTTTTAACACATTTTTTTTCGATTCATCTCCTGACTTTGTCTGGTATTTTTCATATTCAAATCTTTTCCATAGAACTTGCACTGAAAGATCAACATTTTCAATTTGTACAAATTTCTTCAAATCTCCACAGTCAGCACATGTACTTTTTATACATTGTACATTGTATTCATCTGAACCTTCTAATTTGTCACATAAAATAAACTTCACAAACTATGTTGTACTTGCAAGGATAAGTACATTTTGATTACTTTTTGTCGTTGCCTTTTTAGATCACTACAGATGCAGTTGAAATTCAGCATGATTTTGACAACAAGAAGTTTCATGAACCTTATTGATACGCACAAAACATGGCCATAATCCCTCAAACATTCTTTGACATATCTTGACATCTGGAAAGTCTTGTTTGAATGCTTCAAACAATTCACTTTGTGTTGTGTCTATAAATTGTTTTGGATGTGCAATTTTTGTGCCATCTTCATCTCTAATCTGTATAGTGTATTTTCTATTGGAAGAAACACTAGAGTGACTGGTCCAGTATTCAATAACAAGTCTTCTTACATCTTCAATAATTCTATCTTTTCGTGGAACCCTGCAAATATTGACCCAATTCTTTTCAATATTCTCATCCAACCTGTTTTTTGCCTAACATATCTCTGGACGGTTCTTCTAGACACATTCAATAACTGAGCAATTGCTTGAGTTTGTCTTCTCTGTGACAATTTCTTACTAGGAATCATAGTCATTAATGCTCTCTGTGCAACACTTAAATCAACAGTTTGACTTGTGCTCTTGATACATTTAAGAGCTTCTTGCAAATTTTCAACCACTGTCTGATTTACTGATCCCTCTAATGATTTCTTCTTGTTATCAACACCCAGCAACTCCAAAATGGGGGTCATTTCTTTTCTCCTAAAAAACTCTCAAACAATTGTGCTCTTACAATTAGAGATTTATCTTGAAAATATTCATCCCAAATTTTTTTGGAGTGTAATTTTAATGTGCTTTTTGGTACCATATCCTTAGCTGAAATCTCATCGAAAAGAGTGTCTTCATCTATCTCCATCAAATTGGCCATACCAAAGAAAACATTTCTTGATTGACTTGGACTTGTTACTTCTCTTTCCTGAATTAGGACCACTTCATCGTCAATGGGAACTTGTTCTTGAGCAGGTGTTGTATCCCCCTTTTTTTGTCTCTTTTATTCGATCATACTTCCGTAATCTAGTCCTTTTATTGCCCATTGGACAAACTGCCATTGAGAAGCAATTTGAATCTGCAAACCCCTAAATACACATGCCCACATGCACATATATGTCAAGTCAATTGGACCCAACTTTAAATATAAATATACACAATATATACACACATACATGCAGACACACAGACATACATGCAGACACAGAAACATACATCCAGATACATACACGCAGACACACACACATACATGCAGACACAGAAACATACATGTAGACACAAACACATACATACATACATATATACACAAACATACACATACACATTTACATAGATGCACATACACACATACATACACATATACACAATATATACATAAACATACACATACACATACACATATATGCATACATACACATACACATACACACACAATATATACACATACATACACATACACATACACATACACATACACATACATACATACCCATACATACACACATTCATACATACATACACACACATACACTCATACACACTCATACACACACACACACACATACATACATACATACACACACATACACTCATACACACACACACATACACACATATATACACACACATGCACATACATACATGCATACATACCCATACATACACACATACATACACACACATACACTCATACACACATAGACACACATACTCACAGATACACACATACACATACATACATACATACACATACACATACACATACATAGATAGACATACATACACACATACACACATACATATGCACACATACATACACACATACACACCCATACATGCACACATTCACACACACACATACACTCATACACACATACTCATACATACATATACACTCATACACTGACATACACATACATGCACACACATACATGCACACACACACATACATGTGTATGCGGGAAAAGCGGGTCGATAGAACTCAAAATGCGAAAAATGGAGCTCTATGGAGCCTTGCTCACACACCCACAGGACTTCTTGGTGCAAGCTATAGAGTTATGAAGCATAACTCAGCTTCCCTAGGTTGGTCCCATGGTTCTCTATCTTACACGGTCCCTCAAACGAATGTTTTTGCTCTCATATCACTGAGCAAAATGGTTTAGGGATGGCAAATGCAAGAACGAGGGATGCTTTTTGTTGGTTTTAATATGAGATGCATCCTAAACTATGCATGATTCTAGAAATACAATAAACTAGATTATAAGATGACAAGGTTAGTATAAATACTATCCTAACATGATATATTAGTCTATGATTGAGCTAAATGATAAAGAAAGTATTCTAAACATGCATATTTAGACTAATTCCTAGTTAAAAGAGAGGCTAAAATGATGAGCATAAAAATGAGATATGAAAGCTTGAATGTATTTGAGTATAAGTATGATACTACAAACTTGGATTCATTTTTTTTCAAATGGAGGAATGAGAGCTCTATTTATAGCAAAAACAGGGCAATGGATGGTCAGGATTGAAAGAGTTGATCAAGGGTTGAGTTTGAAAGTTGGGGATCCATGTTTGCAATTTGCACCAATGAAATGGTGACAAGTGTCAACATAGGGTTGGGTTGAGAGAAGGGGTTGGAGACATTAAATGCCTGAGAAGACCTCATGATCATCTAGAGATAAGGGTTAAGCTTATGTTAGGCTTACCCATTAGATTAAGAGTTAATCCAAGGATAAACCCTTATGCAAATGATTAAGAGATAATCATGGTCAAAGCATTAAAGGCTTGATGAGACCCTTGGGTTGGATGAAGGTTAAGTTAGGAAAAAAGTCTCTAACCATGTAAGAGGGTTGAATTAACCATTAATGGTTTGGGAGACTTTGGGGATATTAAGTGGTTGAAGACTTGAAGCCTTTAATGGTTATCAAAAACTTTAAGGTTTTGAGAAGTGACTTCCCTTTGCTTAGGGATGTGACAAAGTTTAGAAGATGGGTTAGGCTAATTAGAAGTGATTAGAAGAGTCTAGAAGAAATTAGGAAGGGGTTTTAGAATGCAAGTGGGAGATGTAGGAAAATGCAAGTGGATGGAGGGATAATAGAATTTAATTGAAATAAAGTTAATTTAATTCAATTTGGTTGTTTATTTGGGGAAATTAAATAAATTAGATTTATTCAATTTGGGATAACTATTTAATTAAATTTGAATTTAATTAAAAGTGGATAGAAGGGATTTAATTGAATAAAATGATTTATTCATTAAATGGGTATAGTGAATTTAATTGAGTAATTTTCTTAAATAAATAGAGGAATGCGGGTAATTTAATTAAATTGGATTTAATTAAATAGAGAAATGAACATAAAATATTCATTTAGGAATATGGTCATTTTTATTCGTCTACATTTTGCCCCTCTTTGAAGTGATGTGTGTGCACATGTTATTTCAAAGAAAATGATGTGTTATCATGATTTATGATCAAATGCAATTTTTGTGTCGCTCTTATGATCTGCAAGTCGTGCCCCAGATTTGATTGATGCGTGATGCCCCCTTGGGAGATGAATCAATTTTTTTGAAAATTTTGATTTGATTTGGCGATTTGTGTTTGGTGTGTATGATTTTGTCTATGTGAAATGTTTGAATTGATTCATCTCCCGATAATTTACAGATTTTAGGGTATAAGGGAGACCGTGACCACATTACATGTCCGGTTGGCTAACCCTAATTTCATTTTCCCTCCTATAAAAGGGGAAAAGTGGTTTAATTTGATTCATTTGTTCATTGTTGACTTTGGAGAAAGAGAATTTGGTCTGAAGAGAAAATGCCTATCCCGTATTCCAGGCACCGTTTTGAGCGCGTTCGGAGGTATCGGAGACCTGCCGCGTATGGGCCACCAGTAAGTCATCACTTTTGACCCCTTTTTGATTTTTGATTTGGTCGTTTTTAGTCATTTTTTGATTTTTGAAACTCGGTTTTAGCGTTTTAGCGTGTCAAAGTTGTAAAGTAGCGCATACGAAAATTTAAGTAGTGCATCAAGTTGATTTTTAGGGCTGCATCTGAAATAAAATAGGGTAGCACATAGAAAGTCTAGGGTAGCGCAGGGAGTTAAAATAGAGCATGCCGAATGTAGGGTAGCGCGTCAGGTCAGTAGGGTAGCACGTAGGGTAGACCTAGCACATGGGGGTCGCAGGGGTTCGCATGGGTAAGGGGTTTTAGCATGAAGGGTAGACCTAGTGCATAGGGTCGAACAAGTAGCGTCAGCGAGGTATAGGTTAGCGCATAAATAGGTTTTAGCGCATAGGGCAGGTTGGGTGGCACATGGGGGCAAAATATTAGCGCGTAGAGTCGGTCTAGCGCATAGAGTAAATAGATTAGCGCGTCGGAAAAACAGCCTAGCGCGTGGGTGGATTGTAGCGCAGCGAGAATCTATTTTAGCGCATGTGAAAAAAATTTTGCGAGATGAGTTGATTTGTGAAATTGTTGTGTTTTGTTGTCTTGGGTTTTATTGATTCGTCCAATATGAGTGTCGATATAACTTGTTTTGATTTGCGATATGTCAAGTTATGCATAGATATCAATGTGTTGTGTTGATCAAAAGATGATATGTTTTTGCACTCTTGTTTCAAGTTCAATGTGTGAAGCCTGATTTGTGTTACAAGCTAATATGGGTTGGAAACTTGAGTTGTTTTACAAGCTGATATGGGTGGGAAACTTGAGTTGTTTTACAAGTTTATGTGATTTGGAGACTTGAGTTGTGTTACAAGTTTTGATATGGTTTTTGAGAACTTGAGTTGTGTTACAAGTTGATATGAAATGGTAGGATTTTGAACTTGATGTAGATGAGCAAATTGTTTCATGTTGTTGATGTGAGTTTGATGTTGATATCTTTGTTTTGATGTGGAAACTGATATTGGATTTGTTTTTCTTGTTGACAGGAGCGCTTGGGTGTGGTTTAGTTGCGGGAGCGATTTCCGAGGCCGTGGACATTGATACCGCGGTTGACCCAAGCCGACCTTGATATCATTGAGAGATGCGGTTTGACGTCCCTTTTAGATATGCCTCGATTCACTATGAACCGGGGGCTACTTACAGCACTTGCAGAGAGGTGGCACAGCAATACGAACACCTTTCATTTTGGTACTGGAGAGATGACAGTCACACGAGAGGACTGTTACAGGATTCTGCGCATTCCCGTAGTAGGTGCACTACTACCATATGAGCAGTTAGAGGAGGGTGGTATAGAGGCACTGCGCCGCATCTTTCACGATGAGATGGTCTGCGGTTATGAGATCCCGTGGCAGGAGTTCTTAGACCTGGATTATGTACCACTGCCATCCGTACTAGCAGGGTTTATTGGTGGATTCCTTTGTCCTGATCGCAAGTCAAAGGGATTCTCTGTGGGATGGGGACTGGTATTAGAGGAGATGGTGACACAGGGCCAGAGGTTTTCATGGGGATCAGCTATGCTGGCCCATCTGTACAGGAGCCTGCATGAGGTGGTATACCTCGGTTACGGCAGTTTGTCAGCAGGCATGACACTGTTACAGGTATGGTGCTAGGAGCACATTCCAGCTGCGAGGCCATTAGCAGACAGAGATAGTCCCGTGGGATGTGCATATGTGTATGGATACAGGGGTCTAATTGTTTAGCGAAAGCTGGGTAAACTAGAGCATTGGAGGAGAGTATTGGATGATATTGATACGGTCACATGGCAACCGTATACAGGTTGTGAGGTGTGGGCGGAGGACGGGCTAGAGATGCCCTTTATATTTATGACGAGATATCTGATCGGGAGGACCCCATTTGTTATAGAGAGGTTTGTGGTGACCCGAGTTTTGAGACAGTTTGGTCGTCAGCAGGGTATACCTCAGGGAGCTTGCCTATATGCACGACGGAGGCAAGATGTAGCCGATTGGGGCCCGACCATTGATAGCGCAGTGGCGGTGGAGGAGTTTGTTGGGTTGGCGGGCCAGATATGGGATTATGCCCCGAAGATTCTGGATGCGGACATGACCGATGAGTTTGCGAGTTTGTTTGCTGCACGGGCAGTGGCCAGGATATTTGATCCCGAGGAGATGCGGCCAGCATTTGATGATGATGATGAGGAGGGAGAGGGAGATGATGAGGATGATGGAGATGATAGAGGAGGAGGACGAGGGAGAGGAGTTAGAGGGAGACGGGGAGATAGAGGGAGGAGAGGAGATAGAGGTGTGGAGAGAGCAGTGAGACAGGGGGCGATAGACAAGGGGAGAGGTGGATTAGCTATTGGAGCCGGTGGAGAGGGGCGGGTGGGGGAGGTGCTAGCTGCAGTGGGGGGTACAGATGAGGCGAGGCGACCAGTGCAGAGGAGGAGGACGGATGTGCTCCCACCTCCAGCACCGAGGAGAGGCAGAGTGGGAGGGGTTGCCCTTGCACAGGTACCGCTATGGGTTCGGGTCCCTACACATGTTGAGGATGCTCAGATTTGGACCCTGCAGGTGACTGTACAGCAGCTACAAGCACAAGTTTTGACATATCAGTAGCAGATTGTGCAGTTAACCACTGAGCGGGATACAAAGATAGAGTGGAGGGGGCGAGCGGAAGAACTTGCAACCAGTGTGCAGAGAGCACGGGTGGGTGGCCCAATGAGAGACACCCTAAGAGAGGTAGCATTGAGAGCTCAGGAGATGGAGTACTACCAGCAGCATTATAAGGCTGCGGTACCCAGGGACCATCGAGTACAGAGTTTCACACAGTCGAGATTCAGTCGATCTCGAGATATTGGGTCGCGGTCCGAGAGCCGAGGTGTGACAGGGCCACCGAGACAGGACCCTCCTGGAGATCCAGGGGTGGGGACATCTGGAGCGAGACCATCTCCATCAAGGGATAGCCATACTTGAGAGACGTGGTCTCTATTGTATTTTTTATCATTGTATTCTTTGTATTGGACACAGTGATGATATATTTTGTACATTTTGATCATTTTTGAGATATATATATACGACACCATTTTCTCTGATCATGTGGTGTGTTATATGGATGGATGTGCTTATGTGCTCTTTTTGTTTATGTGATGATGATGCAATGCTTAAATATATGATATAATGTATGATGCAGGATGTATGTTTTTATATGCTGTGAGATGTATCTTGAAAATGAGATGTATGATAAAGATATGCTGCGCGATGTATCTTGAAAATGAGATGTATGATTTGATATGCAACTAAATGTAAAATGATATGCAACTATGTTTAAAATGAGATGCAATTAATTTGTAAAATGATATGCAGCTATTTTAAAATGATATGCAACTATTTTTTTGGTAGCATCCTCATTCTGTATTTGCCATCCAATATAGCCATATGTTGTTTGCTTTCTTTGTAGGTATCATCATTGAGCATTGATTTGTTTAGGATATGTTGAAAATTTATACAAGCATAATGGTATAATTGAACCATAATGACCTGAGAAAAATTTACATGATGTTTGATTTTGCAAGATAGCACAAGCATCAAGGTATAATTGAACTAGGACGACCTGAGTGTGTATTGCGTAAACAGACAAGATTAAATCATTTGTATGTGTGAAGTGGAATCAGGCCTTTAGTGATATTCGATGTATCACGTCTCGAAGCAAGTATTTACACAGTACAAGTGATCGCCTCCCAGACAGAAGACTAAGAAAAATATTGGAAGTTCCTCATGATCTCTAGCTTTGAAGCATTTAGTGAGCAAAGGAAGAGAATCCAATAATTTAAAAAGTTCAAAATGCAAAAAATAGTCAAGATTTTTATGCGATAATGCAACATTTAGTACTTCATAAAATCATCCATCCTTGGTATTTCTTGAATTGTTTGGTTTTTGTTTTTGCAATGAAGCGTAGTTTTGGTTTGTTGGATGTCATGCTTCTGAGTTTTGCAAATAGTTTTGATGTCTTGAATGTTTGTAATTTTTAGACGATTTGAATGCCCCTAGCTGAGTGTGCCTCTTGATATGAATATGTACAGTGATTTCCAAGCCATGGTGGAATGTGGTAAGAGGATAAATATGGATAAACCAGGATAGTGACTACGCTAAGTATGTCCTGAATGGATATGTGCTAAGTGTCAGGCGATGGCTGATAGTGTTTGTACGGATAAAATGGTATGGAGATAGATAGAGGAGCCATTCTTTCACAAGAGCGCCTGTTTACCAGGTTTTCACCATTTGTTTGTATTGTACTTTGTGTTTTTGCTTTTTCTGGATTTTTTTATTTTTTTAATTTTTTATTTATTTTTTTAATTTAATTTAATTTAATTTAATTTTTTTTGCTTGTTTTGGCTTTTTCCGTGCACTAGGCTACTTAAGTGTAGTACTTCTTCAAATGGATGCTATTAGTTGGTTCGTCGAGCACATCTCCTTCTGAAGTTGTGAGTTGATAGGCACCTGATCCATAGACTGATATGATGACATAGGGGCCTAACCAGTTAGGTGCAAATTTCCCTTTCTTTTCTCGATCTTGTTGATTTCTTGGATTTTCTTTGAGGACTAGGTCACCAACTTTGAAGTTGCGAGGGATGACCTTGTGATTGTAGCTCCTGCACATGCGTTGCTGATATGCTTTGAGATGAGTATAAGCATGTTGGCGTCTTTCATCTAATAGTTCAAGTTCTTGCAGTCGGTTAACTCGATACTCTTCATCTGGGATTAATCATTTCAAAGAGACTCTGAGAGATGGGATTTCTACTTCCAAGGGTAAAATGGCTTCTGATCCATATACCAATGAGTATGGTGTTGCTCCTGTAGGTGTGCGGATACTGGTTCTGTATGCCCAAAGTGCTGGATTGAGTTGTATGTGCCAATCTTTGCCTGCATCATTCACTGTTTTCTTTAGGATTTTCAAGATTGTCTTGTTGGATGCTTCTGCTTGACCATTTCCCTATGGGTAGTATGGTGTAGAAAACCGATGTTGGATTTTGAATTTTTCACATAGTTCTTGTACATCTCGGTTTTTGAAAGGTCGTCCATTATATGTGATGATTGAACTTGGAATACCATATCTGCAGATCATATAATTGAGGATAAAAGAGGCAATTTGTTTCCCTGTCACTATGGTCATGGGAACTGCTTCTATCCATTTGGTAAAGTATTCTGTTGCTGTTATAATGAACTTGTGTCCATTTGAAGATGAAGGATAAATTTTGCCCACTAAGTCTAGTCCCCACTGACAAAAGGGCCAAGATGTTGTAAATGGCTGTAGTTCCTATGCTGGTGCATGTATCAGATTACTATGGATTTGGCATTTAGGACATTTCTTGGCGAAGTGGTATGAGTCTTTCTCCATTGTAGGCCAGTAGTATCCCATCCGTAGAAGCTTTTTAGCAAGAGTAGTACCACTTGAATGTGTTCCACAAATACCTTCGTGAAGCTCATGTAAAGAAGAATCAGAATCATTACGATCAAGGCAACAAAGAAGAGTACCATCTAGACCTTGACGATACAAGGTATCAACGGTAAGGGTGTAACGGGCAGCTTGTCAGATAAAGTTACGTTTTTTGTTACGGGATTGGTCAATTGGTAAGATATTGTTCTTGGGGTAGTCATATATCGGTCCATATAACGGAGAATCTGAACCAGTCAAGGCATAGATAACATGTGATTCAGAGTGGTCATAGGCTGGGGAGAACAGATGCTCTACCAGGAACTCGTAACGACTCTGTTGCTCTGGAATTTGTAGTAGTGAAGCGATAGTAGCCATTGCATTGGCTGCTTTGTTGTTCAATCTTGGTATTTGCTCGAAGGTGATGTGCACAAAATACTATTTGAAGTCATCCACCATTCGCTTGTAGGGTAGTAGCTTGTCATCCTTTGTCTGATAGTTGTTGTTGATTTGATTGACAACTAGTTGTGAGTCTCCATAGACCTTTAACTCTGTGATTTTCCATTCTACAGCCATTTTGATGCCTATAACCAATGTCTCATATTCAGCCACATTATTTGTGCATGGAAACATAAGCCTATATGATCTTGGTATAGTGTGTCCTTCAGGAGTGATGAATAGAATGCCAACACCTGAATCATGTTGTGTATAGGATCCATCAAAGTATAGGGTCCATTGTTTGGTAGAAAGAGCAAGAACGTCCCTGTCCGGAAATTCAATCTCCATGGTTTGTTTTCCTGGTAGCGGTGCTTCAGCCAGCTGATCTGCAATTGCTTGTCCTTTGATGGCTCGTCTTTCTGTGTATTGTATGTCGAATTCACTGAGAATCATGACCCATTTAGCCAATCGGCCTATAAGAGCTGCCTTGTTGAGTAGATATTTGAGAGGATCAATTTTTGCGACTAGCTTAATGGTGTGTGCTAGCATATAATGTCGGAACTTATGAGATGCGAAGACCACTGTTAGGAAAGCCTTTTCAGTGAACGTATAGTTGAGTTTATATCCATTCAATGTCATACTGATGTAATAAATGGCTCATTCCTTTCCTTGTTGATCTTCTTGTGCCAATAGTGCCCCCGGTGATATATATAGGATAAGAGGCTTTCCTACGACTGGTGGTACTAGAACTGGTGGATTCATCAGGTACTATTTGATTTGGTAAAAATATTCTGCACACTTGGTCTCCCATCTAAAGGGTACATTTTTGTGTAGTAAATGGTTAAATGGTAGACTTTTATCTGCTAGTTGAGCGATGAATCTCCTGATTGATTGAAGTCATCCTTGTAGAGATCTGAGTTGACTGATATTGTTTGGTGGTGGCATGTCCATAATGGCTTGTACCTTTGCTGGATCTACTTCAATACCTTTAGCTGAGACAATGTAGCCTAGTAATTTGCCTGATGTAACCCCGAAGACACACTTCTTAGGGTTGAGCCTGACTTGGAATTTCTCCAATCGATCAAAGATCTTTGTTACGATGCTGAGATGTTCTGCTCTGGTGAAGGATTTAGCTAGTAAATCATCCACATAGTCTTCCATAAATGTGTGCATCATGTCATGGAATATTGTTGTCATTGCTCTTTGTTAAGTGGCCCCTGCATTCTTTAAGCCAAAAGGCATAACATTCCAATAGTACGTTCCCCAAGGACAGGTGAACGCAGTTTTATCTTGATCTTCTGGAGCTATTTTGATTTGATTATAGCCTGAGAAACCGTCCATTAATGAGAGCATTGCATGGCCAGCTGTGAGATCTACAATTATGTCGATACTGGGCAGAGGAAAGTCATCTTTTGGACAAGCTTTGTTGACATCTCTGAAGTCAGTGCATATTCTGATACTACCATCTGGTTTTGATACTGGAACGATGTTGGAAATCCATTCTGCATAGTCAATTGGTCGGATGAATCCGACATCTAATAATTTCTTTAGTTCAGTTTTGACCATGAGTGCCACCTATGGATTCATCTTTCGTAGCCTTTGCTTGACTGGTTTAACTCTTGAAGAGATGGACAAGTGATGCATGATTAAGTGTGGATCCACTCCAGGCATATCAGCATATGACCAAGCAAAGTTAATTTGTTGTTCTCTAAAGAAATGATGAATGCTGATCTTTCTTCCTCTGTCAGAGATTCTGCAAGGTGTATGTTTTTTACTGTCTCTGTGGTACCAATGTTGATTGATTGAGTGGGCTCAATCAATATGGGTGATCGCTCATGAAAGTGCTCAGGAAGAGTGTCAAGTCTCCCATTGTTAGGTGCCTTAAAAAGGTTTTCACCCTCAGATGTGTCCTTTATTTTTACTTTTTTGTGATCTAGAGCTGCCATTGTTTGGTTTTCAGCATCAGATCCTTTATTTGGTTTATTTTTGCGATTGAGAGACTTGGCATTCCCTGATTGGCAGACATCGTTACTTTGTTCACTGGTAGAGCCTGTTTCTGGATTTACGGTACACAGGTAATGGATAATAGATTCATCATTTGGGAAAATTGGTATATCATGGATTTCAGGTTCATCCCAGTCGATGAGGTCAGGAAAGACAAGTGGTAAGGAATCATTAGGTGGATCAAGTTCTGCTACTGTAAGTGTTAGGACATAGTTTTCATCGTGATTGTTCTTGTTTTTAAAGAAGTCCAGGGTTTCATCGAGGTCTTCGATGGTATTATCTTCCGCATAGACTTGTTCATAATGTTTCTATTCGCTTTCCTTGGCGTCATAGATATTCTGCGGTCCAAATTCAAGAGGTCTATCTTTTGCGTTATGTTCTTCTTGAGAAAGGGATATGGAATCAGTATTATCAAGGATATCTATAGTAGCATTGGAGCAGGTACCCCATTCATATTAATTGGAATCAGTCTCTGAGGCATCATCCCAGATTCTATCAGTGCTGTAAACTGGTATGTTGTATGGTGAAAACAAATATTTGATGATGGATACCATTTTGATAGTTTTTATTGATTCTGTGTCAGATCCGGCTTCAATTTTCTGTATTTGTTCATAGACTGTGCTTCCTCGGGGAGAAATAGAGGTATCCGGAGATGATTTTATTGGTTTTTGAGATATTGGTGTTTGAATATGAGCTACTGCTGCAGATATGGCCCTTTTGTGTTTTAGAAGCTTTTCTTGATGTAACTTCTGATCTTGACATTCCCGTGCCTTGCGAATTGTTTCTGCTGATTCAAAAAGTGCTTCCTGCCAGGATTCTTCTTTGTACTTCTTCATTACTTTCCATTGAGGTTTTGTAGTTAGGCGGGGTGGCCTTTTTAATAGGAAAGTGAGCTCACAACCCAATCTTGCTTTGTTTCCACTGGGCTATGAAGGAAGATCTATAGGTTCAGTGACTCCTTCTTTGTGTTTCCCAATAGGTCCTTTACCATCATATCCCATTTGCTTCATGATTAAGTATCCCTTTCCATACAGGTGTGTTGGTAGAACAATGTCTAGAGCAGCTGCTCTATTATCTGCTTTCTCATCTTTGTATAACCAGCTAAGAACATCCTTGTCTTCTGATTCATGTGCTAGAGTGCCCAATTGGATGAAGGTACCATCAAATTTGGTGATAGGCTGAGTGGCCAGATGTGTTGATGTAGTAGGCAATCCATGAGATCTAGGTGATGTTGGTAATTTGGCCAAACATAAAGGCTCCAAAGAGTATTCTCCCATACCTTGATCTTTGATTTGCATTTGCTATTTGAAATCTCCAGATAAGGAGTTGGGTGTTGCTGTTTGTAGATCTGATGATAAAGATTGCTGCTTTTCTCTATTATGAGGAACCAAACTATCTTGGGCTGCCCCCATTACGTTGCAATGTTGAAATGGATTGTGATCAGCAGATATGGAGATTTCTTGTCCATCATACAGAAATTTGACACACTGGTGATACGTAGAAGGTACTGCTTGCATTTCATGTATCCAGGGTCGCCCTAACAAAATATTGTAGGTGAGATCTATGTCTAAGACCTGACATATAGTATCTTTTTGCACTGGTCCCACTTGAATAGGTAATATCACGGTTCCTTTAGAGGACCTTTCCTCATCATCATATGCCTTTATGGTAATCTTCTTGTAGGGATCAATAGACTCTTCTGAGAAGCCTAATGCACGGATAAGCTTTAAAGTACATATATTAAGTCCGGCTCCTCCATCTATTAAGACTCTTTTTACTCGGTGTTTGCAAACAATGACTTCGATATGGAGAGGAGTATTATGCAGATGACTCAAGGAAGCATCATCATGCTCTGAGAAGGTGAGGTTATGAGGTCCTGTCAGACGGGCGACCATGGCTTGAAATCGGTTTGTATCCAGATTTTGAGGTACATTGGTTTCCAATAGCACTTGTTCCAATATGTCTTTGTTCTTTGATGATAGTTTCAGTAATTCTAGTATAGATATCTGTGCCGGAGTTTTGCGTAGTTGGCTAACCAAGTCATATTGGATTTTTGGTGTAGTAGTTGTAGGTGCAGTATGTCCTTTCAAGATGTATTTCTGAGTTCGGGTTGTTACATTGACAGATTCATGATCACGCCGATCTCGGATGGTGATGACATTTACTTGATGATCTTCAATTGATATGTGGTTTATGGTGTTGTTGTAGATATGGTTGATACGAGCTCCGCGTGTATTATCCGAGGTTGAAGCTCCATCTTTGTTGTAATTTGGGAGAGGATTTTTAAAGGCTCCATGATCACCATTTGTTTTGAGACCATCCACCGTTAAGTCACCTCGATCAATCATGTCTTGCACCATGTGTTTCAATCTCATGCAATCGTTCGTTCGATGACCCTTGTTACGATGGAAATCACAATAGTGTGAATCATTCCACCAAGGTGGTTTGATTTGGGGTTCAAAGTTGCTGATTGGAGGCAAAGAAAGAATTTTGTTTGCCAAAAGTTCTCTGAATGCTGATTCTAGTGATTGCCCCAGTGGTGTGAAGATACGCTTTTGGAAATTGTTTGTGTTGTTGCGTGAATTGTTGTTAGGTCCTGGATTCATGTTTTTGCTTTGAGTATTGTTGGTGTCGTTTGTGTTGAGCTGTCCTTGATCGGTGTTTGGTGCATATGTGTTAGCATTTGGATTAGCATTCTTAGGATTTTTCGTGTTTTGAGGATTTCCGGATAATGCAAGCACTGGTTGCTTAGATTTGGGATCATATGATTCATTATTGCCTTCGTTTTTATTTCGAGTCCAAAATTGAGATTTGTCTAAGATGTTGTTGTTCTGGTTATTGTAGTTTGATGAGTTTGTTCCTTCCTTGTAGAATTTGAGTGTTTCCTTTTTGACACATGCTTCTTCTACTTGAATGCCATTTTCAATCAATTTAGCGAAAGATGGTATGCATTGAAGTTTTCGTCTGTAACTCATTTCACCATTCAAGTTATCGATGAAGATTTCCATTTTCTCTTTTTCGGGAATATCTTGAGGATATTTGGATACCATATGTCGCCAGCGTTGAAGGAACATCATGAATGTTTCGTTGTTCTTTTGTTTGGTATTACAAACATCTAGCATGGTTATGGCGTGTTGGATGTTATAGGAATATTGGGTTATGAATTTGTTAACAAATTCATCAAATGATCTGACAGGTGGTGTAATTTTGGATAATCATTCCATTGTTTGCCCTCCCAGGCTTCTTGGGAATAACCTCATCAGATAGGTGTCATCATGAGCAAATTCAAGACTCATGGTGCAAAATTCTCGAACATGATCTCGGGGATCACTTTTTCCATCATATTTGTCAAATTTGGGAACATATGAGTTTGGAGGAAAAGGCACCATGTTCAATCTTCTGTCAAATGGATAAGGACAGATTTCGTTTAAAGAGTACGGCACTGTTGTCCCTTGTTGCATGTCATGTATTTGTCTTTGTAACATTTGCATTTGTTAAGTAAGGGCAGCCAAAGGTGCATTATTTTGCCGAGGGAAAAGTTCTTCCCTTGTATTAGTTCTTAGCTGAAAAGGTGTGTTAAATGGTATATTTTGCTCTGGAGTTTCTAGCTCAGGTATACGCATTTCTGGTATACGTTGTTCTGGAATGTGTTGCTCAGGTATGTTTTGCTCAAAGTTACGAGTTTCTTCTTCTCTTTGTTGTTCTTGATATGCATATTGTTGAGATCCGGTTCTAAAGATATTTGTGTCTAAATCTTCGGGAAGTTTAACGCCTTTACTTATGAGCATGAGCAGATACTTTTCTTTGTCATTTTCCATAAGCCTTTCTACAAGCTTTTGGGGTTTTCTTGACATTCCTGAAGAAGTGCTTCAGAAATTTCAGTCTCTTCCAAGTGTGGAACTTCAAAAGGATTTGACAACCTTCGATTCATGCTAGACTCTGCGTGTGTCTCGCTTTGTTGGTTTCTTTGAGAGCGAGTAATAGGCATTTTAGTAGAAACTTTTTGTGACAAAGGGAACAAAATCCTCTTTGATGTGTTGCTCGGGGGTGGGTGGTTCTGGTCGAGATGTGTTATAAGTGATACACTCATTGGGCAAGAATGCTGGATTGATTTTTCCTCCACGGTTTATGATTTGATTAAAAGTAGACTTTTGACAATAGGCTCTTGTCTTCAAGGGTTCTTTGTCAAATTCGTTGGATTTGTTTTGGATATAACGTTTGACGTGATGAAGGAATACCCGATGAGATTTGAAAAGTTGACGATTGATGTATAAAAACTTATTTCTCTTGATGAATTTGGAAAAACTAGGTTGTTGTTTCTTCAACGTGATGTTACGATAAAGGTTCTTTCTTCTCAGAATATGGGGATTAGTCATGCATGAGTGATCAATGGTTTCCTTTGATTTGTTTGGATTCAGTTGATCTTGTTTGGAAAATTTCAAATCTTACTCTATCAAAGTGAAGGTTTAGATGCCCCTTCACGACAAAGCATGTCAAATGATATGGATAAAAGCCTCCCGATATGGAGACTGAATTTGACAACTTGAAAATTTTAAACAAGTGTTTTTGAGATAAAATCCGTAAGATGGTAAAGGATTCTGTTGATACTGATGATGAGGTTTCCGGATTATGATAAGATAGACATGTTTTATCACGCAATCAGTTTAGGATTTTTACAACGTTTGTTTTGACACAAATTTAGCTCAAGAAATAGTTTTTAACGGTTTGTTTTTGTCACTCTGCTTTGATGAAAATGATGTTGATGGAAAAAGACTTCTGAAAATGTTTTTGAAATTTTTAAAATTCCTTACTGTTTTGCCTTCTGTTTATATGTTTTTGATCACGCGCTAAAACAGAGACTACATGCGCTACCAAAATTACTCCACGCGCTAAAATAATGACCACACGCGCTAGGCTGCCCCCAGACATGCGCTAAAGTTTTGAATGTTCAAAAATTATTTTCTATCTATTTTGAAAAAGCCATGCGCTAGCCTGGACCTGTAACGCGCTAACTTTTGAACTTGATGCGCTAATTTCTGGTTTTCACGCACTAAGCTGATGCTTCCACGCGCTAGACTGTTTCTCTGATGCGCTAAATGCTTCAATACTGGTTTGACTTGGGATAAAATGCTACTGTTGGACTTGACGGGCTAACTTGATGGTTGGATGCGCTAATAGAAGTTCTTCACGTGCTAAGAAGTTGCTCTTATGCGCTAAACTGCCTCGATTTTTCCTTTGGTTGATTTTTTTTTTTTTTTTTTGGTAAATTTTGGATTTTTGCTGTGAATTTTTCAAGTTTGATGGATGATTTTCTGAAGTAGTAAATGCAAGCGCGGCACAAAAAGTACAACCATTTTTCCTAATCTAACAAAAAGTGTATGTTTTGCGAGGATGTGTTCAAATCCCCAATGTTTTAACAGGTTTGGATACGAGTAATACACTTCAGAAAGACTCTTTAGTCAAGGGTCATAAATAACATCATAGCCCACTAGTCTCGATACTCCGTTAGCTCAAACAGCCGTGTCACCCTCTAGAGGGCGCCCATTTTTTTGCCTTTTGCTATAAATTAACTCAAAGTGAATCACTTCACAATTGAGTAGTTATCTTGGGAGATATATGGTGAGTAATCTTGGGGGCGGATTTTTCCCCACCCTTGCACTATGATGTTATAAATGTCTGGTTACTGACTCGGTTCAAAGCTTCTATTTCTATGGTTCGTAATCAGGCTTCATGTTCGGTCGTCAGTGATAAACTCCCTCAGGAGGCTTCCCAACCTTTAGAACAAAGGCTTTACGTATCTCAAGGATACTAGAGGAAGGCTAATCGTTGCGCGCAACTATTGAAAAGGACTTTCGTCACTTTCCACGTTTGATTATAGTGGGTTGGAATTCTTGGTGTCAAAGTCGTTCCCCACTTAGGTCGTTCCCTTCACACCAGCCATAAATGACTTTAAGAGTTGATTTCAACTCCTCGGGAAGGCAAGCCTGCTAAAGGTTTTATGCTTGAAATACAGAAAGCTTTAAGAGTGGTCTGGATTTTTGATCACCCAGTTAAGGGGAGAGCATATTCCTTCCACTTTCGAGACAAGACAATCAAGTTGTTCTTTTTAGCCTTCAAGACAATGATTTGCTAACTTTTATTTGGAGATGTTGCTCCAACAAGCATGATGTTCTTTTTAACCTTTCATAGCAAAGTGTGTATTTCCAAAAACCTTTGTAAAACAAGCCTAGGCAACAAAGTAAATCGTGATTTGGTCAACAAAATGAAAAATCATGATTTGGTCAACAAAATGAAAATCGTGATTTGGTCAACAAAATTAAAATTGAGAGGGGAAGAATTTCCCTCTTTGCTTTGCACAAAATGAAGATGAGATTCTTTTTCCTTTGCAAAATAAAATGGATCCTTTTAGACACCAAAGGAAGGTGAGGTTTGTTTTATCCTTGCTAAAAGTAAATTTGCTTGTTCTTTTTAGAGCTTTCAAAATGAAGTGTTTTTCTTAACTTGCAGGAATGAAAGGTTTGCTTTGTTGTTCTTTTTACCATTCAATAAAGAAAGATGAATTTTCTTCTAAAACACCAAAAGGGAAGGCATTAAGTTCATTTTATGCATCCAAATGAAATGATGAGGTTTATTTTAAGCTTTTGCAAAGAAAAAAAGAAAGGTGAGTTCTTTTTACTAACTTTGAAAGAAAGCAAAGAAAACTAGACTAATTCCTTTTGTTCCTGCATAAAAATGTTAGAACCTGTACATAGTCAGTTAGCAGAAAAAAATCAAATCATCATGGTGGGCTTCACAAGCCTAATTTTTAACTTTCGGTTACAAATTATTTTCTATCTGCGATGCGCTACAGAACAAACTGTATGCGCTACAATATAACCTCGATGCGCTAAAAGAAAGTTTCAATGCGCTACACTATTTTCGTTTTTTTTTTTTGGCGAGACCTATAGGAAAACAGTAATTCGATGCGCTAATATATGGATTTCACGTGCTAGATGATGGACTCCACGCGCTGAACAGTGAACTGAACGTGCTAGGCTGTTAACCGGATGCGCTAAACAGTGAACTTAACGCGCTAATTCATTTTTCCCACGTGCCTGCAAAAGTGGTTAAAATTAAAAACCGATTTGATATATGGGGTCTAGCCCCACGATGGGCGCTAGAAATGTATGCGGGAAAAGCGGGTCGATAGAACTCAAAATGCGAAAAATGGAGCTCTATGGAGCCTTGCTCACACACCCACAAGCCTTCTTGGTGCAAGCTATAGAGTTATGAAGCATAACTCAGCTTCCCAAAGTTGGTCCCATGGTTCTCTATCTTACACGGTCCCTCAAACCAATGTTTTTGCTCTCAGATCACTGAGCAAAATGGTTTAGGGATGGCAAATGCAAGAACGAGGGATGCTTTTTGTTGGTTTTAATATGAGATGCATCCTAAACTATGCATGATTCTAGAAATGCAATAAACTAGATTATAAGATGACAAGGTTAGTATAAATACTATCCTAACATGATATATTAGTCTATGATTGAGCTAAATGATAAAGAAAGTATTCTAAACATGCATATTTAGACTAATTCCTAGTTAAAAGAGAGGCTAAAATGATAAGCATAAAAATGAGATATGAAAGCTTGAATGTATTTGAGCATAAGTATGATACTACAAACTTGGATTCATTTTTTTTTCAAATGGATGAATGAGAGCTCTATTTATAGCAAAAACAGGGCAATGGATGGTCAGGATTGAAAGAGTTGATCAAGGGTTGAGTTTGAAAGTTGGGGATCCATGTTTGCAATTTGCACCAATGAAATGGTGACAAGTGTCAACATAGGGTTGGGTTGAGAGAAGGGGTTGGAGACATTAAATGCCTGAGAAGACCTCATGATCATCTAGAGATAAGGGTTAAGCTTAAGTTAGGCTTACCCATTAGATTAAGAGTTAATCCAAGGATAAACCCTTGTGCAAATGATGAAGAGATAATCATGGTCAAAGCATTAAAGGCTTGATGAGACCCTTGGGTTGGATGAAGGTTAAGTTAGGCAAAAAGTCTCTAACCATGTAAGAAGGTTGAATTAACCATTAATGGTTTGGGAGACTTTGGGGATATTAAGTGGTTGAAGACTTGAAGCCTTTAATGGTTATCAAAGACTTTAAGGTTTTGAGAAGTGACTTCCCTTTGCTTAGGGATGTGACAAAGTTTAGAAGATGGGTTAGGCTAATTAGAAGCGATTAGAAGAGTCTAGAAGAAATTAGGAAGGGGTTTTAGAATGCAAGTGGGAGATGTAGGAAAATGCAAGTGGATGGAGGGATAATAGGATTTAATTGAAATAAAGTTAATTTAATTCAATTTGGTTGTTTATTTGGGGAAATTAAATAAATTAGATTTATTCAATTTGGGATAACTATTTAATTAAATTTGAATTTAATTAAAAGTGGATAGAAGGGATTTAATTGAATAAAATGATTTATTCATTAAATGGGTATAGTGAATTTAATTGAGTAATTTTTTTAATTAAATAGAAGAATGCGGGTAATTTAATTAAATAGAGAAATGAACATAAAATATTCATTTAGAAATATGGTCATTTTTATTCGTCTACAACATGCACACACATACATACACTCATACACACATACTCATACATACATGTACACTCACATACACACATACACACATACACATACATACTCACACATACACATACATACACATACACACATTCTCACACACATACATACACATACATACATACATACATACATACATACACACATACTCACATACTCACACATGTGGACATACATACACATACTCACATACTCACACACACACACATACACATACACACATACACACATATATACATACATACAGACATACATACACACATACATACATACATACACATTCACACACACATGTACGTGCACATACACATACATACACACACATACACATATATACTCGTGCACATATATACTCACACATACACACATGCACACATACATACACACATACACACATACATACATACACACATGCACACACATACATACAACAACACGTACATACAATCACACACATGTACATATACACACATATACACATATATACACACATACACATATATATAGACATACGCATATGCACACACATGTGTGCACATACATATACAAACATACGTGTATACACATACACTCATACACATACACATACACACATGTACTCTTACACACATGCATTCATACACACACATAAACACATAAATGTACATATATACATATATAGAAACACATATACATAAAATTTTTGTAGCCATTTAGATCAAACATCGCAAACAAGAAGACACAATGATTGTTATAGCTAGTGATACCATAAAAATTAACGTGACCAATGTGTATATTCATATGCCAAATCCAACCCAATTTTCACGGGTCTAAACACAATCAAAAGCACATCAAAGACTTTCTTATCCTAAGGTCAATGTTCTCATGGCGATAACTTCAACCCACAACCTGGAATCTCCGTCAGCTCAAGTCTAGGGACACCTTGAGGGGTGTATTCACTAATTTTAACTTTTTCATGAAAGAACAATTAGGGGCCTCCAGAACTGGAAGGATGACCCTATCACCCTCTCCTTGGAAAGTTACAAGTAGCTTATGCTAAGCCAAGGATTCATGTCTCACCTCACGGGAGCCTTATGGTGAGTGTCTTGGGGGGAAAACCATCTATCCCCTTGCACTGAAGCTATCGCGATGTTCGAACAAAAAAAGGGTGGTCCACTACTCTAAGGTGTTTAGTGGGGGAACTTCTGCAGAACTTGGTGTCTACCCATGTGATGACAGTTCATCCAAGAACCCACTCCTCGTTATCCACACAAGTGCATACACATAGTGCATATACTAGGGAGTATCGTCGGTGTAGATACACATCACCAAGGCATTGCGACTTTCGCCTAACATATTAATTTATATAGCGAGCAGAAGAAAGTACTGCTCAGGTCATTCCCCTCTCACTAGCCTAATGGGCTTCTCGGGAGGGTAGGCCCTACTACCTAAAAAGAAGATGATAACAATTTCTCTTACACCCAACGCCCAATGAAAGACGAGGGAAGTTCAGATACTTGTGTTATCATCTTTAGGGTTCTATCTAAACACAAAGCATGCCAAAGGCATAAAACACCTCAAACAAGTTAATTAACCCCAAAATGGAATAAAGATGTGAGCCTAATTAAACTAGAAAGGAAAAACAAACAGACATGTAGACAAAATTTCTAATAGTATTTAAATGAAAAATGGGTAAAAACTCAAATTATACACGTAATTTAAATATTAAAATATTAATAAATTAAAATTAACATAAAAAATATTAAATTGAATAAAAATACCTTGTAAAAGTCGTCAACAATACGTCCAACTGGTTGTCAAATTGACCCTGATAACACAGCTAGTTGACTTTGCAAATAAAACAAAAAAAAACCAAAAAATCTAATTTTGCCCCATGGTCGGATGGGGAACTAAGTTTGGCGGGAAGGAGTCCGGTTGGACTAGCCAATGTGGTATGCCATGTGGCACCAAAATGGCCATTTTCTTTGCATTTTTACCAGATTGAACTTCTGGCCAATTTTTTGTCACAATTTTTTTTTTAAAAAAAAAACCCTTTTGAGAGCTTGAAGTCACGAATTCAGTCATATATTTTTGTTTACTATTTTGATCATTTTTAATATTTTTAATGAATTAAACATTGTGAGTAGATTTTTAATGTTAAAAAAGAGGTTGATTAGAAATTGAAAAATAAATATTAAATGAAATTTAAAAAATTATTTTTCACTAGATGAGAGAATCTTCTCCAAAAAGGTTTTTTTTTGGTTAATTATAAATTTAGTAGTCAAAAGGTGACGCCGAACGAAAACTGTCAAATTTAGCTATGTTGGACTTCAAAATATTATAACGAGAAAAATATACATTAAATTTTTTTAATTTTTTTTAGCACTGCATATATATGTTTTCTATTTGGAAAAAAAAATCTGAAAAAAATAAGTCCATTTTCATTTTTTTGGGTGCCGCCAATTAGAACCCCTGATTTTCAGCATTTTTCAGCAATGAAAAATCTCTTTGAGTTTATAAAAAAAATATCAATTTTTTTCCTAAAAAATTTAAAAAACAACAGACAAAATTTTCATTAATATTTTTACATTTGATCAGTTTACATCATTTCAAAATTTAATTTAAAAATGTCACTTTTATGTGGTCGAAGTTATATAGTTTTAGTTCTGTTGGTCGATGCCTTTATAAAAGTGTGACACAACATTGTGCTTTTACCCCAAGGTTTAGGAGGATAATGCCAAAATTTCTTCCCAAGGAAAGAATGAAAAAATAATTCATGGCGAAGGAAAAAACCTCAAGATTTCAAAATTCCTTCCTCAAGAAGAAGACAATTCGCTAAAGATGAAGAAATTGCAAGGCACAGGAAAAAATGCTCAAGAGAGAGAATTTTTCTCTCTCTCTCTCTCTCATTCTAGAGTTCAGAACGGAAAAAAATCCAAAAAAATAGGAAAAGTGACGAATTGATCAAAAAACTCTTCAGAACAAGATGAACTTAAAAAGACGAAAAAATTCCTTCCAGACGAAAAATTCTCTCCAAAAAATTCAGATGGACAAGATTTCTTTCCAAGTGAAAAATTGACAAAATTCTTTCAGGAAAGGAAAATCTTTCGAAATATCCTTTTGAATCCATAATGGAAAGATTTTCACAATCAATAAGTTGGCGATATGTGAAGGGAATATTGGAAATTTCTATTTTCAAACTCAATATTAACGGCAGGATCCGTTTGCATGGTGAGTTGTTAAGGGAAACATGACGCATTTTAAATGCAACTGTCGATTTTAACCTTTTGCCAACTTAGCAGTTTGGTATGAGAATTATATATAAACGATGGATTGTAAATCATTTCTCACACAAGCTTTTGGAGAAATTTTAAGTTAGAGAGAGGAGGAGAAAAGTCAGAAGCAAAGAATTTATTTATTTCTAAGAAGTTCTTGTTCACAGAGGTTCTACTTGATTCCAAATTGGGAATTTACACACTAGAATTCCTTCTTCATCAATTCATTAAATTCCTTATGATGATTTTAATGTTAATTTATTCCACTTTTTAGGAATGGCGGAATCCAACAAAGCTATGGCTACTTCCTGACAGGCACAAATTAAGAACGAGATGAAATGATTCCTGTGAGAGTCCAAGATTATTTCAAAGTGGAAGGAAATTAGTGACACCAACTTAAGAATTTTCTAGTTGGGATCATTCTGAAACATGACTTTTGGAATTGCGAGATGCGCTCCGTTAGCCCTTTCCATCAAGTTTGTCAAGAGCGGAAGTGTCTCAGTTGTTAGTTTCCCTCCAATCATTCAATGCTTAGAGATAATTTTGGAATGCACAAAACATTCTAATCCTAAAAGAAGAACAATTTTGACATTAGATGGCAAGATTTTGATTGTAGACACTTAAAAATAATTATTTTTAATTCCTCACATAATTAATTAATTAATTATGTTAATTCAAATTCTCCTCAATATTAATTAAATAGAATTAATATTGTCACTATGGTATGTGATTGATTTATTTAATAAATCAATCCCTTTCTTTATTCTTCTAAAAATTAAATCCTCACAAATCTCCCTCTTAGCTAATTAATTTGAATTAATTAGTTAACCCACATGACTCCTACAAACCATCTTCTTAATTCATCATTAACCTGATAAAGTCTTCTAGAAACTCCCTAAACTTCTTTTTTTTTTTAAAAAAAAAAAGGGGTAAAAATTTTATTCAATCAATATCAAAGTACAAGCCAAAGCCAAAGGCCCACCAAAGCAAGACAACCACCAAAACAACCAACACGAACCCTACATATACCTGTCCTCCACTAATAACCTCTCTAGAGTCCCCAAGTAATCAGAAGGTAACTCATCCCTTCCACTAATATCCCAGTCGTCCACATTCTCAGAGGCCCACTTCGCCAGACAATCGGCCACTCTGTTCCACTCTCTAGGGATATGACAAAAGGAGACAGAATCCAGGAAACTGCAAAGACTCAGAATCTACCCGACCACAAAAGCCAATTGCCAACTAACATCCTCCAGCTTCTGGTTGTTCAGCATATCCACCACAATCTGAGAATCAGACTCACAAATGATCCTCCGCCAACCTAAAGAGTATCCCCGCTCCACAGCTATCTTGATAGCAAGGGCCTCCATCAGATTATTAGAATGCTGCCCTTTGTAAATAGAGAAGACAAAAACAGCACCACCATCATTACCTCTACCAATACCCCCAACACCAGCATGACCAGGGTTCCCACGAGAAGAACCATCAATGTTAATTTTTAAGACCCCCACCGGGGGAGGCGTCCACCTTCCATCGCGACTGACCCGTTGCCTGACATGGCGGGATCTTCTACCAGCAAGGCTTTCCCTGCTGCTATCCCCCAAGTTCAAATTTTGCAAAATAGCCAGGTCACCAGGATCAGAATTAACAGACATATTACACTTAGCTGAAATAGTCTCCTGGAGCCTGCTAAGAATCTTCTTCCACAATTGAGAAATTCCCAAATTGGAGCCACAAAAAACTCGTCGGTTCCTCTCCAGCCAAAGGTTCCAAAGAATGAGAGTAGGCCCAATAGACCAGGCCACCTGCAGGAAAGAAGTCTTTGTAGGAGGTCTGCCCAAACTTTCCCAAAAGTCAATCAAGGAGGTAGCATGAATACAACCATGTTGCCAAGCCTCCCACCATCTATGCCACAACTCTCTAGAGTAAGGGCAAAGAAAGAACAAGTGAGAGGTACACTCCTCATTGCAGGAACAAAGAAGGCAAATAGAAGGACCCTGAAAACCTCGCTTGCGAAGATTTTCCCAAGTGAGGCACTTCCTCTGAGCAAGCAACCATAAGAAAAAATTGCATTTGGGCCATGAGAAGTTGTCCCAAACCTTCTTCCACCAGTGCACCTCAGCCGGACCATGTAAGTTCTTGTCAAGCCTAGCGTAGCCTTGAGCAACAATGAATTTACCTTTTGGACTAGGACTCCAAGCCAGAACATCCCTCCCATTCAGAGAGCTGCAAAGTCTATCCTTCAAAATTCTAACAAGAACATCACGATCCTCATCAGAACCACCTAAGGGCCACTCCTGAGGATCCTTCCAGCAAGCCACCGTCGCCTGACTAGTACGCTTGACAGTTTTAAAATGTTCCACCTTAATCCAACCGGCATCAGAGAAAATATTGCAAAGAGGCTGAAGCTGAGGAAAACTAGAAAGAATGGGAGGGTGGCCATCCCAAGAGTCCTGCCAAAAAAGAGCCTCAGAGCCTCTATTACAGATCCAGAAGAGCCCCTCCTTAATCAGCTGAGCACCCTTCTTAAGAGTATCCCAAATACAAGAACCCTTTCCCAACAAATGAAGACGAGGCACATCAAGGCAATCAACACCGGGGAGATACTTGTGGGCCAGAATCTTAGCCCAATCCTGATCCTGATTGTTGCACCACCTCCAGTATAGCTTGGCCGCCAAGGCAGTGACAGCAAGAGCCATAGACCTAAGCCCAAGGCCCCCAGCATGCTTCGGCCTGCAAACAGACTCCCACTTGACTAAGCTCCACTTCGAGGAAAGAAGGTTGCCAGACCAGAGAAATTGCCGAGACAAAGCATCGAATTCCCGCACAAAGGCTGACGGGGGAGCCTGCACACAACACCTATAGATGGGGAGAGACTGCACCACAGTCTTTAGAAGAACCATTCTCCCAGCAGAAGATAGCCACCTGTGAGTCCAATGACTAACCTTACTCCGAAATTTATCCAAAATTCCCTTCCAGTAATCTCTACGCTGGGCTCCCAAAGCCAAAGGGATCCCAAGGTACATCAAGGGGAGAGAACCAATCTGAAATCTTAAGATCCTAGCAATCCTGCTCTGAATACATTGAGGAGTATTAAAGAAATAAATGGAAGACTTGTCATCATTAATACACTGACCTGAAGCCTTCAAATAGATGTCAAGAGCTCTCCTGAAGTTCACAGCCTCACTAATTCTAGCCAGGCCCATCAGCCCCGTATCATCCACAAACTGAAGATGAGAGTAGGAAGGAAGAGAGTTGCTCTAGCTCCAACCACGGATAAGACCCTGACTCACCTGAGATTTAATAAATCTTCCAAGACCCTCTGCCATGATAATGAATAAGTAAGGAGATAAAGGATCCCCCTGCCGGAGACCCCAAGAAGCACTAAACAGATCTGAAGGCTCCCCATTAATAAGAACCGAGAAAGAGGCAAAGGTAACACAACTAAGGACCCAATTCACTCACTCCTCAGCAAAGCCAAAAGCCAGGAGAGTTTTTTGTAAGAATTCCCAACTCACTCGGTCATAAGCTTTAGACATGTCAAGTTTAATAAACATAGCCTTCTCCTTAGAGTTAGCCATAGAATGAATAGCTTCCATGGCAATCATGATGCCATCCAAAATTTGTCTCCCTTCAACAAAACCACCCTGCTCAGCAGAGATCAGAGAACCGAGGAGTGGTTTGAGTCGCTCAGCAATCAACTTGGTGATGATCTTGTAGACCACATTACATAACGCAATAGGCCTGAATTGCGCCAGTCGATTAGCTCCTTCCATCTTGGGAATAAGAGCCAGGAAGGTAGAATTCATGGACTTGAGCATCTGCTTGTTCCTATGTGATTCCTGAATCACCTCAAGGAGGTCAAACTTTATAATTTCCCAAAACTCCTGGAAGAACTCAATCGGAAACCCATCCGGACCAGGAGCCTTGCCTTTTTTCATATTAAACACCACTTTCTCCAATTCAGGTAACAAGATAGGACATAAGAGAACCCCATTCATCTCAGCAGAGACCAGTTGGGGAATACAATCCAAAATGGCCCCCTCCTCAGCCCTAGCAGCAATATCCTCCCTAGAAAAAAGGTTAGAAAAATAATAGACAGCTTCCCTGGAAATATCAGCGCTGGAGGAAAGCTGAGCCCCATCTTGAGAAACTAAAGAGGAGATAGAGTTCCCCTGCCTCCGAGCCTTAACCGAATTATGGAAGAAAGCGATGTTCCTATCTCCCTCCTGAAGCCAATCAATGCGAGATTTCTGCTTCCAGAAGATCTCCTCCCAAAGCTCCCACTCTTCTAATCCCTTTAGAGCCAAGGACTCAGCAATGCTAAGGTCTGAGGTCAACCCCTGGTCACGAATCTGACGAGTGATGGAATCCAACTTGGACTGGGCAACCAACTTCTGAGCTTGTAGGTTCCCAAAACACTGTTTATTCCATCTCTTAAGCCTGAACTTCACATGTTGAAGCCTCTTAGTGAAAATAAACATGGCCGTCCCATGGGTAGGCCTCCCCTCCTACCACCAATCCAACATAAGATCATGCAAAGATTGATCTCTTAACCACATCAACTAAAATTTGAAAGAGGGATTTTTGGTGATTCCATAAACGGTGACAGAGAGCTTGATAGGCCAGTGATCAAAGCCCCTCCAGTCAAGAATTTCAGAACTTGTGATCAACCTACTATTCAACCAATAGCAGGAGACAAGAAATCTATCAAGCCTCTCTGAGATAGCCTCACCACCACATCTCCTATTATTCCATGTAAATACACCATTGGTTGGCTTCACATCAATGAGATTCAGGGAGCCAATCATATTCCTGAGCAAATTTGCAGAAGGGTCCAGCCTGGCTAATCCACCACGTTTTTCATCCAAGCAGGTAACAGCATTAAAATCACCAGCCATAATCCATGGGAGGAACGGATCCAAGGCCCGAATGAATTGAATGTGAGCCCATAGACTGGACTTACCTGCCAGATCAGTAGGAGCATAGATATTGGATAAGAGACACCTTTCTCCAGTCGCAAAATAAGAGGCAACCAAAGAAATAGAAGAGCGAGACATCCACCATAAGGGGGAAACTCTCCTCGGGTTCCAGAAACAAGCCACCCCCCCAGCACTATTCAAAGCACCCACCCCCTGCCAATTGCCTTGGGGCTAGATACGCAGAGCACAGCTCGCCAAACCGTCAACTGAAAGCTTGGTTTCCTGAATGAAGACCACATCTGGTGATTGAGATTCAATTAATCTGCGAACAGCCTTTTGTCTAGGGATGTTGTTCAACCCCCTTACATTCCATGATAAAACAATCATTTATGGGGATGGGAGAAATGAGAATCAATGGGTTTCACTGACCCCAACTCAACCAAAGTATCACCCATGATCTTAACCTTCTCTTGATCAGTCTTCCTTCCACTCTTTGATGGTTTATCAAGAGGCCCCTTCTTAAAGGATTTCTGCTGTAAGCCTAAAATAGAAGGAGCTTTGTTACCCTTTACAGATTCTGAAGCCCCCTTAGGAGCAGGGGGATCAAGAACCACCACAACAGAGCCCAACAGAGTCTGAGACCCCTGGAGAACCCTGAAATCCTGAGCTTGAGAAGACAAAGCCACAGCCATCTGATCCACTTGATGGACCTCTGAAGATACAATTTGATCCTCTTTCTTTTCATTCTCATCCTGAACTTCATGCAGACCCTTATCTCCAGAAGAGATCTCAACTGGAATGCCTTCCTCTTGTGTCAAATTATCAAGAACTTCAAACTTGTTAAAAGTATCCTCATTCTGTCTATCCAGCCAGGATCTCTTTTTTCCTTTGCCTTTATTACGGGGCTTAACCGGAATAAAACCCTCCTTATCCATAGGTTCATTAGACATCGGGGCCTTTCCCTTGTCCCCCCTAGGAGGTTCAGGGGCAGCCCGGGGAGAGGATTTAAATCTGGGACATTTGCGGTGCAAATGACCGTATTCATGACAAATTCTGCATCTAAAGGGTAGGGTCTCGTAATCCAGTTGTTGGATCCAAGAAGAAGATCCCATGCGAATTTCCATAGAATCTGGTAATGGATTATTTAAATCTACTTCTACACAAATGCGAGCAAAAGAAATTATCTTACGATCTTGGGTTTGTGAAGCCGATCCCACAGGTTTGCCAAGAAGCAGAGATATTGAGTGAAGAATATCATCCCTCTAGAACTCCAGAGGAAGCCTCGGCAGCCGAATCCACACAGGAACCCGGGAGGGGATCTCTTCGGCAGAGTTGAAGCCCATGTGCCAAGGCTTGATGAAGAGCCCAACTTGGTTAAAGAAATATGGGCCCCCTTCAAAAGCCTTATTCCTATCCATAAGATTTGAAAAGATAACCAGAAAGTAATTATTAGCAGCCAAAATAATCTCCATATCCCCTTCAGGGTTCCAAACCCGACGGGCCCAAGATTCCAACACAGGCAGAGAAAGACGAAGGCCCAAAAATTTGCAAATAAGGGCATGATTACACCAATAATCAACATCCTCCGAAACTTGCTCAGGTTGAATAATCAGAATTGGACGATCCTCGGATCTCTCAAGACATCCATTTACTTTCTTCAAACGAAACACCCCTGTTGAAGAGGGTATTCCATCCCCAGATTGTGGTTTACCCAACTGCTCCTTTACATTGGCATGCATTGACGAAGACGGTTCAACCATCTCCAAATCTCCGGATGAAACCTGAGCCATAAAACCATCCCGATTCTCCATAGACCGAGAGCACAGCCACACCAAGAAAGATAGAGCCAAGGCCAAAGACCCTCAGGCTCAGGACACAACACTCCTCCCGCAGTGAGAACCACCACGCGCAGCCAGAAGACGCAGGAACAAAACCTGCCCACAAGCCAGGCAATGGTCGCCTACCCAAACGGCCTACGCACCCCTGAATAAAGCAGACCCACCCCCCTTTGAGATCGCGCCAGAAAACTGCCCACCGAGCACAGATAACGAACAGCCAGGAGAGCTAGAGCACGCGGGCCCTAGCTCGCACCAGAACGCCGCAGAGAGACATCCTTCACCATCTAATTATGCACTTTCAAAACACTCGACCTCATCTGTAATCTTGCCAATGAAGGCCAGAAACTCCCTAAACTCACTTAACCTTATTCATCTAATTTTTAATTCCCTCCACTCATTCTCTCTCCTAGTCAAATCCTCCTACAAATCCTAATCCCACCTAACATTTCCTCTAATCCCCCTTCTAATGAGTTGCTAATGGCTAATCATCATGATTAGCCACGAAGTCAACTCCTTGTCCCTTCCATCCAACCACTAGCTTTTAATGCTCTTTTCCTAGGTGAATGTGAGATCTTCAAAATCTCACAATCCCTCTAGGCATCTCCTTTCTCAAGGAATTTTTAATTCCTTCCTATTCCTCCAATCCCCATGATTATCCCTTTTTGGAGAATTTTAAATTCTTCCTCCCCATTCTTTAAGGAATGTCACATCCCTTGCTCCTCTCAAGGCACATTGGGAAGTCTTCCCAGTGCACTTTTCTCTTCTCAAGGTACCTTGGGAAGTCTTCCCAATGTACCTTGAGGAGTGTGGAGACAAGAAATGACTTTAAGGCATATCTCTTGGTCTCCACACCCTCTCTTGGGCCTTGTGTGAGCTCACAAGCAATCCTAGCCCTTCATCTTGAATCCATCCTAGCCATCCATTCTTCCTCCCCTCTTCCTATAAAGTGAGGTCTCCATCCCTCCATTCTTCATCTCCAAGTTTAGTAATCTTATGTTGTCCTTTTGAGCCCAGGAATTCATCTTGGCAACCTTATCATGTGCAAATCATATCTCATCCACACTTGATCATATCATCCTTATTATCTTCCAAATCCATTCCATTTGTGCACAACATTGGAGAGCCATCCACATCAAGCAAGCAAGCAAGAGGAGCACATCAAGTGGAGCATCACCAAGGGGTGCCTTCACTTCATCAAGCTCAATCCGAGGGAGAGGTATAAGGTTTTGTGAGGTATATGCATCTTATTCATGTTTTCATGTGTTTTGGAGTTATGTCTTTGATTTTATATGATTATATGTTTGACTTGCATGCTTATTAACTAATCCACCTCGCAGGTCTTTTTCACCTCTTCATTGACTAACCTCACAACTGATGCAAGTGGAGAGACATTAGAGATTCCTGCATTCCGATCCATGACTTACAAAACCAAGGATAGAGTTGCAATGATATATGATGCTAGCATGGAAAGATGTGTTGAAATAATCAACAAGATCTGGATACAGAAGTCAAGACCACATATTTCCAAGATGCCCAAATAGATCACCAGTTTTGACTTAAAGCAAGAATATGCTAACCTCGTGATGATGCTAAGTAGAATTGTGGGATGTCCACATGCCTTCATGTTCAAAATGGGATATTTTTCTTCATCAGTGAAGTGATGAAAGGCAATGAGATAGTAGATTGGGGAAGATTGATCAACCACTATGTGCATACGGCATCTACTCACTGGCAAGAATGGGCAAATTTAATGGCTTGCCAGGAAAGGGACCCATGGGATGTGGACAAAGTCAATTGAAGGTTCACAAATGATATCCATAGCTACATTTTTATAACACTACATCTTTCAAGTTAGTCAGAGACACCTTCACCATGCATTTAAATAGATTATTACAAGGAGAACCTCATACAAGGTTGTTGTAGGCAGACAGAGCACTAATATAAAAATACAGAGCTTGGTATATTCAATTTCCAAAGTTTCCCTATATCCGAGTTCAAGGATTCTCTTTTCTCTCACATAAGCTATTGAGGTATCCGATGGACCAAATGGTGTTGTTGGATCTCACTAGATAGTTGACTACCTATGACAAAATTCAGAAGAAAAAGAAGAAGCTATCAATTGAATTTCCTATTGTCGTAGGAGATTATATGGAAATGTGTCTGACATTGGTGGTGACTGAGAATTCTGTAGAAGAATTGGTATTTTACCATCTAACATCCCATATAGTCAGATCCTACTTTGATCCATACAACAAAATAAGGATGGTTATTAGAGTGAAGTTCAAGCACAAATTCCATCTGGAGGACTACTGGGCTAATGCTAAGGATGATATTGAAATTCGAAAGAGGACACGTTCTCTAGGTTGTCCCTTGACATGATCAAACTTTGTGAAATACTTTAGATGTTAGATCAGGTCAAGGAGGATGAGAATCTAGTTCAACCAGAATTTGAAAATTTGAAGGATAGGGCCATTCAGGCTCCAGATTGCTTGAAACCAAAAATTGATTATCTGGATGTTTTGACTAGACCTATCCTAAAATTCACCAGGCATTGGGTTGATTAGTACATCACGAGGCTGAAGGCAGGAAATGTTCGCCCAAGTTACCAATTGATGGGAAACTTGGATTCCCATAGTGAAGCCATATAAGGGTCATCTCAAGCCCAAGCCAAAGAAGGAGAAATTTTGCAGGAAGGAGTCGAGCAAAGTAAAGAGAATAATGTTCCTAAGAATTCAAGAACAAAGAAGAGAAAACAAGCCCATTAAGAAGAATCGTAGTAGAAAAGGCCAAGGGTGGAGAAAGAACAATCACCGACTAGCTCTTCTAGTTTGCAAGAAGTTGAAATGTTTGCACCTGAGGTCCCAAGGAGTCAAAATCAAGATAATGTTCCTAATAATGCACAAGCATAAGATATTCTCAACATCAATGCTTCTCACAAACTAGTTTAGCCAAAAATTCAAAGCCAAGAGCTTCCTCCCAGTCCAGAACAACATGAGCAGGATGGTTTCATAGAGATAATTCTGGAAGACTTGGAGGAAGTTTCGCAAGAGCAAGTGCCCATGAAAGTTCAGGACCAACTAGCAGCTGCTCCAAATTGGCTGAAGGAAAGGATGAGAAAAGAACCAGAAGAGGAAATGGATCCTATGCAAGAATTAGAAATTTTGAGCATAATGGACAGACCAACAGAGAAAAAGGTAGCCAAGAAGTTTTCAAAGTTTACACGGGACGATTCGGGATCCAGAGCACTGCATTTGGTTGAGCCTAGGATAGATAAGGATAGAAGTGTGATCACACCCAAAGAATATGTAATCAGAGAATTCAATTTAGGGTGTGCTTCCATGACATAGGTGGTGGAAGATTTTGATGAATCTTCCTTGGCAATGAAGGAACAAATGAAAAAGATAAAGGAAAAGAACAAGAATTTGGAAAGTTAAAATAGAGCCTTGTGTGAATATGTGTGGAGTTTTAAACATCCACTCAAGGAGGAAGATCCATTATTTGTGCTTCCTTTCTCTCTTCCTAAAGAATCTATTGATGGTGCTGAAGAAGTTAGAAAAAGAGCTCAATTCTCTAAGGAGTGGGTAGAAGATGTCTTCACTCCAGCCAGAAAATTCATCGAAGACTTGGCTCAAATCCAATGGAGAATTCAAGCTGTCTTGAGTAGGCTGGAAATGACGGATAGTTCATGGGAAATATGCACATTTATCAATACCTAACTATTCCATGACTTAGAGCATTAATGAGAATGCCCAGGCAAACATTAATTGAAGGGAAGGTTGTCCAGGAAAGTGAAGTTTATGACTTCCTATGGTGGTTTTATGTTGTTTGCACTGGAAAGGAGTCTTTTAAAAGATTCAATAGAGAGTCTAAATCTTTGAAAGACTCGGTTAGGAAAATATAAGGAGAAGTCCTCAACGCAGTTGAGGTATTATTTTTTAGAAGGTTGACTGAGCATAAGTTAACAATAGACTTCTTGAAGGGCAGGTCACATGAATATTTCTTTGTAGAATCATTTTCTAAAGAACATCTGGAAAATGCCACGTTGTTTTCCTGCATGATGCAAAGGACTCAAGAGGTAGGGGTGGATTGGGAGAAGTTTTTTTGCAAGTGCGAAGAAGATATTTCCTTGCTGGAATTCCAGATGGAGAACGTGCCAAGTGTCTTTCTAGGAGAATTTGAGGCCATCATTGCTAGGTTCATTGTATTCGCCATTAATGAGTGAGATAGTGCTCATCCAATTTTGGATGAGCATCTTTTGACCATATGAGGTAGTGGCACATTCATTGTTGGAATATTTGACCAAATGATGGCTCAATCAATGCATGGCGAGATAATGGAACATTTATTGCATGTGGCCGATTTAGGAGATGGTGGAGCATTCAAGGTATTTTGGGTGATTTATTGCATGATGGTGCATTTATTGCACAATGGACGATATTTGCTTGATGGGGCATTTATTACGCATTGGGTGAATTAGAAAGAAGTGGTGCATTTAATGCATAGTAGATGCCATTTTTGGTAGGAATGTAATTAATTGATAATGGGCATAAAGAGTCACTAATGTAATCAAGGCTAGAGGCCTATATAAGGGGGTGACCCCGTTCATTTGTAGATAAAGGAGATTGTATGAGATTGTTGCAATAAGCTATTGAAGTGATAAACTATAATACATTGTTCTTTGATGGTGTATACTTGTCTCATTTCATAGCTTGCATGGTTTCGCTTTCCTTGCTTAGAGTACATTTATCTCAAGCACTTAGGCGAATGAAGTTGATTGCAGTGTTATAAGGAGAAGATTGTATGCTCGTACCTTTTGTTGATAGCTAATTGTTATCAACAACATAAGGTTGGACTGAGCCATTTTATGTGTGCATTTAATCTGAATTATTGAATGAATATTATTCTCTGATGGTATTCATTGATGATTTGAAATCTTTCAAACACAACCCTTGAAGATTGCACTCGCTTCATGTAGTTGTCTCAACGTGGCAAATTAAAGTGTGATTGATCCTATCCTAGACATTGTTATTTACTAAGTTCCTAGATTTAGAGTAGCTTTCCTTAAACCCTTCCTCATTTACTTTCAACATTATTTAGTCGAAAAAGTTCTAAAAAAGAGAACCTTTAATAGTCAAATCATTTGCAAAAAATCTTCTTGAAAGTTATAAATTTGTCTTAATCTTCTTCAAAGTGTGTGTAAGTCCCCTTGAATTTGTTGGAAATGTGCCTCTAATTCACTTGATATTTGTTCATATTGATTGGGTTAACTCTTGTCGATGAAACAATGTGAAGGAAATGTGTGAGCTCTATTGGCATGACTCTTGCCAATGTATCCTCTTTCATCGGAGCTCGGAGGAGCAGGTTTGACGCTATTTCGATGACCCAACGAAGTCGACTTCGATCGTCAGGATAATTTTGGCTTTCAGGAAGACTGCATTAGATTTGTGTCGATGACCCGATGGAGCTATCTTAGGCGGTCTGGGTTGTCATCGGCTATGAGAGGTTCCGGTCTGGAGTTAAGCTGATACCCGATGAAGTCGCCTTCGGTGATCAGGTTGATATTGGCAATCAGGTCGACGTGATGAAGGCTACACCAAAGTCCCGATGAGTCCACTCTATTTTTTCTCAGAGTGCTTCGCTTATCGAGATAGCAGTTTTGGGCGTGAGCCGATGACCCGACGAGACCACTTTAGGTTATCGGGATAACAATGCAGATTGGGGTAACCTCACAGTGTTGGTTCTGATGAGTCTGTGGAACCCTAAAATTTGCAATTTTTAGAATTCCAAATTCCAAGACAAGGAGCAAGAAAAATTCTATATATATATATATATATTGAATAGGTACAAGTAATATATTTTATATTTGTTGCACAATATGAAACCATAACATAAACACAATAATGGGCATAAAAAATGGAGTGTGAAGGACCAAAGGGGGTATTTACATCATTTAAAGACCATTTATCCATTATATACCCATAAAATAGCCTTAAAATACCTCTAATATGCCTAAACAACTTGTAAAGTGACAATTAATTACATAAACTAAGGCAATTTCGGGATTTGGAATTATTTTTATTTAAAAGGGGGGTGTCTTTTCACCCAAAGGGGTATGAAAACCATTCAAACACATATATATGTGTGATGTAAAATGTAAAGAGAGAAAAAAAACATAAAAGGAATAGAGACAAAAAGTGGAGGCAAATTTTGTACTTTTAAACTTTTTATCAAAAATAACTGGTTGCATTTTCTTTCTCATATGTGTTGAGAGTTAACATATTTCCAAAAGGTAGTTGCTTGTGATATTATCTAAAGGAGATAAGGTTATTTGTGTTGTTCCAGTAAAGTTTTGTGTTTCATATTGTAGATTTGGATCAAAAGGATTTACTTGTGAATTGTAATTGTTCGTTGTAATTCTTCCTTGGATGGTCTCTTAAAGTTAGGGTTAAACTCATTCAAGCGGTTTACAATATAAACATCAAAATAGAACTCATAAGAAACAGTAACTGACAGACTTACCAAAAGGGGTGGGTTTAAAAATTGTCTCATAAGTTTACACAATAAGTCCTGAAGAAATATAAGACTCTATAGCCCAAATAAGAGGAAAGGCACTGATCATTTGTAAACAAACCCTTTAACCATACCAATTACCCTTTGCTTTTAAGCATTAGGATTAGTAGAGTAGGTATAGTAGGTAATTTAGCCAAAGTGTAACATATATACTTTTACAAGATACATAGATCAATGCACACATCTGAAATCAATCTGTTTAAGAAACTTATGCCATTCTGAGACTAGGAGATATCAGATTAAGACACTAAATCTGCTATAAAAAGCATTAGCTGAAGGAACAACTAGTGAGTAGGTATACCCACCTAGGTCCTGCAGAGCCTAAAGTGAGAGAGTTAGTAACCAAATAGGTTCACTCTATAAGTTGGCCAAGTCAATTGGAGGGTTTGATAATAGGAGTTGGCATTTCCTTAGAACCTATCCAATCTGTTGATTTGAGACCCAACAGAGTCGATGAGGTTCACTCTTGGTTATCGAAGATCAGGGTAACACTTCCTGTGTTTTGCCGATGACTCGATGGAGTCACCTTCGGTGATCAGGTATCATCGGGCGATTGACTCTACCGGTTGAAAGCTATCCCGATGGTCGATGGAGTAGAGACCGACTGCGGACGTGAGTTCAAACCGAGATCCAAAAAGGTGAACACTCGAACACTAAGGATGAGACTGTCGGTGTATATGAATACAAACTGATTGACTCTCTGCATGTGGGATAATTGGTTTTCCATGAATTTAGACCGACGCAGGAAAATGGTTAGACTTCAAGTCGTTGCTGCAGTTGCTCATAAAAATGATCGACCAGTTTGGTATTTGAAGCTGAACGTGAATGGAATATATGGTTACGACTTGGAATAGCTATTGAGCAATCTGGAACTGTACTTTGATCTGAGTGTTGTTTGTTACATCTGGAACGATTGTTTGACAGAGTGTAAGGAAGTTTGCATACTGAACTTTATTGTATTTGACATACTGATAATAAAGTTATTTTCTGTTGGTGGTGGGTTTTTCTCCTGAAAGGGTTTTCCCATGTTAACTCTGTGTGTTTTATCTCTGTGTTGTTTAATTGTGTATGCTTATGCTTATGCCATATTCTATAAATGTTGAAATTTTGTAAACACTAGTTTATTTTCCCCTGCAAATTGACATTAGGGAAGCGTATTTCTACACTTGCTTTCCTTACAAAATTACTAGCTACATCACCACACGAGCCTATATCCACATAAAGTCACTAGTACACAATCAAAACCTTGGAGTAATTGTATGATCTTCCTACAAACTTAGCATACATTTGGATTTGATCAAGAGAGGATAAGGTAGCCATTGGGAAACTTTTTTCCTGTGTTGGTGTGGTCACAAAACACATGTCAACACTTAGTAGTTAGTAGATTTGTCACCTAGTTTGAGAATTTTGTTTAGACCAAACAAACTTAGACTATTCTAGCAAAAAACCATCCAAAATTGTCAAACTCCAAATTTTCAAACCTAACAACATTTTGACTTATCCTTCCTAATATTTGTCAATTTCATCTTTGCTCATTTTACCAATCTAACTGTCATTCCCACATGGTCCAACTATCAAATTGTCTTTTAGAGGTCATATGTCAAAACCACCAAATCCATTTTTTTTATTGGATTTTTGTTGCCTCGAATTGACCTACATTATCACACTAGTACATTCGGGTCAAAATTTCGACGACAAATCGTCGGAATTCCAACAAAATTTCATCGCACTACTGACAAAAAAGTCGTCGAAAACTTTTTGTCAGAAGTTTCGACTATCCTTGTGGTTGTTGAAATTCCGACATCACCTCCAACCTTTCCGACGACCGCCATGGATGCTCATACCTAGAAAGAATACCGTCACGATCTCGGCCTATCGTCGGAATTCCGACTCCACAGGGTAAAATTCCGACGACACTCCTCTGTCGGAATTTTACCCTGTGGAGTCGGAATTCCGACGATAGGCCGAGTTCTCAAAAAAAAAAAAATTATAGAAAAAGATTGACATTGGTATCTCTCTTCTATCTCTCTTCTCTATCCCTCTCTACTATCTCTCTTCTCTCTCCCCTCTCTAGGTCTCTTTCTCCATCCCTCTCTTCTTCTCTCCCTCTCTACTTCTCTTTCTCTACCCTCTCCAGGTCATTATCTCTTCCTCTCACCCTATCTCTCTCTCTCACCTCTATAGGTCTCACCTTCCATTCCTCCATCATTACCCATGTTGTCAAGTTGCAAGATATTTCGCAAAGTACTTGGTTGCTAGGGTTGATTTGCTTAAGTGTTGGAGTCGGAGTTAGATGAGACCTGCATGATTAAGTTGTATTAAGTGATCAAGTCACCAAGATCTCAATTGTAAACATGACTAGGTTCTAGGGTTTTAGGGTAGCATAGGTCAAGATTGAGGTATGGTGGTCAAGAATTACCTTCCAATGACAAAAGACATCCAAATGATGAAGAATGAAGCTGATGAACTCATAGAAGTTTGGAGGAGATAATTTGACTAAGTTAAAATTTTGTTTAAGTCATGGTCATGATACTAGCTTGCTCATCAAGAGCAATTTGTGTGAATGAACCCTAGAAATGTGCCCATGCTAGAGAAGCAAGAATTCCAATAAAACCTAAGGCAATGCTAGTAAGGGGTCAAAATTAAAGAATTAGGGTACAAAAAACAAAATTTGGCTAAGTTGAGATGTTTCTCAAGGATGACCTAAATCATGGAGTGTAAATCAATCATGAAACATGAGAATGGATAGGTCTTGACCCAAGCAACGTAAGTCCCTCTTGTGATTCCAGAAGATATCACATCACAATCATTGAGTCTATCTGCAATATAAAGTCAAGACCTGACTATTGGAATCTTGGAGTCATCCCATTTGATCACGTAGTTTAGCACTTGGGAGGATTTTGTTCAAGAGAGGATATAATACTTAGTATTTTATTTTGTGTTGCATAGTGCATAAAAAACACATCAACAGAAACCATTGAAAGGTTTGGTTAAAGCCTTTGAATCACAATCTCTACAAGAAGCTATCAAGAGTGCCAAGAATTTGGACACTTTAGTATCCAAGAACATAATTCATAAGGCGCCACTTTTAGAGCAACCAAAGAAGCCTATCAATGTAATATTTTATTTACCTTGGATATGTTTTATCCTAAGTGTGATATTCCACTATTAAAAAGCTTAATTAGGTAATATTTTTACTTAGGTAGAATAAGATAATGAGTTGCACATTCTCCTTCTTTGATTGAGATTCTACTTTTTCCTTGTCACAAATTTGGAAACTTGGATAAGCAATTTCTTTTTTTGGTTTTCTACCTCTTCATGATCCTCATGGGTTTGGAATCTTGGAAGCTATATATTGTAGGTTTTTCCTCAATTAACATATCAAATGAAACTATTGTGAGCTTTCATATCTTAACATACCAAGGGCTTAAGTTTGGGGACGATAGGGGGATGACGAAGGGGGCAGGGTGGGATGCAAATATATATACAACTTAAAAAATTAATTATAAAAGGATGTGTATAGAATAAGTATAACAACTGTAAATAAAACTTTGCCACACTATGTAAATTTTACAATAAACATTAAAAATATGTCAATGACTGCATTGAAATTTGAACATTAACAATGGTGGTAGAGTTTTGGAACTTTGGGAACAAACTAAGAATAAGTATAAGAATTGCAGATGAAACTTTGGCATACTAAGTGTTTAAACTAGTCAACATAAAAAAAATGGAAACGATTGCATTAACAATAAGAATGGTGGGTAGAAGTTTGGGGTCAATGGGTAGTGCCCCTTGTGGGGGGTTTGGGGCAGAGCCCCCATCAAGGTTAAAGGGCATTGCCAAACCTTTAATACGGATGACATTTTCACAATAATTTCACCATTTTTGTTTAGAATTGGAGTTTCTAATTGGGGGCCATGGGAGACTCATAGGCATCCTCAATACTATCAAGAGACTCCTTGGAGTCCCTAGGATGTCCCTAAGTGGTGCGGCAAGGGGATGTTTCCCCTAAGTATTGCATCCTGAAAAAATAGGGATTTTGGAGGGGGGGAAGGGGTCCTCGTGTTTCAATGGTTTCAAAAGATTCTAAGTTTTTTTTTTATCTTGTCATAACAAAATATACTCCTCTTGCATCCTTGGATGATTTGAAAATTGAAAACAATTTGACAAGAAAAAACTAACTTCTAAAGTTTAGACTTAGTTTTCTTTTTTTATCCAAGTCACTACAACATTTCAATGATCAAAGTAGCTTTTTTTTTGTGGTTTCGAAGCATCCAAAAGGCTTGAGAAATTCAATATTATCTTTCATTCCACCAAAATTGGAGATCAAGAAGCATGCTCACAAACAAGGATTTGTTTGTAACTTAAGGCAATCGACTAGTTTTTGGGGCATTTTCAGGTCTAAAGAACCTACCATTGTGTCAAAAAGGCCCATAAGACCCCATTTTCATCTAAAACTTGTCTCTTTTGGTCGTAGAAGCATTTAAGGGAAAAAAAAATCACACAACCAATGATATGCCTATACCATACATATTTGAGTTAAAATAAAAATAAAAAATTGACAACGTTTGGAGACCATTGAACAATTTGGGAGATTGCTAATACATACACTCAATTTATAAAGTCTCAATTTGATGTACTTAATCTTCGAGAGGCCTATACAAAAGCATTTCGTAATTGCGAACTAAGATAAATTTCCATTTTTGGCAGTTTTCATCATGGATTATGGTATTAAATTCCAATATTCTATTGTCAAGATAAATTCAAATAAATTCCGATATTCTATTGTCAAGATAAATCACATCACCTCAGTAATTGAACTGTAACAATAAGATTGCATACAAAGTGTAGGTTTGCTATGAAACATGTTAAAAGGGTTAAACTGTTTCAATTAATACAAACACTGGAACTATTAAACAACAATAGCTTGTTGGTAATCAAGATTTTGGACTATACCCACATTTTACACCTTTTCATATAGTTACAAAGAACATAGAAAACATGTACGTGGAACTACATATTCCAACATATGTAAAAATACAACAATCTAAATAAGAATGGGAAGCATGTGGAGAATGGTTAAGACATGCATAAATAAAAGGAAAACAAAAATCTCTCAATGTGTATCACAAACAAATCAAGGAAAAAAGCTTTTAGGCAGGGGACCGATATGATCATAAAAATTTCAAAACTTCCAAAGTATAGAGCATTTGAGATTTTACAAAGAATACGCTAATTCAGCTTTATTCATGATGAGGCATATTCACAACTTTTGTACTCGCACCATGGTGTTGTTCGTGTTGGCTCTGTTGGACCCTGCAATTAAGATTCAATATGCGTACATTATTCAATAAGATTAACTGTGCAACATAATGAAATATTGAAAAGTGTGTTATCTTATTGAGTTTTGCTTTGTTTCAAGAATAGTTTAATATTCTCTACTTAACAGGGCCAACCACGTGAAGGTGGAAGCTCACTTGGCCCCTCCCCCCCCCCCCCCCCTAACATCACTCTAAATTCCCCGTTAACATCTAACATTCATTCATTCTTTCATCCATTATTAAAATATAACATTCATTCATTATCACATAATGTTCATTAACACATAAAATTCATTAACCAACACATATCATTCATGAACATTCATTAGCACATAATTACATTCATTAACACATAAAAATTAGTCATTATCAAATAAGGTAGATTACAATCATTTCTTTCTTTGTTTTTTCTTTGAAGCTATGAAAAGACTAAGTGGAACATCGGTTTCTTCATCATTTCCCCCATCTTCGGATGTTCTGCCCTCTTCTCGTGCTCTTGATGTATGCCTAGTCCTATACAAAGGACGAGGATGCTGAACCAAAGGGGGGTCCTCTACAATAACAAAGAATTGGGTTAAATTCAAAACATTTTTTTATTATTGTTACAAGTATTTCATTAATTTAAAGAACACAATCGTTACACTCTTTACCTGATGGGGCCACATCATCTTCCACATCATTTTGTCTAGCCTCAACCTCGACATGCTGAACACCCTCTAGATCCTCTGGAGTTGAAATACAAAACGTTACATTAATCAATACACCAATTGCAATTAAATTTGTTTAAAGGAATAACAGTGGTCCTCTTTACTTGATTGGGGAACATCACATTCCTGATGTTGTCTACCCGGATCATGCTCCACTTTGTCACCACCGACTACATGCTCTAAAATATTAACAATAAAGTTACATTAATTACTACACTAATTTTCAATTTAAGATGTTTAATTGTATTAATAATTACATAAAAAAATTTGAATAGCAAATGAATACCTCCACTACTAGGATGCACATCCAGACCTTCATGTACAGGTTCTATTCCACAATTATCATGCTGCATTCCAATGTCACGCACAGTGTTATCATTGCTTGCTTATTTAAAAAAAATATAGTCACTTTATGTTGAAACTTAACATCAAATAGATTATTGGTTAAGTATTCAATTTGAAATAATTTTCATTTAGCTTATTTACCATTGTGAAAGATGCATCAGAATCTCGTGTTTGCCCACTCAATTCTCGTAGCCGTTCAGCCACGGCTATATAGCCTTGCTGGTAGCCAATTCTCTTGTCATCTTCTGTGGGCACTCTATTGAATTCAGAGCCCTGCATTTTTGCTTAGTATTGTGAATTGTGAATTTTGCTTGTATTGTTTGATTAAAAAAAAATTGTTTACAATTTATAAATATTTTGATGTGATACTTAATTTACTGATTCTTACAATTCGTGCGGCAAGTTTCATATAACCACCAGAGCTGAGTTTGTGTTGCCCATGCTTTTCTTGTCTTGCCTTGGTTGCCTTTGACGTGTCACTCAATCTATGAAAAGTTTGAAATATGTTAGATTATATAAATATAATGAATAATTAGTACATATTCACATTCTTAATAGTATCACATACCTTCCTCTGGCGTCTGGTGGTGTATTTTCTTTTTTCCTTTCAATTCTCTCCTTTGCATCCAAAATTAGGTCCTTCCACTCCCTCTCTGGAATCATGGGGGGACGCTCATACTTTACGTTCTTCTCTAAATGTGTCCTGTATTGGTCCCTCACATACTTTAGATATGTGCCAGCTTTTTCCAAGAGCTTAATCTTGTCGAATGTGTCATTTCCAAACAACCCTACCATACGGTTTGTGAGTTCATCTTTTAACTTTTTTTCTTAGTCATTCCACCTTTAAAGCAAAAACAAACCTGTTAGATTTAGAAAGAAACTGAAGCTACCTTTGATATAGTTCAAGAAATGGATAAAAGGAAAACTATTATAGCAATGATATGAAATCAAAATAGTGGATAAGGGTTAGTTCACGTATGATGTTCCACCTTTTACGTATGTTGGGCCCAAATATCTGCAATGTAATGTCATTAAGATTTTTATAAAAAATATCATTTCGTGCAAAAAAAACATGGGATCATTAGTCCAAAATGAGTGATCAGTAAGTAAATTACAATTAAACTATATATAATAATAATTTTAAAGTACCTGGAACCTTCTGTATCTTCAAGGGAATCAATTCTTCATCGCTCACCACCAATGTGGCCTGCAACGTTCCCGTACTAGCAATACGGGAAGATCCAGGAAATGATGGTATGTTATCACCAGTACTCGCCTCTGGTGCATCCTCATGTGCATCTCCTGCCACAGTAAATGAATCCACTATGAAATGCCTCCAAGAAAGAACACTTCAAGGGTAATAAACACATAACGAAAGAGAGAGAAAAAGAGGGATCTACCACCAGTGGGGGGGTCAACACAAGCCGGTGCAATAGATGATGTCTGCATGCTACGTGTTGCCAACATTGCAGTCGGCAATACAGTTGGGGTCGACCTCGGACCATGTCAGCACCTGAAGAGCAATACATTAAATATGTAAAACATTAAAAAAGCAAGTTCACAAGTCCAAAGGAGTGGTTTTAATATATAGAACATGGTCATCACCTGAACTACCCGCAATACCCTGATCATCACCACCAGGATGATGAGGCCCTATAAATTTCTGTAAAAACAACACATACATATTTTAGTTAATGACATAAAAGAGAAAAAAATATAAACCATTATTGAACTTTTGTTATGATTAAAGCTTTCATTACTGCTTACTTGCAAGTTTTCCATTGTCCCCAACAATAGTTGCACCCTCTTTGTTATCTCATCAGTCTGAGGGCTTATGGTTGCCAAATCAACAATCTCTTGCCTAATTTTTCTAATATTCTTTTGTACAAATTGTATAGGGTTTGCGCTAAGTGCGATGTCATCAGCGCATAACACTGTCGAGCGCCCCACATCCCTATGGAGGTGCTGAGGTACTGCAGGTTCCTTTCCCTTATCCCGAACATCCGTCTGTGACAAGAATATAATTAACACTATAAAAATTACTTCAAAACACTCAAGAAAAGATCATAATGTAACATTTTGCTTCTATCTAATTTGTTTAATTACAATGAGGTTTACCTACTCCGTAGAAGTGTCGGGACCTACACCCCTATCTGTGCTATGTGGTGGATCCATGTGGCCCTGTGACAAAGAAAAAATATAAAAATGTTAGCAAAATGAAACCAATAGACTTAGCAAAAAAACTTAATAATACAATGGTTTATTGGATTCATTAATTGGAAGTTGGCTTAAATGGTATATATATAGTACGTACCACCCTCATGATAGTAACTTTGTTTGTATCTATACGATTCAAATTGTAATCGATTAGCAACTCTTCCCCTGCACTTATTGATTTTATCGCACATACAAACACACAATTTCCCTCACGTGCCTCAAATATGCAATTGGGTTGCTTATTAGTTGACCCAGGTCATGTACTATTTATAAAACCTGCAATATTCCTTGTTGCTTTTGGCCTTCCATCAATGTATACAGCCACTCGTTTACTTTGATCATTATCTTGTTGTTGTATATAATTGGCTGACAGTGCATACCTACGCATACTTTTTTTATATCGAATAATCTGCATCCAATCATTATAATTGTAACAAGGTCCAACAAACACCATCAATTCAGCAACTTTGTTGTAACAGACCTTTATGTTGTCCATGGAAAATAGGCCCAAACCATGTAACGACGAAGGTGCTATGCGATATATCCTCTCATTAACACAAAAATTAGTGTTTATTGGAGGAAGTTCCTTGGGTACACATTGTTTCAGTATATGTTTGTACCTCAAGGGCACCTCAATGTCGCCTTTGGTCTCATCATCATAAGAACATGACCCCCCTTGAGCAAGAAAAAATTCCATGCGTTTATTGAATTTTCTTCTAATCTTTTGACCTCTAGTTGATCTCCCTATTTGAGATCTACTACATGTCTCACTTTCCTCTTCTATTCCTACATTTCCCTCACTCGAGGAAGACACATCTGACAAATATCTATTTCGTGATACCTATGCACCATCAAATGAGAGAGTTAGTTGGTAATGAGAGAGATATTTTGCAAATGAGGGTAATATTGATGAATAAGTCGGCCATAGAGTTGATGTTGAGATTAAAATTTGAGTAAGTCCAACTGGGGCCTCAAGTGTTGATAACTGTATTAGATTTGCTGCTAATGTTGAGGTTTGAAAAACTGAGGAAGTTTGTTTTTCTTGTAATTTTTTAAAAATATATTATTTCTATAAGGTGTATTGACTTATACCTGTCAATCCATGAGACTGTGCAAGATCCTTGTCAAAGGGATTCAGATTCCTGCACCAACGATTGAGCATCATAAGCGTTACATTTGTAATTTGATAAACAATAAATACTACAGTATCATAAGCATCATAAGCATCACATATGTATCATCATATATGTAATTGAGCATCATAAGAATCACATATGTATCATCATAAACATGTAATCCATCACATACGTATCATAAATCACCATCCATCACATAGCTAATAAGTAGTCCACATTCCATAAATAAACACAAAGTTCAAAAAATGTCACATGTATCATCATAAGCATGTAATCCATCACATATGTATTTTAAATCACCATCTATCACATAGCTAGAGGTGCATCATGAATTAATTAAGTAATGGCATTAGAATTCAAAACATATGAATTATTTATGTAACCATATAAGTCAAATCAATTTCTATCAAGATATCAATATTAAATAGATAATATAATAATCGCATCTCATACATTTCATTCATGTCATTGATCTTCTTCTTCATCCAACTCATCATCATGACCATCATGATCATGATCATCACCATCATCATCATCATCATCATCATCATCATCATCATCATCATCATCATCATCATCATCATCATCATCATCATCATCATCATCATCATCGTCATCGTCATCGTCGTCATCATCATCGTCATCGTCGTCGTCATCATCGTCGTCGTCGTCGTCATCGTCGTCATCGTCGTCGTTGTCATCATTGTGTTCGTCATCACCATCACCATCACCATCACCATCACCATCACCATCACCATCACCAGCACCATCACCATCACCATCACCATCACCATCACCATCACCACCATCATCATCAGCAGCAGCAACATCATCATCATCAGCTTCTTCTTCGTGTACATTTCCGTCAGGAACATCATCGACTAACTGTCGATCGTGATCATCATCTATATCATCTTCTACTTCTTCGGTATCTTCTTCTTCCATCACATTATACATTATCGGCCTTCCTCTTGGATCATGTCTAACAACAAATGACCAACCCGATTTATGTGGAACCTCCGAGTAAAATACCTGCTCACATTGACTTGGAAGAACATAGGGCTCATCCCCAACTCATTCAAATGACCTTGTATTAACCATTGTAAATCCATTATCATGTTCGATAACAATTCTATCAAGATCATTTTTATTCAGTCGTAGCCTATACCATTTGATGACAAACATAACTAATTTGAAGGAATTAAAGTCACACTCAAGTGTATCATCCAAAATGCCATAGTATCAATTTTGAGAGACTTGAGGATGTATGTGGTTTCTAGATGAAATATTGGTCACCTCAAAGACTGCAGTTATCCCAGAATCACAAGTTTTCTTCGTGTCATCCAACTGTTTGATGCGAAATTTATGACCATTACAGCACATAGCCTTATGGTGTTTGACCTGCAATATGTCTAACATATTAAAATTATTGCATCATGAGTTGATAAACATATGGGTGATTAATAAAATTATACGTACCTGTTGATCTCTTAAACCATATGCTAAATCAATTTCCCTTTGTGTAACATTGGAATATCCATTACGATGAGCTTCTTTAACCAATGAAGCAATACCATCCCATGTTAATGTGCGACCAGAATGTTGACATCGTTCAATCCACACCGTCATCCAATCAAGATTGTTTGCAATATACAAATGTAGCGCATCCCACTCCTGACCAACTGTACAAATAATTAATAGACCACTTACAACTGATTTATTTAAAAGATGAAGAATTAATTTACTACAATAACATCTTATAATTACCTCTCACTTTCTTCAATCTACCTTTCCCCATCAAGTGCTCCCCTTTGAATTTATTAATGGGGTTGGGATCCCAAATGCGATCTACGTGGATTTTTGCTGCAAACTTAGGAAGATATTCAGTAATGTACACCATAGTTTGGTAAAACATATATCCCTCCACCATAGAACCCTTAGGATGTGCTCTTTGTCGAACCAAAGCCTTCAAAAATTTCAAGTGCCTCTCAACCATCCACATTGACCTAGTGTGTACAGGTCCACACAATTCGATCTCCTCAACTTGGTGTATGAGGTAGTGTTCTTGTGCATTGAAAAAAGTTGAAGGTAGACACTTTTGCATTTCACGCATTAGATGAGGGATTTTTCTCTTCCAATATTTTATATCTTCCTTGTGGATTTCTTTAGATGACAACCACCTAAAAGAGATTGAAGACGTAAAAATATATAAACGAGACTTTACAAAATAATATACAATATATTGCATAACAAGTAAAACAAATGGCAAATATAATATCTATACAACAAATTGAACAAACATCACTACTTACCTCATGTATTTTCCAAGATCATATATGACTTGCTTGATATTATTGTCGAAGTGGTCTGGGAGAGATAGAGGTAGAACGTACTGCAACAATTATAAAATGATATTTTCATTGTTTTCTAACATAATACAATGAAAAGTACATGCGCAGTATACAAATATATAGTAAATACACAAGAACGCGAATTACCTTAATGAAGGTATGCCAATCATGCGTTTTCATCCCTGGCCCAAATTCACTCTTCTTTGATATGAGATTGTTTATGTTCGCAGCAAATCATGTGGGAAATCGAATTTTTCGAATGACTTCTTTTATAGAATTGCTTTGCTGCTCCGTTGATAACCAAGGAAGGGCACTTATATTAATCTGATCTCCATTGCTATTTGATTGAATGACATTTTTCATTGCATGATTGGATTCCACAATTTCACTACAAATTTTGACAATTTTTTCTTTGTCACGCCTTCCATCCAATATTTTCCATAATGTCTCTATTATATTCTTTCCAATATGCATTGTATCAAACAAATGCACAATTTGTAGCTGCTCGTAGTAAGGCAACCTACTAAATTGTCTAGGATAACTTTTTAGTCCCTTTGGAAGGTGGCCATCCATGCCTTGACGACCTTCAGTATCATCAATTACATCATCAATAAACAAAACACGATAGAAAAATTCAAATTCCAAACATAAACCATTAGATGGAATGACATTACCTTGGCGATTAATTCTATTATATTCCAACTTCCATAAGTGAGGAGTCATTCTTCGTGGCTTTGATGTAGTCTCTTCTTTCCCATTGAAAAGATGTTTTTCAGTATTCCGGTACTTATGATTTTTGTGAAGGAAGTGCCTATACTCATCAAACACCTGATTTCCTAAACTTTTTGAATGACAGGATTTCATCTTTGGACCACAAACTGGACGTGCAAATTTTCCCTTTGTTTGAAGACCTACAAGATAATGTATAATTCTATTAAATTTGTTAATTTTTATAATTATAATTATCATGCGCAACTTGAACACTATAACATACCACAAAAATGTGTTAGCCCTGGGGCATCATGTATTGTCCATACAAACATTGCATGGAATTGAAATTGTCTTTGTCCTATTGGTCTAGAGATGTCATACATGGTCACACCATTCCATAACTCTAGCAACTCGTCGATAAGAGGCTCAATATATACATTCATATCTTTAACTTGGTACTTACCTAGTGGAATGAACAAAAACATTACATAATTATTATGACCATTTTACTGCAATATTTATAATTAAATGTAGATGACTATTAAATGATAAAATACCTGGAACAATCATTGCCAACATTATGTGCTCCCTCTTTATTGACATCCATGGAGGAATATTATTGTTGATAACAAAAATAGGCCACACCGAGTAAACAGATCTCAACTCTCCAAATGGATTAACACCGTCTGTTGCCAATGAAAGCCTAAGATTACGAGGTTCTTCTTTAAAGTGTGGCCACTTTTCCTCTATGTCCATAAATGTTGAACCATCTGCAGGCATTCGAATAATGTCATCTCGACTTCTATTGTGTGCATGGTAATCCATAAATTGTGCCAAGCTAGTGCACCTGAATAATCGTTGCATACGTGGAATAATGGGAATATAACGAAGAACCTTGCGAGGCACCTTTTTTGTTATTTGATCTGTTCGATATCTACTGATATGATATTCAGGGCATTCTGTTCCAAATTCATGTTGTTTATGATATATAATATGATCATTGGGACAAGCATCTATTGTTTGATACTCCATTCCAATATCTTTCATAATGGCAGATAATTCTCGGTATGAGCAAGGTAGAATATTTGATGGTGGTAAGAAAAATTCACCTATCAATCTACAGCAAAAAAAAAAGTTTGAGGTGTGAATATAAAGAATATTAATGGTACATGATTCACCATTTATTAACTGTAATGACATGTATGACACACCTTAACATACGTGAGATTGTTATGTTGGATAAACCATTCATAACCTTCAAGTTCACCAACAACAATACAGCAGAGAGAAGAGTTGTTTGGGAGCCTTTGTAAAGGGGCTCATATGCCTTCTCAAGAAGAGGTAAATCATGAACATCAAGGTCATCCTGATCATCATGATTAGCTGTGCCAGTACTAAATGTGTCATGGATCAATGTATTTGTACCATCATCTTTAATTGTGTTTTTCGGTGCATGATCGTCATCTTCCATGGGATCATTATCTTCAGCTTCGATATTCACACCTCCATGTTCCTCCACTTCGAAAACCATATTCTCATGGTTTTGTTGATCCATACCATGTGCTCTGGGGTGCTCCACCTATATAAAATTGATATACATAAATAAACTGTGATCATGATCTCATTATCAAGTGATTTCTTATGTATATAAATTGTTAAAACGATATAATGAACAACTTACCAGTGGATGATAATCATGTCCCCCTTCAATGTGACCATGCTGCCTACAATGTTTCTTAGTTGTTTTGATTAGAAGTCTTCTAGTCTTTAAGCCCTTACAAATTTTGCAGGGACAATAACATTTCCCATCACCTTTTCTTTTCAAGTTAGAACATAATCTAGCAATTGTCTCCTTATTTTGTTCTTCGCTGATATTATCTGACATGGTCTTTCTTCATAGGCAAAAAAATCAGGCTATGGAAACTTCAGTGCAAAAGCTTCACAAAAATTGCAAATCGAACCAAAACCATTTAACTCTTCTTTTTCATTTTAAAACATTGAACTTAATAGAGAACGTATTTAATGTAGCTGATTGTGTGAATTTCTGAGCATTGTGTCTGCAAATTCTTACTAAAAGTTTTCCTGTTGTAGACTTTCTAAGAGAAATTTTTGAGTATTCTAAGCAAAGCATTTATTTTAACATACACTTATTCATCCACATTGCAGGGATAACAATACAAGGCTCACATATTGGTCTAAGAGGATGCCATGGTCTCACAAAGTAACCAAGAACCATATGAAATGATGGTCTTGAATCCACACACAACTAGGGAGGATCCATACGATTATGTATGACTTCCCCCTTGTTTGTTTAATGGGATTAGCCTCCAAGACATAGCCGTCAATAATCACTAAGAATGTACAAGTGGATCGTAGCTACCCATACAACAAACACTTACCCCTATCCTCAAATTTTCCCAATGTTTGATTCCTTATATACACTCATCCAAGGTTATCTACGTCTATCTTGGTGAGGAATCACATCGCAACAAAGAAGGCAACATTTAAAAATAGCAAGAGTTTCACTAAACTACCAAAGATCCTAATTATTGAAAGAAAGAAAAAATAGTACCAATAATAAGTCAAATAAATGTGTTCAATTCCAATAGCAAATCAAACATAGCCACAATAACTACACAATAGAGAAAACTCACAATAGTGATTAAACTAATTCAAACAAGATAAAATAAAATTGTTGGCCCATGCAACAAAGATGAGAGATCATCAATAATTGAAGGAAACTTCACAATCCTTAAAAGTGCACATTACATAACTATACGACTAGAAATTGTGGCTAAATAGAGTGAAGATTCATCATGACTCCAATAATAGTCCCTCATGTGTGCATTTGTGGCATGAACACAAAAACTCCCACATGGCATGGCCATGTACCTAATGGAGAAGACATGCCTAGGCTACATGCCCAAAAAACATGACTATAATAATAGTCCCTCATGCATGCATTTGTGGCCTGCACACTACAAATCCTAACATATCATGGCAATACACCTCATAGAGAAGACACACCTAGGGCCACATTGCACATAGCAACGTGCCTCACAAAGAAGACATGCATAGGGCACATGCCACATAGCAATGTGTCTTATGGAAAAATGTGCATGCATGTCACACACCAAAGCTATATGTATACATCATGAGGCACATTCATATGTTATCAAACACAACCTATTGTATCTAACATGAGTTCCTCTCTACATGTGTGCAAATCTTCCAACACTAATCGCCACTAAGAAGGAATAATATAAAATGCATCTTCAAATATTTGTGTGTGTGTGTGGAATTGTGTCTTTGAACCCAAATCGCTACCATCAACAACATGTAACCATCACCTACACTATATCAAAACATAAGTATGGTGTGACATCATATCTATTTGCATAATGTCAAAACACATGCAAACATGAAAATCATCATAGCATGACAAAAATTAATCTCCACATGTTGGAACAAAGATATAAATAAGATAATAGGGTAAGAGGAAACCCATACCAAGAACCACATACCAACTATCGGCAATGCCATCAAGATAAATGTAGGATAGGATACCACTATGAGCCATCCAATGGTCCATTCTATGAGGAGAACTAGGGGATACTATCTTTGAAAGGTGTGGTCAATAGAGATAATCCCTACTAATGCCACAATATGTCACCATAGCTTCTTGAGTTTTCCATTCTTCTACTTAACACCATATTTATTGAGTTCCTCAACAGGATGCACAAACATGTAAACACACAAGCATGGTTTCATCATACTTGTACAACAATACAAATTCATTTTTCTAGTTAATTACTTAGTGTAAAAATAACTCCATTACATAACATAGGGCAATAATCACCATAAGTTTTCAAATAAACTGCCCAAACATCAATTGGAGTTACCCTTTCTAAGGTACAAACATAATTTATTTATAACTTCAAAATTAAAATAATCACAATACATCCAAATAAGTTCAATAGTGCATGGAAATAGACAACATGATCCATAATTAAACCCATAAATTACCCTAATTGGATATGCTAATAAAATGGTGTCTCAAATAATAGAGATTATGTTGGACCTATAATAGAGATCTGGACTTTGTTTCATCATACACAAGCATGGTTTCATCATACTTGTATCCAAATACACCATCCATAGATAGGTACTCAGTACCACAATCTCATGGGTACCCTTTTAGCTGAATTTACCCTATATTTAGGTGAATCTACCCTTGTATCATTCCTTGATCTAGTATGTCATTCCACCAATCAATAATTTTTCTATATTCTTGGGAGAATACACTATCCCTTAGGTGAATATGCCATATCCTTAAATGAATCCTCCTTGTCATCATCCTAAGTCCTCTTTTTGTTAAGTCTCATCCCTTCATCTTTAGGAAAATCCACCTATCCTTATGCATTCTATGTGAAGAGATTCTTTCTTGATCTTGAGCATTTTTATGCTCTAA